>NC_072425.2:61597500-62797500 GCF_028878055.3 Symphalangus syndactylus | reverse complement strand
GTCTAGATACTCCTCGATGAAGGAAGACAGGAGGACTAAATTGTCATTGGAGGATTTCAAGGGAGGAAAGTTAATGATTTTGCCACAAATTCTATTCTGAACTGAAAGAAATAATTCCGTTTTTATCCCCTAAATCTAAGAAATTCTTCCAGAATAGCAAAACTAATGGTAGCCAAAGCTAATGGAGTGTTCTAAAAGTGTTTTTTCTTTCTCAATGAAGCTCCATGTGTATGATGACACTTTCAGAAAGAGCTAAATGCTATTTTGCCAAAATTAAAAGCATAGTTAGAAAATCTACTCCAAATACAATGGTCTGCTGGGTTTGAAATATTGCTTCAGAGATGAGCCCCATGGTGCTGGAGAATACCTGAATCAGCAGAAGGTGGGAGGGAGCATGAAGACTGTATTTATTATGTCTTGAGACGACTCCATAGGTCACTGCTGAGTTCTGTTTACACTGCGCTGACCCTTCACACTCCAGAGCAGTTTGTTCAGCTGTGATCTACAACCAAGAATACATTCAGTACGTCATCTGCTAGGCCCTACTCTAGCCAACTGATCTACCAAGAATAGAGACAGTATACACTGAGCAACGTCCATTATCCTGCAGTTCTATGAATTGTCTGTTTTCTCCCTTTGCACTTTTGTACTAATAAAAATTTATATGACTTGGGACACCAATGTAAAGCATGATCCTCATAGAATGGATCTTAACAAAGCGATTATTTCCACTGTACATTGTGGTAATTGGAAAATGAGCCTGTGGAAACAGTCCTATCTCTAGGTCATTATTTCACCTATCCCAATTAGAATGTGTTCAAATACTAAAGTGCAATACAATGGTTTTTGTAATGGCCTGTGCCAGCTCTTTTGCAAAGGGCTATTTGAGGTTACCAAACTGTGATAGGAAAGAAACCACGTCAGATCTCTGAGGCTGACATCTACATTCTGACTTACGGCGGGTCTGTTTTTTGAATTTGGAGCTTCCTGATCAGTTTATCCATTCATTCAAAAGCAGAAGATTTCTCTACACTTCCACAAGAAATGTGTTTGTGATTTCTTTAAGGCCAAAAACAGGATCACACACATAATATAAACAATAATTATATGCTGTTTTTTTCCCAGACAAAACTCCAATTCCAGGGACCTGACTACCTCAGTCACTACATTCTTGAGCTACAAGATTAGCTCATGTGGGGTCTTTTTTTTTTTTTTTTTTTTTTTGAGACGGAGTCTCACTCTGTTGCCCAGGCTGGAGTGCAGTGGCGCCATCTCTGCTCACTGCAAGCTCCGCCTCCCGGATTCACGCCATTCTCCTGCCTCAGCCTCCTGAGTAGCTGGAGGGACTACAGGCGCCAGCCACCATGCTCAGCAAATTTTTTGTATTTTTAGTAAAGACGGGGTTTCACCTTGCCAGCCAGCTTGGTCTCGATCTCCTGACCTCGTGATCCACCCACCTCAGCCTCCTAAAGTGCTGGGATTACAGGAGTGAGCCACCGCACCCCGCCCATGTGGGGTCTCTTAAAGGGGAACTCCCACATACAGATTAACCTCCTCTAGACACCTTCTACATCTGCCCCGCCCCCCGTTCACATAGCACCTTGTGCTTCCCCTTGCCATGGCACTGACACACTGCACAGCCACTCCACACAACCAGCTATTTTAAGGCAGGATCGTATTCATCTGTGGAGCCCCAGTGCCTCCCACAGTGCCTGACACACAGTTGGCACTCAATTAATGTGTGCTGTATGAATGAATGAAACAAAGTTCAGGACACCAGTCATGATATTTTAAGTCTGGTGCAAGCCCAAAGTGTCAGATGAGAAGGCCCATCTCCTTCATCAACAGGTGTTCTGTCTGTTCTTCCTTCTCCAATCATTGGGTGCTGTTCTGAAGCCGAGTGAGAGACCCGCGTTGTACAGCTGTATGCTCAGTGACTGATCTAATGTGTAAGCTTCTCTGAATTGTAAGGACTTCAGGGGCAGGGACCCTGCTATATTTATCTTGGATCCCCTGTCACTGGTTTATAGCAAGTGCTTGATGGATGTGTATTAAATAAATCTGATCTTTTAATCTATAAAACATTATTAGACAGTATGTTTTGTGCAATGGAATGAATGGGCCCTCTTAAAATTTATATGTTGAGAGGTGGGGCACGATGGCTCGTGCCAGTAATCCCAGCACTTTGGGAGGCCAAGGAGGGTGGATCACCTGAGGTCAGGAGTTCAAGACCAGCCTGGCCAACATGGTGAAACCCTGTCTCTACTAAAAATACAAAAATTAGCCAGGTGTGGTGGCACATGCTTGTAATCCCAGCTACTCAGGAGGCTGAGACAGGAGAATCTCTTGAACCTGGGAGGCAGACGTTGCAGTGACCCAAGATCGAACCACTGCATTCCAGCCTGGGTGACAGAGATGAGACTACATCTAAAAAAAAAAAAAAAAAAACAAAAAAAAAACCATATGTTGAAACCCTAACCCCTAATGTAGTGGTATCAGAAAGTGGGGACATTGAGAGGTAATTAAGTCATGAGGGTGAAACCTCATGAATGGGATTAGTACACATATGAAAGGGACTCCAGAGAGCTCTCACACCCTTCTTCCACCATTTGAAGACACAAGGAGAAGATGGCAGTCTGCAACTCAGAAGACAGCCCTCATCAGAACCTGTCTATGCTCGTACCCTGATCTTGGACTTCCATCCTCCAGAACTGTAAGAAATAAGTTCCTGTTGTTTATAAGCCACCCGACCTGTGGTACTTTTTTACAGAAGCCCAAACTGACTAAGATACCTTATAATACAAATGACTGAGAATTCACAATATATTCTTGACTGGAGAAGGGAACAGTGATTCTTCTACTTTTTCCTTAAAACTTGGCCAGGCGCAGTGGCTCACACCTGTAATCCCAGCACTTTGGGAGGCCAAGGCAGGCGGATCACCTGAGGTCAGGAGTTTAAGACCAGCCTGGCCAACATGGTGAAACCCTGTCTCTACGAAAAATACAAAAATTAGCCGGGCGTGGTGGTGGGTGCCTGTAATCCCAGCTACCCAGGAGGCTAAGGCAGGAGAATCGCTGGAACCTGGGAGGCAGAGGCTGCAGTGAGCCAAGATCGTGCCACTGCACTCTCGCCTGAGTGACAGAGCAAGGCTGTCTCAAAAATAAATAAATAAATAAATAAAAGCGCACTGGTGACATGGCTCTGTGGCCCTAGATTTCTCCAAAAGAAAGAAAGAGTGAGATAGAGAGAGCAGGAGAGAAAAAAAGGGGGAGGAATGCAAGGGGAGGAAAGAAAATGAAGAGGAGAGGTTTTTCAAAAAGAAGGAAAGGAAAGAAAAATAAATAAAAGAAACTCCATAGCTCTACGTCTAACATGAAGAATGGTGGGATAATAAAGGAAGTAATGTTGATGAATATAAAGTGATCAAGTAAGCACTATTTTTTGAAGATGAGACAAAACAGGATTTAGAATTCTATTTCCAGCAACATGGCAGACTAATCCCTCCGGGCATAACTAAAATGCTGTATAAAATATTTAAAATGTCATTTGAATGCATGGCTTGGCTGGCAGGAAAATATATGGATGGATAGGAGGCCAGAGATGAAAAGTGTGAATCTAGAAAGATAAGCAAGCAGTAGAGAAGGCATTGAAGAACCCTCAAGTGGCCTGTAGCTCATATTTTACTGGGCTACATCCAGTACAAGTTGGGGCTCTAGCAAAGAAACAGGTCAGATTAAAGAGCTTTGGCATAAAACTGGTTCCTCCAAATATATACATTCTCAGAGTGTGGGGGAAAATTATTCCACACGCTGCAGAGGGAGATGTTTGGCATTTATGCTTCTGTTGACGTTGGCTTTGGATTTGAGTGAAGTAAAAAAATAAAAAATAAATTACACTGTCCCATTAAGGATTTCTAAACACAAGCCTTATTTGTGTGAGTTTGATGTCAGAATTTTCGTTGTCTGTGTAACTCCAAAAAAAAAAAAAATACATACTAAAAAACAATGTTTTCTTTAAGTGGTGCAGCCGTCACATCCACATGCTATGAAGGTGTACACACCAATTCTAGCCAGAACTTAGTCACATGACCATGCTTAGCTATGAAGGATGCTGGAAAATATAGTCTTTATTATGAGTTCCAAGGTTCTATTTATGAAGAGAAACTGAAGAATGAATATTGAGGGTGGGGAGTGGGAGTAAGCTCTGCCTTGATCTTCAAATCCTGAGACAACTCCCAAAGAGAGAATTAAGGCAATACTTTCTCCTTGGACATCTTTTTGTTTGTTTTTATGAGATTTATTGTGGAATAAATCAGTTTTGTTTCGTTTCAACTTTTCTTTTCTTTTTCTTTTTCTTTTTTTTTTTTTTTGGAGATGGAGTCTCGCTCTGTCGCCCAGGCTGGAGTGCAGTGGTGTGATCTTGGCTCACTACAAGCTCCGCCTCCCAGGTTCACGCCATTCTCCTGCCTCAGCCTCCCGAGTAGCTGGGACTACAGGCGTGTGCCACCATGTCCGGCTAATTTTTTGTATTTTTAGTAGAGAGGGAGTTTTCCCGTGTTAGCCAGGATGGTCTCGATCTCCTGACCTCGTGATCCACCCGCCTCAGCCTCCCAAAGTGCTGAGATTACAGGCGTGAGCCACCATGCCTGGCCTCGTTTCAACTTTTCATTTAAAAAGTATAAAAATAGGCCAGGTGCAGTGGCTCACACCTGTAATCCCAGCACTTTGGGAGGCCGAAGCGAGTGGATCACGAGGCCAGGAGCTCAAGACAGCTTGGCCAACATGGTGAAACCCCATCTCTACTAAAGGTAAAAAAATTACCCAGGCGTGTTGGTGCGCACCTGTAATCCCAGCTACTCGGGAGCCTGAGGCAGGAGAATTGTTGGAACCCAGGTGGCAGAAGTTGCAGTGAGCCGAAGTTGCACCACTGCACTCTAGCCTGGGTGACAGAGCAAGACTCGGTCAAAAAAAAAAAGATGTATAAAAATATATATATTTGAAATTGAGAATCAATTTGTTAAATAATAGGAAAAAGGAAAGAAGAATTCAAGAGCAAGAAATTACATAAAGTGCAATTAAGTTACAGTTAAAGTTCTATGTCTAGGCGAACTTGCAGTCCCTAGGGTAGACAAAGCTGATCAGAACTGAAGCAGCCTTACTATTTCTTCTCTATTTCCTTCATTTTGCTCCTCATAACACAAGTTTCCTCAAAAGAGTGTAATGGTAAAACCCCCTGCAAAGCTAGAAAAACAAGTAACTGAATGGTTTCCTTTTAATGGAATGTTGTTTTTTGTTCTTTTTTGTTTTTTTAGGTGTCTGACCAAAGCATAGGAAATTGCAAAGTTAAACTTTTTAAACTTTTTAAAAGGGATATTTTCTACAATAAGATAACATCTTTTAAAAACAGACACACAAGCTGGGCAAAGTGGCGTAGGCCTATAGTCCCAGCTACTCAGGAGGTTGGGGTGAGGAATCACTGATCCCAGGAGCTTGAGACCAGCCTGGGCAACATAGTGAGACCCCATATCTAAGAAAATCATAATTATTGTTATAATAAAATTAAATTTAAAATTATTTAATATATTCAAAAAATAAAAACACATACAGATAGCTAATGCTCTAAATTTCTTGGTGGAAGGTAATTGTAAGTTTCTCTTTATAGGATTAGCTGTACAGTATACAAAAAAAATCAGAGCACCAAATGTGAAAGTTCACAAGAAGGGCCTATGTAATTTCTCAGAAATAAGGAAGGTATTTTATTTTTGTGTAGTGCTTCAGCTAATCTACAAAAAAAAAAAAATTAAAACTTGCTGTTGGGCAATTATCAAAATGACAATGACTGGTGGGAATGATTGTCCTGGCTAAGGCAAGAGTGGACTAAATCACTGGCTGATTTGGGGTGCAAAGAGGAAACCTCCTGTTGAAGCCTCTCAGACATTCACACGATTCTTGCACACTTGTACATACACCTATAGACACACACCTGAATGTGAGTCACAACAACCCACTATATGAGCACAGAAGATTGCTGAATGATTCAGCCCTATTATCTGAAACTTCAGATTTCAGATCTATACTTAGTCCATGAAAATGGACAGCAATAAATCTTTATTTATTTATTTATTTATTGAGACAGAGTCTTGCTCTGTCGCCCAGGCTGGAGTGTGGTGGCAAGATCTCAGCTCACTGCAAGCTCCGTCTCCCGGGTTCACGCCATTCTCCTGCCTCAGCCTCCCGAGTAGCTGGGACTACAGGCAACTGCCACCACGCCCAGCTAATTTTTTGTATTTTTAGTAGAGACGAGGTTTCACCGTGTTAGCCAGGATGGTCTCGATCTCCTGACCTCGTGATCCACCCGCCTCGGCCTCCCAAAGTGCTGGGATTACAGGCGTGAGCCACCACGCCCGGCCATGGACAGCAATAAATCTATCATAACATAGTACTGCAAGAGGGAAGAAAGCAAACAAGAAAGGCTCTGCTAGAAATGGGCTGCTTTTTGATGGGTAGATATGATCAATATATTTTTATGTACATTTTAACTGAACCGAGATTTCTTTAAGTTTATTCTTTGGAGCAGATCCTGCAGCAATCCTCTGCACTCCAGTCATCTTTCTTTTTCCTCTATTTTTGAGACTCCCTGGATCTGTGACGTAAGTCACCAAAATGTAGAATTTATCCAATGGGCTTAACTTTCTGAAGGATTGGGATTATGAAAAATATTAAATATTAAAGATATTTCACTAAGTCATGACTTGATACGGGTATATTTTTGAGGATTGTTTTCCATTCAATTTATAGATCCATATAAAAAGGCTTTAACCAAATAGGGTTTTATCGTTCTCATGTAACAAGTCCAAGAGTAAGCCATCTTATTGTTATTATTATTATTATTTTTTAAGATGGAGTTTCGCTCTTGTTGCCCAGGCTGGAGTGCAATGGCGTGATCTCGGTTTACCACAACCTCTGCCTCCCAGGTTCAAGCAATTCTCCTGCCTCAGCCTCCTGAGTAGCTGGCATTACAGGCATGTGCCAACATGCCCGGCTAATTTTGTATTTTTAGTGGAGACGGGTTTCTCCATGTTGATCAGGCTGGTCTCGAACTCCCGACCTTAGGTGATCTGCCCACCTCGGCCTCCCAAAGTGCTGGGATTACAGGCGTGAGCCACCGTGCTCGCCCTAAGCCATTTTATTCTATCTTTTTTGTCTGCCTTCTCTGGCATTTTGCTATCATCCTTGGGGTCTCATGATAGTAGCTATTCCTCTGGGCATCACGTCCACATTCCAGGCAGGAAGAAGAAAAAAGTGACAAAGAGGAAAAGGGTGTGCCAATATCAGGAAAGCAAAACTTCCCTAGATATCCCTATAGAATTCAACTTATGCCTCACTGGCCAGAAGTGAGAGAAAAGCTGCAGGGAAGGCTGGGAAATGGGCTGTTTTTAGTAGACACATTGTTACTTCAAACAAATCAAGGTCTTGATACCAACGATAAGAAAGAATGGCATGAAATTTAATGCCAAAATTCTAGAATTTCAATCCATGGAGACAGTAATTTGACTTCTCAGAGAAATATCATATTTACTTTTTGCTCTCTATGACCTGACACAGAGTATGCAGTCTTTCAAAAACTATTTATTGAGCTCCTATTATGTCCCGCGTGCTATTTTAGATGCTTGGAACATATCCAGATAAAAATTCTTGTCCCCTTAGATCTTCTATTCTAGCAAGCAGAGACAGTTTATAAACTATAGTCGCAATAAATAAATAAAGTCTACAATTTGTTCAGAGTTGATAAATTCTATGGAAATAAGCAAAAATATAGCTGAGTAAAGAGAATTAGTAGTGGTGGGTAGAAGGAATGGGTTGTAATAAAAATAACACAGGAATTATGTATTAATCTGTTCTTGCATTCCTTTGACCCTTCTAATTTCTGGGGAGCACAGTGTGTTTTATCTTGAAAAAAACATAGTTCATTATTTTTTCAACTCCCATTCTTGGAAGCGCTGAATCCACTGCTGTTATTTACACAAGAAATGTCAACGATTGTTTCAGGCAGTTTGGTAGGCTAGACAATGCTTCACACAGGGGGAACTGTTTGCAATTTACTTAAAGGGTCTAATTCCATAAGGAAGAAGGAAAATTCAGTGGGGAAAAAAAAAAAGAGCAATCAACAAAGAGAAAATGCTCTCTTGACCTTGAGCCTTTTAAGTGTCAGAAGCACGGCCTTTCTGAGGAATGTGGCTTTTCAATAGGCATAATGCTATTGGATTAACTCTTCCCTGCTTTGAATCATAAAAGTAAGAACTATACACATACACACACACACACAAACACACACACACACACGTACAGTTTAGATTTTTTTTTTTAATTCCAAATCTAACAACTCCCAGGGGATTGGCATTTGATTGATTTTATTTAAAGTCTGGGTGGGTTTTTGACCACTAAATATTTGCTTAATTATCCCAGCAATGAAGAGTGATGCTCTCATTAGCAGGGGTTAGAAGCCCATCTGTGTTCTCTGGCGGTTTTTTGTACAGGACTGTAAACCTGCAAATTGCATGTACAGTTGGGGAGTCAGAAAACTGTAATTGCAGCTCTGATACTCATTATCCCATGAACTTGGGTAAAGTAATTTTTCCCCCCTGGGTCTTGGCCTATCTGTGCATAAATTGTAGTTAATAGTACTCCACAGCAATATACAATTTCAATATTTTATGGTAAGCCAAAAAGCCTTGCCTTGTGTGCTTCTCATTGGCAAAAAGTGATGCCCTCAACAGACCCTGAAGTTGAAGTTATTAAACAGAACCAAAGAAACTGCCACACAATTGGAAAGCAAGAGACATCTTATCACTTTGGAATTTGTAGACTCAGAGATCACAACATGCCTGTCCATGTCCCTAAGGAAAACCAAAAGTGAATTCTTCTCCAGGAAGAAACACTGTGAGCTAAATTTCATGGGTGTTTAGGGAGATGACCTAACAAAAGTCATTTGATAGTTATTCCCAGCAGGAGCAAATCTAGATTTTGTGAGGTCTGAAGTATTTACATTTTTGTAAGGGAAAGGTGAGTACTCTTTAGTAAACGGATTACTTAATAACTATGTCTTTAGAATGAAAAAAGTCACATTCTAAATTTTTTAAATATTAATATCACAAATGTTACAAAATGCAAAAACACTTAACATTTGTAACTGTCTGATACCCCTCTATATTATTTTTTCTACATTTTTTGGTCTGCATTCTTGACAACTGCTTCACAGAACAACAGTTTTGAAAAAGTGTTTCCAGAAGTGGATTTACCATCAAACTTGAGCTTCAGGACCTCTCACTCCCATGGTCCCTTGCAAGGCCCTATACCAATCTTGTATTCTCCTCACTTCTCATTTAAAAAGAAAAAAAAAGATGGTGTTTTTATAATTGTCCATGTTGTACTATCAGGTTGTATTCCTGAGAAGAAAGACCTTCCATTTACTAGGCTTCAATGGGAACCAAATTTTCTACTTAGAGCTGACAATTGGACAAATTTTCCATGTTTGCTACTGACTCTGTGTGTTTCCCTCCATCACTTACTCACTTACAATGCTGGCCTCTAAAAGACACATTCATAGTGCAAGAAAATTCTTCCCCATATCTTCATGGCACAATACTGGGTCAATTAACACAACAGGCAATAGGAGTATTTCTAGAAACCATTCCCATATGAGGATACCTAGCCTAATTATCATTCTAAATAAACATTCACTACGTACTTCCAGAAAGTGACTGGGAACCACATAAACACATCCTGTTAACCTCAAACTACCTTCATTCCCAATTCAACTTCCTCTTACTTGGATTCCCAACACTCATGGCCAGTCCAATGCCATCCTTTATGAGAGAAGGAGCAGTAAAAGGGAAGTTGGAATGGAAAGAGACTGTGATCTTAATGTATTTTCACTGTGATCTTAAACAATATGTCATACTTTTGCAAATTTTACAGAAACATATGACTTTGCAAATGGGTGGCCCTAAAATTCAACCATCATTCATTCCATGATAAACCTTCCTCTGATCCTGAGTCTTGATGTCTCCACGCCTGCTCCCATGATGGAGGTGATGCCTTTGAGGAAATAAACTGCTATTAAGGTATCCAATAGGGTGAGCTTCAGGAGTAGCATTTTGGCATTTCTAGCTTCCGTGAATATTGTGATACGGATACTGCTCCAGACTTCAGAGGACACAAATTACTCATTCAGCTGTGGTTCACTCATATATCTATCAAGTTACCCCCAAAATACTCACTAAACCCTATCATCATTGAAAGACTATGCCAAGAGTTGTGGCTGATTGAAAAATAAGTGAGCCACAGTCCCTGCCCTCAAGGAACCTAGACTAGTAAAGAAGACAAAACATACATAAATCATAGTGCAAGGTAGACTGCACTGGAAGAGCAAAGGAAGTAGATGTCCAAGTTGGAGTTCAAATAACCAAACTGTGGGCTTATTCCTTTGAATAATTTTATAGCCTCTGATTCTCAGTTTCCTCATCTATAAAATCCGAGTAGTAATACTTGTCTCACAAGACTACTGTAAGGATTAAAGGAGATAAAATTAAGCAAAATTGACTAAACACAAAGTTTTCTGTAAATATAACTCCCTAGAGGTAAAAACAGTCTTACTCTTTTATATATCTATTTATACTCTATTGCCTAATAAAACTCTGTTGAAAGTGGAATTATGAAAAACAGGTGAATGAGATTTAAAAAAAAAAAAAAAAGATGCAAGGGCTTCCCAGAGCACATCTGCCCTTACCCAAAGCCTCAAAGAATATATTGGACATGGAAAAAAAAAAAAAAAAAAAAAAACGAGGAAATGGTTGGCTCATGAAACTAAGAAATCCAAGGGCAAATTTAACTCTAGATGGGCAGAGCCTTGGGATGCGAATAATATTCCCGGAACCAGTCTCTCTCCTTTGCTTGGCTCTGCTTTTCTTTGTGTTGGGTTTATTCCCAGGCAGCCTCTTCCCACACCAGGCAAAAGGTCACCTGCTTCTTCAGGTATAGTGAGCGCAAATCTGCAATCTATGGTAGAAAGAATCTCAGATTTGGAATATGTAAATGAGCTCACCCCTGGAGATAGTTGGAAGGGTGGCATGCAAATGGGTGAGGCATTTAGCTTAACTGTCATCATGGGGACTGAGAATGCAAAAGGAGTGGATCCCTACCAAAAAATATCTTGGCAGCTAAGCAGAAGGAGGGAAAGAACTGCTGTGGAATTCTACAAAGCACACTTCAGGTAGAGAAGAAAATGAGCAAAAGCACAAATGTTTACTGAGCACATACTGCCCTGGTGTCTGGGAGGATCCAAAGATTTGATTCTGGCCTCAAGCAGGGGAGGTAAGGCTTGTCTGAGAAATAAACAACCATAATCCAAGGTAGGAAGTGAGTAAAGCCCTAAAAGGGTTGATAAATGCCATTCATTCAGAGAAGGCTGAGATCTCTCTGAGCTGGAAGGATTGGAAACTTTTCAGAAAAGGCGTAGCACCTGAATTGGATTTTGAAGGAGCTTGTAGGGAAAATAGCGTTCATAAATCACCTGAAAATTAAAATATCTCAAAACCAGCCCTAGCCTTGGGCTTTGAAGCTGTAGAGTTATTTAGGGGTCTGCAGAATCAGAACATCCAGTCATTTCTCACATCATCCTCATGGTCAAAGATTAAAGTGGAAACAGAGGCAGATAAGAAAGGTCACGGGGGTGGTTTGTGGCAAGAGCTACACTGCCTAGGCTAAAGTCCCCATTTTAAATGTTAAGTAATCGTATCTCCTTACATTTGTTCATTTATCAATTTAACTAGATCTCCTTCTTTTATTGAAGTAAAATTCACATAACATAAAATTAACTATTTTAAAATGTAGAATTCAGTGGCATTTAGTACATTCACACTGTTGTTCAATCATCACCTATATCTAGTTCCAAAACATTGTCACCTCTCCAAAAGGCAAACAGAACCACTAAGCAGTCACTCCCTGCTACTCCAACCCCAACACCCCTAGCCTCTGGCAACCACTGACCTATTTTGTATTTCTGTGGATTTACCTATTCTGAATATTTCATATATATGGAATCACATAATGTATGATTTTTTTGTGTCTGGCTTTTTTCACTTAGTATATGTTCTTGAGGTTAACCAGAACTCTTTCCATATTCCCTTTCACATTGTGTAACACAGAGCTATAAAGACCAACTCTATACCTAAATTCCATACCCCAGCAGCCCGCTTGTGATGGGTCTTCTACACCCAATGTCCACTGACTCTGACAGTCAATGTTTCGAGGGGCTATTTCTTAAGAACTCCTTAGGGTTTTTCTGTAGTTGTAAGGAAGTATTTTACTTGATATATAATGACTGGTAAATTAGCTGGTTGATCGTTGAGTGATTGTAGACTCCAAAGTAGATTCTTTGACCAAACAACTCTTTCCTCAAGAACAGTCAGTCAAGCATAAGAAATAGGCAGGCAGCAAGGTAAGGGAGGCTGACTTAGGACCAGCTCAGCCTTCCATCCTACCACAGCTTCTTACCTGTTACCATGGAATTTAATATCTGGAAGAATTCTTGCAGAACATCCATTTTTTAGATAATGAAACTGAGGCTCTAATAGGGTTTTTTTTTAATTATCCAAGATCACACAGCTAGAGCATCAGAGCCCACATAAGAGCTCAGAAATTCTCAGGCTAGATTCAGCACTCTCTGATACAATATGGTGTCCAGTAGTTTTCTCTCTAGAACAAGAATGAAATGTAAGACAGCAGCAGGTTGAAAGAATACCTCTGGCCAGGTGCAGCGGTGCACTCCTCAGTCCCAGCTACTCGGGAGGCTGAGGCAGAAGGATCGCTTGAACCCGGGAATTCGAGACTGCGCTCTAGCCTGGGTGACAGAGTGAGACCTTGTGCCAAAAAAAAAGAAAGAAAGAAAACCTCTCTGGACTCTGGAAAAGCTGAGAGGAGTCCCGTTCAACAATTTTTCAATCCGTACAAATAATAAAAGGGGTGACATTGCACTTCACAAGGAAAGAGAAGCTGGTATATCATAACTGAGAGCAATTTTGATCTAAATTATGAGCATATGAATGAATGGGCAATGCTTTCTATCATGTATAAATTTGGAGCTTTCACTGGAGCTATTTTTCCCTGAGTGGGGTGCCTTCTTGTCAACGTGGTCTATATCTTACTGCTTTATAGAAATGATGATCTGCATCTGACCATCTCATTTCAGATTTGTTCCCAAGGGTACTGAAAGTAAATGACCCAGTAATGGGAGGGGGGTGAGGCTGGTGCCAAGAGGACAATATTTAGGATATAGCAGCACTGAAGGTATCCCACCCATTCAGGAGCAACTAAGCTGCTCTTCTCCCTCTGCAAAAATACTGCTCGTAAATGGGAGCTCAGATCCTTCTAGGGAGAAATGCAAGCCTGTAAATACCATGTCAGGGTCTTTATTTTTTTGTAACATAAAGTTAATGATGCTTAAAATATGCACAATATGTACCCCTGTCGAACACTGAATTATCTTGATGTCTGAACTTCTGGGGATGGCCTATAAAGAAAATAATTCAGAAGTGAGTAGAAATAGACAGAATTGTAGAATTTTAAAACACAATTGGGGATTGCGGGGGAAGCCCCAGATGTATGTTCTGCAGAACAGAGGGGAAAGAAAAACAATGCTCAAATGTGCTCATCTTTGTTTTTTAATCTCGTCTTTAAAAGACTGACTTCCTGGATTTTTGCCTTAGAGATTCATGAGCATTTCCTCGACATAATTTAGTTTTTCTTTTTAACTCGGGGAAAAAGTTGCTTTCAAAAACAAGCCAACTGAACTGTTTTCTCCCTGCAGAGGTACAACACTCAAACCCTCTCCAGCTGAAACAAACAAACAAACCAAAAAAAAGAGAAGAAGGGAAAAAAAACTTCTAACTAATATTTAAGCTTTCAAAAGCAGGTTGGCTGCGAGCCTCACTAGGATAATCATTTGCACCCTCCTTCAGCCACATATAATACAGTCTTTATTCAGCAAATAGCAAAGTCGTTTCCCAGAAAGTCAAAGGTCAGTTTTTGCTGTATTAATAGCTGCTCTGGGAGGGTCAGTGTTGTGCTATCCTACATTTTTTCCAGGGCCTGGAGATGCAATTTCCTACAATCTGCAGGCAATTTCCCACCAATTTTCTTGGGGAGCTAATAGGCTGTGACAGGAGATGGAGCTAGCAAGCAGCAGGCGGCTTCAGAAAAGACAAATTGCATCTCTGCCACCTAACTGGGCAATCTAGATCGACAGAGTTTATAGCTTTGTAGTGTTATTGGGCCCCATGCTAACAGCAAATCATTCACGCTGCTCACTGAATTTCATATCCCCTTCCTTCTGAATTTGTTATTGCCACATATCACTTTGTAGCACTTTCCCTGGAAATTGCAGTAAAAAGGGGATTGCATATATATTAGTGACTTCAATGTCTCTTAAATGGCTTACCAGAAATTATTAGCATTCAATAATTTCTGTTTACAGAGTTAAGGCTAAGCTGGTAATTTTTAAGTCATGGGGTGGGAATGTCGGAAGGAAGAGCCAACATGGAAGGCGGAAGGAACCATGCAACAGATTGCAATTCTTTGGCTAGTAAATAGAGACTTTTTTTTTTCTTGAGACGGAGTCTTGCTCTGTTGCCCAGGCTGGAGTGCAGTGGCGCGATCTCGGCTCATTGCAAGCTCCGCCTCCTGGGTTCACGCCATTCTCCTGCCTCAGCCTCCCGAGTAGCTGGGACTACAGTCTCCCGCCACCACGCCAGGCTAATTTTTTGTATTTTTAGTAGAGACGGGGTTTCAGCGTGTTAACCAGGATGGTCTCGATCTCCTGACCTCGTGATCCACCCGCCTCGGCCTCCCAAAGTGCTGGGATTACAGATGTGAGCCACCGTGGCCAGCCGAGACTCTTTCTTATATCTCCTCTGACCATGTTCTTGTGTACAGTGAAATGCATTTCAAAAAATAACATAAACATTTGCAAAACATGCTTGCAACACTGACTTACACTTTGCCTAGATTGTTTCTTAAAAACAGTGTTATATAACAGTGGAAATGTTTTCATAGAATGAAACAGAAACATCTTTATTTTGTATTTAAATCTTCTTTCATATTACATAAATAATACATGTTCAACCTAAAAGATTTAGAAAGGATAGATAAGGGAAGGGGGGAAAGTCTGATTAAAGAAAAAATGTAATCATTGTACCAACTCAGGCATTTTTTAAAAACAATTTATAAAAGACCTACTCTGTGCCAGGCCTGGCACGTCCTGAGGTTTACAAAGATGAATAAGACAGGATCCCTGCTGCTGGGGATTTCACAGTCTAGTGGAGAAGACCAGCATATAAACAGATAAATTGCAAGATGTTGTGGCCACAGTTGCCTGGATGCTTCTTTTGAATAAAGGGAGAACAAACTGCCTACAAAAGTAAACTGAGGTGAGAAACAGAACAACTCAGAGGGAATTAAACAGCACAAGTAAATAAACAGCAGAGATTCAGTCAGCTCAGCTTTCCTCAAGTGGTTGTATGTGAAGGGACTGATGGAAGGTATGGAAATAGTAACCAATGCACTCTGTGATTATTTGCGTCTAGGGACTGTCTCTGGAAAAGCAGATCAACAGGAATGGTTTGGACAACCTGATCTGTGCTCTAAATTGCTCTCACATTAGGATAATTGCATACTCGTGCCCTGGCATAAGGAGGCCGGAGTGTCTCAAGGTTACAGGAGCCTACAAGAAGGGGTTAAGAGCAGAGTATGTGGCTGGGCGCGGTGGCTCACGCCTGTAATCCCAGCACTTTGAGAGGCCGAGGTGGGTGGATCACCTGAGGTCGGGAGTTTGAGACCAGCCTGACCAACATGGAGAAACCCCGTCTCTACTAAAAGTACAAAATTAGCTGGGCATGGTGGCGCATGCCTGTAATCCCAGATACTCAGGAGGCTGAGGCAGGAGAATCTCTTGCACCAGGGAGGCGGAGGTTGCAGTGAGCCAAGATTGTGTCACTGCACTCCAGCCTGGGTGACAAGAGCAAAACTCCGCCTCAAAAAAAAAAAAAAGCAGAGTATGTGCCAGAGAGGAATGAAGAACCCCTTGCTAATCTTGTGAACCCCATTTCTAAATAATATCTATCTTCAAAGAACTTAAAGAAGGCTGAATTTTTTCTTTTAAAGGAAGAAAGAAAATAACAAACTAAAACCATCACTTCCTAAAGATTAGGAAGTACCTAATCTTCACAGGTTCATAAACACTGAGGCAGAAACACCTCTCATCTCTCTGAAGTGGATTAGCCTCTGGAAAGAGTAGGTAGTCTCTGCTCTATTTGCTGATATTGCTGATACCTCTATAAAAAGTAGTATTATGGTGCTTTATTTTTGGCTCATTATCATACCGGTATGCATAGCGGTATGCAAAAAAAGATCACCTCAAAGACTAAAAGAAACAAGTTTGGCATGGAAATTTTCAAACCTTGAGAGTTGCAGGGTTGATTTAAGCAGATTACCCTGGCTTGCTGGTGTGGAGGACAGGCAGGGGAGGTTTGCCCAAGCAATAGAAAAGCAGTAAGGTCTCTGCTCCAAACCATCTGTTCCACTCGCCGATTGTGGGATCTGAAGCTTCGTCATCCATACTTATTCCCATCCTGAAAACTTATTTTGATGATCATGAGTCTTGAAGGCAGAATGTTTTTAATCTCAAAGTGTCCAGAGCTAGGCCCCTAATAATCCTCCAGAAACACTGATTGACTAAGTAGAATGAAGAGGCCATTAGCTAAAATGCTAATACTTTCTGGTATAAACCAGTCACTATCCATTTGCCCCCCACTTGAGGAGGTTCCAATTGAATAGGTCTCAGGAAAGACTCCTGGCATCTCCTGGCGGATTCTGCCACATAGCTAGGTTGAAAACCCCTGGGACAGGTATGGGGTGAGAGGAATGGAACGGACACCAAATGTATACCTCATAACGAATCTCTAAGAACGGCAATGACACACTGTAGAAAAAGCATAGGAATGAGCCCTCAATTTAAAGCCCCACTTTAAATCTTACCAGCTATGGGCATTTAGCCAAGTGAACTAGTTGTGGCTTTGTTTCCTTGTCTGTTACAGTGCAGGTGGATTACAGGAGGTAGTGCTTATGAAGCACCATGGAAGCAGCGCTTATGAAGAGGGTAGTGCTTACTAACCTCAGCCATTATGACCAGCACTGGCAGAGCACCTTATACAGGGTACACTTACAGAAAGCCCCTCCTTCCTCTCCTCCTCATTCTACTCTTCCTCTTCCTCCTCTTCTTCCTGTTCTGTTCATCATCCTCCTCCTCCGTCTCCCAGGTGGGCAATGGATGCTCTGCTCCCCCTGCTTAAGCCACCCCCTAATATATGAAGCGCAAAGCTTCCCCCAGGTCTCAGGTATCACATGGAATCAGCCTAAGCACTAAGGTATAGTGTTTTCTCTTTATTCTCCCTCTTCCCTTTCTCTGGCATTGCATGCCTCTTGGGCATAACTTCCAAATGGGAGAAACATGATAGAATATTCTTGCTCCATGAATGGATGCACTCAGTTCCTTCTTGTCATTTCTAGATGCAATGGTTTTGAATCAGATTCTGTACTATGCCTTATATGCTACATTCACTTCTCTTTCCATAAGTAACAGAAAAGTGAACCCTATAGTTAATACCGTTGGAAATAATACACAAAATTGCACTCTTTTGGCTTGAAAGAGTCAAAGGGCATCTCTGAGTGTTTTACTTGTTACTTCAAGAACAGGAATTAGATCAGAAAGAGAATTTGTCTCATTAAATTTCCTTCAAAGATAAAGACAAGTTAAGGACTTGTCCAAGGTCACATAGCATTTCATATATTCCTCAATCTCAAAATTAAAAGAAAAACTTATGGGCACACTTTCACGACCTTCATAAACTTAGATAAAAAGAAGTGCAGACTCTATAACTTTTCCGAGGGCATGTAAGAACTAGGAATGAACAGTCGGGTGCAGTGGCTCATGCCTGTAATCCCAGCACTTTGGGAGGCCAAGGCAGGCAGATCACGAGGTCAGAAGATCAACACCATCCTGGCTAACACGGTGAAACCCCGTCTCTACTAAAAAATACAAAAAATTAGCTGGGCGTGGTGGTGGGCGCCTGTAGTCCCAGCTACTCAGGAGGCTGAGGCAGGAGAATGGCGTGAACCCGGGAGGCGGAGCTTGCAGTGAGCCGAGACTGCACCACTGCATTCCAGCCTGGGTGACAGAGTGAGACTCCATCTCAAAAAAATAAAAATAAATATAAATATAAATAAAATAAAATTTAAAAAAAGAACTAGGAATGAACTTGTAGAGGTCATGATGAGACAAAAAAAAACTTTCAGTTATGCTTACCCTTTAATATAAATGCATATCAGTTACTAAATCTAAGAATATTTAGAAAGAAATGATGTTGAATAAAATTATCAAGGTTTGCAATTTTTCATGATATGAATAAATGAGATAGAATTAAGAATATTTCCTACTTAAATTAACACTGTCCAGTGGGAAAGAAAATTAGTTTATGCTTAGTATAAGGATACATAAAATTTTACTATAATTCAGCCCTAAGGAATTTTTTAATTACCTCAGTAATGAAAAATGTAAAATTACTATAAGCGTGTGTGCTGGGATCTTTCAACACCTACTCCTCAGCTTAAATCACTTGCCATTTTAATATCCAATTTCATAAATACAATATTTCCAAAATGTTTGGCCCTTCAGAACAAGGCAGGAGTGAATACACGATAACATCTAGCCATAACTTGCACTCAACAAGAAAAAAAATGGCAATATCCATGGATTGTACAACTCCAACTGTGTTTAAATGCCAGCCAGTCGTTTCTTCATCAGGAGCAGTGACAAAATCACAAATTCCATTGCTGCTCTGTCTTCAGAATTGGGTCCAACAAATCAAAAATAACAACCTCCACTAGTTTGTGTGGTCTGGCAAAAGATTAAGCCAAAAAAATTAAATATTTTCCCAATCAGCAAATGTTCCTATGAATGGATTGGCCAACAACCCCAAGTGCATTTCTTTGAATTATATCTTACACGCAATCCCATTTTTTCCAGTGATCCATTAGTTAACCAGAAATACTGTACATATTTTAATGGGTTAGGAGACCTTAAGGGAATTGATGCATCTCAAATGAATGCCTCAGGGGACTCTGGTTTATTACATAGAAGATAATTCTTTCCTGAAAAGGAGCAAGTTTCATTTGAAATTAAGATTTGGAGATCATAAATGGAATCAACTGAGCCAAGAAGTCTTTTGTAATGTATGGCCCATGGGAGACAAATAAGCCTTTGCAGCAGGTTATTCAAGTGGTGAGAGGAAGGGCTAGAGAGCGACACAAACCTCTTCTCCTACCTGCCTCTCATCAGAGCCTGCAAACACAACATTTTGTGAAGGAGACTTAAAGGATTTGCCTGGTCAATGTGCTGCACTAAGAAGTTCTTTCATCAAAGGGGCAGAGAGGGAGAGAGAGAGACTGAGAGAGAGAGAGAGAGAGGAAGAATGAATGTTGGTTGTATTCCAGAATATCTTGACGCAGTTAACCACAAAATAAGTTATTAGCTTATTGTAAGTGCAGCCAGTTTTAAAGTAATGAAGTAATCCACTGTGGATTGCAGCAAGGAAGTGGAACAAAGGGTGTGAAATGAACAGATGGATTTGATTTTAAACAAATTAGGCCCATGACAAGGGACGTAACAAGTCATTTTTTAGTTTTCCATGCTATGGGTTAACTTTGCTTTGTGACCTTTCCAGCCTGCGAGCTCATTATTCCTCTACCAGGAACTCAGACCTTTCTGGGAGAACAGCTTTCATGCTCTGCAGTTGTAAACTACTGTCTCTTGCTTCTACTAAACTGATCAAACGAGGCACTACAGGGACTGCCAAGACAGAATGCCTGATTACTTAATCTTCAAACTATTTGTTCTCTTAATCTCGTACTCATTCTTGGACACGTTGATAAATACAAGAACAAATGTTCTGGAGGTGTCACACCCGTAACCCTGGGTTCTGAGAGCACTTGACAATCCCCTACTGGCATATCCATTCATGTGGCTGATACCTACTCCAGGCAGACTTGTGACATGGGCCATCTGTGTCGTTTCCACTCTTTCTTTAATCCCCAACGTGCCTCCCTGTCCCAACTTCATGTGTTCAGTCACAGAAAACCACTGGAGACAGCCCTTCTGCAATGAGGCACAGCCCTCCGCCGAGCCTGAACTCCCTCACAGGATCCACTGCCTCAAAACGTCCTACTGTCTTCTCACTGCCTCAGTAAAACCCTCTCTCCTTACTGCCAATGCCATCTAGAGCTTTGGACAGAATCGATAGGTGTATAGCAATTCACACTAAGAGGTGAATGATTGGCCCCTTGACCTAAATTACAAATCTCTTGACTCTTCCCTCTCCACAGAACCACTAGGGTGAACGGTCTAAAATGATGATTCTCTGTGACCCACAGAAAATGTTGAAGTCCCCAACTTTACTCCTCCTGGATCCTCACCCTATTCAACCCATCTCTGCCCAGACATCAACCCTGCTTCTCTCTCTTCTTGTCCCAGAACCCAGACTGACACGATTACCTTTCTTCTAAATCTTCTTAATCTAGAACACACTTGCTCAGTCACAAATATTTAGCAAAATCTGAGGCCAAAATCTTAGTTCAAGCATTACCTCCTCTAGAAACTTCCCTGACTTACACTCACTCAAGCAAAGGTCGTGGCTTACTTTTGGTGTCAAAACCTTACCTAGTTCATGACAGCGACTCTCAGCAACATTCACTTGATTTCTGCAAATTCAGCCCTACCCAGATTTTTCCCTTAATTACCATTAAAATGTGACTGATACGACACTTTTGTATGAACAAAAAAACAAGGTAATTCAGTGTGTGTGTAAATGTTATGCAATGAGAGTGTGTGGTAGAGAGACACCAACACAAAGAGGAGGCTTGCAATTTGTTCCTGTTCCCAGAATGAGGGATCCTGAAGCTGTATCCTTCAGTCTTGTCCCACAGTTAGATGCCAGGAGAAAGGCCTAAAGGGGCTGAGGTGGGGGAGATGCTACAAGGATCCAGAGATTACATCAACCCTGACACCACTGGATGGACTGGCGAGGACTGCTCGCCATTCACTTCTTGCAGATGTGCCCTCCAGATCCCTCTGCTCTCTACAGAGAAGGCTTTGTCAGCCTAGCTCTGAGTTTGTGGTCATGCAGAATCCAGAAAATGTGTGGCAGGAAGAGTATGAGAGAGGCAACAAGAATGTGGAATGATAACTGCTTGCGGGATTGGTTCTCGGTTTCTCATTTCTGTGAAGAGAAGCAGCAGGGCAGAAAGAGCAAAACAAGAAGGTGAATGGGTCACAGGGAGTGAGGAGGGAGAGGGAAACTGAAAAGGTACAGGAGTTGGGTCTAAGAGATTCTTTAAGTTTAGCATGGGAGAGGTTTTGAGGCCCTTCAGGGGAGAAAAAAACTGAGCAACAGAGAAAGGGGTTGTTGGGAAGTGTTGCTGTGGATTTCACAAAAACATAAAAGTTGACTTCATTCAAAATGGTGGTTGCCCTGGGGTGTGGGTATTGATTGACTGAGAAGGGGCACAAAGGAGCCCTCTGTGGTTCTGGAAATGTTCTCTGTCTTGATCTGGGAGGTGTAGGCGTGCCAGATAAAATATAGGATGCCCAGTTAAATATTTGGGACACACTAATACAAAAAATTATTTGTTGTTTATCTGACATCAAATGTAACTGGCTGTCTTGTATTTTTGTTTGCTAAATCTGGCAACCTGAGGGTGGTGGTTACATGGTATAGACCAGGGCTTCTCAACTGGGGGTGATTTTGCCCATGCAGACATTTGGCAATGTCTGAAGATATTTTTGGCTGTCACAACTGGGTGGGCATGCTGCTGGTACCCAGAGGGTGGAGGCCAGGGAGGCTGCTAAACATCCTGTATTGCACAGGACAGTCCCCCACAACAAAGAATTATCTAGCCCACACAGCAATAGTGTATACCTATGTAAAAACCCAGCAAGAAGACACTTGCTTAAAGCACCTTTGCTCTTTTTACTGTATATATATTATAATAAATTTATGACAAAAATAATTCTAAACCAACAAAACTATTTACAGTATCAGAGACCTTAAAATGGGTTAAAAAATGAATTAGATAATAGGATAATGAATCTAAATAACATCAGAAAAAAAATGGACCTCATTTTTAACGTTTGTTCATTGGAATGCACTTTAATAAATTTGAGTCCTTGAGGAGACTGAGCAATATGCGCTTGATGTGGTTTGGCTCTGTGTCCCTACCCAAATCTCATCTTGAATTATACTCCCATAATTCCCACATATTGTGGGAGGAACCCAGTGGGAGGTAATTGAATCATGGGGGCAGTTTCCCCCGTACTGTTCTCATGGTAGTGAGTAGGTCTCACGAGATCTGATGGTTTTATCAGGGGTTTCCACTTTTGCGTCTTCCTCATTCCCTCTTTGCCTGCTGCCATCCATGTAAGAGGAGACTTGCTCCTCCTTGCATTCCGCCATGACTGTAAGGCTTCCCCAGCCACGTGGAACTGTGAGTCCCGCTAAACCTTCTTTTGTAAATTGCCCAGTCTCAGGTATGTCTTTATCAGCAGTGTGAAAATGGACTAATACACGACTCCAGGATTTTCTGATTGCGTGTTTTTTCAGTATTTACATAAGACCTCATGTTTCCCTGTGGCTGCCCAGCAAACTCATAGAGATACCATGAGCTATTTTAAATTCTCAAGAGAAACACAGAGGTACTTAACAACCTCCAGATACTGTACAAACTGCTAGCCTCAACTAGTTCAGTTTTAACATGAGGTCACAAAATTCAGTATGAAACAGAAAGTGAGGGGTGGTGGTGCTTCCATAATTTGAGAAGCCGTAGTGTTCTCAACTAGTGTACACAATCTCATTAGTAAGTGTGGTCATCTAAAAAAATGTTTTTCTTCCAACTTATGTGTATTTATTTAAATGTTTACTAAGTAATATATAGGGCACAGGTATTATTAAATTGTTTTAACCTAACTACTGAATAAGCAGAACTGGGCCAGGCGTGGTGGCTCACGCTTGTAATCCCAGCACTTTGGGAGGTCGAGAGAGGAGGATCACTTGAGGCCAGGAGTTTGATACCAGCCTGGCCAACGTGGTGAAACCCTGTCTCTACTAAAAATACAAAAATTAGCTGGGCGTGATGGTGTGCACCTGTAGTCCCAGTTACTCAGGAGGCTGAGGCAGGAGAATCGCTTGAACCCGAGAGGCAGAGGTTGCAGTGAGCTGAGATTGCACCACTGCACTCCAGCCTGGGTGACAGAGCAAGACTTTGTCTCTCTGCCTCCAAAAAAAAAAACAAAACAAAAAGCAGAACTGTAGATATTTTCTTTAGGCTTGGAGTGCCATGAAAACATCACTGGGTACCGTGAATAGAGAAAGTTTGGTGAACCTCTGCCTAAGAGAACTGAGTGATTGTACAAATTTAGCATTATTTATACAATACATAGCACACTGATTTGCAGTTTTTGAAAGTAAGCATGTTTCCTCCCCCTTGAAAAAAGGCATTGTCTTAATCGTCTTTGTCTGTCCAAAGACAGAGAATGTTTGCTGAATGGCAGTTGAATGAAAGGGGGAAAATTAGCAGCTTGTTACCCCCAGAAGAGCATGGCTAACGTGTGATTTCAATTGACGGGATAAAATTTGAAAACCCACAAAATAGAGAAGAAAGCAAGGAAATTTTTAGACAGGGAGATGTGAGGAATGGGGCTTTCCCTGTGTCTTGACATGGCAGAGCAGACACAATGGCCTCCTCTGTCCCTGGGAGTGGCTTGGCCTTCATGTGAGCACAAAAGACGTAAGATAAAATTCCTTGGGCTGAACATTAGAGCAGTTGATGTCACCATATCTATCTCATAATCACCAGTGGAAAACAGCCCATTCACCTTGAGCAAGCATAGAATTTTTCAGTAGTGTTCAAAGCATTGCCACAGCCATGTTCATTTTGTCACCTGCCTCTTACTTAGTGAAAAGCATGAACATCACTGGGCTCCCGTGCCTGGCCCAGGTTCACATTTCCTGGCTTTCCAAAAGGCATGCAGGTCTCTCTGCTTTTGCACAAGGCAGTAGCCCCTTGACCTTTTGCAATTTTCCACAGTTGTGTCATATCCAGTCACTCACAGGCAAGCACAATTAGTGGTACTGCCAAGTGCTGGTGGAGAAATGCCAAGCCGGTGAGGAAGTGAATCAAAATGAATTGAAATTACCTGCAGAGAACTGATGAAGAGGACTCAGTCTGCCGCAAAAATCAATGAGTTATGAAACAAAACAAAAAAGGTCTGCCTGAGAAAATCAATGAAACCCAAACGGGGTGACCATCGAGAAAAATTCTCACATACACACAAGTCATACCTGACCTCAGATGTGCCCAGCAAATCCAGCTCTTGCCCAGCTTGCTAAAGGGAGCATAACCCGTCTACCCTCTGCAGCAGGATTTCTCAAGCTTCCCTGTGTATGTGAGTCACCTGGGGACCTTGTTAACTTGCAGAATCTGATTTAGTAGGCGTGAGGTGGGGGCCTGAGAGTCTACATTTCTAACAAGGTTCCAGGAGACATTTCTGTGGCTGGTGTGTGAACCACGCTGAGTGGCAGGCATCCAGAGGTGTGTGGTTTCTCAAAGGGCAGCCCTTACACGAGCATCATCAGTACATCTGGGATCATGTTACAAATGCAAATTCTTAGACCTCCACCCCAGTCCAGCTGAATCAGAAACTCTGGGAATAGGGTCCAGAAATCTGAGTTTTAAGCTCTCCGAGTGTTCGATGCATTCTAAAGTTTGAGAACTGCAAATATTCTAGATCTATGTTTTCGTGTAGGTCCATGTCCATCTCTACAATAAAAATGTTTTATGCTAACCAAACCCTAAGGTCTCTTGCCTTCCTCTGAAATCACCATCCCTTAAATTTCTATTTTATGTTGTTAACTTTTCAACGGTCATATTTATCTCCCAAATAGCTATTGTCTTGTCTTAGAAACGATATCAAGAGCTGCTTGAGAGCAGGGGCCATACCTTGTGTAGCTCTGTATTTCCAGCTTAGCACAGTGTTTGCCACATGGCATGTGCTCAACGAATACTTCTTGATAGGCCGATGGGTATTATGTGGATTCATGTTGAAGTCAAATATGAAATGACATGCAGGAATTCGTTTTCTAGTTTGAGCATCCTTTTCAACTGAATATAGGCATTTCTGTGAATATCTAATGCTGCATAACAAACCACCAAAAAACTTAATGGCTTAAAGCGACAATACTCATTTATTTTCTCTCATGGTTTCTGTGGATCAGGAATTCAGCACACATGTGGCTGGCAGTTCTGGCTTGGCTTGGGGTCTTTGATGAGGTTGCAGCCAGATATTGGCAGGCTAAAGTCAAGCAAAGGCCTGAGTTCCTCTCCACTGATGACTGCTTGAGTGACCTCACAAAATGGCAACTGGCTTCCCCAAAAGGAAGCAATCCAAGAAGCCAAGGCAGAAAGTCTGAGGCTGTCACTTTGTTTAGTATTCTATTGCTCACATAGGTTAGCCCCAGTGCAAGGTAGGAAAGGACTGCACGAGAGCGTGAATAGCAGGAGGCAAGGATAACTGGAGGTCAGTTTGGAGGCTGGCTGCCATAGTGGGTATCTTCATGTAACCACAGACATCGCTTTTGCTCTCAAGGAGTTTGCATTCCTGAGGAAGACAACAAACAGTAAGCAAGTCCACAAATAGGGATTTAAGACAGAAATACTTGTATGAAAAAAATAAAACAAGCAGGCAATGGGGTGGGATGGGGATATGACTTCAGATAATGAGGCCAGGGACTCTGGGAGGTCACGATATTTGAGCCGAACGATGTGAAAGAACCTCCATGTGGCAACCAGACAGAGGGAACAGCTTGTGCAAAGGCACTGGGCAGGAGGCACAAGCTTGGCATGCTTCAGAAACAGAAAGCAGGCAAGTGCAGCTGGAGAGTAGTAAAGAAACAGGAGAGTGCCAGTGAGGAGAAGCCAGAATCCAGGGAGGCGGGAAGGGAGCTGGAAGGGTTTGGTGTCTCCAAAGCCAAGAAAAGAGCGTTTTTAGAAGGACAGAGTCATCCGCTGTTCTAAATGCTGCTGAGAGGTTGAACAAGAAGAACATAAAGAATTGGCCAACGGATTTGGCAAGGAGTGCTTTGCAGACCTTGTCAAGAGCAGTTTCCATGGCGTGCTTGGGATCAAAAGCCTGATGAGTGTGTTGAATTGAAGCCGGGAAACAAAGACGTGGAGGCAAGCAGTGTGGAAAAATTCTGAAAAGAACTGATGTCATGAGAAAACAAATGGGGCAGTACCTGGGGAGGGAGGAGGGGAGGGGGACGTGGAGTTAAGAAAACTTTGTTTTGATTTGGTTTTGGTTTGGGGCTTTGGGTTTTAGGTTTTGGTTTTTGGTTTTAAGGTGGGAGATGGGAAAGCTACGTGGGCTGGAATATGCTGAAGGGAGTGAGGTAGGATGCGGAAGTCTCTGGAACACAGCAGTCACTCAATACATGCGGTTCTTATCATTACCCATGTGACTAAATTGTACTTTGACCCAACTAGCTCGAGACAGCAGATGTGGCAATTTGGGAGACTTCTGTTTACTTGGGAATTGTAGTTCTTTTGTTAACTCTTCTCATTTAACCTATGAAATTGCTACTTATACCTTAGTGTCTAACTTGTAAAGTTTATGGAAGTAGTAAAGCAATCTTTTGTTTCTAAAATATACAACTTTAAATTGCCATTGATTTAGACTTGTCTCCTTCCTTTCACTCTTCTGCTTATTCCTACTGAGTTTTTTTGTGGTTAAATATGATTGGGTGCAGAGACTCACCCCTGGCTGTGCTCTGCCTAGGGTGTTCCCAGTGATCTCAAGGGGTATTGAATTTTTCCTACATTTTATTGAAACTGTCAAGTTTCATTTACTTTCATTAAATATATAAGTTATAAAGAAGGGCTTTATTTTAAACAAATATACAAAACATCCCATTGTTGCCTTGAGGCACCCTGGGGAAACCACAAGATCCCCTCAGTGATCCACAGTACTGGCAGCCTCTGTCTTCCTGGTTGTATTTTATGAATATTTTTTTTTTTGTAAGTGCCATGAACTGCAGAACACTGAGAAATCTGATTTTAAAACACTGGATGAAAGTCAAAAGTGACACAAGGCCTTCTTGCTTTTGCCTGGCTCCTCCATGATGGGACCCCAGCACCCTCCCATCCTCCATCACCAGCTCTGCTTGTCTGTCTTGGAGACTTCCTAACCTCTTTCCATTCACCAGCCTTGTGTAGGACCATGTTACACTTACCTTTGAGGCTGCTGCCTAGAGAAAGGGAGGAAACAAATAAAATCAGTGATCCACATGTATGTGCTAGTTAATGCCAATCTCCTTGGTTGCTGTGAGTTAGTACAAGCCCTCCTCAGGAATCCCCACTCTGGGGGCAGATGATTAGGAAGTGGAGAATCCTAAACAGGAGTCCATTCTCCAGATTCTGCAAATGCTCCAAATAGCATCCTCTAAATCAGCACCAGAAGGCTCCTAAATTAGCATATGGATGTTAGATTTAGGCTTTACATTGGGAAAATGTTTTCAAGGTGTATATTTGGCTAAAATGAGTATGCATGCAACACCGCCCTGCAGTCCAACACCTTCCAAGCAGTACCCCAGTTACAGAACTCCACGTAGTCCTGAATGGCCCCATTCACAGAGGACTCTGCTGCCTGATCCAGCTGGAAGACTTGCTGATTCTTCCCCACAAGGGGCTGTTTTGAACGCCCAAGAGGACAGAGAACAGGGGCTGCACCAAGCCTAGAGAAAAGGTTGTATGATGCATTTGAACCTGTTTTCTTACAAGTCTCTACATGTGAAAGAATTCTGTCTGAGACCAACTTCCATTTTTAACCTGTTTTACTTATCTGCTGCTATTGACCACCCCAAAACACAATGGCTTGAAGTGATGATTTACTATGTTTCATGATTCTGTTGGTTGGCAATCTGGGTCCTCTTTTTTTTTTTTTGAGATGGAGCCTCACCCTGTCACCCAGGCTGGAGTGCAGTGGCTCGATCTCAGCTCACTGCAGCCTCCGCCTCCTGGGTTCAAACGATTCTCCTGCCTCAACCTCCCAAGTAGCTGGGATTGCAGGCGCCCACAACCACACCCAGCTAATCTTTGTATTTTTAGTAGAGATGAGGTTTCACCATGTTGGCCAGGCTGGTCTAGAACTCCCGCCCTCGTGATTCGCCTGCCTTGGCCTCCCAAAGTGCTGGGACTGTCCTGAATCCCATGTCTGGCTGTTGGTGCCAGCTGTTGATGGGGGCACCTCTGTTAATGCTTCCCCAGGAGACAATGCTAAGCTTTGTCACAGCATGATGATCTCAGGCTTCCAAGGGCGTGAAAGTGGAAGCTAAATAGCCTCTAGAGGACTAGCTCAACATCACTTCTTACATATGCCACTGGTCAAAGTGAGTTACAGGCCAGCCCAGATTCAAGGGGGGCAGAGAAATAGACTCTGTCTCTTGTTAGGACTAGCAGCAACATCACATTGCAAAGAGGCATGGCCACAGGAAAGAATGACCCATGAAAGCCATTATTACATTGATCGATTCCCTCATCTGGTAGTGAGATGGAGGAGGCAAAGAATTCCTACCCACCACTGATCATTCAACAAAAGAATCTAACAAATTAGGCTGAAGTACATCCTTTGTCAGAATAGATGTAAACCCTTTTTTACAAACTATCTTCTTGATAATTTTGAATTTTTCTTCAGGAAAAACTTGTTAGGCCTAATGAAAACCTCATTTTTTTTTGAACCTCATAATTTGGCTGATGAAGAGTTCCAAATTGGAAAAGTGTCAGCATAGGCATTTTTGATTGCCTTGTGTTTGCATGATTAGTATTATCTTATTCAACCTCCAGCTCCATCGCTGGAGGGTTTCTAAGCCACCTATACAATTGGTAAGCATTGCTTAAAATTGGATAGGCTAATACAGAAATCTGCTTTACCTGAACATGAAATCTGAAACACATCATAATTTGCTAATGGAACAACACTGTCAATCCCTCTTCACTCTCCCTGCCATCCCTCTAGATACCTTGTGAACTGAATGTGACATGTGTCCTGCTGACATATGGATCAGGTAGGGATTATATCATCAAACCCGCTATTAAATAGTAAGAAACTTTTTTATTTATTGTAGATTTTATATAACTATATATGTATATGTTATAATATATATTATTATATATTATATTAATTATATATTTTTATATATTATACCTGTTTTTTCTTCCAGTGCCTCCAGTGGATCATGTTTCACACCCCTTTGGAGACTATAAGAGTTACCTTCATGCAATGCATAATTTATTACCTTATTTTATAATTAATCGTGTGTGTGACATCTACCATACTCAGGACAAGGACTAGGGTGAGGTGAATAAGGCATTTGCCACATGCACAAAATTTAAGGAGACACCAGAAAACCTGCAATCAAAATAAGTACTATTTTAATGCAATATTTTAAAAATCAAAATTAATGCAAAAAAGATCCATGATGAACACGGTATGAAAGTTTTAAGTAAAGACAGCCTCCAACAGGGCCAAGATTAGCATTAGGCGAGTGAGGCTGTGTGCAAATGCAGAGTTGCAGTCTTTATTCTACATGTTCATACTGCGTTCATCCATGAAACACAATCTGAGATATGAGATTTTTTAATAAGAGTTTTTGGATTCACAGCAGTATTGAGTGGAACATACAGCGAGTTCCCGTGCATGCCCCGTCTCTACACATTCACAGCCTTCCCCACTATCAACATCCCACACCAGAGTGGTGCATTTATTACAATCAGGGAACCTCCATTGTCACATCATCACCATTCAAAGTCCATCATTTACATTAGGGTTCACTGATGCTGGTGTGCATTCTATGGGTTTGGACAAATGTATAATGACACATATCCACCATTATGGTATCACACAGATTATTTCACTGCCCTAAAAATCCTCTGTGCTTTGCCTATTCATTCCTCCCTCCCCCCCTAAGCTCTGGCAACCACTGACCTATTTACTGTCTCTATAGTTTTTCCTTTCCCAGTATGTCTATAGCCGGAATCATGCAACATGTATCCTTTTCAGATTGGCTTCTTAGCCCAGTAATATATAAATTTCCTCCATGTCTTTTTGTGACTTGATAGCTTGTTTATTTTTAGTACTGAATAATATTCCTCTGTCTGGATGTTCCAGTTTATCCACTATATTAGTCTGGGTTATCCAATAGGATATATATATATATATATACACGTGTGTATATATATGTGTGTATGTACATATATATGTATATAGGTAGGTACAGAAGGTACGGGGAAATGGACTGATGATAAGGAATTGGCTCATGCAGTTATAGAAGCTGAGAAATCTGAAGGTCTGAGTTTGGCAAGCTGAAACCCAGCACAGGAGGGCTGATGGTACAGATCCTGTCCAAGTCCAGAAGCCTGAGAATGCAGAGAGCCTGTGGTGTTAAGTTCCAGTCTGAGACCAAGTCCAAAGGCAGAAAAGACTCATGTTTCAACTCAATGATAGACAAAGCAAATTCTCTCTCAGCCTTTTTGTTCTATTCGGGCCATCAACAGTTTGGATGAAGTCCACCCACGTTAGGGAGAACAATCTACTTTGCTCAGTCTACCAAATAAAATATTCTTCCCATCCAGAAGCACCTTCACAGACACAGCCAGAATAATGCTTAATCAAATAGCTGGACACCCTATGGCCCAGTCAAGTTGACACACAAAATAAACCATCATATCTACTCACTTACTGCAGGATATCTTGGTAGTTTCCAAGTTTGGGCAATTATAGTAAAGCTGCTATAAACATCCGTGTGTAGGTTTTGGTGTGAACATAAGTTTTCAGTTCATTTGGGTAAACACCAAGGAGAGAGATTCCTGGATCCTCTGGTAAGAGTGTGTTTAGTTGTAAGAAACCAACAAACTGTCTTCCAAAGTGGCTGTACTTTGCATTCTCACCAGCAAAAGATGAGAGTTCCTGTTGCTCCACATCCTCATATATATTTTGAACTAATTTTCATATTTTTAATATTGCAGTAAAATATATTGGTCACTGCATTTTTTGGCACCACTTTAAATTTTGAGCCTAAGGCCAATGCCTTCCTCACCTCACTCTAATCCTGGCTCTTGATTTAGCTCCTTCAGGGCAGAAACCATTTCTTCTAATTTTTGAAAATATCTTAAGTAAAGTACTTAGTAAAGTGCCTGACATACAGTAAGTGCTGGAAAAATGTTAATCATAGTAAATACTATTATGAAATAGTGCCTACCAGAGTTATTTGTACATACTAAATATTCAATGACGTAACTGCTTTTTATATCATTGAAATATCCTTTTACCTTTTACCTTTCACCTATTTTATTAATAAAAGCACATTGTTGCCTATTTTGTCCAGCTCAGCAAATCTGTTATTTGAGGCCTGTCCATATCTTTACATTCACCTCTAACATTTCAAAGGTTGCATTTTTAAAAGTCAAGCCTTGTGCTTTCAGGTAGAGCAAATGCTTCCACTGAATCCCGGATGGAGAAAAGATTTTCTACTTGGGCTAGAAAAAAAGGCAGTTTCCCTTGCTTTCCTTGTTATGCAATGCAGTGAGGATAGGCATTTGCTCTGAGATTCTACTGGTGATTAAAATAACATTATAATTCAATAAAAAGTGCACCAGGCAGCCTCTCTTCCAGATGATTACATGTCACTGTGGTTGTTTTCTATTTAAAGTTCAATAAAATAAAGTATAATTCAGTACTGACTTTAGGATTTGCTCCAATGTTTTTATCAACTGTAGTTTTATGTACAGAGATCAGCATTTATGTCTTCTGATTTTCCTCACATTCTAGAATCATTGAAGAGTTAGTCCAAATGACTTTAAAAATTTCAATTGCTGAGGCAGGAGGATCACTTGAGCCCAGGAGTTCAAGACCGCAGTAAGCTATAATTGCACCACTGCACTCCAGCCTGGGCAACAGTGCAAGACCCTGTCTCAAAAAAAAAAAAAAAAAAAAAAAAGATTTCAATTACTAGCAAATTACAGAATTGTAATTCTTAAAGTAGAACTAGCCATAAACCAGAATTCTCAATGTAAACAATAATGACAATTTAATCTTGTGAAAACAGCCTACAGAAAGGCTGGGAGAAAAATTTCCCATTCTGGCAGGATAGTTACTGATATTTTTGTGACTGTGTCAAGAAGCTATTCCAAAGTTCTCACAATTACACAAGGCAAGCCACTTAATAACCTGCTTTTGAACAGCTGTCAGTTGCCAATATAAAGGATCACATTTACCACAACACAACGAAATTTCTGTTCAAATCAAATCACAGGTTTATTTCCACACATTTGTGCATCTCTGCACCAAAATAAAGAAATCACACATGCATCAAGGACTTCAGTCAATCCTAGCCCCGTTCCCAGTCAATTTGAGTAAAGATAGAAGCAGAGGGGGAAGGAAAAGGGAAAGTAACCGGTTTAATATTTTTTTAGCTTGTGATAGTATTAGCTAACTGGTGATTTATCTTAATGTTTTCCTGCTACCAGGAGTGGAGAGAAAGATCAGCAACAAAATCCATTCAGTACTTTTCTTTTTTTCTTCTTCTTTTTTGAAAGGGAGTTTCGCTCTTATTGCCCACGCTGGAGTGCAATGGTGTGATCCCAGCTCACCGCAACCTCTGCCTCCCGGGTTCAAGTGATTCTCCTGCCTCAGCCTCCCGAGTCGCTGGGATTACAGGCGTGTATCACCACGCCCAGCTAATTTTGTATTTTTAGTACAAAATGAGTTTCTCCATGTTGGTCAGGCTGGTCTCGAACTCCCGACCTCAGGTGATCCACCTGCCTCAGCCTCCCAAAGTGCTGGGATCACAGGCATGAGTCACCACGCCCAGCCCATTCACTATTTTTCTTATGTGAGCCATTCAACCAAGTGCCTCACTCTCAGAAATGTGTTCAGTTGTGGCTACCATGAATGCTTCCTTTAGCTGCTGATGGTAAGAGGAACATGCCTGGCAAGGACAGTACAGCCACGGGGCTGAGCTCCTCATCTCTGTGTGTTGCCTTAGATTTATCTTTACCACACAGGCAGGTCTGTGCTAAAAAAGTATAATTTATATATTCTGTACCACCATTAATAGGTAGCAATTGATATTTACTAAGTGCAAATCATCCATTGAGGATTAAAACTTGAAGCAGAAAACTTCTAATAGATTTACTTTAAATGATTTAAGTCTAACATCAGTAGAGTAGAGAGCATTCTGAACTGTATTCACTTTAACAAAAGATGGCTGGAAAGGCTAAAACTCATCTAAAATTCATGTGAGTGATCTGGCATCCCCATATGGGAAAGGCCCAAGCTGGAGTGCAGTGGCTATTCACAGGAATGATCAATGCACACCACAGCCTCGAACTCCTGACCTCGAGGGATCCTTCTGCTTCAGCCTCCTGAGAGCTGAGACTACAGGCACGTGCCACTGCACTCAGCTTCTTTTCCTTCATTGAGTCCTTTCTGCTATGAATTTGTCCACGTTACTAAGAAATAATCATCCTTTGTTGAAATGCTCAATTGAATTATGGCTGTGATGAGACATTAGTATCTCATTTACCTGTGGAGGATTCTGCTCCACAGATGCTAGCAACAGCATAGAGGTTTTAACTATTTAGATGTGTATATTAGAGACTTCTAGATATTACATACTAAAAATCCATGTTGTCTAAAAGTTAAAACATCTAAAATGGATACAAGCCAGGCACAGTGGCTCACGCCTGTAATCCCAACAGTTTGGGGGGCCAAGGCGGGAGGATCGCTTGAACGCAGGAGTTCAAGACCAGGCTGAGCAACATAATGAGACCCTGTCTCTAAAAAAACAGAAAATATTAGCCGGGCATGATGGTGTGTGGCTGTACTCTCAGCTACTCAAGAGGCCGAGATGGGAGGATTTCTTGAGCCCAGGAGCTCGAGGCTGCAGTGAGCTGTGACTGCACCACTGCACTCCAGCCTGAGTGACAGAGTGAGACCCTATCGAAAGTAAAATAAAATAACAAAATAAAATGAAATGGATATAAATTAATAGACAATATGACCAAGTTTTTTTTTTTTTTTTTTTTTTTTAGATGGAGTTTCGCTCTTGTTGCCCAGGCTGGAGTGCAATGGCATGATCCCGGCTCACAGCAACCTCTGCCTCCCGGGTTCTAGTGATTCTCCTGCCTCAGTCTCCCGAGTAGCTGGGATTACAGACATGTGCCACCACGCCTGGCTAATTTTTTGTATTTTTAGTAGAGATGGGGTTTCTCCATGTTGGTCAGCCTGGTCTCGAACTCCCAACCTGGGGTGATCCACCCGCCTTGGCCTCCCAAAGTGCTGGGATTACAGGCATGAGCCACCACGCCTGGCTTATGACCAAGTTTTTTTTTTTGAGACGGAGTCTTGCTCTGTCGCCCAGGCTGGAGTGCAATGGCGCAATCTCGGCTCACTGCAAACTCCGCCTCCTGGGTTCACACCATTCTCCTGCCTCAGCCTCTCCGAGTAGCTGAGACTACAGGCGCCCGCCACCACGCCTGGCTAATTTTTTGTATTTTTAGTAGAGACGGGGTTTCACCATGTTAGCCAGGATGGTCTCAATCTCCTGACCTCGTGATCCGCCCGCCTCGGCCTCCCAAAGTGCTGGGATTACAAGCGTGAGCCACCGCGCCCAGCCTATGACCAAGTTTTTAGGCACTAACAGAGATTTTCAGAGAAAAGACAACATTAATATTTATGTTCTGTAAACTGAAGGTATAGGAGGTCTGCATCTTCCAAATCTCTGAGTAGATGGTTACCATGCTGCTAAGTGCAGGTCCAGAAATGAGAAAGACAAACATGGTAGATGATGAGTTTTGCACACTGACAAAGTGGATATCATGAAAAGCAATAATAAGCGCCTGGGCCATATTCCCGAATTATAATTTGTTTGATAAAATGCTAGAAGGACAGACATCTTGGCTAGGTGTATTCTATTTTATTCGCTCTTCAAATAAAAGAGTCTTTCCAGCCCAGTGATATGTCATGGGATTGTACAAATTGGCATTTGCGGATATCAAAAGGATGCCTGCCACCTAGAGAGACACGGGAGTTTGCTGTCAGCTGCTGGCTGTCAGCGGCCTTTCTGATCTTGTTTCCATGGAAATTGACATTAGATAGGTGAGGGGGAGGGGAGAGTTATGGGTTGCGTTTTTATTTCATTATTTCAAATGAGATGTTTGAATCCTTTACCTTCTTTGCACCCATCTGAAACTGGTTTCCCTGACAACGGCATCAGGGATGCTGCCCCCTCAAGATCTGAGAGCAGGAACTCTTACTTTGCTGGTCTCAGATGACAGCATTGAAGAGGACAATCAGCCCAGGCTGCAACTCCCTCAATCGGCAGAAGGGGGTCAAGAAGAAAAGGAATTGGAAGTGACCTGAAACTTTCTAAGAAGGTTAAAAGAAACACCACAAGGTTTCCTTTATTTCAAAAACTAGTCATTCAAGTAAAACAAATGCACAGGTAGTGAGGCCTGGCTCAGACCTTAAAAACTGCCATCATGCGGATAACTACCTAATCCCGCTGGTTCACACAGCTCCTCTCTCTGTGGGTTGGACCACCTGCTTGTGCGCTGTCTTAGAGAGCATGCTCACTTTTCTTAGATAGAAAGAAAGGAAAATTCCAGACAAGGGCTCATTAAGTCATTTTCTTTCCCCACCAATCAATGTTCTTCATACTGAGTGCTTTGCTTTCCAAGGAACTATAGTTGTTTTTAAAGGATTTTTGCTGCAGAGGGTATGCTAAATGCAGAATGTGGTGGCACTACAATGGCTCTCTGCTTAAAAAAATAATACTATACAAGAAACCATAAGGGAAAGAAAAGAGTGACCATTAAAGTAAAGTATTAAGAATGGTTGCACTCTACATTCCAAATGTGAAGTTATGTATCAGGGCTATTACAATGGCAGAGAGCTATGCAGTGGATTCAGTAGAATGGCCATGTAAATCGACAAGCAAACTAATGTCTCTTAAAGCCTGGAAACCACAGAAGGAATTTGCTCCCAAGTGGAAAACTCCAGGCAATCAACCAATGAATCACTCACCCAAAGAACAAGAGCTTTGTCTTTCTCGACTGTCTTTTATGCAGAAGGATGTGGGTCACTACACACAACATCAGAAGAAATCTAGAAGGGCACAGGCTTTGGCATAGGCCGTACTTGAGTGTTGATGGTTTCTATAATGAAAAGGGAAAGAGTTTGTTCCTTTTCTTTAATTTTGCCATATAAAACATTCTTATGAAAGGCTATACCAAAAATGCTTGATAAATAGAAAACTCTTGATTGAGATAGTTGTGTCGGGTGGAGGTAACAAATTTTACTTTTATGCAAGCTAACAACAGAAATGGAAAATACGCTTATGATATAGTCACACTCTATGATGTAGCAATCTAATTCTTGAGATTATTGCAAGGCAATAGTTCAAAAGAATAAAAAGAAAGTTCTATAGATGGAGACTTTAATACAGTATTAGTTATTAGAGTTAAAATAACCATGCAAGGCCAAGCACAGTGGTTCACGCCTGTAATCCCAGCACTCTGGGAGGCCAAGATGGGTGGATGTCTTGAGCCCACGAGTTCAAGACCAGCTTGGCCAACATGGTGAAACCCTGTTTCTACTAAAAATACAAAAAATTAGCCAGCCATGGTGGTGTGCACCTTATAGTCCCAGCTACCCAGGAGGCTGAGATGGGAGGATCACTTGAGCCCAGGAAGATGAGGCTGCAGTGAGCTGAGATTGTGCCACTGCACTCCAGCCTGGGTAAGAGGAGTGAGACCATCTCAAGGAAAAAACAACAAAACCATGCAAAATGGCAGTAGTCTAATAAATGGCATTGTATTATTTGATGGGGTCAATAAAAAGTACAGAAGACTATGCAGAAATAAACGGGAAAAAATTTGTGATAGCAAATGGAATGGGTGTTGTGCTTGCATATGTATGCATGCATGAAGAAATAAATGTAAGGGAAATACACCAAAAATAGAAATACTAGAATGGAATAATTTTTTGTTTTTGTTTTGAAACAGAATCTCACTCTGTCACCCAGGCTGGAGTACAGTGGCGCAATCTTGGCTCACTGCAACATCCACCTCCCAGGCACAAGCGATCCTCCCACCTCAGCCTCCTGAAGAGCTGGGACTACAGGCACCCACCACCATGCCTGGCTAATTTTTGTGGAGATGGGGTTTCACCATGGTGCCCAGGCTGGTCTCAAACTCCTGAGTTCAAGCAATCTGCCCACCTTGGCCTCCCAAAGTGCTGGGATTACAGGCATGAGCCAGAAGACTATGCAGAAATAAAGGGGAAAAAATTTGTGATAGCTAGTGAGAGCAGAACACAAAATGGAATGGGTGGAGTGTTTACATATGTCTGCATGCATGTAGAAATAGATGTAAGGGAAATGCACCAAAAATACAGATATTTTTGCCTGGCAGTTTTGTTTTTTAATGCTTTGTAGCCTTTTCCTCCAACAATATATAAAATAAGGCAGTAAACTCAATGTTTGGGCCCTTCCTGCCTCACTTTTGCAAGTGGATTTGCATGTTGGCTGTTGCTTACTGCATCAGCTCGTGGCATGTAAGTTGAGTCATTACACCGGTTACTTCTCTAACTAGACTTAGCATAAGGAAAACAGGATAAATAGTAGCATATCTTATTCACAGCAAAGGAAATGACCACTTACATCAAGAAACTGCTGAAAACTTGACAGTTAACAGGAACATACAACAGGTGGAAACTGTGCAAGCCTTAATAGAGCTCACTCATTTTGAGAGATATGAATATAAGTATAGAGTTTAAATTGCAAGAGATAAATGCCATCTATTCTTTAAGGGGTATTGAAACACAGTTTCTTTCTATGGAAAATGGTCTGAACAATCATTGTTCTAGGATAATAAGGGATACCCTCAAAACCTAGTAACGTACTAGGTAACCCATTTACTGACACCATCAGCATCTTTTTTTTTAGAGCTGAGAGAAGCTATCCACAGATTGGACAAACGTAAGTTGATCGTATCAGGACTCACACAAGTCGGCTGTACCCCTACAATCCAGGCATGCTGCAAAGCATTACAAGTTTCTTCAAACATCACCTTTTCTGAAGGTAACATTTGAATTTGGTTATTTCTAGGAAAAAATGCCAGTTCAGAAGGTCCTGGATGTTGAAGCCTGACTTCCCAGTCACCACCCATGCCCTTAAAAAAACTAAACACGAGTTGCTGACTGTGCTAGTTACACTTTGTACAAGCTTTTGTTAAAGTCTACCCATTTATTCACCACTCAAGGCAGGCCCAAGTAACAACCAGCTGGGGAGGTCCAGTGGCCAGCCAAACTGGGCCCAACATGGCAACTTCTCAAGGAAATGCATGACTAGCCCCCACGTTAAATTCTCAAAATGCAGTACCTGTTAGCAACTCTGTGAGGTATACACTTTTATTCCAATCTTGCAGCTGAAGATTCTAAGAAGGACTGAGGAAGTCGCTCAAGGATATATAGAAAAGGTAACTACGTATCACACCTGCCATCTCTGCCTGGTCTGGAGATGATTACAAATGGAGTGTCCTTCTTAACACACCACAGTGCCCGTGGCATATTACTCTTACAACTACAGAAGATCTTTCTAAATAATACAAATATAGAAGTAGGTTATAGGTCCCCACTCTTAACTTATTAAGGTTTATCATCATTGGGGTTTCTAAATTACCCCTTTGTGGCAAGCAAATGATAACAATGAAAAATAATTATGATCCTGGAAAACTATAGATTCTTAATATTGAAAAATAGAACACATAAGTATATACAACAGAAACTGATCAAGAAAATTAGGCATCCACATTAAGTGTCTAAAAGAAGCTATCAAGGGTCTATGAAAGCTTTTCTAGGAATTGTTAACAGGACAGACATCCATTGTTCTTAAAGATGGTGTTAGCCTATGAACTGATGTCAGGATCCTTTAGAAAATAATGAATGGAAGCTAGAACAAAACTAGATGGAACATGAGACATTTATTGCCTATCATTAGCAAATACTTTCTTCGAGTAAGAACATTAATGAGGTTGACCTGAGAAAAGCGGCCATTGCCATGCCTTGCTAGGGACAGTATACATAAGCCCAGCAATTCTGGAAAGCAATTTGGCAGTTTATAATATCAAAGATCTGAAATATCTTATCTTTTGATGTGGTAATTCAACTTCTTAGGATTAATCCTAAGGAAAGGAGCAGAAATGAGGAGAGAAAATTATATATGAAAATTTTCTTTATAAGGATTATAATATCTTAATGTTTAAAATGGCCTACATATCGAACAAATGAGAAATGGGCAAATTATAATGTACCCAACACTGTAAATGTTAAGTGATAAAAAAAAAAAGTGAGAAGCAGGTTATAAAACCTCATGGACAAGAAGGTAGAACAGAATTAAAACTTTGGAGTCCGAACATCTGAGTTAAAATCTGATGCCACAATCTCAAGCAAGTTAATCTCTGTGCCTTGGTTTCCTCATCTGTTAAATAAGCATGAACCCAGTAACTACCTCACTGGGCTTTTGTGAAGGTTCAATGAGATAATACAAAGTGCTTAACTGTCCTTTGGTAAGCAGCAAACACATTATTAATAATTTGTATTACATTTGGCATGATTGGCATAAAAAAGAGTAGTTTTGGCCGGTAGCGGTGGCTCATGCCTGTAATCCCAGTGCTTTGGGAGGCTGAGGTGGGTGGATCACTTGAGGTCAGGAGTTTGAGATCAGCTTGGCTAACATGGTGAAACCCTGTCTCTACTAAAAATACAAAAATTAGCTGGGTGTGGTGGCATGTGCCTGTAATCCCAGCTACTGGAAAGGCTGAGGCACGAGAATCACTTGAACCTGGGAGGTGGGGGTTGCAATGAGCCTAGATCATGCCACTGCACTCCAGCCTGGGCGACAGAGTAAGACTGTCTCAAAAAAAAAAAAAAAAAAAGTTTCTAGGTGAAGCAATTATGGTGGGTTTTAATTTTCTTCTTTGACATTGTTTTCCAAGTTGATAATCAGGTGTGTGAACTTTTTGATTTTCTCAAAAGTATCAATAAAAACAAAGGGGACTTGTTTTTTATTATGTATATGGGCACATTCAGTAATTAAATGCAAGAACATCTGGAAGCCCTTGGCACATTGCCTGGCATAAAATAGTTCTTCCAGACACTTGTTGGAATGGCACCATTGGGTGTTCTAACCAAGGGTCAGCAATGCCAAAGTGTAATTCACATCCAAGACTGCTGAGAGCTGACTGCCCATCGTTACTGTTGGTTTTCTTAGGGCCATGTCTCACCACATCCCCTCTATCACCATCAGCAGATTCTTCCCCAACTTCCCTCTTTGGAATAACTCCATCTTAGTCACCAGCCCAGTGACCACCCTGCTTTAGTCAAATGGCTGGTTGACTGAATCTAATATGATAATTTGAAGGACAACACTCTGTCAAGTCAGCAGCTTACTATCTTACAGTTATGTATTCCAATTTTCAAAGAACGATTTCTAACTCTGCATCACCACTCCAGTTAAACACCATGTACATTCTTGGGGCCTCCACATTAGGTCCTTGTGGTATGTTTTCCAAACCTTCGCAGACTCACATTGATTTATGTCTAAGCAAGAAGCAACATTTTTAGGAACTCAATTATTGTAGGGCGCTTACAGTACTCTGCTTCAAAAGTTAGTTTTGGGCAAAGAGACTACTCAAAGAACAGATGTCAAGCAACTTCAAAACAGTAAGCCTTACACTTTATTGCCATCTTCCTTTTAATCTTCAGCCTCAAACTCTCAAATACTGAGGGTTCCAGTCTTTAGGAAATATTAATATACTCTCTGTTTATTAAATTGATGGCTCTGTTGTAAAGATTATTATGCCAGATCACTAGTTCTCAAAGTGTGGTCCCCAGTCCAGCAGTCTCAGGACCACCTGGGAACTCGCTTTAGAAATGCAAATTCTCGGGTTCTAACATGGCCTACTGAAACAGAAACCCTGAGACTGGGGTCCAGAAATCTGAATTTCAACTAGTGATGCTGATGCAGACAAAAGTTTGACAACTTCTCCAGAAACATGAACCTGATTAAGAACAAAATATTTAACTGCTTATTAAGTGCTAGTTTAAAATATGAGGCAAAAAAGCTTTGGATATCTGGATAATAAATTCCCCGGGGCAGAAAATGACCCTTATATGAGCTTCATCTTGCTCAGGGAAGCCTGAAATTGTGGTGATCTGATGATGTCACTGCCACGTGAAGAGAGGACATCCTTGAGAAGTAAACAATCCACGCACCCGAGCAGAGAGTTTGAAATGTCACCACTCAACTTCCTTCCCATGATGACAGAGGCAGCAGTCTCTTGAGGGAATTAAACAACATGCTGAAAGTAAGAATCTGATCCCTTTCTCTGATCTGTTGGCAAATCTGGGGAAAGTCAAAACTATTAGCAAAGGTGTAATTTTAAAAATCCCCATATGGGCTGGGCATGGTGGCTCACTCCTGAAATCTCAGCATTTTGGGAGGCCAAGGCAGGCAGATTACCTTGGTCAGGAGTTCCAGACCAGCCTGGCCAACATGGTGAAACCCCCGCCTCTACAAAAAATACAAAAAAATAAAATAAAATAAAAATCCCCATATGAGTGTTCTCAGCTTTGGGGCAGCTGCTATTTACCAGTCATATCTTAAAAGAGCCCATCAAAATCCCATCCATCAGCCACCACAAAAATTAGAATTTATGTCAAACCCCTACCCTATCACTTCACAAACAACAGAAACTTAATAAATGGTAATTATATTGATGCAATATTTTGTCCTTATTATATAATAGGTGCTAGAAACATCTAGCTATGAAAAAAGTATTACAAAACCAATCTCACTAGGACTTTGATTTTTCAACCCAATTCCATAGATGAGTTACATGGTAGAAACATACATGCAAGGCATGAGTAAAGACTGTGAGTGATTTAAAACATCAATATTAAATATATATGATTTGTTGGTAAAGAACAAGGAAAACAAATATTTACGTAAATTAGTTTATAAATTAGTGAACATGAACGTATTTATACACCTAATATTACATAGGAGTGCTGCTTAAGGGAACTGTGCAAATTATAAATTTTTTTTTTTTTTTTTGAGACGGAGTCTCGCTCTGTCACCCAGGCTGGAGTTCAGTGGCGCAATCTCGGCTCACTGCAAGCTCTGCCTCCCGGGTTCACGCCATTCTCATGCCTCAGCCTCTCCGAGTAGCTGGGACTACAGGCGCCCGCCACCACTCCCGGCTAATTTTTTATATTTTTAGTAGAGACGAGGTTTCACCGTGGTCTCGATCTCCTGACCTCGTGATCCGCCCGCCTCGGCCTCCCAAAGTGCTGGGATTACAAGCGTGAGCCACTGCGCCCGGCCATAAAATTTTTTTTTTTGAGACAGAGTATATCGCTCTGTTGCACGGGCTGGAGTGCAGTGGCGTGATCTCGGCTCACTGCAAGCTCCGCCTCCCGGGTTCCGGGTTCACGCCATTCTCCTGCCTCAGCCTCCCGAGTAGCTGGGACTACAGGCGCCCGACACCACGCCCGGCTAATTTTCGTATTTTTAGTAGAGACGGGGTTTCACCGTGTTAGCCAGGATGTTCTCGATCTCCTGACCTCTTGATCCGCCCACCTTGGCCTCCCAAAGTGCTGGGATTACAGGCGTGAGCCACTGCGCCCAGCCACAAATTATAAATCTTTAAAATGAAATGAAGATGGAATTTGGAGAACTAGAGGGAAAAACAAAACTTAACAGCCCACTCAGCAGGGCACGGTGGCTCACGCCTGTAATCCCAGCACTTTGGGAGGCCGAGGTGGGCGGATCACGAGGTCAGGAGATCAAGAACATCCTGGCTAACACGGTGAAACCCCGTATCTACTGAAAAAAAAAAAAAATGCGAAAAATTAGCCGGGCATGGTGGCACGAGCATGTAGTCCCAGCTACTCGGGAGGCTGAGGCAGGAGAATGGCGTGAACCCGGGAGGCGGAGCTTGCAGTAAGCCAAAATCGTGCCACTGCACTCCAGCCTGGGTGACAGAGCAAGACTCCATCTCAAAAAAAAACACAAAAAAACAAAAAACAAAAAAACCACAGCCCACTCGATGAAATTTGAAAGAACACAGACAAGGCTCATGGCAGAACCTGCATTTGGTCTGTCCTGTGAGGTCATGGGGACACAGCTTCCCCGACCCTTGGTTATATGAGGATAATGATAACCACCTTCTGACATTTTTATATGTGAAACTGCCACATAGCTCTTGGCACATGGTGACCAAAGAATCTGAATTTGTTGAAACTTACTTTGTAACCCATATTCAGGGCAAAAGGTATACAAATATTTGGCTTACTGGATCTCAGCAATCACATGATTCCAGTCTCCTGGGGAAAAGGAGTGGTGACTCCTACGGTCACAGCTTAGGAAGAAATTGCTCTCCCACTTGCACTCGCATTTGTGAGACAGTCACCACTCACAACCCTGTTCTCATACCTACCACCATCCTCCAGACCCTGAAAGGTAGACACAATTTTTGCTGTTCCCATTTTCCAAGTGGGAAACAATTGTCTGGGCAATTTCCTAAGACTCTAACCCTTCTGCAGCTGGGCTTGCACTAGTCATCTCCAGGACTCTTGCCACCAACACAGTCAGAGCCTCTTCCAAAATCAAATAGAAGTGGCTTCCTCAGATTCAAGATGATCTACGAGTTGATAAAAAGTTTCAGAAAAATCCCGTTACAGAAAGAATGTCACAAGTTTGAGAACTATAAAGTATGAGGGAAAATGAAGGGAGAAAATCCACTAACAGAAAACAGGAGTATCTCTTTAACTCACACACACGCGTCCCCCTTCTCCACGGGCATATGGCTGCGAAGCAAGACATCACATTTCCAGTCTCCCTTGTGGCCATCATGTGACAAACTCGCTGCCGATGGACTGGCAAATAAAAGTGGTGGAACAAATTCTAGTTACCTGCTTAAAAACACATCCCTTTCCCTGGACTTCTGCCCTTTCCCCGCTGCTGGCTGGAAGTGGTGGCAACTAGAGAGGCCTTGCAAGTGCAGAGCCGCATTGTGGGCCTGGGTCCCTGGGTCGCAGGTGGGAGGGAGACAAACTCTAATGATCTTTAAGCTACTTCATTGTTGGTATTAGAGAAAATAGGGAAGTAAGGTGGAGAGGGAGAGAGAACAGAAAAGATAAACACTCCATTAACAAGCCATCGGAGTCCGTCGGATAGAAAGCTACTTCGTTATACCAGGAAAGGATGACGGCAAAATCAGCTTTAGTAATGGGGGTTTGCCATTCACTTAATGAGAAGTGAAAATATTTAACTCAGTACATAAACATTTTTTTTTTTTTTTGGCAAAAAGCAAACAAAGTAATGTTTTTGAATATATAAAGAACAAGGTCTTGGTAACAAATGAAAAATATTAAGACAAACTGCCAACAACTCGCTGGATCATAAGAGCACAAGAGCATTAAAAATTCCTTAGGTGCTATTTTTAAACAGCCAGGAACACTGCCTTAAAATTATTAGCTATTATTTTATAAAATAATAGAAAATAACAGTGTATAATAGTATATAAAAAATGAGCCATGTAGCTTTTTCAGGAGGAAACATGGATGGTAACTTATTAAAAGCCCAGGGTTACAGATTTCATCTAATCAAATTAGTAAAAGCATGTCCACAAAGATAAAGACCAAAGACTAATGATAGATAATAATGGCTAGAGCTGCAGGGAGGGCCTTAATGAGAAAAATGGGGAAAAGTGCTGGGTATGGCTGGCTTAAGTAAATTAATATAATAGACCAAATAAGTATTAATGAAGACAAAACCAGCTGACTTTCCACCTTTTACAGGTTAATGAACTCTGCAGCTTTCTGTGTATCATAGATCATAACACAAAACCCAAGTGAAGCTTGTGAAGAGAGAGAATACAGATTTGAAACTATTGAAGCTGGCATGTAGTGGGTCATGCCTTTAATCCTAGCACTTTAGGAGACCAAGGCAGGAGGATCATTTGAGGCCAGGAGGTCGAGACCAGCCTGGGCAACAAAGTGAGACTCTGCCTCTACAAAAAAAAAAAAAAAAAAAAAAAAAAAAAATTAGCCCAGCTATTCAGGAGGCTGAAGTGGGAGGATTGCTTAAGCCCAGGAGTTCAAGGCTGCAGTGAGATGTGATCATGCCGTTGCACTCCAACCTGGGTAACAAACAGTGTGAACCCAAATCTTTAAACAAAAAAAAAAAAAAAAAGAGAGAGAGAGAATGAAAGAAAGAAAGAGAGAAAGGAAAAGAAAGGGAAAAAGAAAGAAAAGATTAGGCCTTCCTAGAAAAAGGAATATTTTGCCTTTCAATGAATCACCAGAAAAAAGTAGAGCTTTAATTTGTGACCTTGAATCACAATAGTATCATAACAAAAAAACAAATCTTGATGAAGTAATTTTACCTTCCTAAAGAAAACTGTCATTAGTAAACCTTCAATTACTCACAATTCCTAGTCTTGAGTTCCCAGTAACTCAAGCTTGTGAAGGATTAGGTTCTAATGCAATGGGAGCCTACCACCAAATATATTTATAAAATAAGCAGTGCAATTCAAAACTTCCTCTACAAATGTATAATCTTTGTTTATAAAACCCACATTGATGATCCCAAAGCTTTAATAAAAAACAATAAAGAAAGAAAAGGGAAACCACTTATTGGTACTAAAGCCTTTACTGTAATAAACCAAATATATTTACAATTTATACAAATGTTTAACCTTCAACAAAAATACAAAAAAACATTTCACAAGATGCAAAACCAGGAAACAAGTTCATTGGAGACACCACTGCTCTACAAAGGACGGAAAGTGAGGTGAACTGCAAGGAATAGAAAGGTAATCTCACACTTGGGCAAGGGGTGATCCCCAGATCACCCAGAAAGAAAGAATGGGCTGTCACGTGAGTCGGCAGATTCTGTTCCTCAATCCTACAACCCATGGCCCCTCTGTCCGCTTGGCCTTGGTGCTCCATTTGGTCTATGTAGACAGGTGACTTTCTGCTGATGGACTTGTCGCCTCCTCTTTGTAGACTCAAAGTAGTTTCGTGTCAAGGTTTGGAAACAGGTGTTTGTAATTTTTTTTCTCTTTTAAAGTTACAACTTTTCTATTTCTACAAATTCGAAACATTTTGGCCCAATTCAACTATAAACGTTAAACCACATAATGTTTTCAGTAGATGACTTCATAGACTGTAGCCTTCTTGTCCCCTGAGCCAGTGACTATGTACTTATCATCCACAGAGATGTCACAGCTAAGCACTGACGAGGACTCTTTGGACTGGAAGAGAAAACAACAGACTTGTGTTTCATGTGGAATAACGGTACTCAGAGGCCCGGCTCCCTCGGAGGCACCTTCACTCCTGGTTTCAAAGGCGACACTGTGGTCAAATTGTGGATCTAGGTGAGGAGCACTTACTCACCTGGAATATGCTGGCTCCATAGGGGGTCCGCCAAGCATTGAGGAGGTTATCTTTTCCAGTACTCACAAACCATTTACCTAGAATTAGCAAAGGAATATCTAGTTTTCACAAGGTTAAAACTCCTACTATACAATTAGCAACTTGGACTTAATCAAACTAAGAACATTTTTCATGTATGAACTATCATGCCCTAAGGACTGGTCCATGATATGAACAGAGGTTTTAATCTGGGCTCCTCAGTGATTTATCAGTGATCTTGGGTATAATCTAAGAAGTGTCAGCCTCCTTAGTCACTGGATACAGGACTAGTAGCATCATATCCAACACACGGTAACCCTCAAATATAGAATCAATGAAGAATGTGTTCTATTTTAGTCAGTCTCCTCATGATAAAATGGGATTAAAAATTCCCATCTTTAATGGGAATTAAAGGATTAAACATCCAACTTAAGTAAAATGCCAGTCACATCATATAGCATGAAGAAAAATGCTCAATAAGTGATAGGCACTCATCCATCCATCTATCTATCCATCCATCCATCCATCTGTCTGTCCATCCATCTATGCATCCTGTGAACAGATATCTGCCCATCTGCAGTGCACAAGAAGGGTCTCCACATGAACTTCTTCCCTCTTCATCCTCACTGTAGAGTGTAACTAAGTATCTGGATATATCTAAATATCGGCTTCTCTAACCCTGAATTCCTCATCATGGCCAGCTCATAATGACTTCCACTGCCCCTGCCCCATTCTTCAATAAATTCCCACCCACCCCTCTTCAGAGTGGAAACTCATTGTTGTCTCCCAACCCCCCCAAAACAAACTTGTGTCCAAACCTTGTATTAGGCAATTACATTGCCTGCTGACTTTTCTCAAATTAGCAAAACAGACTGAAACAGACATTGCTGTGCTCTGAAGGGCATATTAAAACAATAGAATTATTGCGTCCAGCTGCTCAGAGAACAACATTTTTTCCAGATATGATCTCTACCATATTTTTTTAAGAAGCGTTTTCCATTTGGGCCATCGACGACCGCCAGTTTCCTTTCGGCTGAACTCACCACAATAAGCAAATTTCAGGGACAGCACGCAGCTCTCGTGCAGGTGCAGCTGGTACTTGTCGGGCTTGTTCACGTGCAGCACCTCCACATTGCTGCTCTCCATGCCCACTGCCAGCCACTCCCCGGTGGGGCAGTACCCCAGGGAGAAGATCTGCAAGGAGCAGGACAGGCTCACTCATGATTCTGCCTGATACACTTAGGAAGGGAAGACGCAATGTGAAAAGGGGGGAAATAGCAAGAATGGGGGGAAGTAATCAGCCAAGTACAGACTGTGGGGAGGCCCACAGAGCAAGTGATCTAATGCAGATGAACCAAGTGTCAAAACCTTTAGGAAACTGGAAACATTTGAACCCCTCTGTCCTTTGGGATAACATTAAGAAATGATTCCTAATAATAATGGCATTCATGTGTACATTTTAAAGGAGGCTTTACCTTTCAGAGACACTAACTGAAATACGATCATATATCACCTATCGAGGGGGATAGGTTCTGAGAAATGTGTCGTTAGGTGACTTTTTTTTTTTTTTTTTTTTTTTTTTGAAACGAGGTCTCGCTCTGTCTCCCAGGCTGGAGTGCAGTGGCGCGATCTCGGCTCACTGCAAGCTCCGCCTCCCAGGTTCACGCCATTCTCCTGCCTCAGCCTCCCGAGTAGCTGGGACTACAGGGGCCTGCCACCACGCCCAGCTAAGTTTTTGTATTTTTAGTAGAGATGGGGTTTCACCGTGTTAGCCAGGATGGTCTCGATCTCCTGACCTCGTGATCCGCCTGCCTCAGCCACCCAAAGTGCTGGGATTACAGGCGTGAGCCACCATGCCCGGCCTCGTTAGGTGACTTTATTGTGTGAACTTCAGAGAGTGCATTTACACACATCTAGATAGTGGAGCCTATCGCTCGTAGGCTACAACCCTGCACAGCATGTTACTCTACTGAGTACTGTAGGCAACTGTATCATAATGGGAAGTATTTGTATATCCAGATACATCTAAACATTGAAAAGGTACAGTAAAAATATGGTATTATAATCTTAAGGGACCGCTGTCACATATGTGGTCTGTCCTTGGCTAAAAGGTTATATGGTGCATGACTGTGCTTATGGATAAAATGACATGCTGCTGGAATTTATTTTAAAATAATCCAGTGTTTGGGGGTGGGAACGAGAGTTATCATACGGCCAAATAACTTAAAGCTGAGCGATGGGCATGTGGCATTTATTGTACAATTCTCTGTACTTTCATAAATGCTTGGACATTTGCTGTACTCATATGTATTTGAGAATTTCTCTAAGAAGTTTAAAAATAAGGCAGAATAAAAATTGTATCCTGCTTATGTTGGGAAAGAGTGAAAACAGCAAGACTCTAAGAAACTCAACAAAATGTTAACAGGAATATGAAATTTAGAAGTGTATATGCTTGTTTTCTGTTTCTGTCCTAGTTTTCTGAGTAGAATTATTTTTATTACAAAACAAGGTAAAAAAAATGCCAAGTCATGATCAAAAGAACAATTCTACCACCAGAAAGCATTTAAAATGGCAAACACTGTTTTTTCCAAAACAAGTCTACATTCAGACCCTGAATATCAAAATACTTTTCACAATCTACAAAGTTGCAATTTATATATTATTTCAAAAGTCTGCAAATCTAGTCAGCCACAAGTTCATTTTTTAAAGGATGAGGAATAAAATGGGTATCACTGAGGTACTGTACATTTTTTTAAGCTCTCTGGTGCAGGCAAAATAAATGAACTTTCAGAGCAGCTGTGACTTTACTCTTTGTGACATTCTGCAGATTTCTCAAGTTCTGTTTATTTGGGAATCAAAAAATCATCTCCTACTCCTGCATTAGATGGTGAGAATATGTGCCACAGATCAAACACTGCTGAAGGAAAACTATACATTCCTCACTGTACAAATCCCTTAAACAAACTCATATGTAAATATAACACAGAACACGCCTTAACCTGCAGGATTCTAAAAACCACTCTAGGAGTTTTGGGGAAGGTAGGGACAAGGGTGGTGAAGGAGGAGGTGGTGGTCGTTGTTTTTAAATTAGTTACCTCAAATTCTGCCCTGATCTGTTTGTCCAGCCACTACCATCCTAGGGTAAGGAGGGAGGCTTGTGAGGAGGAAGACACACTCCAGCCACCTCCCAGACTCGGGGGCAGGCGGAAGCCACTCAGTTACCTGGGAGGTGAAGTCGTGCTGCTGCAGCTGCCGCCCCTCGCGCAGGTCCCAGGACCTGACCGTGTTGTCCAAACCGCCTGTCCAGAGCTTGGTGCCATCATTAGAAATGTCAATACAGCTGGCTCCATCTGTGTGGCCCTGGAATTGCCTGATAAAACAAACCAGATTGAATAATGATTTCCTGCCAGAGCTCAAGGTAAACACTGTTGTGTTGTTAGTTTTGGACCCTGTGTGTGTGCGTGTGTGTGTGTCATCCGCCAGTGTCTGCTGATGTGCAAGATCAAACTAACCGTCCCCCGAGGAGGAGGGGAAACAGCACCTGCGATTGTCTTTCCCTTTTTTCACGATCCAAGTGCTAAAGAAATGGAATGCCACTGCAGGTCACTACCCAGAACTTAAATATGCTACTCTGACAAATCCATCTGGAAGGTAAAATTCTTTCCAGGTCTGGAAAAGTGTTTAACTGTTAAATAGAAAATAAAAGACAAACAAACAAAATCCCAATTGTATTCCTTATGGAAAGATAAAGGTCTGTTCTTTAATCATGCAGGCCTGAGTCCATGAGAGAAAGAAATGGGGACGTTACAAGCACAGGGTGTACAGAAGCATTCCTGTTTCCATGAGTGAATCAACACAGCAATGCCCTACGTGCCAACAGAGCATGAGCTCATGTATTTACTCAACCTTGCTTTCTGTGTTAGAAACAGCCCTGCGTTAGGAAATCTGGACTCCCAGAGACAAAGGGTCACGCATGCCAGCCTCCTGACCTCAGAGGCATTGGGCAGAGACAGAGGTAATTGCTGAGACAGACCTATGGGCACCTCAGCAAGACTCTGCCTCCAAGCGGAGCACAAGGTTGTTCTTTAAAGAACCTTGTGCTTCATTCAAAAATCGCCACCAGAAATGATCAGCCAACAGGGATCTGCTGGGCACAGATGCTGTGCAAGGCAACTAGCAGAGCTGCTGAGGGGAGGTCAGTGTAAGCCCCAGCAGGGACGGTGACTGGTGGACTCAGTTCTGCATGCTGAGAGGGAGCTGGTGGGGGAGCGGCCAGAAAAGGCGAGCAAAGTCTAGACCCAGCCTCAGAACCAAGCGGGATCCAGTAAAGAACTGCGTGGGAATTTCAACACCAAGAAGAAAGTTACCATGCTGTTTCTTCCTCCAGGATCCCCACACCTTATCATTCCTGTAGAGCTCCAAACTTTCAACCTGAGCTTGGATTTTAAAGAGTGCAAGGGAAGGAAAAAGCACCACTACTGCCCTAAATTCTAAGCCAAGACGTGAACCATGACTTTCAAAATCGTCTCTCTGCAAGCCATCCCCAACTTCTGCACTTTAGGATCCAAGTTGAGTCCTCTCTCCTGCGGCCGTGCAGGTGGACCTCCAGTGTTTCCACTTGCTTCCCAGACGTCCCCACAGAACACCCAGGCCTGGAGCAGTCCCTGCTTCACTTGGTGAAAGTGTTGCTTTTCTTCCCTTCAAACAGCTCTGGAAATCCAGTGACCCTCTGACTTCTTTTGACCTTTCTAACTCATTAAATGCTGTTCCTCCTTGACTGAAAACACCTTCCTCTGCTGACATACAGTACCTGACGGCTGCTCCCCCATCCCTCTGCCCTCCCTCCATCCATATACTTCAGCACTATTCTCAGGCACATCCTATGACTGTTCAGAACGTGCTGGGTTACAGTGGATACAAAGACATTCAACAGGCTGTACATGGCCCTGTTACATGCGGCAGCCACTAGCCACCTGTGGGCGGTCCAGAGAAAGATTTGTAAGACGTTACTCCATTCTATCCAACAGGTATTTACTCCCCAGGAGCCAGCACGGAGCAAGGGTTCAGAGCAAGACAGCAGAATGCCTGGGCCTCAACTTGGCTCCACCACATCTGACTGTGTGACCTGAAGCCAGTAACTTACCCTCTCTGAGCCTCAGGCACTTCACCTATAAAATGGGGCAAATAGCAGGACAGATGTTATGAGGACTAAGTGGAGGAATATTTGAAAAGTGCTTAGAATTGATATTTCGGAAGTGCTACTTATGGAGTTTTAAAAAAAGAAAAAAACCAAGTAACTTTTGCTAGGATAAAAGGTTGAGAGGGCGTTCGGCTCTGGCTCCATTATTCCATTTTGCTCACCTACACTACCCAGCAAACAGAAGAGGAAAGTAACTGCCGCATTGTCACCCACACACAGGGACCAGGCCCGGCTCAACGACACTTAATGGATTTCTACAGCGGAGGTCTGAAGAGAGTGAGCTGTCATGATGACTTCTGGAGCCCGTCCCTTCTCTGTGCAGCATGAGAAGGGACTTACCAAAAAAGCCACAGACCCCAAACTGCGCCATCCGCAGGGATGGCTTCCCAGCGAAGATGAAACAAGAGTAAAACACATGCTCATTTTACCTTTCATGTTTCATTCGTGCTTACTTTAAAAAGACTTTTTGAGAACAGCTCTGATGTGAGCACTGACTTCTGAAGGGGGCATTTGGTGGGGGAGCTGAGGAAAGACACAAGGGTACCAGAACTGCAGCTGCTGCTATGGTGACGGGGCGGATGCCAGGACGCCAGGCAGAGCCCTGTGGGCTCCTGGGTGGAACCACCCCTGGGCAGGTCTCCTATTTCATTATTAAGATACTTTAAAACCATTTTGTGGGCAAAATTCATAGAATCTCCTCTTCTCGTGTCCCTTTGTTGATTTTCTGTTATCTTTTATCAGTTGGCTCTTGTCTGCACCAAATTCTAGCCAAAGCCCAAAACATCTAGTATCAAGGGCCTTTTGTGCTGCCGTGCAATCCACATTAGGCCACCCCTTGGCAAAAGCCAGAAATATTTTTAGAATAAGTTTGGAGTCTGTATGTGGGCTGAAGAATTGGCACACTAAGGAGATAGAAAGTCTCAGTGACACCAGGAATAGTAGCAAGACTGTAAGCCCCCCAAAGGCAGCAACACAGTTGTCTTTGTTCCCCCATCACCTAGCCGCATGCCTGGCATTCAAGAGGCTTTTATTGTGTGGGCTGCGGGCAGCCAGAGAGAAGCAGAGGTGATAGGCCCAGCTGCTCAAGAAGTGAACCCCTCCTCAGATGACCATCTTTGCTTACCTCACTAGTGTCTGGTTGTGCAGATCCCACACAGCGATGTTGCCGTCGCTGCAGCATGAGAAGCAGACCTTGGAATCGGGGCTGATGGCCAGGGCGTAGCAGGCGGGGGCCGAGGACGTCAGCTCCGCCTTGATGCGTGGGGTTGGAGCCGCCAGGTCCCAAATGGACAAAGTACTGGCTTCCCCTCCCACTATGAGAGTGCAGCCATCAGGTAGCAATTTACAGGAACGGATATAATTGTCTCTGTTCTGTAAAATAAACATAATTCATTGCTATAATGAATTACCGAGCAATCATAGCACCATGTTCTCTAATGGCAGTCTTGGTTTTTTAAGAGTGGCGTTTCATGGACACTCTAACACATCAAGAGTTCTCTAGTCAAGATTGGGGTCCAAGTACAACTGTCTCCTTCAAAATAGTAAACAAAACAAATTCATAGGAGCTTAGGTAACTGCTTCTGGTGTCCTGCGTCACAGAGCTGAAACTATCTAGGTATGAGGTACAGGTGTACACATAGTTCCCTGAGAAGAAACCACTTTTCCAAGCTAGTTTATAAATCTACCTCAACATCCTGCATTATTTACCTCTTGGAAACTGCAGGCCCACCCTCTATGTTTCGGTCTTCTTTATACTTAGCACATTACCTCATTAGTCAGAAGGATTCTTGCTAAGAATTTACCAGAGCTTCTTTCTCAAGTTGTCATGTGGCTGCTGTTATATTTAAGCCCCTCGATGCAAAGGCCAAAGAACCTGATAAAAGCAGGCATCTTTCCATCAAAACCAACACATATGAAGGGGGTGGGGGGCCCCTCACATGATCAACCCCTGAAAGATGCAGATATGGCTAAAGTTTGCTTACATGCTTTTAAAGATGGATTATCTTTCAAAGATTAAAGAAATTTTAAGCACGTGACTTCAACAAAGGATACTCCTACTGCTATAGAATATTGGGCCATATTTAAATACGAATTTCATGAATGAAGACATTTTGAAGTTATTTGGTTTTTTTAAAAAATGCACTAATAACTATGCTAAAAAAGTCTGTGTTTCAAAAACACTGCCACTCTGCTTTTTGGAAACACTTTCTCCGTAATCCCTACAATTTTCCAGGCAGGCAGTGGGTACATGGCACCATCTTCAACAGCAGAGTGCAGGCAGACACCACGCCAGGGAAGGGCAGGGCAGCTCGGAGTCTGCTTAAGGCCAGTGGTATGTGCTCTGTAAATCCTGGGGTTATAGTTTAGAGATCAGAACATGGCCGGGCGCGGTGGCTCACGCCTATAATCCCAGCACTTTGGGAGGCCGAGGTGGGTGGATCACAAGGTCAGGAGATAGAGACCATCCTGGCTAACACGGTGAAACCCCATCTCTACTAAAAATACAAAAAATTAGCCGGGCGTGGTGGTGGGCGCCTGTAGTCCCAGCTACTAGGGAGGCTGAGGCAGGAGAATGGCGTGAACGCGGGAGGCGGAGCCTGCAGTGAGCTGAGATCCAGCCACTGCACTCCAGCCTGTGCGACACAGCGAGACTCCGTCCCAAAAAAAAAAGAGAGAGAGAGAGATCGGAACATGTCCCAACATGTTTTATGTCCCTGAAAAATGCAAAATGGTATTCTCAGGCTCTGTTTTATGTCCCTGAAAAATGCAAAATGGAATTCTCAGACTCTGAGTGGATGTGGCTTAGGTACTCTGGGAAAGCATTCTCACTGCTCTCTTTTGTTGATGGCTGTCCTGGGTCTTTGCAGTGACAGCCTTTAACCCTTTCCTGAAGTTAAGGTCATAAAACCTAACCAGCTCTCTCAGGTCTCCCTTAAAAACACAGACCCTGTTCAGAATGGTTTTTATGCCATGTTATCAAATATTTACTATTCTGTATTTATCTAAAGGCTATAGGTCAATTAAAAACCGAGTGGATGGCAAGGATCAGAGTCCAGGCCAAGTTGTGCTTTTGTCCATTAAATGGGAAACTCTCTTTTGTAACACACATCCATACACAAGGACAGCCTCTGTAAACCACTGTAAAATATTTTTTAAAAAGAAATCCATCAACTCTGGGATTTAGCCAGTACAACAGCAACAAATGAAACCTTCGCATTTAAACGGGGAGCCGAGGGGGTTAAATACCCAACACAGGAAACAGAAGGGGCTTCTATTTCCTCATAATGGGAATAAAACCCAGGCCCACACAGCTATTTCCTTATTGAATCTCCAGGGAGAAATTGCCCTTGTGCACCAGTTCCTGTTCACTCACCAGACAGTCGAGCTGGGAGACAGGACTCTTATTGCCAGGGTGGCTGATGTCCCAGACCTTGACGCAGCCCTTCCCGCCCGTATACACGTGTCTCGTGGGGTTGCTGATGGTCACCGCACACACCACCTCCCCGTGGTTGAGGGTGTTGATCTGGCGAGCATGCCGGGGGATTCCAGGTCCAATGAGGGCGTCGGGGGGAAAAGGGACAGGCTGCATTTGACCGTCTGCAGTAACGTGGAAGGAGTATGCACTTTTGGAAAAACAATTGGAGAGAAGACACAAAACACATTTACAGAGGAAGCAGTCGTTATCTCGGCAATGTGCTACGACTACGAAAAAGACGAAAAAAAGGAAAGATTCTCTTGTATAGTTTCCTTTGAAATCAATACAAGTCGAAGTATTTACTGATGGTGCAAATTTAAAATAATTAATAGCAGAAATCTAGCGTGTACCAAATGACATACATATTGAACTGTATTTAGAATTTTTTAAAGGTTTTAAATTGTTCTTACCCATTCTGTAAAGCATTCCCTCAAATCTCATTATAAAACACTTAATGTACTTCCAAATGAACATAAAATACCTCCTTCCATGTATCTTGTGTAATTGTATGATTTCTTAGTATAATTTTAAATGATTATTTTCTCTGCTAAAGATGAAGCCCTTAAGAACTAATAATAATTAAACAGAGTAGATAGTGTATTTCAACAGCAAAAACAACCCCCAAAAAAACAGCTTTCTAAAAATACCAGTTTATGGTTTGGACTTCAACTTTCTTGTGCTTAAGGAAGAGAAAATAAGATTATCTTATATGGCTTTAAACAGAGATTTTAGGTTTCCTACTCAACAATCTTCCTTGCCTACCTTGGTTAGGAACGCCACAAGGCAGCAAAGTGCCCAGCTAAAAAACTAGTCTTCTCCGCTCTCCTTTACCCTGGCCTGCCTATGTTCTGACCAATGAGGTATAAGAAGAAGCTGTTAGATGGCATTTTGAGGAAGTTCTGAACTTGAAAGAGAGGAGAGGGATGGGGGATATGGGAACTCTCTGTAACTTTCCACTCTATTTTGCCAAGAACCTATAACTGCTCTAAAAAAATAAATAGGGAGAGAGCATACCTGCCCTCTTCTCTTCTTCCTTCCCACTGCCTGAGCTAAGAGCAAGACGACTGGTGCTCCTATAGCCTCTCTGGGCCACAGGTTGATTTCAAAGACAGAAATCAATTGCTGGATAGCAAAGATTTGGAACCAACCCCAATGCCCTTCAATGACAGACTGGATAAAGAAAATGTGGCACATACACACCATGGAATACTATGAAGCCATAAAAAAAAAAGGATGAGTTCATGTCCCTTGCAGAGACATGGATGAAACTGGAAACCATCATTCCCAGCAAACTAACACAGGAACAGAAAACCAAACCCTGTATGTTCTCACTCATAAATGGGAGTTGAACAATGAGAATGAGATCGCGCCACTGCACTCCAGCCTGGGCGACAAGAGCGAGACTCCATCTTAAAAAAATATATATATATGCACATTCTACTTTGAAGACCACTACTTCCACTTTCTTAACTTGAAATGACTAGGAGAGCTAGAAGTTCAAACCATAAACAATAAGTGAAGTATGCACTGCTTCCTCCTTCCCATTACCCTCGAGAAAGTCTGGGCCCTTTCTGGAGCTTGTCATTGGCAGCTTTAAATATAATGTAAACACCATGAGTACTAACACAGAGCTTAAATTTTCATTTTAATACAAACTCAAATTTTGTAAAGTAACTTAGCAAGCACAAAACTGAAAACCGATTATGCCAGGTCTCTACCACCCTGCACTTAAAACCCACATACATTTGCTTGAAAATAAAATGCATGCTATTATCTTCCCTCCATAAAAGCAAAACATCAGACACATGAAGACTTTTTTCAACCACAGGACACAATCTCAATCTGTTATCTGCTGGCAAATCGGTTCCAGTAACTAAAAGTAAATAGCTTTTTGGCCCAAATCCTTAATGTTACTCTTAATTTGAATGAATAAGCACATATAATGGGAACCATGGAGACTGTCCTAGGAAATAAATACACATATAAAAACAATATAGCTCAAAGCTCTCACATCACCAAACCACTCAATTTCATTTTTTATCCAACAGGATTATTTGGTGTCCTTAGCAATATATCGAGTCCACGTGGTATTTCAACATGCACATTATAGTTAGTTGAACAGGAACCTATGCCACTTATTATGGGATATTTGGAGTCATAATCAAATAGCATTTTGTTGCCCTTGAAGACTGCCACAGAACTATGGGAGTTTAAGTCTATTCATGTCCTACAAGAATTCTAGGCTTTGAAGAATGCTCAACAAACAAAGTCCAGTAGCCAAGTTCTATGACTCAGAATCAGGCTCCATGCTCTGGGTCCAAAAACAACAAAAAAATAGCCAGGTGATACTGAAGAAATGACAAGTAAATTTCCATAAAATTAAACAATTGAGGCTGGGCGTGGTGGCTCACGCCTGTATTCCCAGCACTCTGGGAGGCCGAGGCAGGCGGATTATGAGATCAGGAGATCAAGGCCATCCTGGCTAACAGAGTGAAACCCTATCTCTACTAAAAATGCAAAAAAATTAGCCAGGTGTGGTGGCGGGTGCCTATAGTCCCAGCTACTCGGGAGGCTGAGGCAGGAGAATGGCGTGAACCCGGGAGGCGGAGCTTGCAGTGAGCCGAGATCGCGCCACTGCACTCCAGCCTGGGCAAAAGGGACTCTGTCTCAAAAAAAATAATAATAATAATAATTAAAAAAATAAAAGTAAAACAATTGAGTTGCACATGATTTATAAGGATGGTGGTTAAGATGGAGAAACTGCTTCTCAAAGATCTCGGTGCTATGAGAGAAATGACATATGTGAGGATTAGTTTTTCTCTGTGTACCACAAATCAAGCTGGGCACCTCCAGGTAAGGCCAGGTTTCCATGAGGCACCCTTTCAGCAATCTCAGATATTTCAGAGAAAGGAAATTTTATCTTCCTCCAACTGGAAGCCTGCTTATCATAGAGTTAAATGTTCCAGATTAAATAGATGCACCGAGTAACAGACGGGAGATCTGTCTACTGATCTTTGGAAGACACCCACTTCTCTCCCAGGTGTCCTCTTCTTTAAACTGCACAGGAGGCCTGCGATCATCATACGGAGGCAATTTAAAATTGATTCACAATACAGCGAGCTGCTGTCAGAAGCTGTGAACACTCATCCATCCCACGGGAAACCCATATGGATGTTAATACATCAGTCACAGGGGGCCTCGCAGGAAGCTGGTGCTGCCCGCAGTGCTGGAGAGCCAAATCAAATGAACACACCAGAGCAACACAAAGGGCGGATGAGTCTTTAGGAGGGATCAACTGGAAGGGAAAAACCAGGGGAGGAAATTATTCACCTACAATAATAACAGAGCTTTTTCAATAAAAGGCCACAATGAGGGCTCATCATGACAATGGTAAAGGGATCCCAGAAGGAAACTTAACTTTCTCTACTGGTTGAGGAAGTAGGAAAAGTAAAACCAATCAGAAAGAGGAATATATAAACAGATAGTGAGTATTCATCAATATCGCTCACACCTGAATTCAGAATGAAGCCAGATACAAAATAATGGACATGGAAATGACTGCATTTCTAGAATTTCGAACACAGGCAAAACTCATCTGCAGTATTGAAAGTCAAGGAGGTGGTTAACCTTCGTGACTGCAAGGGGCATGGCAGGGGTTTCTGGGCAATGATCCTGCCCTGTTCCTTGATCCAAGGGCTGGTTACACAGGTGGCTGCCTTTGGTGAAAAGTCACTGAGCTAGACACGTATGATTCATGCACTTTTCTGTGTGGGTATGGTATTCCAATATTTAAAGTTTGGATTCATTTACTTATTCAAGAGAAAGCCGAGGGGAAGGCTGTTAACCAGTTAACACATTAGATTAGGTCCACAGCCAAATCAAGTGCCCAAACTTTGCTGTTAAATGAACCTCTCTCTGGTTCTCTGGCCACATCAACTGCGGTCTTGCCAATCAGCCAGCCTGCAGTCGAGAATGTGTCCGTTTCGTGATCCATAAGATAGGAATAATAAAATATAGAGGTCGCAGGGGTTGCTGTAAGGATTAAAGTGGTAACAGCTGCAAAACACTTAGCACAGCACTTGACACCTGCAATGAGTCTTCAGGAAATGACAGTATTGTTATCGCACCACCATGAATTAAAAAAAAGCCAAGTGAAGATATGTTGAATTGAGGGCTTTATCTCAACCAGTGGACAAGTATGTGGGTCAGGGAATGTGGAAAGGGAGGAAGACGCAGGGTGGGGATCAGGAAAGCACAAGGGCAGTGACGAGGTAACAAAAAACACAAAATTTGTAAGTCATCAAAGGTGAGAGTGGGGGAAATGGCATTCTGCAAAGACTAGAACAAACGCCCAAAGCGTAGAGATGGATGTTTGGATAGAATCGTGGCAAACTGCAGGGCAGAAAGTCAGTCCTGGATCCCTCATTAGGGGCCACACAGCGAAGCCCACCTGCATCTCAGAAAGCCTCAGAACTGAGCCCCAGCCCCCACCTAGCTTTCTGAATCAAGCTCCTACAGATCAGGATCGCTTCTGATTCTGAAGTCTGGTGTCAGAATCGAAAAGAATAAAGCCCAGTCGACTTGACAGATGTAAAAAGTGAATGAAATAAAAACCCATTAAGAGCAGGGGGCTTTTCATTTACTGGGCACACAGCAGAGGTGAAGGAACTAAAAGCAAAGAGTCCCCATCAGGCTCCTTCGCAGCCACAGTGAACTGGAAAACAAGACTGTGTTCCAAGGGGGCAGGTTGATTTTTCCTAGCAGACCAGGCTCCTGTTAATAAAACTATGCTGTGTTCTGTGGTCAAAGGAAAACAGGTGTTTACAGGGTTGTTGGTTTCCTGGAAATAGGATCTGCAGTGGCAGAATCAAGTAAACAATAATGAAGAACCACAGACCCCGGAGATGATGGCTGCGGTCAAGCCCCGCTGCCTATGGACTTGGCACTCTGGATGTGAAATTGTTAGCTATATTAACAAGGATCAAAAATCTGATCGTGTCAAAAACCTTCATTCACTCTTCAAGCTCTTTAGGGCTCATGAAGCCCTTTACAATTTAGTGCCAACAAGTCTTATTTCATGTGACCTTAAACTCCCAGCCACGTAGGACAACAGGCCAGTCCCCTAAAATATCACATGCCGTCACATCTCCAAGTTGCGCACAAACTGTTCCCTCCTGCTAGAATAGCACCGCCTCCCTCCCAAGTACACGCCGCTTCCTCCCTCCCTCTGCCTGCCATGACCTCCCCAGCCTTGATGATTCTTTCCCAGGGTCCTAACCTTTCCTACTAACCTCTCTAGTAGTATTTCTCATGCGGTGAACATTTATGTCTTTCCCATTCCAGCGTTCTTCAGGGGTAGGCAGAAGGTTTCGCCAGCCGGCACTTTATCAATGGATCAGAACACCACAAGCTGTCTACTGTTACCTAATCACTTATATATTGAGGAAAAGTTGCCCTGGTAAGGAAAATCTGCTAAAATAAGGTGGGCATTCCTCTCTAAGCCCCTGAGTTATGCCAGCCAACTTTTCCCAGGCAATGTCTAGCAATTATACCAAATGTCACTACGAGATGGTAGCAGTTTTCCTAAGGGGGAAAGGCAGTCTCTAGAGAGCAGACTTAGACCACAAAAAAGACAGTGAAAGCAATGACAATAATGAAGTGAAATCCATAGCTTTCCCCTAAGCCAGCTAAATCCAGTGGATGCTGGGCCCTTCCCAAGCAAGCTGTGGCAGAAGCAACCAGAGGTCACATGGAACAAGCTCCATCCTGCATCTGGGCCCTGGAAAGCAGGACCCACACAGTCAAGTGCAAGAAGTCAGAAGGCACAAGCAATTGCTTCAGTTTAATGACCAGTAACATGTGGGCACCATGCCTAACCAACTTGAGCCTCATTTCCCCATTTTTACAACGTGCCCTGACAAAACTTAGCCTATGAACAGGACTGCTGAGGTGTGAAGTAATGAAGCCACATGGGAAAGGACTTCAAGAAAACTATGAAGCGCAATATAGTCAACCTTTGTTTGCCACGTCACAGGAGGGGGCTCACTATCCCCTTACTGTTTAGAGATGAGGGAAGGTGGCACAGGAGAGGCTAAGTAACTCGCCCATAACCACCCAGCTATTAAGCGGTAGACCAACTCCAGCTCAGCCCAGCTGCAAAAGTGGAGCTGTTAATCTTTACCTTAGCTTCCACGTCAGCACTATCTGTGACGTTATCCCCTCAAGAGGGATAACGTGGGACCCACCAGGACAAAGACACCTACCCCACACAACGTGAGCAACATAAGGCATGTCGACATCGTGAGTGTGACTGTGGGGGCTGGGTTCCTTATAGAATGGATGAGAATAATGTAATTTATGGTTCCGGAGGATACTCTTAGCCTGAAAACTAATAAAGTTGGTGGCTGGGAGGAATAGTGACATGGGGCTCATAAGAAAATCAGTCTTATTATTCTATGATTTTAGAAGAAAGTATAATTTACCTGCTATGGGTAAAACCTTCCTCTGTCAATTTTTTTTAAGGGTCTGCACATCTAACCCATAACATCTACAAAATTTTCCCAGTTTGGCCACTCGCGTATTCTTCCAAATAGAAAATATGCAGAACAGGGTATAATTCCCACCTTATTTGGAAGACAGCATTTCTGCGTTAACGGACGGCTTTATTAACAACTAACTTGAAAGCGGCAAACTTCAAAGCATTAGGTTGGGGGACTCTTTGTTTCCTTATTTAGATGCATACACTCTATTTTCATTTTTTTTAAAAAGGCAAATACCAAACTTCTTAAAATGGATATGTAAAAGAAGATTACAAACAAAGAAAACAAGAAACAGATGACCTAAGTTGATAAATGAGGAAGTATTCCAGCCAAAGTCAACATTTAAGATTCTGAGTTCTAGGACCTAACTTCCTCTATCAATTACACGTTTCCAAACTTCTCAACATGCTGGGGCAGGAACAAGGCTCCAAAACAGGACAAAGATACAAATGGAGAAATTCTTGGATGGAAAGTAAAACAAAAAGAGGCTTAATATATTGCTATTTCAAAGCTAAACTAAAAAATTCCAGCAAAGGAACTATCACTACAGACAAAAACGAGCATTATCCAAGCAAGAAATATACACAGTATATTTATATCCCATAAACCAAAAGTCATTTCTGACAAGGTGAAGAGGGACAGAGAGAAGTAAAGTGAGGAATTATTGTAGCTAAACACAACTGACATCAAAAGGAAGGTCCTCCCAGCTACTCAGGAGGCTGAGGCAGGAGGATCCCCTGAGCTCAGGAGTTCGAGGTCACCCTGGAGATCCGCATCTCATTTTTCTTTTTAAAAAGGAAGGGCCTCACCTCAACTTAATTTCAAAAAATTAAGCTACATATTCCTATATCAGAAGGTAGAAAAACAGAAGTTAAACTAATGCCCACATGGCAATAATAAGGAACAAAACGGGCATGTTATTTTTAGCATTTAATAGACCAAAAAAAAAAAAAAAACCTACCCAAATATCACTGTGATGGTCAATTTTATATGTCAACTTGATTAAATCAACTAAGGGACACCAGGGTGGCTGATAAAACTATTTCTAGGTGTGCCTCTGGGGCTGTTTCTAGAAGAGATTAGCATTTGAATAGGAAACCTGAGTAAAGAAGGTCCCCTCACCAATGCAGGTGGGTATCACTGAAGGCCTGGACAGGACAGAAAGTTAGAGGAGGAGCAAATGTGCCCTTTGCTTGAGCTGGAACATCTACTTGCTGCTCTTGATTATCAGTGCTGCTGGTTCTCGGGCCTCAGCTTGGAGTAGAGCTACGCCGGCTTTCCCAGGCCTCCAGCTTGCAGACAATAAATCATGGGATTTCTCAGTCTACACAGTCATGTGAGCCAATCCCTCCAAATAACTCCTCCATATCCATATCTATAGTTTATTGGTTCTGTTTCTCTGGAGAACCCAGAGTCATACAACCCCATCAAATAAAAAGAAGGCTGAATCAATTTTCAAGTCCACTAAATAAGCAAGCTGTGGAATCTAGACAAAAACAGAGAAACCAGAAGATCAGAAACAGAAAAAGTGGGGTAAAAGGGGGAAGCCCCTGGCCACTGAAACTTTTTCTTGGCTAAAAGCCTGGAAAGGGTATCTAATCACTGCTCCAAGTGTTTTCCTATGAGGCAATTTTACCCCAATTTTAAGATTTTTCTTTTCCCTTTAGGCTGTAAACCAAAAAGGTACTTTAAAGATTTATTTAAACACTAAACAAGTGGGTAGAAGATTTCTAAATTACATGTCTGGCATTAAAACATAGGGTGAAAGGACCTGTAACTACCCTAGACTCTTAAGCCAAACTATTATTAGCCTGAGTTATTACTGACCTCTAGGTGCTAATATATAAGGCAGGTAGAGCACAGCCCCCAGGTATTTATAGGGAGAACAGCAGTGCTACAGTGCCAGAAAAAAAAAAAAAAAAAGTCTAACTAAACTTTGGAATTTCTCTTACCAATGATCTCCACAGAGCTCAGGGGAATAAATATCCTAAAACTAAAAATGAATTCAAGTTATGCTGAACTAAACAATACCAATTAAATCCAGCCTTGAGGGTGTGAAAACAAGTTCAGGGTTACCTCTTATAAGCCAACACTACTTAATAATTCGAAAATGCGAACCAAGGATCTCCTGTAGAAAAGAATGAATCACAGGGTCTTACACAATCCTGGACCTGTCTCCCACCTATTCAAGGCAACGAACATTTGTTTCCTGGGTGTCTATGCTCAAGGGACAAGACTTTGGGAACTTCCATCCCACTGGGGAGGAAGCAGATAGAAACACGGCTTGTACACGATTATAATCCAAGCTCAAAGTGTGAGAAGTGTCATAAGATGTTTCACAGTGCAACTGGAGGGAGACCATAGATGGGAAGGCATCCATGAAGGCTTCATGAAGGAGGCAGCAACTCAAGTGGGCTTTGAAAGACAGAAAATACTTCAACAGGAAGACACCAGTGGGAAGGGAAGCTGCTCCAGGGAGCAGGGGCTGGAGTCATCAGGGAACAGAGGCTCATCCCACTGGGTTAGCACAGGATGTAAAGCGCACAGGACATGGCACCGGAAAAGCAGGCCGGGGGGATATTACCAGCAGGGCCTTGAAGGGCACATCGGTTTATGCAGGTCGAACATCCCTTATCCAAAATGCTTCAGAACCAGAAGTGTTTCTGATCTCGGATTTTTTTCAGACTTCAGAATATTTACACATACATAAATGAGTTATCTTGGGGATGGGACCCAGTCTAAACACAAAATTCATTTTTGTTTCATACAGACCTTATGCACTTAGCCTGAAGGTGATTTTAGTTTTCCCTTGGGGATGCCAAATAAACTGTGTGTTGTGTGTTTTGACCGCACCTTGTCACATGAGGTCAGGTGTGGAATTTTCCATGTGTGGCATCATGTCGGTACTCAAAAAGCTTCAGATTTTGAAGCATTTTGGATTTTGAATGTTCAAATTAAGATGCTCAATTAGGTGTACATGGGAGTCTTCACAAGGAAATGAAGACCCGAAGAAGTGACCAGGGCAGACAGCTTGTATCACCTTTTTTTTTTTTTTTTTTTGCACAAGTTTTCCCCCAATATATCTACCTCTTAGTTACTTTCCCACAATTTACTGCCTCCAGCCCAAAACTCTTTTTCTTGTCATGTCTTCACAAATTTGTCATTTCTTTGTATAAAAGTGATACAAGGTCAGGCGTGGTGGCTCATGCCTGTAATCCCAGCACTTTGGGAGGCCAAGGCGGGTGGATCACCTGAGGTTATGAACTCAAGACCAGCCTGGCCAACATGGTGAAACCCCATTTCTACTCAATGTATTCAACTTTTGAAGATCTCTGTGCAACACACAGACCTGATAAGTGCTTTACAATAAAGAATAAACCGACAGCAATTTGATGAGGAAGGAAGACAACACTCATCGAGGACCTTACTGACAAAACTGGGCATGAGAAAGGTGAGAATTTTAACAAAGAATAAGACTGTTAAAAAAAAAATGCGAGTTAAATGGGGAAGAATCTAACATTCGAGTTTGGGTTCAGATGTCAGAGGGAATGGGAATGATGCTTTAACAAAGAGAAGAAGTTTGGGGAGGCTGGAATGGGTATGAGAGAGGAGGGAAGGTGACCAGGGTGGTTGGGAAACCCATCTTGTCATCTTAACACCGGAAACAGGAGTGTGGAATGGTAGCACTACAAGTCTTCTTGCTCTGTTCCACTCTGATTGACAACAGTGTGAAGCCACAGGGCCTTTGCACATGCTGGTCTCTCCGCCTAGAGGTTCAGCCCCTTCCCCTATTGGGTTAGTGTAGCTCTGAAAACCCTTCCGCCGGGAATCCCTGCTTGACCCTCCCCAATGGGATCAGTCACCCATGCCCTGTCATAGGCTTTCTAGGACAGTGTTCCTCTGTAATAGCTCTGTGGTAGTCTCAGGGTCTACAATTCTGCCTTTGATTTTGTGATTATTTAACTCATGTTCCCCTTGAAGGAGTTTGGGATATGCCACACCAAATATGCCCCTTTGGTATATTGGTTATTTTGAGCTGAAAACACTTGAGAAATGAGAGATCCAGGAAAGACTTTCTGACCTCTCTCTTTCTATATAAAAACAGGCCATAAAATTTCCCATGAGAAAGGTGCCCTCCCTGTACCAGAAACAAGAAGAACAGCCTTATCACCAGTCTGCGAATCAACACTAAAAGGGATGTGTATAAATAAACTTACCAAAATAACCTTTGTCTCCCACAGGTTTTCCCCCAATATATCTATCTCTTAGTTACTTCCCCACAATTTACTGCCTCCAGCCCAAAACTCTTTTTCTTGTCATGTCTTCACAAATTTGTCATTTCTTTGTATAAAAGTGATACAAGGTCAGGCGTGGTGGCTCATGCCTGTAATCCCAGCACTTTGGGAGGCCAAGGCGGGTGGATCACCTGAGGTTATGAACTCAAGACCAGCCTGGCCAACATGGTGAAACCCCATTTCTACTCAAAATACAAAAACTAGCTGGACATGGTGTACGCTTGTAATCCCAGCTACTTGGGAGGCTGAGGAAGGAGAATTGCTTGAACCTGGGAGGTAGAGGTAAGTGAGCTGAGACTGGGCCACTACACTCCAGCCTGGATGACAGAACAAGACTTTGTCTCAAAAAAAAGGTGATACAAGCTGTCTGCCCTGGTCACTTCTTCGGGTCTTCATTTCCTTGTGAAGACTCCCATGTACACCTAAATTCTTAATAAGACTTGCGTGCATTTCTCCTGTTAATCTATCTTATGTCAGTTTGATTCTCAGGCCCAGCTGCAGCTCTGAGAGGGCAAAAGAGAATTTTTCCTTCCCTGCACCCCATCCTAGGCTGTGAGCTCCCAGTGGGGTCTCCTATACCTATGCAGGAGGTCTCAATAAAATCTGTGAAAGTGTGTATGGAAAGGAAGTGACAGGGTCTGGATCTTAGTGAGCAGGTGATATGGGAACCCTAAATCACGGCCCACAAGAGAGGGCTGAAGCGACAGACAAATTCTAGCCAGAAGAGAAGCCTCAGAGTGGTGTGGAGGTCTCCAAACACTGAAGAGCTGCCATGAGGATGATAGATTAGCAGCGTGCTGTGTGGTCTCAGTGGGTAGGAAAGAGCCAGGATTGATGGGTCAAAGTTCCAGGGAGACAGATTCAGCTCAAGGGCTAGAAGAATTTTCACAGAGTCATGGAAAATGCATTGCTCTGGGCAGCAGTGGCTCCCCCAGCCTTGGACATGCATGTTCAGAGGCACACAGTCACTGCACGAGGCTATCTTAGCAGACTTGAACCATGGATAAGCATTTATACTAAAGGGACATTAAGGTCCCTTCTGCCCCAGCTGAACTCTTCTGGCTGTAACACTCAGGAGGCACTCATCCATCTGCACATGGATCCCTCAAGCTCTCTCTCTGTGCACGACACAGACTGTGCCTCCCCGATTCCCTGGGAAACTTATTCCTTCCTGCATGTGCTTCAGCTTCAGCTTCACCCCATGAAGTCTTTCTGACCCTAATTTTGGTCACTTCTTTACATGTCTCCCTATCACCCACCGCTCTTCCTCAAGAGCACGTATCACAAGTTAAACTAGGATATTTACTCTTCTTTTAATGACATCATCATCAAGCCCCCACGGGCAGAGAAGGCTGAGAATACCCTTTCCTGGAGCGCACCTGGCATCGCACACAAAGCCTTACAGTTCACACTCGGTCTATGAATGGCAACTGTGCCTTCCGTCTGCCTCACCCAAGCATTCTTTCCGTGGATATTTTTCAGAGAATTATTTGTATAACCTTTAACACCTTGTTCACTCTACCCTGGACACATGAGTTTGTCCTCATTTCTCTTAAGTGCCTCAGACCAGCCCCACTCAACGTGTGGTCAGCAAACACTGGCTACTGTTTGCAGTGAGATGAGTGCAGTCATCAAGAGTGAGCGACAGCAACCTGAGGACTTACGGCTGTTGACTCTTGTAACAACAAAAAATGGACTTGGATTTTGTATCTTTTTCCTCCTATTCATTTGTATTGTATGTTACAAATGTATCCATCTTTGACTTACTCGGGAAAAAACTGGTCTGTCACCATAAATGGTTTGAGCAGCACTGCCTCAGGCAGTATTACTTTACTAAATAGTAAGAACAGCAAGTCCTCTCATACTAATTAATAGATAAATATGGGCAGTCATATGTAGAAAGCTGAATCCCTTCCTTACACACCTTATACAAAAGTTAATTCAAGATGGATTAAAGATTTAAATGTTAGACCTAAAACCATAAAAATCCTAGAAGAAAACCTAGGCAATACCATTCAGGACATAGGCATGGGCAAGGACTTCATGACTAAAACACCAAAAGCAATGGTAACAAAAGCCAAAATAGACAAGTGGGATCTAATTGAACTAAAGAGCTTCTGCATAGCAAAAGAAACTACCATCAGAGTGAACAGGCAACCTATGGAACGGGAGAACATTTTTGCAATCTACTCATCTGACAAAGGGCTAATATCCAGAATCTACAAAGAACTTAAACAAATTTACAAGAAAAAAACAACCATCAAAAAGTGGGCAAAGGATATGAACAGACACTTCTTAAAAGACATTTATGCAGCCAACAGACACATGAAAAAATGCTCATCATCACTGGTCATCGGAGAAATGCAAATCAAAACCACGAGATACCATCTCACGCCAGTTAGAATGGCCATCATTAAAAAAGCAGGAAACAACAGATGCTGGAAAGGATGTGGGGAAACAGGAACACTTTTACACTGCTGGTGGGAGTGTAAATTAGTTCAACCATTGTGGAAGATAGTGTGGCGATTCCTCAGGGATCTAGAACTAGAAATACCATTTGACCCAGCCATTCCATTACTGGGTATATACTCAAACGATTATAAATCATGCTGCTATAGAGACACATGCACACATATGTTTATTGTAGCACTATTCACAATAGCAAAGACTTGGAACCAACCCAAATGTCCATCAATGATAGACTGGATTAAGAAAATGTGGCACATATACATTATGGAATACTATGCAGCCATAAAAAAGGATGAGTTCATGTCCTTTGCAGGGACATGGATGAAGCCGGAAACCATCATTCTCAGCAAACTGTCACAAGGACAGAAAACCAAACACCGCATGTTGTCACTCATAGGTGGGAGTTGAACAATGAGAACACTTGGACACAGGTGGGGAACATCAGACACTGGGGCCTGTCAGCAGTTGGGGGGCTGGGGGAGGGATAGCATTAGGAGAAATACCTAATGTAAATGACAAGTTGATGGGTGCAGAAGACCAATATGGCACATGTATACCTATGTAACAAACCTGCACATGTGCACATGTGTACCCTAGAACTTAAAAGTATAATTAAAAAAATACATACAAATGTATAGAGGCAGTAAGATTGTATAGAGCCCAGATCCTGGCAACTATGGCAAAGTTCGTTTTTCCTACTAAGTCTATCTTCCTCACATAATATGGCTCAAACATGAAAGAGAATCCTAAAAAATATATTTTAGGCTGGGCATGATGGCTCATGCCTATAGTCCCAGCACTTTGGGAGGCCATGGCAAGAGGATCACTTGAGCCCAGCAGTTCGAAACCAGCCTAGGCAACCCAGGGAGACCCAGAAGTGTCTCTAAAAAAAAAAAAAATAAAGAGATAGAGAGAGAGACTTTAATTATTTCAGAGACAGCAGTGATTGCCAAAGGCCAATGGCCATTTTGACCAAGATGAGAAAAGTACCCTGACATAGTCTCACAACATTGGCCACTGTGTCCACTGTCCTTGTCCTTAGGCACATTGTGATTCTAGTTTGCACAGCTCTGAACACAAAGAAATGCAAGGTGCTTACAAGCCAAGGACATGAATACTTAACTCTAATAAGCATGATATTACTTCTGTCTTACAACTGATCCTGTTAACACACACACACATATAAGGAACAGGGTCCAATTTAACTGTGCCCACCTACCAGCCTTCCACCCTAGCATCACAGCTCACAGCTCTGCTCACTGGCCTTCCCCCACTGCATCTTCTATTACACCCAAGGTGGGGGCTTAGCAGCTGAACACACGCCCCGTACCTCTAACCCTTGAAGCTAGCTTTCCTTAAGGGTCAGCTGAACTTGGCCTTATTTGCCTATTATTCCACCAAAGGTTCATGAGTTACTGGTATTACTGCTTCTCATCACAACTTTACTGGTTTGCCCTTTATCCACTCACCTATCAGTAGAACACAACAGCTACAACACCGCTGGCAACCACAGATAGGAAATGCTCACAAGTGCCCCAAGGACCTCCCAGGCTGGAAGCAGAGGGGCATTCCCAAATTTCCAAGAAAACACACCAGACAGTAACTAGTTCATGGGTACTCAACTGGATGAGAACTACCAGCTAAGTGAACATTGAGCAATACTACCCAATTCCCTTCATTGGGCAGAGATGTCATCATAAACTGCTAACATCGCTACTGATTCCTAGTGTAGACAAAAACCTCATTTCATAATGAATCAAATATTGTGAAATAGATATTAAAATACATGAAAAGTAGAGCAATGGGAATCGACTTTCCTAAAAAGCAGGTGACAGGGTAAGAAATTCAATTTTATCTCATGCTGGTGGTTTATTTGAAACAAGGCTCTTATCAAAACCACACAAGGATGACCGCGGGCAGCTGAGTGGACTGCTCAAAATAATTCAACATGCTGGGCGTGGTGGCTCATGCCTGTAATCCAAGCACTTTGGGAGGCCGAGGCAGGAGGACCATGTGAAGCCAGGAGTTTGAGACCAGCCTGGGCAGATAGGGAGACTCTGTCACTACAAAAATAAATTTAAAAATTGGGCAGGTATGGTGACACATGCCTGTAGTCTTAGCTACTCAGGAAGCCAAGGCAGGAAGATGGCTGGAGCCCAGGAGGCTGCGAGCCCAGGAGCTGTGATTGTGCCACTGCATTTCAGCCTGGGCGACAGAGCAAGACTCTGTTTCTAAAAATAAAAAACTCACTAATGTGACATGCAAGTGATGTACCGATAAAAGCTGAAAGCAACCACATGAAGGCAAGGGTATGACAAAAATAAACTGAAGGCCTAAGACAAGTAGCACCAGTATCTTTATTGAAAAAAAATCAGCTGGGCACGGTGGCTCACGCCTGTAATCCCAGCACTAAGAGGCTGAGCTGGGCAGATCAACTGAGGTCAGGAGTTCAAGACCAGCCTGACCAATATGATGAAACTCCATCTCTACTAAAAATACAAAAATTAGCCAGGCGTAGTGGCATGCACCCATAATCCCAGCTACTCGAGAGGCTGAGACAGGAGAATTGCTTGAACCCAGGAGGCAGAGATTGCAGTGAGCCGAGATTGCACCATTGCACTCCAGCCTCGGCAACAAGTGAAACTCCGTCTCAAAAAAAAAGAAAAAGAAAAAAAACAACAACATTTGCAAAGACGTGCCGTCTTTCCTTTCCTTTCCTTTTTGAGACAGAGTCTCCCTCTGTCACCCAGGCTGGAGTGCAGTGGCGTGATCTTCACTCACTGCAACCTCTGCCACCCAGGTTCAAGCGATTCTCCAGTCTCAGCCTCCTGAGTAGCTGGGATTGCAGGCACATACCACCATGCCCAGCTAATTTTTGTATTTTTAGTAGAGACGGGGTTTCACCACATTGGCCAGGCTGGTCTCGAACCCCCAAACTCAGGTGATCCACCCGCCTCAGCCTCCCAAAGTGCTAGGATTACAGGAGTGAGCCACCGCGCCTGGCCTCTGCTATTTTCTATCTTAGGAGAAGGCAGAGTTTTGCTGCTAAGCAAAACAGACCTTCCCATTTCAATTCTGCTGTTTAAAAAATTTGAGAACTTTAGCAATTCTTTGAAATCACACTTATAATTACTAACATTATGAAAATGAAGCAATTTTTAAAGTGACCCAGGAAGAACAGCCAATTGAGTTTTTTTAAATTCCAATGCTTGGCTGGGCGTGGTGGCTCACGCTCGTAATCCCAGCACTTTGGGAGGCCGAGGCGGGCAGATCACGAGGTCAGGAGATCGAGACCACGGTGAAACCCCGTCTCTACTAAAAATACAAAAAAATTAGCCGGGCGTGGTGGCGGGCGCCTGTAGTCCCAGCTACTCGGAGAGGCTGAGGCAGGAGAATGGCGTGAACCCGGGAAGCGGAGCTTGCAGTGAGCCGAGATTGCGCCACTGCACTCCAGCCTGGGTGACAGAGCGAGACTCCGTCTCAAAAAAAAAAAAAAAAAAAATTCCAATGCTTTTGTGCACTGGACACAAAATGAACGTTAACTTTTCCTGCTTCCCCACGAAGCCACTTTGCTTTTTATAATTCTAGATCTCTCAGAGCACTCATCAAAACTTTACTTGGGGGTAAACCTGGGGTGCTGGCATCCAACACAACCTACCCTTCAAATAACTTGTTTCCACCAAAATAAGAAAAAGGTGGCACAGAGCTGGGTAAAGAGATGACACATTTCAAAAAAGTGTCTAAGCCTGCAAGAGTTCGTGACAGCTGACTGCCCACAGCACAGCACTGTTGGGAATCTCCAGTAGCTGCCCTCTAACCAAATGGCAGAGCAGAGCAGCTTTCTGAGGGGTCAGGCGAAGAGGGCCAGCCACCTCCAGCGCTTTCCTCCCACCTCGTCCTCATCTCCAACAGTTTCTCTCCAGAAATAACTAAACTTAGGAGATCACCCCCAGGGAGAAGACAGAGGCATGACACCTACTAGTTGCCTATTTATAGAAAGTGTTAACATTCCTCAGGAAAAGACACCAGAAATCTCCTTGGAAACGCCCAAGCCTGTACTCCCTTTGGAATTCTAGTCTGCTAATACCAATGACTGAATAACCACCTTTAAAACAAAACCAAGGTCTTTGAGGTACTTACGGTTTCCCCCCAGGGATTCCTGCCAGGTTTGGAGGAATGGTAGGTACTCTCATGTGAGGGGGAGGATCAAACCCCACCTGGAAACAAAAATAAGGCATTGCAGACTCAGTTTATTGCAGCAGGCACTTTGTGAACATCAATACTGTTCATTAGAAACTCACAGATCCCCAAAGCACCATAAATGGGAACAGTAACATGGCCTAGTGTTTTTCTTTTTAATTACTATGCAAGAGGTAATATAAGCACCCCTGAAAGCCACAAGACCCACTTCCTTTTTGGGAGGTAGAGAGGAGATGTGATCTATTTGTGCACTGAGAACCACTTCCCCATTGTAAATTCTTCCCTTAGACTTGCAAGCAAGTTCACAGAGCAGTATGTTGTATTAGGATTTCTCAACCTCAGCACTATTGACATTTGGGGCCAAACAGTTCTTTTCTTTGTTAGGGGCCGTCCTGGGCGTTGCAGGATGCTGAACAGCATTCCTGGCCCCTACTGTTTATGTGCCAAGAGGAATCCACACCTGCCCCCCTCCCACCCCCAGTTATGATAATCAAAAGTGTCTCCAGATATTATCAAATGTCCTCAAGGGATAAAATCATCCCCAGTTGCATACCATGGGTCTCATTTAATGCTTAAGGATTCATACATGGATTCCCTACTTTGTGCAGTGTAAGGACAGCGTGTAGTCTCTCAGTTGACCACCTTACTTTCAACACTTTGCCCGCCACTGCACAGCCTCTCCTACAAGTGCAATATCAGGAAAAACAAATGAATCTTAATGTCACCACAAACTAGTGGAGGTAATGCTATGTGAAGAGGGGACAAGAGAGAAAGGTAGAGGACATTTTTCAAACAGCCAAGAGAAATGATGGTGGGACTTTATACCCTTAATGCAATCAACGATCACAGAGCCAATTCTACCCTTCAAATGCAGTTTTGTGTCTTCTTGGTCAAAAATTAGATCATTTGCACAGTGGCAAGAGGCAGGGCAAACAGACGAGAGACAGCCTGCCCCCATGGTTCAGTCTGTCCAGAATTCTACCTGTTTACAGAGACCACTGTTTATATATAAGTCATGCTATTGGGTTTAAAGTGTAACATAGGCATAGAAAGAGAAAGCGATGGCTTCTTGGACATTTTTTCCTACGGTTTAATGAGAAAAAAAAGTTCAAGAAAATGAATGAAAAGGCTTCTGTGAACCACTTGAATCATTTCATCGCCTTCAAATAAAAAAAATTGACTTTGGTGGGAGAAAACCAGATGTCCCCTGAACCACTGAAGGAGTTTCTAAACACTGCCTTTTTCATCCACAAAAACAGTAAAACAAAAACCGTTTGGCCCTCACTTAATGAAGCAGCGTGCTGATGAAAGCTGACAAGAGGAAGGCGAGTGTGTGGCTGGGACACTGGGCGTCTTTGTCTCCGAGGTGTGTGGGGCTGGCTGCTCCTGCCCACGCAGCGCAGAGAGGCCTGGCCCCAAACTTGACAGAGCTCAGTGGAGCATGCAGCGTTCCTACCCCAACCACAGCCCACCCAACAGCGGCCTACCATGGGGGAGCGCCCGTAGGCCACCACGGCGGCCGCGGCAGCTGCGGCGCTCATTTGGGGTGACATGTTGTGTAAACTGGCGTAGGCAGCGCCTGGGCTGGTCAGCTCGCCGTTCATGCCAGCGTGGGGGACCATCCCAAAAGGAGCAGGATATGGGCCGGGCACTGCCAGCGGTGTCCTCAAGCCAGCTGCTGAAAGGAAACACAAGCCACACATCACTCAACTGACCCACTCCATCAAACCTGACCAGCAAGTCTGGCCTCATCATTTGTTAGTGTCACTCATGGGAAGAGGGAAAGAGGTAAGGCTTCTGGGGGAGGGGGGAAATCACCTCTAATTTATACACTGGATCCCTCCTTCCCCAGAGTGGAATTCATCTCCAGGAAAGAAAAGACTCCAGGGGAAGCACAACCCACACATTTTCTCATTCGTGTAAATGGCAGCACCGGGAAGCCAGGGGAATTAAGCGTATTCCATACCCAATTTACAGAGGGCAAACCAAGGCACAGACACCAAGTGTTTACCTGACTTAATCTCAAAAGAAGATTTTCTCGATAAAATCCAAGATTTCTCTTTCAGTCCGAACTTTCCATTCCCTGGTACCAATTCCAAATGAAAACCCAATCCTGGATTTACGTAAACCAAAGCACGGGTTTAGGAGGAATATTCTGTTGCCTATTTTCCTTTGGGCCCAGGTTGTTGCTTTTTTCCTTTCCCACTGGGGAATGTCAGGTTGCAAATCATGCGTTTTTTAAGGGCTGGAGTCGCAGAGCAACCCTCCTAATTTCTACTGAAGGAGAGACCACTGATTCCTGAAGCTTTCCCTAGCAGAAAACCAGCAAACTATAGTCTGCAAGGAGCACGGGTGGGCCGGCCAAACCGCTGTGTCAGCCAGTAATAGCAAAGTCAGACGTACAATGCTAGTTAGGTAGGGAGGCTTGTGTTCAAAATAATTACCAGAAACTTTACTGAAGTCCCTAGGATTTGAATTATTTAAAACTAAAAGAAGGCTGGGCAAGGTAGCTCACGCGCCTGTAATCCCAGCACTTTGGGAGGCCGAGATGGGCAGATCACCCGAGGTCAGGAGTTTGAGACCAGCCTGGCCAACATGGTGAAACCCCATCTCTACTAAAAATACAAAAATTAGCCAGGCGTGGTGGCAGGCGCCTGTAACCCCAGCTCTTTAGGAGGCTGAGGCAAGAGAATCACTTGAACCCAGGAGGCAGAGGTTGCAGTGAGCTGAGATCACGCCATTGCATTCCAGCCTGGGGGGACAAGAGCGAGACTTCGTCTCAAAGAAAAAAAAAAAAGAACAGCTGAATGTAAACAGTTGGAGACTGAACAGAGTGCAGCTGCTGAAACCCAAGGACAAACATCTGTTTCTTATCATGGCTTTTTCAGAGATAGGAAGGAGGGTGGCCCTAAGTACATTTCATATTTGTAGGGCAATTGCGTCACAACATTAACAGACAACAAATTAAGCTGGGAATGGGAGAAACCAAACAAAGCACAACAAGAGGCGATGCTGTACCCGCTTGGTTAACGAGGGGGTCTATGGCTGGAGGCTTGCCGAGGCCTGGACGGAGGCCTGGAGTGGCGCTGGTGCCCGGCGTTGGCATGTCGCTCCGAGGCGTTGGTGTGCTGGATTTCAGAACAGGCGTGCTGGCTTTTTCATGCTGGTGTCATTAAACAAATTAAATGAGTATTATTTTTAATCCAAGCCATATTACACAATTTATCACAACAGCAGCTGGGACACTGGGCACCCTCTAGCTACTCCCTCAGCCAATTTTCATAAATCCACACAATGTTGACAGCATTAACTTGTGAGCGAGAAATGTTGACCTTTCCTCTTCCTGCCAGAATTAAAACTCGAGCTAGAGACACTGAACATGATCACACTTCTTCCTCCGCAGATTTTATTTTAAAAGTATTTTCCATCAGCCTTGTGGACTTTGGGTCTACGCCAAGTTAGAAAGATGACCACCCAGAGAATATTTCCCAGGCACTCAGAAACACATGCCCTGGCCGCCAAGAAAGTCCAAGGAAGACCCCTATTCTTTTCTTTTTTTTTCTTTTTTTTTTTTTTTTTTGAGACAGAGTCTCGCTCTGTCACCCAAGCTGGAATGCAGTGGCACAATCTCGGCTCACTGCAAGCTCTGCCTCCCGGGTTCACACATTCTTCTGCCTCTGCCTCCCGAGTAGCTGGGACTACAGGCACCCGCCACCATGCCCAGCTAATTTTTTGTATTTTTAGTGGAGACACGGTTTCACCATGTTAGCCAGGATGGTCTCGATCTCCTGACCTTGTGATCCACCCGCCTTGGCCTCCCAAAGTGCTGGGATTACAGGCCTGAGCCACCGCGCCCAGCCAGAAGACCCCTTTTCAAGTCTCCTTTTTAGGTAGCCCTGGGATTGAGACAAATGGTGAGAGAGAGTGGGGCCAGTATCTCAGAGACAAAAGCCCCAGGGCTAACCTTACCAATATGCGTAAAAAGAACAACACTTTGGAGTTAAGTGTCACTGCCCACTTGCCTACATAACCAAAGTGGACCTACCAGTGCAGACCAGAGACTGAACACCAGCAAGGGGCCTTTCGGAGTCCAGACAGTAACGGGGTTACAGGGCACCTTCTCTGGCCTTTCAACCTTTCATGTGCTTTACAACACAGTCCAAGAACCACTACAGTGTGGCAAAGCGCACAGGCTAAAGAGAGTTCTTTATGACCTTGGATCATGAGCCACGGCTGTGTAGCCTTGTTAAGTTATTCATTCCCCTCAACCGGTAAAACAGGATAATGCCTACCAGGACCAGGTAAGGATTAACTGCAGGGTTGTTATGAAATGTTATTGTTAAAAGATGACGCAGTCTACAAAGTTTGATTAAATGAATGACCACATGAGTGGGTTCTGATGCACCAGTTCCTGGCTTCCCCTGGGGCCTCCTTTGTGCATCACTGATCTGACGAGCTCCATGACATCGGGGCATGCTCTATGACATGCCCCAATATTAGGGATCAGTCTACCAGGTAAATGGCCAGCCTAAGAAAATGAAGACTTAAGAATCTCGGAAGTTTGAGGCCAGGTGCGGTGGCTCACACCTGTAATCCCAGCACTTTGGGAGGCCGAGGGGGGCAGATTGCCTGAGGTCAGGAGTTCAAGACCAGCACGGCCAACATGAAACCCTGTAACAAGCCAAGACTGCACCACTGCACTCCAGCCTGGGTGACAAAGTGAGACTCCATCTCAAAAAAAAAAAAAAAAAAGAAGAAGAAGAAGAAGGCAATGAACATGGATGCGTGTACATCCTCTCTAATGTATGGTGGTACCAGGAGTGGTGGTGGGTGCCTATAATCCCAGCTACTGGGGAGGCTGAGGCAGGAGAATTGTTTGAACCTGGGAGGTGGAGGTTGCAGTGTGCCGAGATCACGCCACTGCACTCCAGCCTGGGCAACAGAGTGAGACTCCGTCTCAGAAGAAGAAAAAAAAAGAATCTCAGAAGTTTGAACCATTTGTCAACTGGGAAGTTTCAGAGAGCTGTGTGGCAAGAACACATCCCCCAAGTAAGAAGGCAGTGAGGCTGGGCTTGTAATCCCAACACTTTGGGAGGCTGAGGTGGGTGGATCAAAGAGGTCAGGAGTTCAGCCTGACCAACATGGCGAAACCCCATCTCTACTAAAAATACAAAAAAAAAAAAAAATTAGCTGGGCATGGTGGTGCACGCATGTAATCCCAGCTACTCAGGAGGCTGAGGCAGGAGAATCGCTTGAACCCGGGAGGCAGAGGTTGCAGTGAGCTGAGATTGCACCACTGCACTCCAGCCTGGGTGACAGAGTGAGACTCCGTCTCAAAAAAAAAAAAAAAAAGAAGAAGAAGAAGAAGAAGGCAACGAACATGGATGCGTGTACACCCTCTAATCATGGCCGAAAAGAGACAACTGAGAGGGGAAAAAGTAAACCCTGAATGGTGACAAAGAACAGAAGGATGAGTTTCACTATTAAACTCTTAAAAATACAACCCTCAAGCAGCAAAACCCCCACATTTCCAATACTTCAGAGTCCTCTAGTCCACAATGAAAAATACACCGCAAGTGTCAGTTTTCTTTACCTACCAAGCTCATTTCTTTGGATTTCAAAGAAGTGGAACTTGCTGAGGAGGCCGTGGAAGCTGGACTGCTAGAAGCATCCTTCTTTAGCAGGCGGTTTTTGTCGATTCCATTTTCCCGGGGTGAGTGGGCAGGGCTTGCTCGCGGAGAAGAAGGGTCCTCAACAAGCATAATCAAAAGTTTTCGTGATTTAGCTTGTAACAGACAGATTTTTCCCTTTCCACACTCATTCTCTAAATTTAAGGACAGAGCTGAAAGTCCTTTGGGTTGGGGTTGTACAAGGTGACCAACACCATGTTATAAATGAGCAATATGGTGTCTGCAAACATACCTGCAAACATGCCATAAAAAACAATCCCACAGTCATATCCCTTTGTGCCTCAGGCTTAAGAACTTTGCCTAGAGGGCACTGGAAGGAAAGGGGAGCCAAACATCCAACTTAGGCATTCAAAATGTCTAGAGAAATATCTTTTTTTAAAGGAAATAAAACTTTATGTCAGTTAGACCATTATTGCTCCATACATGAGCAACCATTAACTTCTTAATGTAAAAAGTTGCAAGAGGTCCCCCCACCAAGGGGCTTACTTCCTTCATTCACTGTTAGTTTTTTTTCATAACATTATTCAAATCATTCTGAAGACAAACTTTGATGAAAAGAATGGTTACCTCATTAGACACATCCACAACTAAGTTGTCGTCGCTTTTGTCACCATCACTGTCCTGGAAAAAAAGAAACATTAACGCCATTTACTAAAAGCTAAGAATAGGTTTGAGGCACAGTTAGATTTCTTTCTATAGTTCTTGGTAGCAGACAGACTAAAAAAACTACCTGGGACAGGCCTGCAGGCTCTCTATCAGTTTGCCAGCCCTAGTAATTATCATCATCTTCCCCCTCTTCTCATCTGACCTGGGGCTGTGCAAAGCTTCAGGCAGGAATTCTGTAGCAGTAGCAAACCAACTATTCAATCACAACTTGTTTACAGGTGATGGCAAGTTGCAAATACTTGGCAGATTGTAAGAGCTCAGTAAATGGTTGCAGCAGCTGAATTTCTCTTGAGGGCTGAAATCTCTAATTTGAGATCTGCACACCCTTATATCAGAGTTTTTCCATATGATTTCAAGGGAAACCATTTTCCCATGGGATTACTAGTTAATACAAAAAAAAAAAAAAAAAAAAGAATCCCGCAAAGCTAGCTGGTGGATCGAATAAGCAAACAAAACCCAATCTTTTTCTCTTAAGTAACAAAAAAGTAAATTAAAAATAAACCTTTTTAGCAATCAGCTTGAAGCATTTTTGGAAAGATAATAGATGGCAATATTTGAAGGGCACTGGCATTCTGCAATAGGGCTCTCATTGTCCCTTCATAAAGCTCTGATATTTACTAATCAGAGGAAACTCCAAGGTAGCACTGGGTTTGGAAAAGATTCGGAAAAGCTGTTCAGCCGGGCATGGTGGCTCACGCCTGTAATCCCAGCACTTTGGGAGGCCGAGGCAGGCAGGTGGATGGCTTGAGGCCAGGAGTTCAAGACCAGCCTGGCCAACATGGTGAAACCCTGTCTCTACTAAAAATACAAAAATTAGCCGGGCATGGTGGCGCATGCCTGCAGTCACAGCTATTCAGGTGGCTGAGGCACAAGGATCGTTTGAACCCAGGAGGTGCAGGTTGCAGTGAGCTGAGATCGTGCCACCGCACTCTGGCCTAGCCGACAGAACAAGACTCTGTCGCAAAAAAATAAATAAAATAAAGCCTGTTCAATTTAATGATGCGGGCTGGGTGCGGTGGCTCAAGCCTATAATCCCAGCACTTTGGGAGGCCGAGGCAGGTGGATCACGAGGTCAGGAGCTCGAGACCAGCCTAGCCAACATGGTGAAACCCTGTTTCTACTAAAAATACAAAAATTAGCTGGGCGTACTGGTGTGCATCTGTAATCCCAGCTACTCAGGAGGCTGAGGCAGGAGAATCGCTTGAACCTGGGAGGTGGAGGTTGCAGTGAGCCGAGATTGTGCCATTGCACTCCAGCCTGAGTGACAAGAGCAAGACTCCATCTCAAAAACAACAACAACAACAACAACAAAAATTCAATGATGCGATCACCCCTACATCAAGCTTGAGGCAGGCTGAAAAAGCCTACTTTCTTAGCCAAAACGTCTCATGTCCTTTAGGGCAGAGTAATACATTATACAATGTAGGCATATGGAAAAAGCAGGACATCTCAATGGGTTTGAATTCTTGGAAAGGAAGAGGTCCTGAATTTATGATCTAAACAATGCTTTTACTGATGTTGTTGTCAGTGAAGAATATAGAAATAATATCTGAAAAATATTAGTACAAACAAGTGCAAATATTATTCACATTGGCCTTCTGAAGTAGGCCCACAAATCTAGTCTAGAAAGTTTACCCTCAACTCTAAATTCAGGTCTTAAATGACTTGTTTCCTAATCATACCCAGAGCACTACACGTGGGAGACCCAATTTATTTTCTTCAATAGTGTGTTACAAGATATATTTTAGCCATGGTTACAGGGGCACCATGCAATTCACTAGTAACAACTTCAAATTATAACCAATGAGGAAGCCTGGGTAATCCTAAATAACAGTCTACTGAAATAAATATTTTCATGCAATAAAGAACAAAACTAATACTAACGAAAATCTGTTTTCTCTTGGTAAAGCCCACAGCAAAGCACAAATGTTTCCAGGTATTAAGGGTGGTGGTGGTAAAAAAAATATAAACTAGAAAAGTTTCTCTTCTAAAAAGAAAATTATGAAAATGGCTAATTTAGTACACAGAAGGAACTAGCAAAAAGTAGCAAACTATTCCTGTGTTACAATGGAACTCTGAAGTGAGTTTACTGTAATTTAAATCTTAGCTTTTTACTGGACCCTTCTGCAAATATAAACCTTCACAGGACAGTACATGTCTGTCATCTGTGATCTAAGGTCTGAGGGCTTTGTTCCAGATTCTCCAACATACTCTCCACACATGGTCCCTAACCATCTATCCAACCAGACAAACCTAGTAAATGCAGGTTACAAAACTACCATGCCAAGCTTTATGGATTCTAGAGCACTCATTACTAAATAACTTACTATACACAACAGCCTCATGAAGGGCAATTCAGAATTCTACATCAGCAAATCTCTGCATGTCATCAACCTTCCAACTTGCTTATTAACACTGAAAGTACACAATGAAAATACATGCATGGGACATCAGCTCTGGGCAACAGGCAAGGGGAGAATGATATGTACTAAAAAGTGTTGGGCTAGGGTGGGGAGAACAGCAGCTTTGTTTCTTAGTATGTTATTAAAGCATAGTGCAAAGTGTGAACCAATCTGAGGATCTCTGGTAAAATAATCCAATACTGGAGCTGGGTTTGGGCATCTTAGCATAGTGTCGAAGAGCAGAGATACTACACCTGGCTCCAGCAAATCACTGGGATGTTATAAGAGTTAAATGAAATAATCCACGTAAAAATCACAAGGTACCTGGCACTAACTCCAGGTGGTACTCAAAAAGATGTTACCTATCGTCAGCTATAGGCTTGGGCCAGCCAGCAGGAGACACTATCCTCTGTCTAGTGTTTAGACCTCCACATAGCCTGCACAGTAGACACCTCTTCCTCCAAGGGCCTCAGGGACGTAGCCCCAATTCAGCAACTTTACTTTCATACTGTTCCTGAGAATGCATCCATCCTGAAACAGACACTCAGGGACACACAGTCAACTCCAAGTCATACGTCGGCTGCAATGTTTATAACCCTGAGACCAGAGCCAATGGCCATCTGGCTTGGTTTGGCTTCCTTTTGAATGTGGTTTTAGCTGGATCTGTGACAAGAGTCCTCACTCCATCAACCAGTAGAGTGATCTCATCTACAGAATTTAAACAAGATGCCTCTGGGGTTTCTTCCATTTTGACCATGAACTTAGATCACTACAATGCTCACTATGGAAGACGCTGAGCTCTGCCTTGAGAAGTAGTATAAGCCTATATTATCAGAACAGCATCCACCAAGCTTTTGTGACACTATAATTTTTACTCTATCTTAGCAGGAATGGCTACTAAATTCACATAGTCCAGGACAAAATGAAAAATGCAGAGACCTTATTCAAAAATTGAGAATGCAAAGATGGTGAGATCAGAGCGTTATACCAAGGGAGGGCGGGGGCCGGGGGAACTCCTAACAAGAGCAGGGTCCTGAGCAATCGCACAGCCCACAAAGCCAGCCCTGCATTTTCATATTCCCTTTTGAGTAACAAAGGCAGGAAGTCTAAAGTGTAACACTGAGCCCGGCAGAAGCATAATTTACAGCCCCTAAAGGAAATACTATCCTACGATGTAAGAACCTCTCCTCTTTACAGTATTATTTTTAAGGACATGGAATTATCACTAAGATCTTAGAGTACACTTCGATACTCACTTAGGTAAGCAATAAGCAAACAAATATTATTTCAAGTCCTTTAATTACTTACATAGTGGCTAGAGTCCTTATCATCCACCTTCCTTTTCTTGATGTCATTGGAAAATTCAGGCCCATTTCTGCGTTTATCTGTGCTTCTTAGACTGTCTGGGACCAGGAGGGAATTACTCTGCAAGACAAAAAAATTAATCAAAGATTTCTTCCCAAGCCTCTTTGTACACATGAAAACCCAACCTCGATGTGAGAACTATTTTTGAAAGGTGATACCTACACAGCCTTTCATTCCATTTAATTCATCTCATCTAAAGACTCTGATGGCAAACATATCTACAGGTTTACACACTTAAAAGGGAGACCCTGACTTTGCAATCAAACCATCCAAAGCTAGGTGGATTCTTTAGGCCTCCTTGGAAATGTGCTTCTGTTCTATTTACTGTTTGAGAAATAGGAGCTTGCTGTGTTGTATGTGGATGTGTTTTTATTCTTTCCCACTGCGACTTCCTGGTCAGGAATACAAATGGCCTATGGGCAAATCTTGAGATTCCTCTATTAGACATATTCTTTAACTGTAAGAGTCAATGTGTACCACTCTAAAAAGGCACAAAGGAAGCGGTAGGATTAACAGCATGGTTTCCTAAAAGGCAAATCACATTTTCCACAGCAACAATGAAGGAACTCTTTTGAATTCTTTTAATTTATTGTTGAAAATAAGACTTGGTGTTCCTCGCCAATAGCACTGAAATTTAAGACCCAAGGGGGGAATTTCAGCCAGTGAATCTTCAATAGCAAGGCCAGCTCCCACACACAAAAGCAGGAACGAGGACTAATCTTTTCCACAAACCACACAGGATACTTTCATTCGCATATGCCGAGTAGGAACTGTTGACCCAAAGAAAACAGGCATTTTAGATATTTTGGGGTCACATGACATGATCTGACATCTCTTCAATTCCCATCTCCCCTCGGGCTAAAGCATCAGAACATGTTACAATGAGTTCTTTTAAGAGTGGGATTAGCATATGCAAGGGAGCAATTTGTTCAGTGATGTGTTACTGCCCTGAACAATGTTGAATGAGCTGTGCAAAAACCTCCTTTCACAAAGCGCAGATAACCCCAATCTCTGAAAGATGTTTGAGAACTACGAGGATGGTGTCCAGGGCCAACAGACAATCATGTTACCTTTCTCTGCCACAATTTAAAATAGAAGGGGCTGGGGGATACCTTTAAGTTAGACCACATCTAATGCAACAGTATACAACAGAAGCAAATATTTTATGGCACCTTTTTAAAAGCCGTGCGTTTCATTCCCAACCAGCCAGAGGTAATCAGCCAGGTGGCCAGCCCTCAAAGCTCCCCCGAAAACCATGGACACCCCACCATGGGAGGGTTGTCCCCAGCTCAACCATATGCAGGAGGAAATCAAAACTGGGGACCAGAAGGCAATCCCAAGCCTCTTGGCCCGCCTCAGGGACTGACTCTAAAGGAGCTGGGCTCTTTTATTCATGACTGTTCAAGCTACACAAATGCCAGGAGGCTTAGATAAAAGCAGCTGGGAGGGACCAACGCAATTCAATATAGAGAAGCTCAAAGTAATGTCTTTACCACAGTGTTTGGGGCTGAAAGGTGAGCCAGATGGATCCCTGAACTAATTACCTAGATACGTGTCCGCTAAAAACCAACCCCTCCAACCCAGACCCACAGCTGACAAGGCTGCAGGAGACCTAACTCTTGCAAAGTGCTAACACACCCTCTGAAAAGCTGGGCTAGGGCAGCAGCTGCTTGTTCACACACGGGAAACGTGTTTAAATACACCCCTCCTAGTTTACTTCAGCCCCGAGGTCTCCTCCTCTAGACTCTGAGCAGCATCCAGGGCAGGGCTGTATCTTATTCAACTTTAAATCCGCCCAAGTGCCCAGCAAAATGGGGCACAGAGTCTGTGTGTGCTGACCAGTTTTAAGTTCAAGTCTCTCTCCACAGCCTTCCAAGTCCTTCTGCTGTCATCAGCACTGTGCATCCAAGCCACAGGGCCATTCCAAGACAGCTTCTTAATGTCTTGTTTTTCTCGTTTGTTTTTTTGTTGTTTAATGATGTCAAGTGGTACTGTGAACGTAAAAGTAAACTACACTTCTGTTAGAAACAATAATCTTTCCGTGGCTGGACCTTTAAGACTGTCAAGCTTTGAGGCCTCTGCGTCTATGTGTTCAAAGTTACTACTGTAATTTCCGCTTGAGCGGCTTAAATGAAGCTTATAATCTGAATAGGTTTTGAAAAGCTCTGAAAGTTCCTCCAAATGTAGTGGACAGGGCTAGTAATTAGCACCCCTGCTTATCTGAAAATGGGCCCCATTCAACAGCAGACTTCAACAAGTTACAAAACAAGATGCCTCATCATACCTTTGATGCTGTAAAACTGACTCAAAACAAGGCAGCAGAGTGTGGGCTGGAAGGCCCAGGAACGCCACACTCAGACCCAGGGATCCCCGGCCCACGCAGTTGCCGGATACCCGGCAGGCTTTCTACCTAAAGGCTACCCCACCAAAAACAGACCGCTTCCTTTTACTCTTGCTCCCATGAACCCAGTTTTCTGTGTATAATTGCCCCTGACTTCTTCCAGCCCTGACGCTGCTTTCATTGTTGTTCTTGATATGAGCAAATAGTTCCAGCCTAATGAGCTTCGCTGGCAGCAACAGCAAACATTCTGGTTTTTAAACTACTGCCTGGGGGACCCTTACCTTCATGAGTCCCTCATTTGTTTCCAGAAACCCAAAAGTGACTTTGTGGGTACTGCATTTCTTGAGGTATTTTTCTCTCACGTTGTGATTTCTCCTCGTGCACCCCCTACTGTGTGTTGCTTATGGCTCCAGGGTAGAATACAGTCATTTTGATGGCCATTAAGAGCTACTTTATAGATATTTTGAGAATTCAGAGATTAAACCTGGGTATTGACTAAATTGTCATTCTGATCCTCCAAAATTTCGAATGCTATGTTGTCTGGGTCCAAATCTAACAAATCAGGGCAACATTTAGGAGGACACCATTTGCAAAAGAATGAAACAGAGGTTGCTTTGTACTAAGCTATTTAAAAATGGTCAGGAGGCCGGGCACGGTGGCTCATGCCTGTAATCCCAGCACTTAGGGAGGCCGAGGCAGGCGGATCGCCTGAGGATAGGAGTTCGAGACCAGCCTGGCCAACATGGTGAAACCCCATCTGTACTAAAAAAAAAAAAAAAAAAAAATTAGCCGGGTGGTGGCAGACACCTGTAATCCCAGCTACTCAGGAGGCTGCAGCACGAGAATTGCTTGAACCTGGGAGGCGGAGGTTGCAATGAGCAGAGATCCCGCCACCGCACTCCAGCCTGGGTGACAGAGTGAGACTGTTTCAAAAAAGTAATAAAATGAAAAATAAAAATCAAAAAAATAAAAATGGTCATGCATTCTAAATACAGAAAATAACTGGAATCAAACCTGAGAAGAGGCCAAAGCAACCACTGAGACATTTCATTCCTCCTCCTCCTCCTGCTCCTTTAATCTGGAGGACTAGGATGTCCAGAGACAGAGGTGATTTGCCTGAGGCCAAGCGGCTCTGTCCACCACCTGCTGATTCCTATTACAGCCAAAGTGCCTCCCCTCTCAGAAGAGTGATTTTTAAACTCAAGTTTACATACATGGAACACTTGTACCCAAAAACTTATTTGAAATCCACCCTGGCTCTTTCAACTACTGCACTTAACATTCTAATGTGACATAATACCTGACACATGGTTTCTCTGACCCACCTCCTAACCAACAGAATGCCTTGCTTTAATCAGGTTAGATGTCTTCCATACCAAAACTAGAAACGTGTAATTTTTAAACGAACATTTTAAAGTCTACTTTAAAATGAACTAGGAATAGTCCCAAATTCCTGCCTTGCCACTCAGAACCCAAAATTAACACTGAAAAAGGCCTCAGCAGAGAGTGACAAAGCAGCCCAGGTACACACAGGCTTCATGGCATGCCAATCACCGCAGGTAATCATCCTACAGACCTATTTGCCACTGCAGACACCTCTTCCTAGAGTCTATATTTTGAAAGATTTTAATCTACCAAACAGGATTCATCAAGTAGAATTCATTTTTCAAATATTTGCCAAATAAATATTTAATCAAGAATCAGCTTTTTGATCAACATGAGAACCAGTGTTACTATACTGACTGATATACTCTAATTCCGGCCAAGAAACCCAATGTTTTACTTCACCTTGCAGCTGGTAAAATGTAAATATCTGCCAGGATTTTTTAAAGACTGTAAATGTTGGGCAGACTTCTATTACAAGTGTCCCAAGGACTGAGGTTTCTAGACTGTACGTAAGTTTTCCTTTATTTAAATTTAAAAAAAAAATAAACAAAATCACCTTATTTATGTCTTCTACAGAAGCTCAAAATAGGAGTTATACAGCTCACGGAGGACACTACAAACCTGGGCAAATCAGCTGAAAACACACTGTTCAAAACAAACTAAAATTCTAAAACCAAATAATTTTCTACACCTACGTGTGGCATACACTTGTGGGTACAGGGTCAAGTAAAACATAAAGGGAGAAGCATAACTGAGAAGTCTAAAAGAAAAGATCCTCCTAGAATGCTCAGTATCAGAAACATAAAGAGGGTCCAAAAATGGGCAGAACCGGCATAACTTTTATATAGAAAGTACATGAGATGAATAGATGAGGTGCAAGAGAGAAACCATATACTCCATAAGAAAAGACTCTCTCTCTCATGAAAATCTGGAATTCTGTGAGAATGCCAAATCTCAAGAGGGCATCTTCACTGGCAACAAGCAAATTGCTATTTATTAATATATGCTTCCTAACGGTTACATCTAACTTGCACTAATAGGATGACAGAATAGAATGGCTATGACAGCAAAAGAACTGGTCAGAAGAAAAGAGGAATGGCAGATCTGCTAATATTACAGCCTGTGTGCATTCTGAGACAAATTCTGAGCACAATTTCCTAACTGTGGGAACCATGTTTTATTAAACACACACCAGGATCTCTCCCTGTGGCAGCTCAATGGCCTCAAGGTAACTAGATAATTGGTGAAGTGTTTGAATTTCCTGGATGCGAGAGGCTAATATATTCTTTTAAAATAAAGCAAAACTAAACATTCCAACACAATTATGAAACCATACCTTCACGTAAGAACTTACAATGTAAGTAGGTGGGTTGACTGAACCTCAGAGAGCACCCAGTGGCATCAAAACAAAATGTTAAGATTGGGACTCTGTATTACTTTATCCTGACCATTCAACACAAGTGATGTGTCTATTTCATGCTCCAAACACCTATTCAAGACCAAGGTAGCAAAGACCCAGCCACTTCAATAAGGATAAAAACCAGTCTTCATAGTCTTGTTCCAAGTAATGGTTGTTCACATCTACTAACATGTTCTGGAAAGTAACCCCAGAAACTATGAAAAAAAAAAAAAAAAAGCAACTTTAATAAAATGCTGCCTTGTCAATGCTACCAAGCACTAGCTACAGAGGCCTTCATGAATCCTAAGACCTCCAAGCAACTTCTCTGCCAACAAATTTGAACCCTGAAACCACCAGCAGCAAAATGGAAAGGAAAACCCATTCATGCATACAGCAAAAGCAAAACAGGTTTCCCTAATGCAAAAATAAAGCACATTATTCAAATGGATTTCTTTAGCTGCCATGCTGATTCCCCTTGGGAACTTTCTCCTCCCGGCAGGAAAAGTGTTTGTGTCAGAGGTACAGATTGGAAACTCGTGACACCTCATTTATCCTCAGTTACACTAAGGCAGTAGGAACCTAATTTACTAGCACACTCCACACTGACAATTAACTTCTCGGTGAACATTAAAACAATTAGGTAACGACGCACCCCATCACATCTGTGTGCCTTCTCCATCTACACCTGGTGTCAATTAAGCCATCACCCTGCGCTGTACTTTTTGCTACGGTCCAATTGGTCATTCACGTACTGTGCCTAACACTTCGACTAATGTATTTTTAACCCATAAGACTAATGAGATCCCCACTTGTTAACAACATGGACAAAGTTGAAAATCTGTCCACTGGCAACCATATCATATCTCAGAACCCTGCCTGTGCAGCCGTTCTGAAGGGCACACATTGATGTTTCACACAGTTTAAATGCAAACTATGGAGAAGAACCAGTGCATTCCTGCAACTCGATTTTGCAACTCATCACTGTAGAATGCAGATGGATGACTCAGTCAGGAGGACTCATGGAAAGATAGCCGTGCAGGTGACATACAGGGCCGGTTAATGTTGAGGCTGGACAGGGTGCTAAAACCACGATGCCTTCGTCACCACCCTCTCATTTGTAGCTGGCCCTTCTACCCTCCTCCAGGCAAAGCAAAACAAACTCTGCAGCAGACAAGAAATACAATTATTTAAAATTAAATTTAAATAACCTCATGACACTGCCATCCCCCAACTCAGGACTTAATCACAGCAAAAACAAAATCTCTATGTCAAAGCTTTTTTGAAAGCATGGTGTCTAAGAGCTGCTTAGCTGTTTCTGTGCCTCTTTGCTCTCCAGCCCCTGTGGAGATACTTGCTAATGCAAGAAATGGCCCTGAAACTACAAAGCCATTAGGTCAGGACTTGACTAAGTCATCTGTATATCTGACAGCACTTACATTTATACCTCCTTATCTCAAAGATGAGGACACAGAGTTTGTTGTCCACCCAGTGAGGAAATGATAAAAAGATTATAGGGACAAAAGAAAAAAACCTGCTCACAGTTGTAGGTTTTCTAATTACAGAGCACAAACTCAAGTCAAAAAGAGGTTTTGGAGGGAAAAATTCTCCTCTCACTTTTTGTTGTTGTTGTTTTTAAGAGTAAAGATGCCCTATTTTCACTGTAATCACAGTGAGATAAAACCTGAACGGTAATCCAGTCCCACCAAGGCCTCGATATCCACCTGACTTATTGCATCCACAGTAAACAGACGCCTCTACCTGGTACAGGCTCCTGACAATCTAGAAACCACTGGGGCTTTCCTTTCAAGGGTTCACCCTACTCACAGCAGTGATGCCAACTTTCTCAAAGAAGACCCATTTTTTTAAGCAGAGTTTTAAACTTGGCCAGAAGGGAAACCTGCCCAGGAGACTGCTTAAGAAAACTTAAGTGTTTGCCATTGTGCCCAAAAATTGAAATTTTAGGTGACTCATCTCAGTTTTAGCCTTTATTTCCAGGCAATCTCTTAACATGTCAGGTCAAGATTAATTCATAAATATTTAGGCAAAAACAGCACCTCCTAGCCTGTGTCTACTTTTGAGAAATTTGATTATCAGAAAAGTGATCAAGTTAATAAGCAGCTGAGATCAGTTTCACGGTGCTGACATGCTGAGAACCATCAGTAACTGCCACCTTGGCACGTGGACCCTTATTTCCATAACTGCCTGTGTAATGTGTATTTTAAAAAGGAAGAGAAAACCAAGGCTGGGTGCGGTGGCTCACGCCTGTAATCTCAGCACTTTGGGAGACCAAGGTGGGAGAATCACTTGAAGCCAGGAGTTTGAGACCAGCCTGGGCAACATACTGAGACTCTGACTGTACAAAAATTAAAAGAAAATTGTTTTAATTTAAAAAATAAATAGGAGAGAAACCCAGAAGTAACTGCACTGAATGTAATGAATGATGCATTTACTGCTGTCTTGCTACTCTAAAAATGGCAGTGGGAGGAGGGCATTCCCTAAGCACCTTCTATGCTGTCTGCTACCCTCCCACCTGAGGCCTCCTAACCCCCTCCCTGTGAGGCAACCACTACTATCACCATTTATAGATGGGACTAGGAAGTCACAAAAGGATGAAAAAGCCTTGCCTGTGTAGCCAGAATTCCACTCAGGTCTGCCTTTGTACAAAACTCATGTTCATTCTACCACCCCTGATGCCGCCACGGTTCCCATGGGCCTCTGGGAGAGAATGTGATTTTTTTTTTTTTTTTCCAGAAAAAGACCAACAGTATTCTTTTCCAAAGCAAGCCTCACATCTTAACTCCTCCTTGCCTTCTATAATGTTGTCATTTTGAGAAAAAGTGATGGATGGGTGGTCCTAACTAGGATTTGGTCCTGCCTCTGACAATTAACTAGTCAAGAATAGCTAGAGAAGAGTAACAAAAGAAACCACCTTATATAAAACAAGGTGATGTCTGTCATAATTATCTCTAGGTAAGTTCTAAATACAAACTCCTGGTGATTTTAGAAGTCAGTTACAGAGTGACAACATGGTCCCTCAGATTACTAACTCTCAGTCTCTGTTAACTAAGTAACTATGTGACTGGATGCACCCAGCCTCCTTGATAAAACCATGGTGCGGTGCCATATGACCCTGAAAGAGCAATGAGTGGTGTGCTTAGACTGTTCTAAGTCAGGAACCCCTTTCTGAGAATTTGATGAGTTATAATCTCTCCCCAGAATTCTGCAAACGAGCACAGACCCACCCAGTCCATCCATAAATGCCACTGCGTAGGTCTACACACCGTCTGCTCTGGGGTCTCCCTCAGCGTCTCCTCCCTTTTCAAACAGTGATCACACTGGCTAGGTATTTCAGTGCCTTACATTCAACAAACGTTTAACTGTGACATAAAAGGGATCACTGCAAAATGATAGCAAGTATACGAAGTACCTCAAACAGTACTTGGGCACATAGTCAGGGCTCAACAAATATTTGTCAAATGACTCAAAGTATTTAAAAGCATGCCCTATTATAAATTTTTTTAAACCATACAACTTTTTGTCAATTCTCTCTTTCAAGCAGATAAAAACAGCATTCCCTTCAGGCAAAATTTAATGTAATTTAGCCTTAAATTAATTAAAATATCTAAAGTTCTGTTTTTATTACTACTGAATGCTACTAAGAAATAATGGCCTTTTTTAGGTCATTTCATATTTCTCTGCTGAAGAGCTGCACTTATATAAGAAAAAACAGATATCAAAATTTTAAAACAGCCAAAATAACTTTTTAAACCAAAGCAAAACCTCTATAAAGTTGCTAGCTTTATCATTCATCCCTTTCAGAAATAAGAAACTTTAAGGTAGTTTCCATAAAAACTTTCACTCTTAGAACAGCCATGTGTCACTGAACAACAGGGATACTTTGTGAGAAAGCCATGTCAGGCAGTTTCATCATTGTGCAAATATCAAATAGTGTGTTCACACAAACCTGGGTGGTATAGCCTACTACATACCTAGGCTACTGCTCCTAGGCTACAAACCTGTACATGTTACTGTCCTGAATATTACAGGCAGCTAAAACACAATGTAAGTATTTGTGTATCTAAACACATCTAAACATAGAAAAGCTACAGTAAAAATACGGTGTTATACACTTACGGGACCACCATCATATATGCAATCCACTGTTGACGGAAGTGTTGTTAGGCAGTGCACTGATTGCACTTCTATTTCCTAGGCTTCACATTAAAACAGATTGCTTATTTAAGGCTCATTTGTTTTCCTACAATAAAACCTTTAACTAGCAAATTAATTTCTGCCACTAAAAATAAACAAACTACCTACCAACCAGTTTTACGCTCACAGATAAAAATCCATACACACCCACATTCCCTGTGGATCCCGTCAGTCTCTGATTTCTGCACTTCGAATAAATAGTATGTTCAATATAGAAAGATAAACAAGAAGAAAAAAAAAAAACAGTAAGGAGTTCATCTTATTTATGGCCAAGGTTCTTAGACTTTGGTCCAAGGATCCCTCAAGGGTCCCAGAGACCCGAGCAAATCTATGAGGGCAGATTTTCTTCCTAAACATCAACTAAATACCACAAAAGAGCGAATGCAGAAGATGAGAATCCAGCTATCCTCTTTAAAACTAAATAAACTACAAGGCATTCAAGACATTTGTAGACATACATAGCAATGCCACTCTTCCCACTATAATTTTTTTTGTTTTGGAAAAGTTATTTTTCATTAATAATGTTATTTGTATTAACACAATTTAAATTAAGTAGCTCTTCATCTGTTTAAGTGATTTAAATTTTTTTTATTTCTTACCCAGTAAATATCAAGAATCAAAATATTAACCCAGTAAATATCAAAATATAACCCAGATAAACAAAAAGTTCTTCAGGGTCCTCAATAATTTGATTTCAAGGGTATCAAGATCATGAGGCCATAAGGGTTTGAAAATCACTGGCCTGTAGCAACCACCCTTAACCTTTCACTGGATTAAAAAACAGCAGCAAACAGCAATTGGCTGACTTAATCTGCCAAGTAAAATTAGACTTTCTAATTCAAACCACTTATTAAACAGATAAGTACTATAATATTTTAGGCACTAATAGTACACATCATCTCATTATCCACTGCGCTTTTCATATTCATTTTTATACAAAGTTTGAAGAGCTACTTAATTTTATATAACTGTAGCAAAATCCCACTTATGTGGACAGTGAACAATTTAATTCCTTTCTATGCACTGAATTAAATGTTTAGGTTACAATTAGTGTAGTTTTCCCATTTTAATCATCATTGCCCAACAGTTTTCTGCAGTAATTAGGCAGAAAACACAGCATATATAATTGTTCTGAAAATACTCATTGAAATGATTAGAACTTGTCAAAAATTTGATATAAAAAAGGATACATGTCCAAAACACAGAAATCCACATTTGAACTAGAAAGTTCGTTGACTGCTAACCCTAACTTATAGACTTAAAAATAACCCACAGTTGCCTGTAACTCAAGAACTACTTCATACTTCTTGAAGGGGATAACCAATAACCCTCCCTCCACCCACTCCAATGAACCCATGAATTAAGTACTTGCATATATTTTTCCGTCAAAAATACCAACAGGAGGTTATCAGACACATTCGGAAATTCAGAAAGACACAGAGGTATAAAATACATCTCTACTAGCTTAAGCATGGAAACCTCTGCCTATTCACACCCCTGGCATTTCAGAGAGGCACATACCATGTGGTATCACTTTCACAATTCTGATACCAGTAAGTTATAGAACTTTTGCTGAAACTTTCTCCAGTCTTGCTTCTTTTAGTAATTGTGTCACTCACTCCTCCTCGATTCTCTGGGAAAGGGCTTTGTTGCATGCTTACATACCTCGAATTGCAGATGCGTGTCCCATAGTGCCTTACATATATGGTATGCACTCAATGAACATAGCCATTTAAGGTGAAACAGGAGTACTGAAGAAAACATGTTAAATTGAAGTCCCAAAGCTAGACTTTAAGTTCAATAGATTTAAAACACTTAACAGCCTAAAGGGCATGGGCTTTCCCCAAATTTCTTCTGTGATTTAATCCAGGGTCAGGTTTTTTAATTTGACACTCTACTCAGCAGACATAAAAGATGACTATCTCACCGGGCATGGTGGCTCAGGCCTGCAATCCCAGCACGTTGGGAGGCTGAGGCAGGTGGATCACCTGCAGTCGGGAGTTCCAGACCAGCCTGACCAACATAGAGAAAGCGTGTCTCTACTAAAAATACAAAATTAGCCAGGTGTGGTGGCACATGCCTATAATCCCAGCTGAGGCGGAAAAATCGCTTGAACCCAGGAGGCGGAGGTTGCAGCGAGCCAAGACAGTGCTACTGCACTCCAGCCTGGGTGACAGAGCGAAAACTCCATCTCAAAAAAAAAAAAAAGACTATCTGTAGGAAACCTGGAAGGGCAAAATAAGGCTTCCTCCATAAACTAAAGCCTGTTTACTTATCTGCACTCTGTGTGTAGAATATTTTATTTCCTAGCTATAATTTTTGTCCCCCACAATCCCTTCCCAACATTTTCCAGAGAAATTTATAGGACAAGAATTTTAAACCTAGCTACCTTTTCCTTCAACCATTCCCCACTCCACCAAACACATCCAGATACATGAAATATACCAAGATCTGTCTCAAAGACAATTTTAAAAGTAGCTACTATTCTACACAGAAGAGGGGAAAAAAAAAACCCTGAACTTTTATCTTCCCCCCAAAACTTATACCAAAAAAGTTATCACAATTATTTAAATGTTCAGTATCCCGTTTTGTTTTTTACAATATTAAACGTGGTCAAAATACTGCTATGTTCACAAAGAAGGAAAGGAGGCAAAACCTGTAGGTTATTCCAGCTGAAAAGGGGCTGAATTCTCTCTATTTGCTACACAACATTTGAGACGCACTTTAAGTACAGGTCTCTCCAGAGCTAACTGGCAGATGCACGTACAGATCAAACGTGCACATGAAAAATGAGTGTGACTTAGGCTGGTGAAAACATGAACTCTCTATGCACACAGCCCTGTCCACTGAATTTTCTTCTTTTTAAGAGCTTACTGGTACGCTCAGTTCTTATGTCTAAAATAGATATAAGATCAAGTTCACATTCCAAGGACAATTATGCAAAGAAAACAAGATATGGAAACCTAGCAACTAAGATGCATTCGCAGAGGATAATGACTGGTTTAAGTAGAAATAGTACATTACTAACCAACTTCACAAAGGGATTGTGATCTCTTGCCTCTAAAACTGATTTAAGATATAAAAAAGAATATTCTTTTAAACTACAGCCAACCAGACTTAGAATGCAACCATTAACACTTTTAAAGTGAGGCAGGGGAATATACAGATCAAAGTGTATTTCCAAGTAAGTAATCACAGCAAATAGTGTTGCCTCCAAATTATGCCCCTCTTGTCCGATGCAAGTTTTATAAAAAGACAAGAGCAGAGCAAACAGTCATATAAGAAAAAGAAATTTTAAAGGAAAAGAAGTAAAAGAAAAAAGCCAGGTCACTGAGAGAGACAGGGAGAGTGTGCATGTCTGTCTGTGCCTGTGTGGAGAAGTGTTGTCAGAAGGGGACCATATGTGCGTGTGTGTGTGCATGTGTGTGTGTGTGCAGCAGGCATTTGAGTACTTACTGTGCCCGGCTCTCTGTCTGCTCCCGAGGTTACCAAGAAACGCACAGACATGCCCGTTCAGACACAGAGGCAAGAACAGAAATAAAAAAAAGGGGGGAATAATTAGAACACAAGCCCCAAACAGTTTTAAAAATGGCTTTTATTTATATAAGTCATTGCACATTCCTAATACAGTGATTTCCTGAAAATTACAGTATTTTGTAAACATAAGATTTACAGTTTAACCATACACAAAGCCTATTTTTTATTTCTTGACAGAATAAATTACTTTTCTTCAAAAAATTAGTCAAGTGCAATTTTGCCCAATATTTAATGCATACTAGAATTAAAGCCTATGAAACTAAGTAGTAACAGATGCAATTATCAAACCTTTCATTTGAACACATTCACTTTCAAATTTAACTTCTTATTTCGCCCCATTTAACAACATTACTTTCTTTGAAAATTACCCAATTAAGCAGTTAACAGTTTTCCATAATATGGTACAGGCCACTGGCATTAACTAGGCAGTTGCCAAGATGTCAAGATGCCTGCAATCTAACGAGATCGAGAAATCTACAGATGCCCACAGCAAACCCTGCAAACTTCCAGGGTGACCTGTGTTTCAGTGGAAAGCTTTGCGACAGTTCCTCTTATCTCATTGTTTGCTCTCTGTATAGGCTGGGGCTCTCTTTAGCGATGCACACAACTTTGCAGCACTGTAAGAGTATGAGGACAAAGTCCTAATCTGGCTTGCCCGGCCTCTCACCTCTGTGGTGCTCTGCATCGTGGTGCTTCTTGTCATCTTTTATTGCCAAGTGAGACTGCCCACTCAGAGCACTAGACAGCGCAAGAAGGCCGGCACTGCCCCCGAGGGGCGGGATTCCAGGAGGCTGAAGTCCCGAAGGGTGAGGCGTAAGGGGAACTGGGGGTCCGTGGCCATGAGAAAGATGCTGAGCTTGCAACTGCTGCTGCTGTTGGTGGTGGTGAGAGAGAAAAAGGAGGAGGAGGAGGAGGTAGTGGTGACAGTGATGGCGATGGAGGCGGCATCCAGGGGAAAACAGACATGACAGGACGGAAGGCGGAAACAGAACAGGAGGTTCAACAAACACACAAAAGGAGCCAAGAAAGAGAGGGAGGAAAGGGGAAAAAATGCGATTAGTGCTTTCAGTTCATCAAAAGCTTTCACCTGCTCAATTACCTCTCCCACCTTCCCAAAATACAATCCTCACATCTACACTGTCACTTTCTGGTATCACTCACCCCGAGAGGGGAGCTGTTTATTATTAAGCAAGGCTGGCTACATCAGTAAGTAAACATGAGCTAGTTCTGTCTTTATGTGCCTCCAGGGATGAGATCCAGCATGTCACTGAATCGAAGATGCCACAGATTTTCAGACTCACTCTGTTTTCAGAGGGTTTAAAATGGGGGTGGGGATGCATCCCACAATATAGTAGCCATACTCTCAACCTGTCACCAGGTAACTCCATTTCACCCTACACCCTTGCATTGACTTACCACACTAGTATGATGAGACAAAACCAAAATACTATCACTAAGGAACAGAATTTGGAAAGGAAGACCCAGTAATCTGGGTGGGTGTCTCATGCACCACCCAGGCACTTGTGCCCCCTTATTCCATCAATCCCTCTCAGTACTGTGAGGAAGTATTGCAATTCCCATTTCCCAGAAGGAATGAAGGCTCAAAGGCATTGACTAAATTGCTGAAACTCTATCCCTAGGCGAGAGGGGACTGCAGTCAGTACAGGAGTAACTCTTAAGGCTGCTGTTTACCATGCCACCATAGACGGGGAGAGAATCTGAGGGAGCCAGGCTTGTGGCCACTGGAAGAAACATTAGAGACGGAACTTTGTTTATCCTTTCCTTCCTACCAAGCTCCACACCTCAAACCCACTCTTTCATCGTGACTGATGAAAATACTGAGACCTAGAATGGGTAGGACCGTGGATGAGGAAAGCACTTATGTGTGGGACTCCAGCTAGTGACCCAAGCCCCCGTTCCCAAATGCCTTTTCCATGAGTGCACTTTGCGCCCATCGCTTAACCCATTCCAGAAGTTCTAAGTCTGTTCTCATTACACAGTATCATTGCTCTTATACATTATATTTAAAAGCACATTGTATGAAATGAAAAAGTATCCAAGAAATGGCCCCTGCACCATGAATCTGGCCACATTTCAGCTGTCCAATATAAAACTTGTTTTTGATGAGACAGTAAAAACGATTAAGTCTCAATTTCTAAGGTGTAATGTTAGAAAATTCTCCAGATTCTGATTTGTGCTCACTTCCTTGGGACTCAATTACTCATTTTATTTATTATCCCTTTGCGTGCACTGAATATATTAAATCTTCATGCCAGATCTTCAGTCATTTCTACCCAGACCACTGATTTTTAACGGAATCCCGAACACAGTTCCCAGCCTCAAAAGTTAGAGGAAACATCATCTTAAAGGCAGAAATCAGTGTCTGTGGAAATTTTACAATGAAGTTTCAAGCACTCCAATCTTTCTAAAAATGTTTAGGGTCAGGCACAGTGGCTCACTATAATCCTATAATCCCAACACTTTGGAGGCCAAGGCAGGAAGATCACTGCAGCCCAAGAGTTTGAGACCAGCCTGGGCAACATAGGGAGATTCCATCTCTATTTAAAAATAAATAAATAAAAATGTCTAAGAGCCAGCCAACCATCTTTATAAACTTTCATTCTTTTCAAAGAGAGCACGGTTCTAATTAGAAGCAAAATGGAAAAGGGGGTGAGGTCAGAATAGGCAGCATTCATAGCATTCTTGGAAAGTATAAACTACTCATTCACCATTTGAGATCATAATAACAATTTCTTTATGCATAAAATCACCTTCCTGTCATCCCAAAGACACTAATTCTTGCTCTGTCACCTTTTAAAAGCTTGGCAATAGTGAGACATAAAACTGAAGAAGCTTGCAGTGGCATCACGGTCCACTAGGCATGCTCATTAGCACTTAATTAGGAACTAGACACCTGCCATAAGAAATGTGCTTGGAGAAGGATGAGGAACAGGACTGCCCTACCAGCAATTACTATCATTACTTAGAGAGTAGGAGCTATGTCCGGCTTCTGGCGGGGGAAATGCAATGATGCATACACAAGCAAGTGCAGCGGGTAATTACGGACGGCACTAATTAAATGAAGATGAGAGAGGCTAAGCAGAGGGGAAGGAATCTAACTACAGGGTGGAGGATGCCACCCTCTCACCCCTCTCCCTGCTTCCCTCACTCCCTTAAAAATCTAGAATGGAGTCACCAGAAGATGAGGGTGGGATTCTTATGTCAGACCAAACATACTTTAGTAATATTTAGATACTAAGAAAGTAAAGATTTCCGGCCAGGCACAGTGGCTCACCCCCATAATCCCAACACTTTGGGGGCCCAAGGCGAGTGGATCACGAGGTCAGGAGTTCAAGACCAGCGTGGCCAAGATGGTGAAACCCCGTCTCTACTAAAAATACAAAAATTAGCCAGGTGTGGTGGCAGATGCCTGTAATCCCAGCTACTTGGGAGGCTGAGGCAGGAGAATCACTTGAACCCGAGTGGCAGAGGTTGCAGTCAGCTGAGATCACACCACTGTACTTCAGCCTGGACGACAGAGTGAGACTCCGTCTCAAAAAAAAAAAAAAAAAAAAAAAAAAAAAGAAAAACGAAATATTTCCTCTCCCATAAATCCAAGCTAGCTTTCAGAAAGATGAACTGGGAAAGGTGGATCATGCCTGTAATCCCAGCACTTTGGGAGGCTGAGGCAGGTGGATCACTTGAGGTCAGGAGTTTGAGACCAGCCTGACCAACATGGTGAAACCCTGTCTCTACTAAAAATATACAAATTAGCTGGGCGTGGTGGTGCATGCCTGTAATCCCAGCTACTTGAAAGGCTGAGGTGGGAGAATCGCTTGAATCTGGAAAGCAGAGGCTGTAGTGAGCTGAGATCGTGCCACCTCCAGCCTGGGTGACAAGAGTGAGACTCAGTCTCCAAAAAAAAAAAAAAAAGATGAACTGGGAGCAGATTCTGATATCTTACTGTGAAGAGGTGTTGGCTTACATAATGGGGCTTTGCCACAGCTGTGAAGTGGTTAAACCCAACAGTTTGACTAATATCTATCAACAGCAACATTCCACAGCCTAACTGGCCATGGGTAACTTCCAGCTCTACCCTAATCTGACCTTCTAGGTCCCCTGAACAAACAGCTCACTGTTATTAGAGGTAACTGGGTTCTTCCATCCATTGCTTGGCTACAATGAAAGCTTTTTTTTTTTTTTTTTTTTAAGCAAAATCCTATCAAATTGAAAGGAGTACTAAGTAACAATCACAACTGCTGAAGATGTCGTGATTCTAGGAAATGTGGCCATTCCACCTCATATTCGACTTCTTGTTTCTGCAGGGCAGTGCTCCTAGATAATATCTAAGTGTCCACCGTCTGGCACAAGCTTGGAACACATCTGAGGCAGAGACGGTAGGTATCATGATACCTACCCATTTCACAGATGATACTGGCTCAAAGCCAAGAGGCTTGCTACGGGGCTCAGAGCCAGAATGAGGGCTACAAACCTTTTGTTTCCTAGGACAACACTTCTCCTGTAACCCCAGCAGCTCAATCATGTTCTCCAGAATGAGAAAGGAAAAGGGCAAAGTCGTTCTCTACTGAAGACTTCGCATTTCCCCTGCTGCTCAGCTAACCAGATGCTCTTGAGAACGCCTGATACTACATACACAGAGACAAATCCACCCTCACCAACAGGCCTAATGGTAGTTGACGGGGGAGTTTACGCTTAGACTGCATGAGTACCATCTCCTGTCCCCCCTTCTCAATGTCTGTCCTACATTTGCAAAAGGACGTTATCCCTTGCTCCCAGCTCTCTTCCAAAGAAGCATGTCAAGAAGAATCAAGGCTAACAGTGTTGGCTCTGGTTTTTCTCAGAAGTAGATGCTTAACATTATAAACACAACGTGTCATTTCTAAGATAAAATATTTATTTAAGTGAGTAGAGGGGCCAAATCTAGAAGAGTAAAACAGCTATCTCCAAAAGGACAGCGCTCCTCTGTCCCATCTGTCCTTGGAAGCCCATTTTCTCTCAACAAGGCTTATCTGAGACAACCTGGTACTTATCACCTTCAACAAAAGGAAAAAGTATGGATGCTACTTGAATATATTTTAGGAAAAAGTGATACTGATACTACTATATAGCCAAAACCCAATAGCTCTGCCAATCAGGAGAATTTATGCACACTTTTTTTTTTTTTTTTTTTTGAGACAGAGTCTTCACTGTCGCCCAGGCTGGAGGACAGTGGCGCAATCTCAGCTTACTACAATCTCCTCCTTCTGGGTTCAAGCGCTTCGCCTGCCTCAGCCACCCAAATACCTCGGATTCCAGGTGCGCACCACCACGCCCAGCTAATTTTTGTACTTTTAGTAGAGATGAGGTTTTACCATATTGGCCAGGCTGGTCTGGAACTCCTGACCTCAAGTGATCCTCCCACTTCGGCCTCCAAAGTGCTGAGATTACAAGTGTGTGCCACCACACCAGCCGATACATGCATTTTTTTGAGGCAAAATCTCACTCTGTCACCCAGGCTGGAGTGCAGCAGTGCAATCATGGCTCACTGCAGCTCAAATGCCTGGGCTCAAGCAATCCTCCCACCTCAGCCTCCTAAGTACACTCTTAGCTGGGACTACAGGTATGCACCACTACACTTGGCTAATTTTTTTTATAGAGATGGGGTCTCACCATGTTGCCCAGGCTGGTCTAGAACTCCTGTTTTCAAGCAATCCTCCTGTCACAGCCTCCCAAAGTGCTGGGATTACAGGTGCGGGCCACTGTGCCTGGCCATGACTTGGTTAATTTTTTTACAGAGATGGGGGTCTCACCACGTTGCCCAGGCTGGTCTAGAACTCCTGGCTTCAAGCAATCCTCCTGCCTCGGCCTTCCAAAGTGCTAGATTACAAGCGTAAGCTACCACAGCTGGCTTGCATCTGTCCTCTCTAACCAAAACCTGCCCCTATCATTTGGAAAACTGCAAGATGTTTTTTTCAACATGACAGGAACGATGAGAAAATTTATTCTTCTATCTAGGCATTAGTTTATAGTAATTAGGAAATTTGTTTAAAAGTCAAAATGCTTGTAGATTTATACAACATAGAACACACATGCAAAAGTTTGTAAAGTGATTAGTAAAAGGTTTTTTTTATTTTTATTTTTTTTTTTTGAGACAGTCTCGCTCTGTCGCCCAGGCTGGAATGTAGTGGTGCAATCTCGGCTCACTGCAACCTCTACCTCCCGGGTTCAAGTTATTCTTGTGTCTCAGCCTCCACAGTAGCTGGGATTACAGGTGAGCACCACCACATCCAGCTAATTTTTGTATTTTTAGTAGAGATGGGGTTTTGCCATGTTGGCCAGGCTAGTCTCGAACTCCTGGCTTTGAGTGATCAGCCCACCTTGGCCTCCCAAAGTGCTGGGATTACAGGCATGAACCACCGCGCCCAGCCGAGAAAAAGCATTTTTGATAAGCAATGACAGTTTCTAGCAATATAGATGGTTTCTCAGGCCATGATTCTAGACCACTGGTTCTCAAGCACAACCAATTTTGACACCCCTCCCCTCCCTGCTTCAGGGACATATGACCATGTGTGGAGGTCACTGCGGGTGAGGGAAAAGAATGCTACTGGTGCATCTAGTGGGTGAAGGCCAAGGATGCTGTGAACATCCTACAATGCACAGGACAGCCCTCACCACAGAGAATTATCCTGCCCAAAATGTCAATGGTGCTAAGGTTCACTAACTTGAATTTAGACCTAAGCTGAGATTCTGTGCCATTAATTAGAATTCATGTTCTTGTATGCTAAGTGACTTGCCAAATTCTTGTTTAAAAAATAAAAATACTACTCAACATTCAATCACATTTACTGTCCCTTCATCGCCATCTGAGTACCCTGTCACAACACAAAAAAATGAACATCTGCTTTCTTAAGCTGATTCCACTAACGATTTCAAAAATTAAAAAAAAAAAAAAATCCTTGTATTTTACAAAGCAATTTGAGAAAGGACTACACTGGGAAATTTTACATACTGGTGTTCTAGGGCCCTAAAGGGAATGACAAACGTTCAGATTTGGGGATAAAGAGATCAATGCACTTGCTCTAACCAAAATCATTTGAATAGGCTGCGAGTGAGACAAATAAATGCCAAACCCTGAGTTAATGATACTGAAAACCCACAAGGAATAAAGCGATCTCATCCATGTCAAACAACAGCCACGCATTGAGAATTTTAATTCACATTTTACTTAGTGCAGCTTGGGTCAATTATATTACTATAATGAAACTGACTTTGCTGTTTACATTCAGAGTGTTACTGTAATGGCATAGTTTCTACACACAGTCACAGCACATGGCTTATCACCATGTTGTTGTAGCCTCTAACAACTGGGAAGGACACCCAGTATGAAAACACAGGCCAATGACAATGCCCACCTTCTCCTGACCGGAAGCTAAGCTCCTTACCACCAACCATGGAATCAACTCTAATTTCTGAAACTTCACCCACTTTGTAACCCCAAGAAAAACTGTATCATAAAAGTCACAGACTTAACCCAACCTAAACTAAAATCATGCCCCTAAATGGCACCTCTGATGCTAAGAGTGACAGTAAGTGGCATTTATAGCACCCGGTATTTAAACACTTTTTTCTAAGGGGACAAAAACGTGAGAAGGAGTGTTTGTTGACAGTTCTCTCCAAATCTCTCTTCCTTGATTTCTGCTATTTCCCTGTTCTTTAAAACACTCAATTCCTATCTTGGGAGCCAGCAAAATAAACAAATAAATAAATAAATAAAAATAAAGAAGAAGAAAACTGGTATGCTACGTAAACACGTGGAAAAGAGCTGTCTGGCGGCAGAAAACATCAAGGACACTACTGCAGGAGTTATCGCAAAACCTCCCATTATGTGAATGGCCTCTCACGTAAAGAGGGGCAAGGGTGATAAACAGGGAGAAACTGCTTATGGGGCCAAGAATTCTCCAGCCACTTGAAGACAATAATAAAAACTAAAATAACAATCCACTAAAGGCCCCATCTCAATGCAGGAGCACAGAGAAAATGATGCATGGGCAACCTAAGGAACGGGAGAAAATATTTGCAAACCATAACTCAAGTAAGAGTTTAACATCCAAAAAACTCAATAGTACAAAAATAAAAAAATAAGTATCCTAATTTAAAAATGGGCAAAGGACCTCCTGAACAGACATTTCTCAAAGAAGACATACAAATGGCCAACAGATATACAAAAAATGCTCAATATCATTAACCATGAGGGAAACGCAAATCAGAGCCACAATGAAATATCACCTCAGGCTGGGCGCAGTGGCTCACGCCTGTAATCCCAGCATTTTGGGAGACTGAGGTGGACGGATCACCTGAGTTTGGGAGTTTGAGACCAGCCCAACCAACATGGAGAAACCCAGTGTCTACCAAAAATACAAAATTAGCCGGGTGTGGTGGCGCATGCCTGCAATCCCAGCTACTCAGGAGGTTGAGGCAGAACTACTTGAACCAGGGAGGCAGAGGTTGCAGTGAGCAGAGATCGCACCACTGCACTCCAGCCTGGGCAACAAGAGCAAAATTCCATCTCCAAAAAAAAAAAGAAAGAAATATCACCTCAAACCTGCTGAGATGGCGGGTAACAAGAAGACAAGATACGTGTTAGTGATGGTGTGGAGAAAAGGAAACCTTTGTACACTGTTCTTAGGAATGTAAATTGGTACAGCCCTGATGCAAAACAGTACAGAGGTTTCTCAAAAAGTTAAAAATAGAACTACTTTCTCAAAAAAGGTTAAGTATCCCTTTTCTGAAGTGCTTGGGACCAGCAATGTTTGGATTCTGGATTTTTTTCAGATTTTTAAATATTTGCAATATTCTTACTGGCTGAGGATTAGGGCTGCTCAATCTGTACATGATCCAGCAATCCCACTTCTGGGTATACAGCTAAAGAAAATGAAATCGGGGTCTGGGGTCCAGGCGCAGTGGCTCATGCCTGTAATTCCAGCCTTTGGAAGGCCGAGGCAGGTGGATCACCTGAGGTCAGGAGTTCGAGACCAGCCTGGCCAATATGGTAAAACTCCGTCTCTACTTAAAAAAAAAAAAAATTAGCCAGGCATGGTGGTGGGTGCCTATAATCCCAGCTACTCAGGAGGCTGAGGCAGGAGAACTGCTTGAACCCAAGAGATGGAGGTTGCAGTGAGCCAACACGGTGCCACTGCACTCCAGCCTGGGTGACAGAGTGAGACTCTGTCTCAAAAAATGAAAGAAAGAAAGGAAAGAAAGAAAGAGAGAGAGAGAAAATGAAATCGGTATATCAAAGATACATCTGCAATCCATGACCACTGCAGTGCTATTCATGAAAGCCAAGATACCGAACAACCCAAATGTCTGTTGATGGAGGAACAGATAAAGAAAATGTGGTACATATAAACACAATGGAATACCATTTAGCCTTGAAAAAGAAGAAAATCCTACCACTTACAACAACATGGGCAAATCTGCAGGACAATAGGCTAAGCGAAATAAGCAGATTCAGAAAGACAAATAATGCATAATCTCCCTTCTATGTGGAATCTAAGAGTACAACTCACAGAAGTAATACGGTGGCTGCCTTGTGGGGTAGCGGAAAACGAGGAGCAGTTGGTCAAAGGGTACAAGGTTTCGGTTACCCGAGATAAAGAAGATCTGGATTTCCAAGGTACAACACGGTGACTATAGTTAATAATACTGTATTGTATACTTGACATTTGCTAAAATGGTACTTTGTGGTGGGGTTTTTTTTTTTATGGAGTTTCGCTCTTGTTGCCCAGGCTGGAGTGCAATGGTGCGATCTCGGCTCACGGCAACCTCCACCTCCTGGGTTCAAGTGATTCTCCTGCCTTAGTCTCCTGAGTAGCTGGGGTTACAGGCATGTGCCACCACGCCAGGCTAATTTTGTATTTTTAGTAGAGACGGGGTTTCTCCATGTTGGTCAGGCTAGTCTGGAACTCCCAACCTCAGGTGATCCGCCCGCCTCAGCCTCCCAAAGTGCTGGGATTACAGGCATGAGCCACCGCGCCCGGCCCTTTGTTTTGTTTTCTTAGAGACAGGGTCTCATTTGGATATAGTGGCGTGATTTTATCTCATTGCAGCCTTGAAGTACCAGACTCAAGCAATCCTCCCACCTCAACCTCGTGAGTAGCTGGGACTACAGGCACACACCACCACACTCAGCTAATTTTTTTGATTTTTAGCAGGAAAAAAGTCTTGCTATGTTGCCCAGGCTGGTGTCCAACGCCTGAGCTCAAGCAATCCTCCTGCCTTGGCCTCCCAAAGTGCTGGGATTACATGTGTGAGCCACCATGCCTGGCCTGTCTTTATTCATTCTCCATTTCAGCTAATCCACACAGGCCTGCTCCTCCTGCATGACCACTGCCTTGCTCATCCCATTTCCCTGGAAAGCCATTAAGGCTATGACAAGCCACGTGAAGGTGGATCCACTACAAAAACTATACAGGTTTTGGTTGAAAAGATGTTCAATATCATCAGCCATCAGGAAAATGCAAATCAAAAACAGGAGATGCTGCCTCACACCCATTAGGATGCGTAGAATAAAAAAGATGGACAGTCAATGCCAGAGATCACGTAGAGAAATTGGAATTCTCATACGCTATTGTGGGAATGTAAAACGATGCAGCTGCTGTGGAAAACAGTCTGGCTGTTGCTCAAAAAGTTACCATAGACCCACTGATTCTACTCCCAGAGACAAATCCAAGAGAAAACATGCCCACACAAAAACCTGTACACAAATGTTCATAGCAGCATTATTCATAATAGCCAATCAGTGGAAATAACCTAAATATCCATCAACTTATGAATGAATAAGCAACTATAGTATATTGATGAAATGTTAATTGTCAATAAAAAGGACTAAAATACTGGTGCATACAACAACATGGATAAACCTTGAAAACATGCTAAGTAAAAGAAGCAAGGCATACAAGGCTACATATTATGTGATTCCATTCATATGAAATGTCCAGAATAGGCAAATTCATAGAGATGGATAAGCACATTGGTAGCAGCCAGACGTTAGGGGAGGAGGCATGAAGAATAAATGGTAATGAATATTGAGTTTCTTTATAGGGCGACAAAAATGTTCTAGAAAAATTTTATAGTCGTGATGGTTGTACAGCAATGTGAATATGCTAAAAACCACAGAAGTGTATGCTTTAAAAAAGGTGAATTTGGCCAGGTGCAGTGACTCATGCCTGTAATCCCAGAACTTTGGGAGGCAGAGACAGGTGAATCACCTGAGGTCAGGAGTTTGAGAACAGCCTGGCCAATATGGTAAAACCCCATCTCTATTAAAAATGCAAAAATCAGCCAGGCGTGGTGGTGTGTGCCTGTAATCCCAACTACTCGGGAGGCTGAGGCAGGAGAATCGTTTGAACGCAGGAAGCGGAGGTTGCAGTGAGCTGAGATCGCACCATTGCACACTGCACTCCAGCCTGGGTGATAGAGTGAGACACTGTCTAAAAAAAAAAAAAAAAAAAAAAAAAAAAAAAAAAAAAATGGTGAATTTGAAGGTATATGTATCATATCTCAATTTAAAAAAAAAACACACAGTAGGCTGGGTGTGGTGCCTCACATCAGTAATCCCAGCACTTTGGGAGGCTGAGGCAGGTGGATCACCTGAGGTCAGGAGTTCGAGACCAGCCTGACCAACATGAAGAAACCCTGTCTCTACTAAAAATACAAAATTAGCCAGGCATGGTGGCGCATGCCTGTAATCCCAGCTACAGCTACTTGGGACGGGAGGCTGAGGCAGAAGAATCGCTTAACCCGGGAGGCAGAGGTTGCGGTGAGCGCCAACATGGCGCCATTGCACTCCAGCCTGGGCAACAAGAGACAAACTCCATCTCCAAAAAAAAAAAAAAAAAAAAAAAATTAATTTAATTGTAATTTTAAAATAACTAGAAGAGTGTCATTAGATTGTAACACGAAAGATAAATGCTTGCCGGGCGTGGTGGCTCACACCTATAATCCCAGCACTTTGAGAGGCCAAGATGGGTGGATTACCTGAGGTCAGGAGTTCCAGACCAGCCTGGCCAACATGGAGAAACCCCGTCTCTACTAAAAATACAAAATTAGCCAGGCATGGTGGCACATGCCTGTAACCCAAGCTACTTGGGAGGCTGAGGCAGGAGAATCGCTTGAACCCAGGAGGTGGAGGTTGCTGTGGGCTGAGATCACGCCACTGCACTCCAGCCTGGGCAACAAGAGCGAAACTCTGTCTCCAAAATAAATAAATAAATAAATGCTTGAGGGGATAGATACCCCATTCTTTATGATGTGCTTATTAAACACTGCACACCCGCATCAAAACATCTCCTGTACCTCATAAATATATACACCTAGTATGTACACACAAAAATAAAAAATTTAAAAACACACAGGTGTAACTCCTATAATGGGGTACTCTATTTTTTATTCTGAAGCTTTTTTCTCCTCCTGGAAAAAAGAAGAATATATAATGCTTTATTCCAGGGAATCAAGTAAAAATCACAGGAAACTATGTGGGTGGGTTGATAGGTGCAGCAATCACGGCACACATTTACCTATGAAACAAACCTGCACATCCTGTACATGTATCCTGGAACTTAAATTAAAATTTTTTAAAAAAAGGAAAGAAATATGTGGGGAAATTAAAAAGTAAATGCTTCAACTCTTTTCTAATAACTACAAAGCATGATCACGATAATCCAGATACTGAGGAAAAGTTCTGCATTTGTCAGGCGCCTAGTTGTGCTCTCAGTAAAAACAAACAAACAAACTTAACCAAAGGAGAAATGGGCTGTGAAGACTTCTTTGCAATATTGCTCTTTCCCTTTGGAAATTTAATAAAAGGGCTAGACTGTTGGAATTTAAGTAGAGAGTACGTCACTAAATACAGGTTAGTAGAGCTAGAAGATCCATGTTTGTTGTAGCTATTTAGTCTTCTCTCGGTAGCAGGATACACATTATTCTCCTAGAGAGAATTTGTTTTATAAAGAAACTTACAGTTGGGTTATTAGTGGTTTTCCGGGGATTAATCACATACTCGTAAGAATAAGAGGCTAACCTCATCCTCTTAAACTTCACACACTACAATCCTATAGATAGCTGACAGCTATAGCCAAAGGAGAAAAATAATCCAACATTTTACTAATCCTTAAACCAATCATCTCATGCAACAGTGGAGAGCCCTTTAGGTCTACAACTCAATCTCTTAGGGATAGACAGGCTCCTTCTACAAATGTTTTAGGAGTTTGAATTCACAGCCATCCCTTGCACAAAAACATCTAGTCAGACATCACAAAATACCCTAGACTTATTTTTAATTTTATACTAAGTTGTTTTAAAATACACAGAATCAGATATTTGCCTATGAAGAAGGAATATAGAAATCTGACCAATAAACAGATTCCCATATAAGCCCCATATGCCTTGACCAAGGTTATGTTCATGAAAAATAAGTCAGACTACATCCAAATAAGTGAGAAAGAAAAATGAGGTTGCCTAAACCCAAATTTCGTTTTTTTTTTTTTCTCTTGTGCATAGGTTATATGTAAACAAACCCAAATTTCTTGATCTCCTAAAGTTCACAGGCATTACTATGGGAAACTGCTCAAATTTTCTTGCACCCAACTGTCAGCTTTGAGGCCACAAATAGAAACCTGGCATTTTGTGGAAGGGAAGGACAATCCCCACTGGTCATCTGACCATCTCTTCTAACTCTCTTCCCTCCCAATTTTATCAGAATGATTCCTATAATCTCTTGTGCCAACAATGGCACTATCTGCCTTATTCTTTATGTTAGGTAAGGAAGCCAATGATGTCTTCACATTTTTGCTCTCAATTCTGTCTCCATCTGTTCCCCAAACTTAACTTTTCTCTTGTGGTTTTGAACTTCTAAGTTTGTACATCAAAAGCTAAATGGCCGTCCTTTTCCACTACTGTTTCCTTATTAAAAGTCATTCATGCACAAGAACTTAATGGCAGGAGCAGAGCATCTGGCTGGGTCTAATCTCAAACACCCACATCCCTGTAACCACTAAGGACAAAGGAGGAAGTGCACTGCTGCTTGGTGCAATCACCACCGACCAGGGCTTGACCAACTGGACCCACAGATCTGCTACAAGCACTTAGGGAAACCAGGCAGACAAAAGTGCAGTTCAAGGAGTCAGGAGCACATGTTCAGGGGAGGCTGCCAGCCAGGGTCTTATCACCACAAAAGCCGGGAAGGTAGATGGTATTACCATCTACAGATGGGGGACATTGATAGAGGTTAACTGACTATATGAGGTCATAAAGCTAATAGATGGCAGCTAAGCATCCTCCCCAAGTCCATCTGATCCCAAGGCCCATGCTTTGTCCAAGGCAACACAATGTAAATATTCTTATGTGGATTACCAAAAACACCATGAAATGGAGCAACAGGTGGTTAGAAATAAAATATACAACTGTGCCATTGTTTACTATTAATATTTTTAAAAATGCAATTAGCTGATTCTTTTTTAACTTTTCAGTTAAAAAAACAACCATCTTTATGGGCAGGCATGGTGGCTTGCATCTGTGATCTCAACACTTTGGGAGGCTGAGGTGGGTGGATCACCTAAGTTTGGGAGTTCAAGACCAGCCTGGCCAACATGGTGAAACCCCGTCTCTACTAAAAATACAAAAATTAGCCAGGTATGGCGACACATGCCTGTAATCCCAGCTACTCAGGAGGCTGAGGCAGGAGAATCATTTGAACCTGGGAGGCAGAAGTTGCAGTGAACCGAGATCACACCACTGCATTCCAGCCTGGGTTACAGAGTGACACTCTGTCTCCAAAAAAAAAAACACCCAACCATCTTTAGCTCTTCTTTCACATGCCAAAAGAAAGAAAGAAAGAAAAAAAGCAAACATCTTTCTTTAGCAGAAGGGGAAAAACTGTAAGAATAATGGAATTCACTGGGGTTCTGGAAACCACCCCCTTATTGCGGAATGTGGGTTACCAGGTAACGAAAATCAAGCTGTGCATTTCACTGTATTACAATTATACATTAACTGAAAAAAAAACAAATATGTGTGTACAGATATGTATCTCTCTATATTATCCCTTGATTATCTGTGATGTAAAGAGAACACTAATTATTTGAAATCCCAATCTCAACTGAAATCAATTATTCAATATCTATCAGAGCAGGTAGAAGAGACTTTTAGTTCCAAACTCCCTAAATAATAAAGTGGAGAAGTGGTCTTGAAGAGTCTTTCAATCAATTCTCCCCGCATTCAGGCAGCCATTAGCCATTCCACAAACAAGATGTTACAACATTTAATAACCAGTTTTGTTTTGATCATTCTTAATAGAAATTTTAAAAAACAAACAAAAATGTTGCTTATGGTGTAACTACGATCCTGATCTAAAAACTCAAGGTCTCAAATGAGTAAGTTCCCTTCCCACAATGCGACTTGTTTTCTAAGGCCTAAGTGAGCTGTGTGTCAAACCAAATAAACCTTGTACACATTTTGTACACCTTTGCACTATAAATTATCCTTTTCGTTGTGACAAGACTACAACACATTTAATAGCAAAAGAATTGGTAAGAAGCAAAATTCAAAAAGTAGGGCTGTAGTTATTATTCTGCCAGTCATCAAATTTGCTGTCAAAGCTGTTTAAAAAAAGGTCTACAAAAATATTTCAATAGTCTCTCCAGTATTAAATATCTAAGAAGCTTATTTTTCTTAAATACCGATACTCTATGTAAGTTGAAGGCAGGTGCTATGGTGAGAAAGAATTCACTATTTTCTGCCAGACAGAACTACAATTTCTATGCTGGTGAGAAATGGGGACTGTTAATTCACTCAACAAGCACAGAAAACATACAACCTCTCTGCCTCCTCAAAGAGCACCCACAGGCCCAAGACACACCTTGAACTAACCTAGAAGCTGGATGTCCTTGAGAAGATTTACTTCTTCCAGGTTTGATAAAGAGAAATATCTTTAGCCCTGTCAAGCAAGCAGTAAAGCTCCTTGATTGTACCTTAAAGGGAATGAGAATGTTTCGGCTCATTTGCATTTTAAAGGGTACTCTTTCATGATCTTTCACATTTGTAATAGATGTCTAAACCGTTAAATTACTATTTCTTTTCTTGGCCTGAAAGTGGATGCAGACTAAGAGCGTGGCCTCTCCCATTGTTCTTTACCCTAAGTCGGCCCCTGAACAATACTGACAGCTGCTATCAAACCAGGCTGCATTTACTCTGTGCGCAGCTGCTGCTTGTAGGAACAGACAGTCTCCCGGTACCTCCTCCCCTCTGGGGAGACAGGTTGACACACTGCATGTTCAATGAAGGGGTGCAAAGGTCCACTGAATTGTCAACCCAATTTTATGCTACTTCAATTTTCCAGGACGCACACAATTCCTTTCAGGCAAAAATCAAGCATATGCCACAGCATGAAACTTAAGGTGTGGGATAATTATTGATCACTACAAACTTGAAAAGAGCCTTCGGACATAAATTCATATACTAATCCAAAAATTACAATGACAAAAACCGCACATGCCGTATGCCGAAGACACGCAATGGGCAAGTCTCGCTTGCATTGCGCCTGATTCACCACTTTGGTTTACTGTTGCCAAGGTATCCAGAGCTAACCTGCCTTTATAATAACCTCCAAAACATTTTTCCTGGACTAAAGCCATTTGTAAAATTAGAAATTCATTTGCCCTTCTAAAAAGATCTGCTATTTTTATTCTCCGATTCAGCTCAAAATGGGTATTACCTATGAACATCTGGTTAATGCGATTTCCTCCTTCCTAAGTGTAGGTGCAAAGGAGATTCACAAGAGCTGGGCGGTGCCTTTGAGAATTTAAACGTCAGAGTTTTACCATCAAGAAATTATATGTCGAAATGTAGTCTATCAGAAAACAAACATGTTCCACAAAGTTTAACTGGGTACTTGAGAACTGCTTTGCATATGTTTTCCTTTAATCAAAACAGGCTTTTCCATCCTCATTCATTTGGGTGAAAAAATTCTGTGCTTGAGCTACAAGTACAATTCACTATTAGTCTTTGCTAATCAAACACAGTACATGCGAAAGTACCAGTGAATATTTGATTTGATCTCTGAAATAAAGCAATTCATTACACAAGAAAAGGGTACAGAAGGCAGTAGACAAATGCAGATGTAATTGTGTTTTTTGTTGAATGTGATTAGAGAGCCCAATAAGTAACAGTCAAAAATGTGATACTGAAGGAGGGGGAAGGCAGTGCCTGGATCTGGGGGGAAAAGGAGGGAGAATTGTTTATGCAGAGCTAAGCTGTCAAGTGTAATAAAGCAGCTTGAATAAAATTTAAGCTGAAAATCCACTGAAGCTCCCCATTTCAGGGAGGAAAAAGCTATTAAAAGGAAATGAAGGTCACCCTCCTAGTTTATTTCACCTAATTGACTGCCAATAGCTTACCACAGACAACCCAACTGCAGATCTGCAATTGAGAAACTGATGAAAGGAGAGTTTTCAAGCTGAGGCTCATTCTTTAATCCTCCTTGGCTCTTATGTTTTTTCTCCATCTCCAGTTGGGATGTAATTTTAAGCCCTGATGGATTAACTGGTTCCATTGTCTGTGGCCGTCATTGGACTATGGCACTCTTAATCCGTACAGCAGCATGTCTAATTATCATTACAAAGTGTCTGAGGGAACTATAAAGACCAGCAGGGCATCATCTCACAAGCAATTAACATAAATTGATAAATGAGTGATTTGAATCTGCTCAAGGCACTCACATATGAATAAAATCAGAAAGGACAGCCCCTTGTTTCAGCTCCTTCTTTGGCTTAGTCTGGAAGGGGACGAACACATGAGAACCATCCCGGTCCTGCAGTGGGGGGGCAGGGGATGAACTCATGCAGGGGATGGAATGCACGGTTCACCAGATTCATTAATGCAGAGCAAATGACTTGTGATTGACAACCAGTGGCCAGCACGGAGCACTAACTGAACTCAACAGAGGAGAGCAGAACCCCGGTGAAAGGCCAGGGAGCACTAGGGCAGACAATTAACACTTCTTCCACGGCAAGAGAGCGCTCTTTTCATTGGTGTGTGACTTAAAAATTCATGAAAGAGGCACAAGAAAGAACAAGAGCCAACAGTTATATAGGTTCGAATACCCCAGAAAGCAAAAGGCAAAAAGCAAGGATAACGAAATGAAATGATAATTCAGAGACCCATTTTGACCTCATTGTGATCTAACATTGTAAGACAGAAGTGAGGAAAGTATTTAAAATTCTATCCTAAAGCTTTTACTAGACTAATGAAGCAAGGGTGGTTTAGGTGTCACAGGATGAACCACATTTATTTTCCCACTTAAAAGTAGATTTAGGGTCGGGCAAGGGGGTGCCTGCCTTTGGATCCAGCTACTCAGGAAGCTAAGGCAGGAGGATCACTTGAGTTCCAGGCCAGACTAGGCAAAATACCAAGACCCTGGCCTGTTTAAAAAGAATTTTTTTAATTAATAGATTTATTTTTTGTCCCCTCCTAAAATGCTTCTCCTATCATCTTCCTTATGCTAAGCACTCTTCCTCCATATACCTTAGCACACCCCAAGTCTCTTCCTCCCACCCTTAACAAATAGGTCAACGTTAAGCTACACAAATACACACACACACACACACACACACACACACACACGTAAAGCCATCAAATTAATAAGAAATGAAAGCTGGTTATACACACTGTAGGAGGTAGACCTGGTAGGCCACGTACCCCGATGATGGCATTCAACTCTGCCATGGTCACCTGTTTGGCACGTTCGACAGCCTGGGCCACCTGTTGTTGATGCTTTGAAAACAAGGAGAAGAAAGGTCATTAGCAACAGCCAAGAACTTCACTGTATATTCTAATAATAAAAAGTCAAATGCTGTGTGCAATGCAGGCTGAAGTAGAAGGGTTTAAATGCAGAATTTCTCAACCACACTTTATTTTCACAGAACATAGATAGGGAAAGAAAAACTGAGAATGGCGCTGCCCTTTATTTCTAAACAACACCAGTCACCACTTCTGGCTGTAAATTTCAGCTTGGAATGGTAGAAAACAAAAAAGGACATAAAGAATGGTAACATAGGACCTTAAAAAATAAATAGAACAGAATTTGGAAGATCGCCCTTGTTCACAGAAGGGGTTCACAAGTTTACAGTAATTTTAAAATATTCATTTTACAGCCAGGTGCAGTGGCTCATGCTTGTAATCCCAGCACTTTGGGAGGCCAAGACGGGGTGAGCCCAGGAGTTCAAGACCAGCGTGGGCAACATGGCGAAACCCTGTCTCTATTTTTAAAATAAATAAATAAAATACCCATTTTAATACCTAAAACTTTAACATTAAATCCGTTGATCACTTGTCTGATCAACCAATCTTGACCCACCAGTCATTTTCGGAAACTCCTGGAATTCCTCTCATTCTTTTACAGCCTTTTGATTGTTTACCCTCCACCAGGCAAAGGAAGGACTCCAGCCTCAGTTCAGAGATGGAAACTCACCCCACACCTCCCAACTCCCAACTCCACCCACAAATAAAAACAAAGCCATAAATTTACATTGGGAGGCATGAGAATGTAACATAGAGCCCTGGATCACTAAAGTCTAACAACTACTGATACATTCAAAAGGCAGACAACAAATCTACTGTCATATCAGACAGACAAAGGTTATGCTGGAAGAGGCTGTTACAACAATAATGAGATGGTGACCATCCAGCATGGAGCAACAGATGCCAACCAGGATACCCAGTATTCCAACTCCTAGGCCAATAAGCTTTCCACCCTGCATGAAGATGCATTCATCCCGTGCACACTTAGAACACATTACAGCATTTACTAGCTTATATCCAGAAGGAAGGTAAACTTTTCAAGGCAAAGCTAAAATACAATAGTCTTGAGTCAATTTCATAGATTACTCATATAGATTTCCCCTCTCAAAGAATGTTAAGATTAAACCTCTATGACTTTGTAACTAAATAAAATAGCTTACACATGCATATGACTCAGTAAGTTAATGTATTTTGGACTATTATAATCCATCCCTTCAAGGACAGCATTAAGACAACTGCCTTGATACATAAGTACAAAAGAACTATCTGCTTCCATAGTAAAGTCTACCTTGATGAAACCATTTTTAAAAGTCAGTATGAGAACAGCTTTCTATTTAAAAGATATAAAAGACACCTGAATTTTCAGTAGCTCTCAAGCTTATGCTACTTAAAGCGAAAGCTGTACATTGGATAGTCATTTTGCAGTTTTCCACAGGAAAAAAAAAATTAATTTGGGGGTTGAGCTATTGTCACCATTTCTACAGTGTGCCCTCAGATGTGCTCGATAGACTAGCAGGGGGTTTACACACTTCAGCTGTAACAGATGTTCTTCACACTTGTTCCTTGTGATAAAATTAACATCTTAAAACTAGCTAATTTGCAAACACAGAAGCAACATAATTGCACTTTAACAGCTGAACAGTTTTACTTACTTCCTGAGACAGAAATGGGATGACTTGTGCACAAATCGTATTCAATCTCTTGGCGATTTCAGTCTATAAAGACAAAGCCATACAAATGTTTAGAATACTTCACAGTCAGTTCAGAAAGGCAAAACTTCATACCTCTAACACTTTAGTCCTCTTCTCCCTTGCTCTGGAAATGTGTATAAAATGGTTTCCCCAGGTTATGTTACCAATACTTATCTTGAAATAAACAGTAGATATTAATCCCACTTGCAAAGTAAGCCACAACTGCACACTTTATTGGTCACATAATAAGAGATAATGAGTAGTTTGATTGAGTTGGAAAATCTAGGTGGTTTAAGGCTACATTATCATTTAATATGGTGACTATATATATATATTTTTTTTTTTTTTTTTTTGAGACAGAGTCTCGCTCTGTCGCCCAGGCTGGAGTGCAGTGGCAAGGTCTCGGCTCACCTCAAGCTCTCCCTCCCGGGTTCACACCCTTCTCCTGCCTCAGCCTCCCAAGTAGCTGGGACTACAGGCGCCCGCCACCACACCCAGCTAATTTTTTTGTATTTTTAGTAGAGACGGGGTTTCACCATGTTAGCCAGGATGGTCTCGATCTCCTGACCTCGTGATCCGCCCGCCTTGGCCTCCCAAAGTGCTGGGATTACAGGCGTGAGCCACTGCGCCCGGCCAAGTGTACTTTTTCAATGATGGCACACCATGACACATTTATGTCATTATTGCAAGTTCATTCAAGCGGGTGTCAGAAGCCGCTGCAGCTGCAGCACTGTCAAAGCAGTCCAGCTTTAAAGATGAGGTCTAAGGTGATATAGTAGAAGAAAGGCCTGCTGACCTCTTTCCCACTTGTCCCAGCTCTTGTACAACTGAAACAGGATTTTATTGTTCACAGGCTTCCCCAAGTCTCAAACTTTCAAACAAACCAAGAAAACATTCCAGTCTAGAGGGTGATGGTCAAGTCATGATATCCTGAGTATTCTGAAAGTTTCGCCACAGTTCAGTATCAAACTCAAAGACCTCACCGACAGGGCCCAGGGGTCAGCTGAACATAATAAAAGGTGTCCTTAGTCTATAGCACGAGCTGTTTTAAAGAAGGCAGGAAAGGCCGGGTGTGGTGGCTCATGCCTGTAATCCCAGCACTTTCAGAGGCCAAGGCGGGTGGACTACGAGGTCAGGAGTTCAAGACCAGTCTAGCCAAGATGGTGAAACCCCGTCTCTACTCAAAATACAAAAATCAGCTGGGCGTGATGGTGGGCGCCTATAATCCCAGCTACTCAGAAGGCTGCGGCAGAGAACTGCTTGAACCAGGGAGGTGTAGGCTGCAGTAAGCCAAGATCATGCCACTGCACTCCAGCCTGTGCGACAGTGAGACTCCATCTCAAAAAATAAAAAAAATAAAGAAGGCTGGAAAAACCTTTGCTCCACTCCACATCCACAGCAGTCCCTCTGCTACAAGGGACAAAAACTGGCAAGAGAGGGAACAGAGGGTACTCTACTAGCCTAGGGGAGGGTCCACCTGCAGCACCTCCAACACCCTACAGCAATGCAAAGCAGCTCTGCTTTCCTCTACCAGGGAAGAACCAGTTCTGCTTTTTTAAAAAAGAAAAAAAAAAAAGTCATCTGTAAAGAGGCCCATCCTTGACCTTATTTATTTCATCATTTTGTCAATGCTTACTAAATGCCACCTATATTACTGAATTTAGCAATGAAAAGGATCACAAGAAAAAAACTTAAAGGGACGCAGTCCATGACCTTGAGAAATAGAGAACGGAAAAAGACAAAGTAGAAACCCCAGGAACAAAGTCGAGCCTGCGGTGAGCTGAGATTGCGCCACTATACTCCAGCCCAGGCGACAGAGCAAGACCCTGTCTCAAAAAAAAAAAAAAAAGAAAGAAAGAAAAAGAAAAAAGAACAAAACCCCAGGAACTTTACAATCAAGCATACAAAAAACAGCAGCCTTGTATCTTCTAAGATGATTTGAATTAACTAAGCAAAGTCTTTGGTTTTATAAGATTGGATTTAGTCTGACCCAACCCAATTCTCCCTGACCACCAATGAGACAAGGTTACAGACAGACCATGCCTTGGACAAAATGTACTAGAAGGGGAAATGAGTGGTAGAGAGAGGAAGCCCATGCAGGACCTTGCTTTAGCCAGCAAGGCAGATATATGCAAAAAGGGTGCAGCTGTACCAGGTACAAAAACAGAACTGGGTCAGCCCCACCCAGTTCATTTGACCACAGCCACCCACTCAAGCTACCTCAAGGTCATGGCTCTCCTCGAAAGCATGGGCAAGGCTTTCCTTTGCAACAGGGTTCTGCATTATCTATTTGGGTGCATGTAAAGGAGTAGAGATGCCTTTGGTAGGTATCCTGCTTAGGTCCTTGCTCCCATCTCCTACCTACCACACATTCCTGCAACATTCTGTACATTCCTCTTCCCGGAAATTCACACTGAAGGTTTCCAATTTTAAAAATGATATATGCTCACTTTGAACTCATACACATGCACACAGATGTATGCTCACTTTGAACTCATACACATGCACACAGATGTATATACAGAAATATAAAAGAAAGCTAAAATAACCCTGAGCCCAACATCCAAGGATAAGCATGGGTAACATACTGGTGATTTTAGGAAACCATCATTCCAGGTTCTCACTTATGTGCACAGAAGCCCAGAGTGAGAGAGACACATTTTAATACCAAGGGGTTTCCGTTACATACCCTGCCTTTCTATAATTTGTTAATCAAACGTGTCACGGACACCACCCCAGTCAATACAGATTAACAAGTACCTTGAAATATTCCACCATATAAGCATATAGATGTGTAAGTACTATTGACACCAGTGAATAATCTTTCATTTAATTTTGCACAATTAACGACTCTGTGTCAAATAAGCCTCCACACAGATCTCCAAAAGGAATCCCTAAGATGTGAAACTACTCAGTCAAAGTGTATGCATATTTTAAGTTGCAATGCATGCTGCCAAACTGCCCAGCAGAAAAGCTGTACCAATCATTGCGAGTTCAGGAGGGTTCCTGCTCTCCCACCCAGTGTCAATATTGGGTTTTGTTGACCTTTCTTTAATCTTCATCCATCTAATGGATTAAAAAATAACCTCATTTTTATTTGCATTACTTGAATTCTTCCTCCAGTTAAACATCTTTTCATGTATTTATTGCTCCACTCTATGTTTCCCTTCTCCATTCTTCCATTGTTGTTCAATCATTTTTGTCCTTTGGTGGTGCTTCCTCGAATGCGACAAATATTAACCCTTTATCAGAATTTGCTCAGCTTGCCACTTGTCTTTCGACCTTGCTTAATATGAATTTTTTGCTGTATAGAACTTAAAGTATGTGGTCAAACGAAAGCATTTTCTTTCTATGCTCCTGGCCTTTAGGTAAAGATTAGAACACACCAATATCATAAAAGCCATTCTTACTTTTCTTCTAGTGTGCTATGGCTGCACTTTTTACACTTAACTATTTGATTTAACTGGAATTTATTCTGGTTTAAGAAAAGATGCCCTCATCTTTAACTATGATAGCAACTATGTGTTACTACCTAGAATGGCATCAAAGTAGACTTGAACATGGTCGGAGGACAGTTAAGATCCAGTCTGAATGAAATGAACTTGTAAACCTTTAATAATATTAAAGTTATCAAAAATAAAATAAAGAAAAGAAAGACATATGAAAGCAAAGGCAATGAATACAGTGGTCTCTCAGTATCTGTGAGGGATTGGTTCAGAATCCCCCATGGAAACCAAAATCTAAGGATGCTCAAGTCCTTTATATAAAATGATGTATTTGCATATAACCTATGCACATCTACCCATACACTTTACATCATCTCCAGATTACTTAAAATACCTACGACAATGTAAATCCTAGGTAAATGGTGGTTGTATTATTTAGGAAATAATGACAAGAAAAAAGGCTGTACATGTTCACTACAGATGCAATTTTTTTTTTTGAGACAGAGTCTCGCTCTGTCACCTAGGCTGGAGTGCAGTGGCACAATCTTGGCTCACTGCAACCTCCACCTCCCGGGTTCTAAGGAACTCTCCTGCCTCAGCCTCCCAAGTAGCTGGGATTACAGGCACGTGTGCCACCACGCCCGGCTAATTTTTTGTATTTTTAGTAAAGACGGGGTTTCACCATGTTGAACAGGCTGATTTTAAACTCCTGACCTCAAGTGATCCATCTGCCTCAGCCTCCCAAAGTGCTAGGATTTATAATCCTAGCATGAGCCACTGTGCCCGGCCGACGCAATGTTTTAAAAAAAAAGTATTTTCAAACCATGGTTAGCTGAATACACAGATGCGGAAGCCACAGATACAAAGGGCTGACTGTTCTAGGTAAGTTGGGTTAGACTGGATAAGCCTGAAACAGGAGGAGAAAAGTTAGAAATCAAAGCTCAACCTGATGAAAAACATCAAAAGCCATACCATATGTTCTGGAAATTCTACATAAATGGTCTGGAGAAGAAGCAAATAGGAGCAATAGAGGAGAATCTTACCCAAGACTTCCCCTCTGTCTGCCAGGTCTCTAAACCCTAATCTTAAACTATCCTGACAAGCCAGCTTGACTTTTGAGCCAGAAAATCTAAATCCAAGTCTTGGACTGTTCTACTAACAAGCTGGTTCACCCCGGAAAAGGCGCTGATGTCCTCTGAAATACCCTGGCTCCTTCACCTGCACAACCTACCTCCTGGCAGGTGAGGGTACAGAGCTTACCCAACAATGCTCTGTGAGTCCTAAAACATCACTAGCTCCCCAAGAGGCCTTCATGAACATCTTCCCTTCAAATAGTCTGGATTGCAGCAGCATACAAACTGGCAATAATTCTTAGTATTATCTCTTGCTTCAACAAAAGGGTATTCTGGTAAGATTCTTAATCTAGCACAAATTAACAAGTCTCGTAGTGACTTTGTTTTATTTACGTATTTATTTATCTATTTATTTATTTATTTTTAGATGGAGTCTTGCTCTGTCACCAGGCTGGAGTATAGTGGAGCCATCTTAGTCACTGCAACCTCCGACTCCCTGGTTCAAGCAATTCTCCTGCCTCAGCCTCCCGAGTAGCTGGGATGACAGGCACGCGCCACCACACCTGGCTAATTTTTCTATTTTTAGTAGAGATGGGGTTTCACCATGTTGGCCAGGATGGTCTCGATCTCCTGATCCTCATGATCCGCCCACCTCAGCCTCCCAAAGTGGTGGGATTACAGGCGTGAGCCACCGCACCCAGCCTCTCATAGTGACTCCTACCCATGCTTCTATTCTTGATCGGAGTGTGCTGGCAGGTTAACCTGGGTATCTGACCCTGCTGCCTTCCACCTCTTGCAAAGGCTAGACAACTCCAGTGAAAAACTGAGGGGTAACTGTATTTCCCACCTAGAAATCATTTTCCTACCCAATGATGAATACCTATTTGGTACCCACTAAGTCATAATGCTTATAAACTTACCCTGTGCCTAGATTTTTGATACTGTGTAAGGCAACAACAATAAATCTGCATTCAAGAGCTATCCACAAACCAAATCTGCATGAAACCCTCCACCCAGAAATGTAAGCAGCAGGATGAAGGCTCCAGCAACAAGCCTTTCTTCATGGATGGCCACCACCTACTGAGGCAGCAGGAAGCAGGAGTCCAAATTACCTGTCTACAACAGTCTTTCATTCTCCTTACCCATGCCAACTCTCCTCACTGATTTGCATGTGGTCATACAGTTAGCCCTCATCATCCAAAATTAGGGTTTGCATCTTGGCAAACTACTACTAGGTGTTCTATGTTAAGTCACTTAAACCACTGAGTCCCAACCAGGTCTCTTACTTAACAGGATTACCACCAATCTACTTCCGAGTTTCATCAAAATCGAGTGAGCTGATGAGCTGGTGTGTAAGCTAAGGTATACTATTCCAAAGTGCTGTACAAATATGAGAGATCTTCCCAATCCTTCAAGGCCTGCCTCAAATTCACTGAGAAGCTGCCTTTCCCCCATAACACCAATAAACACACTCTTCTCTAGGCCCTTCAAGATCCTCCACAGCACTTACTGTCATTTGGTAAACTAAACCTATGTGCTTAAAAATCACCATGTCATACAAAGAAAGCTTCCATACAGTTTCTTCACCGCTTTCTACATAAAAGCCTTCTCAACATAACAAGATGGGAAGCATTAGGAGAACACGACTCCTACCAAATACTGTGACACATTTCTTTGCTGTACCTCCCCTACTAAAACTGATGCCAGGGCACATATTTAATACACTTTCAGAGTCATGCCTCTATGAACCAAAACTTAATCTCCATGCACCCCTAAATTCAATGGCCAAGGTGCAACCAGATAAACCATTACTAAACAGTGCTAGAGAAAGGCTGTTCGCAAAAAAAATAAAAACAAAATCATACGTTGGTAAGTATACAATTCATGTACATGTATGGTTTTATTTTTCTATTTTATTATTATTATTTTTTGAGACAGAGTCTCACTCTGTCGCCCAGGCTGGAGTGCAGTGGTGCGATCTCGGCTCACTGCAAGCTCTGCCTCCTGGGTTCATGCCATTCTCCTGCCTCAGCCTCCTGAGTAGCTGGGACTACAGGCGCCTGCCACCACGCCCGGCTGATTTTTTTGTATTTTTAGTAGAGACAGGGTTTCACCGTGTTAGCCAGGATGGTCTCCATCTCCTGACCTCGTGATTCGCAGGTCTCAGCCTCCCAAAGTGCTGGGATTACAGGTATGAGCCACCATGCCCAGCTACATGTATGTTTTAACTGAGCAGAAATACGGCCAAGGACTTCAGAGACCAGCAATCAATCAAACTCTAGTGTATTCTGTGACTTTTAAATTCAAGATACGGCCGGGCGTGGTGGCTCACGCCTGTAATCCCAGCACTTTGGGAGGATGAGGCGGGAGGATCACGAGGTCAGGAGGTCGAGACCATTCTGGCTAACACGTGAAACCCCATCTCTACTAAAAATACAAAAAAAAAAAAAAATTAGCCTGGCATGGTAGCACGCACCTGTAGTCCTAGCTACTCAGAAGGCTGAGGCAGAAGAATTGCTTGAACCTGGGAGGCAGAGGTTGCAGTGAGCTGAGATGGTGCCACTGCACTCCAGCCTGGCAGAGTGAGACTCAGTCTCGGGAAAAAAAAAAAAAAAAAAAAAATATATATATATATATATATATATATATATGTGTGTGTGTATATATATATATATATATATATATGGTCTTCCGAGTAGCTGAACTTAAGAGTTTAGGGTTCTATAATTCCTAAAACCACCTTTCCTACTTCTCACACTTTGTCTAACTGCAATACGGAAGAGCCCACTCCTCAGCACCCGCACACTTCCCCACTACACATACAGTAGTGCATAATGAGTGCTGTTTGAAGCTCAAAACAGGGCGAGGACTGCTTAAGAGTAATTGCCCATGGGCCTCAAAGCAATCCAATGGCACCTTGCCCAAAGTCAGCTTAGGGAGGGGAAACTCCACCAGCATTAAATTGCAAATTGATGGATCATAAAAAATGGTGCTTATGCTGAGGGCTGGCAAACTGATCTTCTGGTTTCTTTGAACCAAGCGGGAAGCCAAGATAAAAACACAGTGGAGTGTTGGTAAGAAGTGTCTGGCAACAGATACATGGGCAAGAACATGAAAACAAAGCACACAAAGGAAATCAACAGATAACCTCTAAATCCCTTCTGACTAGAAGTTTCTGAGTCTGTGAAATGACAACCTTAAATCCCCCCCCAAAAAAAATGTACACAGAAACCTCACCAGCCACCAAACAAAAATGTAAATTTTATTGTAAGTAAGGTAGGTCATTCAGAAAGTTAAGGCAGTTTTTAAAAAATTAACAAAATCCAAAGACGATGCATCCTCAGGGAAAGTGGAACAATCATACGTTACTGATGACATTAAATTGGTAGCGCTGTCTTGGAAGGTAACTGGGCAATGTTTTTCAAGAGCATGAAATTATTCAAACCCTTTGGTAAGGCTTCCCACAGCTAAGACTTTATCCTAAGGAAATAGTTCAAATGAAAAGCATTCCATGCATGAAGCTGTTCACTGCAGCACTAGTTTCAAAGCGAAAAGAGAAAAAGCCAGGTAAAGATGTAACAGCAATTCAACACATCACAACCATCTGCCGAGTTTTTGAGAACGTTAACATTTGCCCTCCTAACAAATCAGTTGTCTAATACTAAGAGAACAGTTAAATACACTACACATCAACCCACAGGCATGGCAAGTAGCCATTAAAGTCATACTTTGATAATGATGCTAAAATGACCAAGACATTCACTAGATGATGCAGGAGGGAAAGAAACAAAGACACAGTATTAGTATTAGTGTGCCTGTTTCGTGTGTGTGTGTGTGTGTGTGTGTGTGTGTGTGTGTTTCAAAGGGCCGGGCACTATGGCTCACGCCTGTAATCCCAACACTTTAGGGGGGCTGAGGTGGGCGGATCACCTGAGGTCAGGAGTTTGAGACCATCCTGGCCAACATGGTGAAACCTTGTCTCTACTAAAAATACAAAAACAATTAGCAGGGCGTGTTGGTGCATGCCTGTAATCCCAGCTACTCGAGGAGCTGAGGTGGTAGAATAGCTTGAACGCATGAGGCGGAGGTTGCGGTGAGCCAAGATCGCACCATTGCACTCCAGCCTTGGCGACAAAAGTGAAACTCCGTATCAAAAAAAAAAAAAAAAAATTAGGAAAGTGGCCAAGCACCGTAAGTTGATATCCAAAATTAAGAGTAATTATGCTGAGGTGGTAGGGTTTTTAGTGACCTTTTTTTCCTCCCTCCAGTGACTTGAAATCATTGCCCTTGATTTACTGTTTAAATGTTTTTGTTGTTGTTGTTTTGAGACAGGGTCTCACCCTGTTGCCCAGGCTGGAGTGCAGTGGCATGATCTCAGCTCACTGCAACCTCTGCTTCCTGGGCTTAAGCAATTCGCATGCCTCAGCCTCCCAAGTAGCTGGGACTACAGGCGTGCACCACCATGTGCAGCTAATTTTTGCATTTTTAGTAGATGGGGTTTCACCATATTGGCCAGGCTGGTCTCGAACTCCTGACCTCAAATTATCCACAAGCCTCGGCCCCCCAAACTGCTGGGATTACAGGCACAAGCCATTGCACCTGACCAATTTACTGTTTAAATTTAATATTTCATCAGGAAGGGAGATAAGCGCCGTCAGACTCACCACATTTGCGATCAACAGTGGTGCTGAGACACAACAATGCTGGCAAACCTGGAACCACTTGGGTACCCAGCCCTCTTACAATCCTCAAATCACACGTAGAGAAACAGAGGTCTAAAGGAAATGATTTGTCCAAGATCATAAAGCAAAATTAGAAGCCACATATTCCCTGCCTAGTTCTTTCTCCAGAAAGCAGAAGTTGAGAATTGGGAGATAAAACAAGAAAGTGCTGATGAACTTGGCCCTATCTGCAAAGCAACACAGCTGCTGAAAGGCCATACAGCCCAAACAGGGCTGCAGCAGCACAAGGACAAGTCCGCATGATCCCTCAGCCAACAAAGGGACTACAGAAAGTGCCTCTCATCTGTCAATGACAGGGTCACCATGCCCTTGCTACCCTAGCAGAGGTATCTGCACAGAATAGACTTTTTTTTTTTTTTTTTTTTTTGAGACGGGAGTCTCGCTCTGTCGCCCAGGCTGGAGTGCAGTGGCGCAATCTTGACTCACTGCAAGCTCTGCCTCCCCGGTTCACGCCATTCTCCTGCCTTGGCCTCCCGAGTAGCTGGGACTACAGGCACCCGCCACCAGGCCTGGCTAATTTTTGTATTTTTAGTAGAGATGGGGTTTCACTGTGTTGGCCAGGATGGTCTCGATCTCCTGACCTCGTGATCCGCCCACCTCGGCCTCCCAAAGTGCTGGGATTACAGGTGTGAGCCATCACGCCTGGCCAGAATAGACATTTTATAAGGGACCTCAATTATAAATTGCAAACCTTAAGTAAATGAGTTGCAGCCAAACTCCACTTTAATATTCTCCTTCACAGGCAGAAAGAATGATGCATCAACCCTAACATCAGACCATCTGGCCCACCAGTAGAACAAAATCCACAAACACATCTCTAGTTCCTGAAGATGACATCTTATTTTTATACCTAAAGAAAGTTGGGAGCCAGGCATGGTGGCTCATGCCTATAATCCCACCATTTTGGGCGGGATGGATCACTTGAGGCCAGGAGTTTGAGACCAGCCTGGGCAACACAGCAAGACACTGCCTCTACCAAAAAAAAAAAAAAAACTTAATTAGGGATACGTGGATAAAAACTGTGTACCAAAAATGATACACACAAAACACTGCAAATAATCTTCCAATACTCCCTTTCCCTTCATAGGAGAGGAAGAGCTCCTTTGCCAAGAGGCCTCCTTCAGGATATCTGCTACTCAGAGTCTTAAGATTTCTCCCATCACAGTGCCTTGCTCACCAATAGCTCATGAAAAGGTAAATTCATCTTTAAATCTAATGTGTCTGAGTAGCTTTTGTTTAAAATATAATTACGCTGATAAAATGACTAATCACATTTTGGGGAAATCCAAATTTAAAACATGTGGGGAGGTCGGGCACAGTGGCTCATGCCTACAATCCCAGCACTTTTGGGGGGCTGAGGCAGGAGGATCCCTTGAGCCCAGGAGTTTGAGACCAGCCTGGGCAACATAGGGAAACTCAATCTCTCTTTTAATTTAAAAAAAAAAAAAAAAAAAGTGAGGTACCTTTAAGTTGACCTTATAATGGTTAGTGAGGTTATCAGTGGTTCTCAAACTCCAGCGTACACTAGGATGGTCTCGTGCTTGTTAATACACAGATGACTAGGCCCACCTGCAGAGCTCCTGTTGGAGTCTAGGCCTGAGAATATTCATTTCTAACAAGTGCCCAGGTGATCCTGAGGCTCTTGGACTGGGGAACAAGCTTTGAGAAGCACTGCCATCTATTTCAGCAGCATCTACTGCTTAGCACCTGCCAGGTGCTCTGACACCCACTCTCTAATCTTCATGTGGACACCAGGTCCCCTGGGAGAACAGACTAAAAAGGTTAAAATAACTTGCCTAAGGTCAGAACAAGACAGTGGAGAGGAGAGGTCAGGCCTGTCTCTCTCCAGAGCCTTGCAGCAACATGAGAGCTGCCCTCTCACACATTTTTACAAAACACTGAGGCAAGAACACAAACCAGGGGTGTAGGAACACATTTGCCTTCTGTAGAAAACCTCACACAATATTCATTTAAGTTATTCCACCCATGGCAGTGTAATCTCGCCCCTTCTTCAAGCCTGTGATTAAAACAAAACAAAGAGTACCAGATGACAGAAACCCTTTAGTGGCTCAACTAATCAGAACACAAGTCACCAATTACTGGCAGATAATAACTTTTCTGTTCCATCTCCCCCTCACTTGGCAGCTCCTGCAGCATTCTAAATCTGAGCTCTCTCCAACTGCGCCCAGATACTATCCCTTCACTCCTCATCTTTCACACTCGCAGCTTCTCTGAAAACAAGGAGGGGTTAAAAGAAAGGAAGGGAAAAAAAAAAACAGTGCTGAAGGCTGCTCGGGCAGAGATAGCAACACTAATTGCTCCCATTCTCTAGCTCCTCGTGAGGCAGATTGCAGGGGCCTGCATCTCCGGAGAAAGCTCTCCTATCTTCGCAGCAGCTCTCAGCAGAGCAACTCAAGTGCCCTTAATTGTTTATGTTCTTAATGCAGAGGCTCTTGAATGCATTCATTTTTAATAGCAGGCTTGAGTGTGGGGCCCATCAAAGAATGACAAAGCAACTCTATTCACTGGTTCTCCTTCCTGCAATGATGGTCTTTTGATTTATTTGCAAATGACAAGCTTGCCAGGCCCCACTTGAGGGCTGCCCTCATTTTTTTTTTTTTTTAAAGAATTCAGTTGCATTTTCCAAGATGAAGTTGAGTCTGTGATGCTGTTTGTGTAAATTTTTCCCCCTTCAGTTCCTTCTAATTAATGACTTAAATGTTTTGACCCAACTGTTGCCAAGCAGAGCATTTGGGCTTTAATTTGTCATTTTGGTAAAGATGCATCTTTGACAAAAGCATCACAGCTGTTTTAGTTCCTAAATAGCACATTTCCATTATTCAGAAACCCTTGTTATGGAGTCCAGAAAGGGCCTGTTCACAGGAAATTGTATTGACTTGTCCCAGGATGGAAAAAGGACAGCTTTTGGTGGGCTTAAAGGAAAATGCACTCTGTGGTGGAGAAAGAAACCTTTCTCCAAACTCTGCAGAGTGAATCACAGATCATCACCGTGAAGTCATCACCCACTCTCCCGTGGAAAGCAAGCAAGCCTCTCCCTGGGCCACACCCCAAGCAAGCCTATACCTTTAAACCTCTTCACAGATCTTAGTCATTAGAGAGCTCATAAGAAATTAGGTAATACCATACAATAGCAGGATTAGTGGGAGGAAAAGCAGACTACATCATCATCATCATTGGTTGAAGGTTAAAATTACAATTATGAAACTAAAATATGCCTGTGTAGCCGGGCGCGGTGGCTCACACCTGTAATCCCAGCATTTTGGGAGACCGAGGCAGGCGGATCATGAGGTCAGGAGTTCAAGACCAGCCTGACTAACATGATGAAACCCAGTCCCTACTAAAAATACAAAAATTAGCCAGGCGTGGTGGTGCACGCCTGTAATCCCAGCTACTCAGGGGGCTGAGGCAGGAGAATCGCTTGAACCCGGGAAGCGGAGGTTGCAATGAGCCAAGATCATGCCACTGCACTCCAGCCTGGGCGATAGAGCGAGACTCATCTCACAAAATAAATAAATAAAATAAAATAAAATATGCCTGTGTAAATAAAGACAAAGGCCTGAAGCACTGGCTCACATCATCAGCACTTTTGAGAGCAAGGTAGGAGGATCACTGGAGATCAGCGTTCAAGACCAGCCTGGGCAACATAGTGAGACCTCATTTCTACAGAAAAATTTTAAAAATTAGCCGGGCGTGGTGGTGTGGCCTATAGTCCTAGCTACTGGGGATGCTTAGGCAAAGGATCACTTGCTTGGAGTAATCCTTGGTTCGGAGTTTGGAGTTATGATTAAGCCACTGCACTCCAGCCTGGGCAACAGAGTGAGATAAAAATATGTAAAAATCAGCCGGGCACAGTGGCTCACACCTATAATTGCAGCACTTCGGGAGGCTGAGGTAGGCGGATCACTTTAGGTCAGGAGTTTTGGGACCAGCCTGGCCAACATGGCTAAAAATACAAAAATTAGCTGGGTGTAGTGGTGCACACCTGTAATCCCAGCTACTCAGAAGGCTGAGGTACAAGAATCGCTTGAACTCGGGTGGCAGAAGTTGCAGTGAACCGAGAGATCACTCCAGCCTGGGCGACAGAGAGAGACTGTCCAAAAAAAAAAAAAAAAAAAAAAAAGCAAAAATCAAGTTACCTCTGAATGTTTCCCTAACACACTGAAATCTTCAGCCAATCTAGATGGTAGAAAAGGAACTTTCTGCACGTGGGCCATGCTACAGCTGAATGACCCACATACATGAGTAACAGCTGCCACTCTCCTTTCTGAGCAACTTCTTAGGGAAAACAGCTCTCTACAAGGAGATCTAGGCCCCCAATGCCACATAATGGCTCCAAGTTTGATATATGTATCAAAGCCATTCCTGGCCCCTCAAACTCAGTGCTGAAACTTCAGCGGGGAAGTCCCAGCCCCTAAGCTGTATTCCTGCTCCCTCAAGCTGAGCGGCTGGGGAGAGGTGGTCCTTTGGGAAGGAAGATAAGGTTGCTGCCTTCCCGGATGGAACCTGGAGTTGTGTTTTTAATCAGTATCACATGCCAAAAAACCTGCAAGGCTCCGCAACTTAATCTCAAAGTAGCCAGAAGAAGGATACTCAGACCAGGCGTGGTGGCTCACACCTGTAACCCCAGCATTTTGGGAGGCTGAGGCGGGTGGATTGCCTGAGGCCAGGAGTTCGAGATCAGCTTGGCCAACATGGTGAAACCCTGTCTCTATTAAAATTACAAAAATTAGCCGGGCGTGGTTGCACATGCCTATAATCCCAGCTACATCAGAAGGCTGAGACACAAGAATTGCTTGAACCCAGGAGGTGGAGGTCGCAATGACCCGAGATCGCGCCACTGCACTCCAGCAGCCTGGGTGACAAAACAAGACTGCATCTCGAAAAAAAAAAAAAAAGGATATGTAAAGGAAGTTGGAAGTTGTGGTGGGCAAGGGTAGGAATTAAAATTTAGAGCCACTGAGGCAGAAAAAGAACCTGTGAACAGTTAACAGTCAAGAAGTTTTATTTTCTCAAAAGCATTTTAGTCATGATTAAAATGAAATCTGGGATTCTGGCTAAATTTTTCAAAGCATAACCTTTGGAAAAGATTATTTTAAGTATTTAGAAGAGAGTAAGCGAAAGGATCCTGGATGACAGGTGCCATGGTGTATGGATTCACAGAATATTGACTCAGCCATGCATGTGGAGGCAAACAGGAATAACATTTTAAATACAAATTACTTCTTTACCAAAAAAAACCCCAATCACTGCATCATTATACAATCCACAGAGGAATCTAAGTAAGAGAAAAATAATCACCATTCCTCCAAGATAACAATCAACCTACTTTCAGGATGGGAAAAAAAGTGTCGTATGGGACAGAATCTATTCAGGGTTACGGGGACTGACCAAAAATATACATAATTAAAAGTATGCCAAAAAAAGGCCTTCATCCCCTTATGCTCAGTCATGTCAATTTATAATTTTAAAATTATAAAGCTTTACAGTATTGTCTAAGATATACTAGGGAAGCATTAAATAAGGAGAGAGGAACTGAAGATAATGGAAACAAGAACAATTTATAAACCAGGGGCCACCAGAAGTTACCACTCCTGTAATTCACAAGTTATTTTACAAGTGGACAAATCAATTTTTATGCTCCTGTGTGTTTTTAGAAAACATCCTAGATATTCTTCCATTAATTATGTGGGTTCCAGGACATGTCAATTCTCGTTTCCCAGAGCACCAGAAACCAAATTTAACCCACGTATTCTGTTACACTGGTCTGCACTTGTGTGGTTCCCACAGGGCTGGGCTGGCTCAATAATGCTGCACTCCTTCTGGAAGAACAGAATAGACTTCCTGCCATTTGGACTGTGAAACACAGTAATCCACCAGGGAATAAAGGTCAATGTTGCACTTTTGGTCATTACTGAATCATTTGAGATGATCTGTGGTGAGGATGAGAGGAAAATCGAAGGCTGTGAGAACGCTGCAAATGGCTTGACCTCAGACCAATTTTCATCTCCATCTGTCTAATAGACATGTGGATAAAAAGCCCTCCCTCCTTCTGGGCCACTCGGCTGTTTTCAAATCCGTGGCACAAGCCAGGAACCAGTTAAACAACATATTAATGAGGGGAAATAACCTTCTAAGCCACAGACTAATGCTTATTCAGGTTTTAGATCATCAGCTGAAGTTTGGAACACAATTTTCCAGTCTGCAAGCAGTACTGCAAAGTAGAAATTTTAACTAATACAGAGAATCATCTGCAGTGTAGGGGCATGTGCCAAAATCTCCTCACTTGTACATGCAAATATATGCATGCTTACACCTCCACCCTCCCCCCACAACCAAAAGACATGCACACAAAGAGGAAGGGCAGTTCCAAAAACTGCATATTGCTGCTAAAGAAATCTTTTTTTCCCCAAGTGTCCAATTAAAGCTGCTTAATCATTATTTAGGCATTTCAATCCTTAGATACAAAATATTCTTGGGAACCCAGAGTCTAATCATCATTTAAGCCACAGAATAAATACATGTTAATATCTCTGACTTTATACCAATACTCCCCTTTGCTGGTTTGGCCGAGCTACTTTTTAAAGATAATGCTGTGCCACATATAAGTTTAGGCCCCCACAGTATATCAATGTCAAACAACATCGTGTCAAGCTAAGATTCAATTCAGGTAAGTGCCACTGCCAAATTTTCTTGTTCCCAGACGGGCTTTAAGATTATTTTATTGCTTAAAATTTAATTTGTTCCAACTCGTGTCTCCATGACAACGTTGGCCAACCCTGCAAATCATTTGGGTAATTGGATATCTTATCTTTCTATTGCTCTCAAATCGAATGATTCTGCTAGAATTGTAACAGCCAATCAAATTTACAGTCCTCCTGAGTAATAGACTTGGAAAAGTAGCCACATTCATCTCCTCTTTACGGCCATATTAACCAGTATGCGACAAACAGTAGAATCTGGTCTTCAAACTCTACTCCAAATTATAAATGGTGTCAATACGAATATTCTCACAATGCAAAGTCTACACAAAAGTCCCTCCCCACCTCCCCTTTTTTTTTTTTTTTTTTTTTGAGATAGAGTCTGGCTCTGTCGCCCAGGCTGGAGTGCAGTGGGGCAATCTTGGCTCACTGCAACCGCCGCCTCCCAGGCTCAAGTGATTCTTCTGCCTCAGCCTCCCAAGTAGCTGGGACTACAGGCATACGCCACTATGCCCAGCTAATTTTTGTATTTTTAGTAGAGATGGGGTTTCACCATATTGGCCAGGCTGGTCTCGAACTCCTGACGCCTCGTGATCTGCCCACCTCAGCCTCCCAAAGTGCTGGGATTGTAGGCATGGCCACCTTTTATATTGCTTTAATTTGAGAAGCAACAATTGTTACTTATTCCCTATTAACTTTGAGCAATTTCAGCACTTTTGAGAGTTCCAGAAGCTAATCAGAAAAAAAAACAAAAACAAAAAAAATTAAAAAAAAAAAAAAATCACAGCTTTTTTGGGTATTTGATCTTGCGATAAAATAATAACCCAAACAATGGCTGCATAAGATCAGTGATGCACTGACATTGACCTGTCTGGGACCCTTTCGGTAGGTAAGCCATACTTACTAAATTAGTCAATAAATAAGGACGGGCTGGGTGCGGTGGCTCATGCTGGTAATCCCAGCACTCTGGGAGGCTGAGGCAGATGGATCACCTGAGGTCAGGAGTTCGAGACCAGCCTGACCAACATGGCAAAACCCCATCTCTACTAAAAATTCAAAATTAGCTGGGCATGGTGCCGAGTAATCCCAGCTGTAATCCCAGCTACTTGGGAGGCTGAGACAGGAGAATAGCTTGAACCTGGGAGGCAATGACTGCAGTGAGCTGAGATCACACCACTGCACTCCAGCCTGGGCAACAGAGTGAGACTCTGTCTCAAAACAAAAAAGAAACAAGGATGAATACAGATTTAACAACGAGTTCAAAACCAATGTATTCTTAGGCTGGGCATGGTGGCAAATGCCTGTAATCCCAGCACTTTGGAAGGCTGAAGCGGGTGGATTGCTTGAGCCCTGGAGTTCAAGACCAGCCTGGGCAACATGGCGAAACCCCGTCTCTATTTAAGAAAAATGAAGGCCGGGCGCAGTGGCTCATACCTGTAATCCTAGCACTTTGGGAGGCCAAGGCAGGCAGATCACAAGGTCAGGAGTTCAAGACCAGCCTGACCAATAAGGTGAAACCCCACCTCTACTAAAAATACAAACATTAGCAGGGTGTGGTGGCATGTGCCTGTAATCCCAGCTACTCCAGAGGCCAAGGCAGGAGAATCGCTTGAACCCGGGAGGCGAAGCTTGCAGTGAGCCAAGACCGTGCCACTACACTCCAACCTGGGCGACAGGGCGAGACTCCGTCTCAAAAGAAAAAAAAAAGAAAGAAAAAAAATCTATATACTCAGAAAAATCCACAGTCAGTATTTGAAACCTCCTTATACTTCCTCCTTATACTTCCATTTAATTCATAAATATCATAGCATCTAGGGTAGTTGATCATAAAATACAGATTTCTTACAAGATTCAAATGTCAGCAGTTCCCCTCCTAAGTTAGTGGAATGATTTTGGCCTTTGGTCAGCTAAAAAGTACAGAAGTTGGATACATTTCAATGGTCCAATTCCAATCTCCTCAGTAGCTGTGCACAGACATTGGCTCTGAGGGAGCTCATGGCCCAGGCACTGTAAAAGAGCCAGCCCACTTACAAATGGAAAAGGTTCTGGGACCCAGGCCAACTGGCAGGCTAGGGGGTTGTCAAGAACCTAGTGCTTCCCCTACAGATCCTCAGGGTGTCAGGGCCACTTCTCAAGCTAAGCAGAAAGAGCCATGAACGCGGAGCTTCTCAGCACACCCAGATCAGAAGGCAGCCAACTTTGGAGCTTGTTTGAGAGCAGGTACTGGCACAACTTGTCTGAACTGTGCCCTGCTTTATCTCAAATACTTACAAAGACACACAAGAAGTTTCTACTGCATTGTGCTTGGGATTAAGAGTAAACAGCCTAAACTTCCAGTTTGACCAATCCCAATGGCTCTGCTTTTCTCCCTTGCAATAATTTTTTTTTTTTTTTTGAGATGGAGTTTCACTCTTTTTGCCCAGGCTGGAGTGCGATGGTGCGATCTTGGCTCACTGCAACCTCCGCCTCCCAGGTTCAAGTGATTCTCCCGCCTCAGCCTCCCAACAATTTTTTTTTTTGCTTCCCCAAATATTAGTACATAAGCAGCAGCTGTGAATGTTGACGGTCAACAAAAATCTCAAGACCATGGAGTAGACGGAGAAAGATAGCACCACAACTAACCTACTCACTTTTGCGCAGTACTTTACAGAGCAAAAAGAAAACTACATGCACACACTCCCCACAGGTGTACATACCCCTCATCAAAATGAAATTTTTTCTTTCTATAACCAAGCAACAACTTGACCCTCTAATTCCATACCCTGCTTGTTTTCAAAATGACAAATTTTCCATGTTACATTAGAAAGAAAAACTCTGAAATATACCTCCTACTCCTTATTCTGCCAAAACTTACTTAGATAGAATGAACCAAATCCTTTGTTGTTCTTCCATCCCTTTAAATGAAAAAACTCAACACAACTTTATTCTGATAGTTACATTACTTAAAGCTATTGCCTTCCAAGGACACATTCTGCTGTTTGGCCAAAGTAAGACATTTTACTTAGACAACAAAGACTGCCAACAAGGCCAGGCGCGGTGGCTCACGCCTGTAATCCCAGCACTTCGGGAGGCTGAGGCAGGCAGATTACTTGAGGTCAGGAGTTTGTGACCAGCCTGGCCAACATGGTGAAATCCCGACTCTACTAAAAATAAAAAAATTAGCTGGGCATGGTGGCGCATGCCTGTAATCCCAGCTACTCGGGAGGCTGAGGCAAGAGAATCGCTTGAACCTGGGAGGCGGAGGTTGCAGTGAACTGAGATTGTGCCATTGCACTCCAGCCTGGGGGACAAGAGTGAGACTTCATTTCAAAGAAAAAAAAAAAAAAAAAAAGACTGCCAACAAGTCCTTTTTTTTTTTTTTCTCCTTTTAAGCCTAAAGATAAATGCTTATGATCTTAGAAATAAATAAATAAAACACTGTAATGGGAAAATCAATTCAGAGGTAGGAAGGAAGCTGGGTTTGCAAGCAAAAACAAAATGGAAGTATCAGTGAAGCATGGCCTAGAAGTCCAACAGCAGGGGTAGAGTTTTAAAGGGACTGCTATTTAGATCACAGCTATCCCTCAGAGCGCCCCCATGCCAGGAAACTATGCAACTGCTCCTGCATATGGTAACTCACTTAACCTTGGTATCTACCCTATGGGGCAGGTGCTACTGTCATCCCCTAATCCCATTCGCCTGTTTTCTCTTTCTCAAGGTGGAATAATTAGTATCCACACAAAGGGAGGCTGGGAAGGTTGACGGGGGCGGGGGGGGCGCTCCTGGAGGAACACTTCCTAGGGCACATGGGAGCTCCATGGATGGGGGCTATGACAACTCTAATGTTGTCATTGGAAAAGCTTACTGTAATAATAAACCCAAAAAGCCGACTTTTGAAAGCCAAAGAGCTGAGAAAGACAACTATGTGAGAATGGAGCGTGCACCTGTATCTGCAGGCTGCATGGGGACTGGATGTCCTTTCTCCATCCGGTGGTCCATCCTTTATTCTCTCCATACCAGACCAAGACGCAGATCAATGTTAAGACCCTCTTTCCTAAACCAAAAGCAACCTTTTTATTTTCACTCACTAATCCACAGAGGCCTTTCAAATGGCACAAATAATGGCGGCTGCATTTTGTTCTCTAAATCAATTTTCTCCCCAGCCATCAACTAGATGTTCCCACACAGAGAAAGCACAGCCCTTCCCTTCTAATTCAAAAATCCATACTGCCATTGCCCTTGCAAACTGCTAAACAAGCAGTATCGGCAAGTCACTTGTGTTCTGTAATATATTTACTGCAAATCCCAATGGCTTGCCTTCTAATGCAGTTTTCTATTGTGTCTTGCGTGTCAATACACTGGCTGGCCACTGTACTTATAAGAAGCTCCGACCAGCTGTTTGCTCAAGGCATCAGAGGGCATCGAGAGGGAACAAAGACTGTGCTCCTGAGGAGCAACCGGAAGTCCACAGCATTGGAGGGCCTGGTTCCACACACTGGGGTCCTCAATGAGGTTTTGTTTCTGGTCCTTCACACCCCCTTACCACCCAAGGCCCCTGAGGCCAACTGAAAATCTCCATCAGGACAATTCCATACACACAAGGTTCAAAATCAGAGTCCTTCTGCAAAATTATTTCTATTTTCCTGCCTATCATTACTAACAATATTTCCCCCAGCAAATACACTGGTTACATCTTAAAGGTAAAGTATAAGTCAAGTTTCATTAAGGGGTCAGAACGAAGACAGGAGGACTTGGTAAGGGGAGTCCAGCTTTTCTGTGTTAAATAAAATCTCAAGTGACAGTTGAGAAAGAAAGCACCTAAAAACCATGTGATGGTGGATCACCTAGTACAACCACACCAAAAGTACAAAGGGCAAGTCTAGGAGGAAAACCTTATGAAAACAGGTGAAGACAGAATTCTTAAAATGTACATGGATGCCAGGTGTGGTGGCTCACACCTGTAATCCCAGCCCTTTGGGAAGCTGAGGTGGGAGGATCGCTTGAGCCCGGGAACTCGAGACCATCCTGGGCAACATAGTGAGACCTCATCTCTACCGAAAAAAATCAAAAAATAAATTAAAAAAAAAGTACATGGAAATCCCTGCTTCATGTTATCCGTCTAAACCAAGGTCGGTAGCTAAAGAAAGGCCTAATCCTCTATCAAGCCCTTCCAAATTCCCCACATTATTAATTTATTTCTTGATTTTGGGGGAAGGAGGAGCCTATGGAAGATATATGACAGACAGATATTATAAAATGTTAATTTATAGACTCCAGGTATCATACAGGTGGGTATAATATGGGTATTGCTATGTATTTCTCTTTCATTCTGTAATTTGAAATTTTTCATAATAAGATGTTTGGGAGAATGGAAGACACAATGTAAAGACTAAGTAAATAATCAATGGTTATACTCATTACTAAGAAATCTGGTGACAAATCAAGTTTAATGTCTTGAGAGAAGCTTGTCATGCAATTCCTCTACACTCTATTGGCAGCTGCAGTTCCAGGGACAGTAATACCTGCACATGCTCAATTCACACCAAACCTAAGCCCCAGCAACATGCTAGTTTTGTTTATCTCTCTTTTTTAGTCCAAACCCAAACATATTACTATAATAAAACTCCTAAGAAGTCTCAGTGGTCACTGACTGCAGATCACTCTCCCAAAAGAAAAACTGAGCAAAACTGGTTAGATAAGGTTATTAGAAGTGAAAAGATTTCATTTTTAATTTTAGCATAAGGACTCACACTAATTTTCTTTTTTTTTCTTTTTCTTTTCTTTTTTTTTTGAGACAGAGTCTCGCTCTGTCTCCAGGCTGGAGTGCAGTGGCGCGATCTCAGCTCACCACAACCTCCAACCCCCTGGTTCAAGTGATTTTCCTGCCTCAGCCTCCCAAGTAGCTGGGATGACAGGTGCCTGCCACCACGCCCAGCTAATTTTCGTATTTCCAGTAGAGATGGGGTTTTATCATGTTGGCCAGGATGGTCTCCATCTCCTGACCTTATGATCGGCCTGCCTCGGCCTCCCAAAGTGCTGGGATTACGGGCGTGAGCCACCACACTAGTTTTCTTGATTCTAGTTTTTAATCTGAATTCCATGGACTTGTTGAAGGATCTAGAGATGCACACAAACAGCCAAAATTGTTGGGCAAAGCTATCCTGGGTATTTGTGTGTAAAAATATGTACAAACTTTGCTTGCAAAGTAGCTTTCACCTGATTTTCAAATATTCAGGCTCCAAAATGGATACAACTACCACTACACATAAGGAGTACCCAAAACACAATACAATCAATGCCTACTCCAGATAACTCATTGGGAAGGGTAGATGGAAGTCCCTAACTCAGCTTCAAGCAGACTGCAACCTAGTCGGAGTAAGGAAAGAAGCACGTGAAAAACCACTATTACAGGACACTGAGCAAAACAAGTACTGTGACAGCCTGCCACTGGGCACTCCCCAGCCGCCTTGAAGTAAACAGGTGGTGGTGTTTGAACTGGGACTCGGAGACTGAGGAAGGCCATTTGATGGTTGATACAAAAGCCTGGACTTTTTATAAAGAAAACAGGAAAACTCAAAACATACTTTCAGCAAGAAGAGGCCTATTTGGCAGGATAAAAGGAAATGCAGGAAGAGAAAGAAGCAGTGGCCAAGACGGGAAGGGAAAGTACTCAGGGGTAGACACAGCAGGCTGTGAGGGACAAAGAGGTCATCACAGAGGGAAGTCAAAATTTAAAAGAACACACATGCAGGATAGGATGGATGTAATCCCAAGACTCTGAAGACAATTTGCATCTGCTATCTTAAAGATGCTCCCTTTCCAGGGCTGGAGTTCCCAGGGTATAGCCAGGTTTGACATATGGGCTAGCAGTCTCTGAGCAGTGGGGACACTGTGCAAGCCGATGGAATGTGTGCTGAGAATAGGAAGATTTCATTTTACTACTGTTTAAAATGTCCATTTATTTTAAATGTATACAATAGTGTAATACAACAATGTACGTATATAACTTACATATTTGGCCGGGCGTGGTGGCTCATGCCTATAATCCCAACACTTTGGGAGGCCAAAGTGGACTGATCACTTGAGGCCAGGAGTTCAAGACCAGCCTGGACAACATGGAGAAACCCCATCTCTACCAAAATGTAACAATTAGCTGGGTCCGTGGTGGCACGTGCCTGTAGTCCCAGCTACTCGCGAGACTGAGGCAGGAGAATAGCTTGAACCCCAGAGGCAGAGGTTGCAGTGAGCTGAGATTGTGCCACTGCACTCCAGCCTGGGAGACAGAACGAGACTCATCTCCCAAAAAAAAAAAAAAAAAAAAGACCTTACAAATTTAGAAGTAAACAACTCAGGCCGGGCGCAGTGGCTCATACCTGTAATCCCAGCACTTTGGGAGGCTGAGGCGGGCAGATCATGAGGTCAGGAGATACAAAAAATTAGCCGGGCGTGGTGGCAGACGCCTGTAATCCCAGCTACTCGGGAGACTGAGGCAGGAGAATGGTGTGAACTCGGGAGGCAGAGCTTGCCTCAGTGAGCTGAGATCACGCCACTGCACTCCAGCCTGGGTAACAGAGCGAGACTCCGTCTCAAAAAAAAAAAAAAAAGTAAACAACTCAGGTGAATGCACTCAAGCTTTTTACCAAGAGGTTGCACATATACCTAGACTAGTATCACAGACTAGTAACCTACTTAGATCAGTCATGGTGCTAATACCAAACCCAGTCTCATGGTACATGTATTTCAGTAGTTTGACAAATTGCAAGATTTGGACGCGCAAGCTCAAACACACCTACATTCTCAAAGACTGATTCCACTTCATCTAATGGATAACGAATATCCATTAGTACACTGGGAATAGATTTCAGGGATGATCAGCAAGCTACCTATACAACTATCCCTTCCAGCGTACAGTGGTGTACATCTAGCACACTTAGTTTTTTCTCTGTTTGGAAGATGAAAAAGTTAATTCAACGGATAGAATTTTCAGAATTTGTTTTTTCCTCCCAGCTTTTTCGTTCTACCAAAAGTGACTTGTATCCTACTCTTTTTCTGCTAACGTATTTGGCGGTCAAAGAATGACTAAGTAGCAAATACTACTACAAGAAAAACTAAAATAAATAGCTGTTTATACCTACTATAAGAGCTTACAGGGGAGGGGATAAACAACTGTGCCCACCATTAGGATTTTTATATTGCTTCAAAGAAAGTAAATAGAATACAATTTATTGTTTGTGTGTTCTGAGACAGGGTCGTCCTTGTGTCATCCATCCTAGAGTACAGAGGCGTGATCACAGCTCACTATAACCTCCCCACTCCTGGGATCAAAAGATCCTCCTGCCTCACTTAGCACCAGTACTAGCTAGTACTACAGGTCTGTACCACCAGGCCCAGTTATTTTTTTTTTTAATCTTTTATTGTAGAGATAGGGTCTCGCTATGTTGGCCAGGCTGGTCTCTAACTTCTGGGCTCAAGTGATCCTCTGGAGCTGGGATTATAGGCATGAGCCACATGCCTGGCTTGCAACTTAGTAATTATTAAAAATTTAGGGGCTGGGAGCAGTGGCTCACGCCTGTTAATTCCAGCACTTTGGGAGGCTGAGGCACGTGGCTCACTTGAAACCACAAGTTCAAGACCAGACTGGCCAACATGGCAAAACTCCGTCTATACTAAAAACACAAAAATTAGCTGGGTATGGTGGCATGTGCCTGTAATCCCAGCTACTTGGAAGGCTGAGGCAGGGGAATCCCTTGAACCCACACACCTGTAATCCCGGCTACTCAGGGAGGTAGAGGTTGCAGTGAGCCGAGATCGAGCCACTGTACTCCAGCCTGGACGACAGAGCAAGACTCCATCTCAAAGAAAAAAAAAAATTAGGGGCTGGGACCAGTGTCTCACACCTGTAATGCCAACACTTTGGGAGGCTGAGGAAGGTGGATCACTTGAGGCCAGGAGTTTGAGACCAGCCTGGACAACATGGAGAAACCCCATCTCTACCAAAAAATAATTTAAAAAAAATTAACCAGGCGTGCTGGTGCACGCCCGTAATCCCAGCTATTCCAGAGGCTGAGGCAGGAGAATCACTTGAACCCAGGAGGCGGAGGCTGCAGTGAACCAAGATTGCGCTACTGTACTACAGTCTGGGCGACAGATTAAGACTCTATGTCCATTAAAAAAACAAAAAAGGAAGAAAATTAAATGTTAAATAATGAAACATGTAATTTTGCTAAACAACAGGTTATTTGATAAAATCACATATCAACACTGCCTGGATTTTCATTAAAAAATATTATGGTGACTGGGTAGTCTATAAGCAGTAATTTTAAAAATTTTTCTTCAATTTTTTTTTCTTTTTTTTTCCCCTGTGGGCCCTGCTCAGGAAGAAATACAAGCAGCAATTCTGAAATAATTCCTTTGCAAACAATTTTAGAAACCATACTTTTGTTAAATCAAGTCAATGGCAATACATGAATATCTTAATTTCTGTTAAAATTTCAGTGCAAATTTATTTCACTTTTCAGATCAAACCACACCTCAGGGGGGAAAAAAAATCAGAAAACGTCTCTCCCCCCTGCCCACACCTGCACACCCTAGCTCCACTTAAAACATCACACCGTATTCACAGAACAATACTCTGGTGAGGAGTATTTTGAAGGTATAGATGCCTATTCTTGTCAAATAAGCCCGCCGACAAAAACAGCTGTCTAAAATTTACTTAAAAACCACTATACTAAATACCCTGCAGTAAAGGTACTAGTTGTGAGAATTTCCATTTTTAAAAATCAGAGGCAACAATAAGCAATGGGGAGGGGAGAGGGTAGGAAACGGAATCAATCAAAGCTTTGAGGAAAGCCAGTAAGTTTCTCAGTTTCCTCTCCTTTAATCCACTTCTGGAGACCACAAAAGTTTTAATAATAAAACAGCAAAGACTCAGATCCATGGAAACTTAAAATGGTTCCATGAGCCAGTAACTGAATATATTTTTAGTTTAACTACCACTCAAGATGATTTATTTAAATATTTACTAAAGAAACAGATTTTCTTTCTGTTTCTTAATAAACACTATTTGGGAGAACATCTTAAGCCCTCTGGCGAAGGACGCTTCTCAGTTTGCACACACGAGGTGCTGGGTTCTGCGGGTGTATGCTGGGATGGCTCCCACCATGTGAGGGAACAAACAGACTTTTGTCTAGTCTAACCCCCATTATACAGAGAGGGGAACTGCAGCCAGGGAACGTGTTCGTGACTTGCCCAGTCCCAAATGGAAATCCCCAATTAAATGACTTCAATGAACTACAACGGAAACAAGTCAGAGCCTATAGTTCATGGCCACTCCCCACAGGACAGGTAACCAAAGGCAGAAAGATGGGGAGGCAAGGGAGGCGCTGTGGCCCTGCAATGGCCTGACTCTACCTCCTGTCCTCACCCTATTCCCAGCTCCCCCTGTTGGATCCTGCCCTAATACAAAATTTGGACATTTTGTTCCTTGAAGATTTTGGGGGCATTCCGTTTGAATTTTCAAAATATTGATGGTGATAACTATGTTTTCTGATGGTACCCCCTTAAAATCCGTGCCCAGGGCCTCCCTTGCCTTACTCCAGTGCAAGTCCAGGACAAAAACCAGCCACTGGCCCACCGCTGAAGGGTGGGGAAGGTGACTGAGAGGTGAGAGATCAGTCCTGCTTGCTGATAAGAAACAAAGGCTAATCTTGCACCTCGGAATCTAGACTCTAAATGCACAGAGAGCTTTATCTCTTTTAACTTATGCTTGCAAAGAACAGGCCTGGCTAATGAATTTGGGGACCACTCCAATCCTGATGACAGCTACCCTCTTTATAGGACAAGATTATTAACACCTGCTGGAGCTTAACTCTAAGTGCCTATACTCTAGCTAGTCATTTCCCTGTGTGAGATGTTGACTTAGGGGGAAAAAAATCTCAGTGAGAAACTATAGACAAAAACACACATGGTTAAAAAAAAAAAACACTAAGGTAAAATTTGCAAAGAGTAAAAGAATCACATCTAAGGAAATATCCCACAGATGAGTCCCTAACAGTCCCATCTAAATACTTTCTTAAAAACCCACTAAAGAACGACGCATTTTTCTAAGAGAAATGTTAAAGCACACATCAAAACTGTAAAAGCAGTTTCACTCCAAAATTTACATGGCTGGAGACGTTGCTTGCTGAAATATCATATGGAGCTCTTTCCCCTTCCCAAACCAGGATTGCAGAATATATCATCCTTCCTTTCAGAGCTAGTCCTTTCATTTATTTTTAAATGCTTCACCATCGGTCGGGCACAGTGGTTTACGCCTGTAATCCCAGCACTTTGCGAAGCCGCGGTTGGGGGGGGATCACTTGAGGTCAGGAGTTCAAGACCAGCCTGGCCAACACAGTGAAACGCCGTCTCTGCTAAAAATACAAAAATTAGCCAGGCGTGGTGGTGGACTCCTGCAATCCCAACTACTCGGGAGGCTGAGGCAGGAGAATCGCTTGAACCCGGGAGGCGGAGGTTGCAGTGAGCCGAGATTGAGCCACCACACTCCAGCCTGGGCGACAGAACGAGATTCCGTCTCAAAAAAAAAAAAAATTCTTCACCATCCTGGAGAGCCCAATGCTCTCACTCTGCCCACTCTTCAGCAGAACACAAGCACAGAGTGACTGATCAAACTCCCTCCCCATCACTGGGTCTCCACCAGGATTCCTGACTTGTTTCTTCTTAAACATACTTAACCTGAGGACAGTACTGCTCAGTAGGATACAACGTTTTACCTACCCATGGCCTGTGACCCTCCTCTCCCCAAAAAGACCAGTCAGCGGCACTGCTGATTTTCCTAACTTTTAGAACATACATCCAGCCCTGAAATGTCTTATAAATCATGAAGTTCATCAGCACAAAGGGTCAGAACTGAAGAGGCAGGCACTAGGGAGACATGGTCCACCTCATCTTCCTGATGGCAGCATGAGGGGACAGGAAGAAGCACAGACAGGCCGGGTATGGTGGCTCATGCCTGTAATCCTAGCACTTTGGGAGGCCAAGGTGGGTGGATCACTTGAGGTCAGGAGTTCGAAACCAGCCTGGCCAACATGAGTGAAACCCTCTCTCTACTAAAAATACAAAAAAAAATAAATAAAATAAAAGTTAACTGGGCATGGTGGCAGACACCTGTAATCCCAGCTACTCGGGAGGCTGAGGCAGGAGAATTGCTTGAACCCAGGAGGCAAAGATCGCACCACTGCACTCCAGCCTGGGGGACAGAGCGAGACTCCGTCTCAAAAAAAAAAAAGGAAAAAAGAAAAAAAAACCAGCAGCAGCACAGACAACCCTGGAGGAGGCAACCCAACTCAAGCTTCAATAGATGCGTGGCCTTGAGCAAGTCCCAGACTCTGAACACATGCACACAGCTGTGGGTAGAGCAAAACACCTACCCAATCTACTCTGGAGGATGCCTATGGAGGTCACAGAAGACAAATCACATTGAAAACTGTTCATTACTGTGCAAATTAAAGCCACCAATGACAATTTATAGCATGGCTTCATCAGCACGCTGAAAAGATACACGAGTGGGCTAAAATAAGGCTTATGTGTGCATTTACAGTACATCTTGTTCCCAAAAATATCAAATGAGGTAATATCAAACCATATGACAGATAAAAACATTTAAAGATCACGCCACCATACACACACTAGGCACAGCTATGCAAACCACCAGGCTCACACCAACTTGCTGTTTTTCAATGCACTCTAACACTCTGATGGTTTTACTGCACCCTGACACTCAGAACTGCCTCAATTTTCCATGAGACATTGTCTACCTCTACTGTATGCAGATATCTAGAGTTTACCATCCACACAGATAAAGACTGGCAGGCAGGGATCTATAAAAGGTTCTAAGAAAAAAATATTCTTAGTGCTACCATAAAAGACTTAAGTATCTATCACCAGCCGGGCGAGGTGGCTCAAGCCTGTAATCCCAGCACTTTGGGAGGCTGAGGCGGGCGGATCACGAGGTCAGGAGATCCAGACCATCCTGGCTAACACGGTGAAACCCCGTCTCTACTAAAAACACAAAAAATTAGCCGGGCGTGTTGGCAGGCGCCTGTATTCCCAGCTACTCGGGAGGCTGAGGCAGGAGAATGGCGTGAACCCAGGAGGTGGAGGTTGCAGTGAGCCGAGATCGCGCCACTGCACTCCAGCCTGGGGGACAGAGAAAGACTCCGTCTCAAAAAAAAAAAAAAAAAGTATCTATCACCATTCCTGTTTCATTGCCTTTTCGGTAACCCGCCACAAACGGGAGCAGACAAAGTAAGGTGAAGGCTTATCAGGAAGTGTTGATACAACGTAAACATGGGCTGTGGGCACCACACCAGGGAAGGAAACCACAATTATACCATTCTTGATTTGGACGCACTTTCACTTTAAAACTTCCAGACAGGAAAGTCAGCAGTGAGATTTGACACTGAAATCTCTAGAACTCACTCCTTCGACAAACCCGTTGAAAGGTGGGAAGGGAGAGTGGTCGTCACACTGGAGACAAATCTTAACAGCATTAAAGCTCTCTGTATGGAAAGTTTCCCCATCACTGCATTTTTTTTTTTTTTTTTTTAAGTAACAAAGATGTTGTCAGAAATGACAATTTTTAGTGTCCCCTGATGATGCCTTGCTAGCATTTGGTTATAAGCCATAAAGCAGGAATAATTTCAGCCTGTCAGGAGTCTCACTAATGCCCAGTTTCCCCCTAGAGAGAATTCCTGTCAAATCTAATGAGAGCTCCAAAGGCCCTCTCTACAATATAATGAGCACTTAGGCCATGCTGGTGATCAGGCGGCAAAAAGCATCAATTTGAGCTTGGCTACACCCTGGGGGCCAGACGTCACCAGTTTTAATAAGAATTATGATTACTAGCTGCACCAAATGCCTCCTCAGAACTTATTATTAATGTGTGACATTCAGAAGGATGTTTTTCAAATGTAAGGCCACTTTAAACTGAATTATAGCACTACTTTGCACAGCACTCTAGTTAAGGGTCTGTCAGCATTTCCAATATCAACTAAATTTCAGGAGGCTCAGTACCCTACTATGAAGAACATGGTGTCTCTCAGCTTTTCACGTTTTTCAAATTGCTAAGCCAATTATACACAGCACATTATTAATGTATACAGGCTCACGGACAGATAGCATATAGCCACAAATGCCTCATGCTGTATAGAAACTCATTAGAAAACTATTCTCACACCATGGTGCTTCTGACCCACTTCACCCCTTCTCCCTACATGATAAAGAAGAGGTCATCCCGCCACATAACCTACAGGAACCCAGAAGAATTACACACCTCTTTTAGCTCCTCCAATAAACCCAGCACCAGCATATAGCATCACACTGAGGTGGTGTTCCCTTGTAAAAGAGTCAATGAGGTTATTAAATCCTTTGAGTTTATGGGTTTAAGAAAAAGCTCAGTCTCCTCTTACTCTTCCATAATATCTGTTATCCAAAAAAAAGTGCCCTTCAGAGTAACTTAAAAAAAAAAAAAAAAAAGATTAAACCGCCTAGGCCAAGTTTATTTGCATAATTCACTTAAATGACGATAGATGTTAGCCATAGATCTTCTAGCCCATTTACTATCAACAACTTACAAGTGCCTGAATAAGGCACTAGCCCTTGAGAAACACCCAAAAAACAAAGGCATAAACCCAACATAAAGTAGGCTACCAACTTTGTAAATCATAGTAAAATCTGCATTTTTAAAGGCCCAATTACATTATTAATAAAAGGCCCTGAACATCACAATCTCTTTCCAAACACAAATCTGAGAACAGATCTAATGTACACGATAACTTAACATTATGAAATCTATGATGAATTAAAAATCAAAGAGTGCAGAATTACAAAAGCAGAATTCAACTCTGAAACACACTTGCTTAATGAAAGTCTTTGAATATAAGGAAGATCTGAAGGCTGAACTAATCAATTTCTCCACTGTGCCCCAGCCGGTCAGCCATGCTCTTTAATTTAATGAAACAAGGGTTTGAGATGAAACAGCACATATACATCAAGTAAGAATTGTATTGTTGCACTTTGAAATGTGTCCAACTGTGCAACTTCATCTGATGATAATTTTTTAAGAGGCAATCGATTTCTAAAAGACTTATTGTGCCAGCGTCTTGATGAAAAAGTGAATGTCAGCATATCTCCAGAATACTTACACCCTGCCATTAATGCTTTCTTTGGCAGACAATGACTACTCAATCGAGGGTCCTTTGGGCTGAGCAATCATTTAGCTTTTCTTCTCTTATGAGGTCCTTAGTGCCTTGTTCCAGCTCAATACTCTTTTTATACACCATTATAGTAGCCATAAGTGTGAATTTTATGGGAACTTGCAAACTCATAGTCATTGCTAGAGCTTTCCAGTCACTAATCTTCTCATGCTTTTAAAACCACTAGGACTGAAGCAAATCCCAACATATGCTCTGGCCATAAAAAGATGTTTTTTTCACATCCAAACCTGCAACAACTGAGAAATTTTTCAAAAATTTGTTTGCTAATAAGCCACTAATCCTGACTGTTGCTTCACACTGCCCCAAAGCATAAAGAATACTCCACAGATAGTCATATACCTTGATTACTATGATTAAAGAAACTCCTGAATACCCTTCTTTCCCCCCAACAGGTCCATACTTCCTTGCAAAACAGCACAAAAACATTAACTATTCTAAACTTCAGCAACTCTAGAAGATACCCGGCCCTTTCAAGAGGATAAATCTATACAGGTGGAAAAGTAAACTCAGGTCTCAATTCCTATCTGCCAATAAACAGGCTAGTTTATATTTCCAAAACACCTCTCCCTCTCCTAGTCATTTAAACACTTGTAATTATCAAGAAGCAACCCTTGCTGCAGAATACTACCATCAATCCACAGGACAGGAAACCAAGGCAGAAAAATAGCATACAAACCCCCAACCCTAGAGCCCACTACTGAGAACGAAGCCAGCATTATTAAATCACATGAACTGATTTCTCATTTCAGCTTGAAGCTTACCTGTTTGTGCATTTCAATGTTTAATCCATATGACATTTCGTAATACTGTAAAGAGAAAAAAGAATCAAGCATTTCATTAACTCATGTTTTTTATACTCTGCTAACACGTTTGCTAATATCATATGAAAAAGGAAAAAGTCCAATCTTTGATACCTACCATCACATAGTGCCTCTGCATTTCTGTCTTTTCACTTGCCAGTTTCTCACATTCCAATTTAAGGCTACGAAAACAAAACAGGCAACTTAATGTAAACATTATGTCACTTGTTTTAACATCTGCCTCACATATTTGCACTTCAAGTAAAAACACAGACCAATTTGGAAAAGCCATAAACTATCTAGGTAAACACCCAAAAGCTTTGTCCTTGCATTTAATAGGGAAAAGGAATAATGTGAACAATACAAGGTGTCCATTCAGCTACCATTCTTCTTGGTGCCTATCTGGTTAGATGACAAGAATGAAAAAAATCTGTCAGAACCTCTAATTGATTCCTCCTCATAGTCATCTGCTCCCTACCTTCCTGCATCAGTTTGCTTCTCTGGACTCCACCAAAATCCGGCCCTTGCACAATCTTCACTCTTAGGCATAGGCTGTGCCATCTTTGCCAACTCAAACGGTCTCTAGGTTTGAAAATCCTATCTGTTAAGTCACTCCTACAATTGCTGGTCCCTTCCAAAACCTTTGGTTTTTAAATCCCTGCCAAAATATGTCAAGTAGCTACTGCAATAAAGTGGGCTGAAGTTCTCCCTGCTGGGTAAACACGGTGTGTGCAAGTATGCCTCAAGCTGCAGAGATATTATCTACAAGTAGACAAAAGGTCAATAATGAGAAATCCCCTGACAAAGTAAGAAAATTCACACCCAAGCCACTTGGCCTCATCTGTGTGCTTTTTCTCAAGCATGACAAAAGCAAAAAATGTCAATACAGTTATTTCTGAGTTAGAATCAGGTAAAACTTCATAGGAGCAAGGGAAAGAAACTAACCTTTCTGGGAAGTTCACTACTGGCAGAGTATTTTACAAAAATTTATAAGTCCTTTGAAGGTAAGTCTCATTACTCGAAGAAACTAAGGGTGAGATGGATATAAATATGACTCCCCTCTCTCATCCTATCCAAACCAATCCGAAATGACGCCAAAGCAGGTGAGCTTTCTTCTGCATACTATTATACCCATCTCCCTCACCATCACCAATGATGGGCAATGTTATAAGCATCTAGCCTTCCTTAATGGACTTTGCCTCAGAAAACCCAATTTTCTAGTATGGCAAACAGTGATTTCAACATGGCTTTGCTTCCCTGAACCCACACTCCAGGACTGAGACATCGATTGAACCAATGTTTCAGCTCAGTCTGTTGAAAAATAAATACATGAAGCGTAAATATTGACGATTCTCATGCAACTCCTAAAGACAGGAAAAAGGACTCCCTGGAACAGTGCAAATCGGCAAAAGGGAAACAATGGGAGGAGGAGGAGACAAGAGAAGAGGCGGCCCGGGAAGAACCAGGAAAGGGGGTAACTTGAATGACAGGTCTTAACTGAGACTCCACACGCCACCGCCTGGACGCAAGAACTAAGTACAGGCGCCGCCGCCACCCGGCTGGGCGACCAGGGGCACCGGGACGCCCGCGACCACTCGCCTGGCGCGGCCGGACACGCACCTGTGATACTGCGCCTGCAGGAACTGGAATTCCTCTTTAATCCGGTCCAGGGACTCCGGGATAGTGAACTTGAAGGGCTGGCCTGCAGCCTGGTGCGGCGTCTGGGGGCGACCAGCGAGGGGGACCGAGGGACGGGAATGCGGGCGGATGAATAAAGCAGTAAGTCACAGAAGGCAAGAAAGGGTGGGACATAAACAAAAAATAAAGTTAGAAGTGGCTGAAAACGAGGCCCCAAACTCGAGTTTGCCCTTCACTTTGGGGAGGGAGAAAGTGGACCCTCCCCGGGCCCCGGCTTCTAAAGAGGCTTCTCGGAAGCTCTTCCCAGCCTCCAGGGCGGATTGCGCTAAGTGCGCCCGGGTCACCAGGCCAAAGGGAAGGGGGCTCCCCGGCGGCCTGGGAAGACCAGGCCAGATTGTCGGTGTCGCCGCCCCTTCCCCCACGGGGGCGATCATGACCCCGGGGACCAGAGGAGAAAAACAACTCCTTTACGCTCCCCATTCCCCGAGTCGCCAGGGCCACCTCCAGACGCACCGGAACCGGGGCCGCATTGACATGTAAATAGGCGAGACGAGAAACAAAGGGGGGGGCGCCCTGCCCCCACTCGGGTAAGGTCGGGGGGATATGGCTGCAGGAGAGAAACCCCAGCCTTCTCCAGCGCCCCTGTCCGCTCGGTATAGATGTCAAGTAGGAAGGAGCCCAAAGGGAGGGAGAAAATTAAGAGTTTCGGCCCACTCCCCACCCCAGGAAGAGAGGGCCCCAGACCTCCCCAGCCTTACATCGCTGAGGGCGAGAGGGGCCGCCGGGCCGCAGAAGCCACCAGTCTCCCTACCGCCCGGGAGAAGCGCCTCCCCAACGCTCCTGCCGCCCCCCCCCACCCCCACCCCCACCCCCACCACCACCCAGCCGCGCCTCACCGGGTGCCGGCTCTGCGGGAACATTGCTCTGGCGGCGGCCGGGGCTCTGTTCCCCGGCAACTCAATTCTCCGGTCAATTTCCAACTTTAATCCCGCCGAGGAAAATTAAGCCGGAAAGCCAGGCAGAAGCGGGGAGCGCGCTGGCCACGCACGCAGGCGCGCTCGGCCGGGCGCACCGGCCACTCGGCGCCCGCAGCTGCTCCGGCTCCAGCTCCCGTCGGTGCGGGCTCCGGCCCTCAGGGCCACATTAGTGGGCGCCCCAGGCCCAACTGCTTCAATAACCTGCGCGCAGACGTCGGGCGCTCGGGGACTGTGCGCGGGGGCAGCGCTCCGACCCCCCGGCCTCAGCCGCCCGGGCGGGGAGGCGGGGGCGCGGTGACTCCGACCGCACTCCCCTCGGCGATCCGCGTGCGCGGCGCCAGTCCTGGGCAAACAAATCCAGACGGGCTGCTTTTCTTTGCTCTTCTCCTGGTCCGCCTCCTCTTCGGGTTTTCCCCGAGGCGGCGGAGGGCGAGGTGCAGGTGGCGCGGCGGCCCCCGCTAACCCCACACAAACCCGACGCTTTCGGGGCGACTCCCGCAAGACTCGGCTGCGCCTTCGGCCAGGTGCTCGCAGGCTCCCGGGACGCAAAGGGGAGCGAGGTTGAGGACGCGGCGGAGGCTGCTGGCCGGGGAGCGAGGGATGACGAGGCGGGGAAAGTGCGGAGGGCGCGCCGGGAGGCGGCTCGGCACGCCCCGTGCGACCAACACTCGGTGTTCTCCGCGGTTGCACAAACCCTCCGGGCCCGACGGGGCTACTCCACCGAGAGCAGTCCCGCAAGTGCCCGCTGCTCCTCGAGCCCGGGGAGCATCAGGGCGCCGCGCCTCGCGCGCACTCGCCCTGCACGGCCGGCACGGCCGCTCCGGACCCTTCTTCCGAGCCCCTTCTTCCTCGGTCTTCTTTCCTTCCTTCACCTTCGTGTGCTTCTCCGCAAAGGGCGCTCCAGCCCACTGCAAAGTTCTCTCACCACCCGAGGGACGACATCCAGGAGATGGTGGGGAAAACAGCAGGAGTGCGCTCCGCCAATCGGCTACCCTCCCCGGCGGGCAAACTCTGCGGGCGAGTCCGGAGTAGTCACAGCGGTGGGGCCAGCGGGGGTTTTGGTCGCCGCCGGACGACGGAGGTCCGAGCTGGTGGCGCGGGTCCCGCCCGGCAGTGCGAGGGTGGGGTGGCGCAGTCGGCTGCCTCCGGGACGCGGGGCACAGAGTACCCGCCGCTGCTTCTGCTGCTGCTGCTCCTGCAGCCGCCGCTCCCACCGCCGCCGCCGCCGCCCGCGCCTCTCGCGCCGGTTACATTAACACGCGGTTTCACACTCTGGAGCTAACCAGCGCCGGCCCCGCCCAGCCCCGCTCGGGCGGGGGGCGAGAGCACGGAGCCGGCGGGGTACGTGGGCCCGGGAGGTTGGGGGGGCGGGGGGCAGGAGGCCCGCATCAGCCAATCGAATGCGCTGCAACCAACGTGGGGCGCTGACGCGCTCTTCCCCGGAGCCTATGGCCGCGCAGCGCCGGACGGGGCGTGCTCCCTCCCCCCTCCTCTCGCTTCCATCTCCGCCGTCTCCTCGGTCTCCCCTCCCACCCCGGCCCCTCCTCCGCCAGCCGCGTCCTCCCGGGCTTGGTGAGGAACTGTTCCTGGAGGAGCCGCGGGACGCCAAAACCAGCCAATGGGAAGCGGCGATTCGCGGAGATTGGCACTGATGATGGGAAGGTCGGTGGGAAGGAGAGCGGCGGGGCTGGGCTGTCAATCAAAGTAACGTGGGGCTGGCTAGAGAGCGCGCGGGCGCGCGCTAGCGGGAGGGACTGGCGAGCATGCAGCCGAGGAAGCTGGGGGCTCGAGTTAGCAAAAATCCTGCCACTTGCTCACTTTTCCCTTTAATGAAAATCCTCAGATCTAAGTGAAAGTAACTCAGAGACTAGCTGCGGAGTTTCTTTTTGGAGGCGGGGGGGGGGCTTTAGGTAATTCGAGCAAATGTGTTTTTCAGTGCTGGACCCCTTGTTTGATGCTACTCTTAGAGTGAGGCCACATTCAAAAATTTATCTGAGGTTTGTTTTTCCTTGAGCTGCCTTTTTGCGGATGTACGAGAGGGAGTGGACTGTGCACTTAGTTGGAAATGCGTAAATGAGCAACCCCACGGTTGGCGTAGGTACACCAGCAGCAAAGAGGACTATGATGTCCTCCCACCCCACCCACCCCCTTTGCACCCAAAGTGGTAGGATTTGATTTTTATTGCAGGATTTCAAGCCACTTTTCAAAAAGATCGTCCTGTCCCGTTTGGCGGGAAGGATTCCCAGGGTGCTGCCAGAACAAGGCACGCGTGTCCGCAGATGAGACGTTTTGCCCGGGGCGCGAAATCCCAGGTCTTCGTCTTAAAAGTCCTGACTTCGCTGTGTTGGGAGAGGAGGGGAGCGGCTGAGGTTTTTAGGAGCCTCTCAGCTACAAGACCACGAGTCTGTTTCCAATTCCCGGGAACAAAGAGAGACAATGTAATAAACCAGCACTGAGACCTGAAAAACCTGTCCCGCACACCCCACCCCCATAGTCTGGGTGGTACTCCTGAGCTGAGCTGTGTGAAGAGCTAAATGGGAAGAGTTAGGTAAATGACGTGGCTAAGGTTCTTATGAAGTGGAACTTGAGTTAAAAGGGATTTTGAGATTGTAATAATCAAGACATGCTGTATAATTAATGCTGAGAGTCTTCGGTTTTTGTGTATGTCTCTAAATACACAGCAGAAAACCGTCAGTATTGCTGCATTTATACTTTTGTTTGAAGAACAGTCCAATGGAGCTACTTCCACGTGAGCAGTGAGTGAATAATGCTGGCTTAGCCGAACGGTGGTAACTTCTTCCATAAGGGCGCATCTTGGACAACTATTTATCTTATGTTGGAAACTAGTTAAGTTTTTGGTATTAATAACCCCCACGTTATTATTTTATTATTTTACCTTCAAGAGACTTATGGGAAGGAGCTTATTTAAACAGACATACATTTTATTTAAAGATGTGCTTTTACAGAGATCTTTTTCTTGAAATAGTTTTAGAAGTCGTTTTAGATAATACATTTCACCGTTGGAGTTGTTTTTAAATATGTATGATATTGATTTGTCTATAATTGCATCACTCCCAAATATCAATTATAAATGAAAAAATAAAAAAGCGATTTTAGCCAGTCTGTACGAAGCCATGGTAAATTCTTAAACAAGTTGGGCATTGTAGCTTTGTGGTGTTCTCATTAAGTACAGTTGGGAAGGCGGCTGTATTATTCATTTTGCTAACATGCAGAACAAACAAGAAGAAAACACTGCCTCACTTTCCTTGGTTAAATTTGGTGATGATGTGAGTTTTGCTCGACATACAGGACTTTTTGGAATCATAGGATCCCAGGGCCTTTAGCAACCTGTTTTCCTTGAAATCATCTAGTGATTGAGCCACATATACCAGTCTGCGACCAGTTCATCCCATAATCAGCTCCAGGACTGGATAGAAAGTGCTTGGATGCCACATGTATGCTTGTATACATGCTGTGACAACGGGAGCAACTGATACTCCTCCCCAGCTTACCCAGGCTTTACGTGGTGCCTGTATGTTGAATAACTGGCACACTCTCATTAAGTTTAAACAGAGCCATTAAAATATGCTTTGAGATGGGGCAAAAATGTTGCTACTTCTCTTCTTTCCCCACCCCGCTGCCCTCAAAATCAGTTCTAAGGCATCTTTAAATGTTCTCTAATATAACTACTCCCAGACAATGTGTCTGCTCACCATATTTCCCAGTCTGCCATGAGTAAACACTAGAAATTCTCTTTTAACTAGTCTTTCCTTGCCAATAGAGTTTGAAACACCAGGCCTTCTGATTTCCTTATGATGTAGTATCTATAGTATCTACAGAGCATTATGAATTTAAAATTGGAAGGCCTTTAATTGTGTGCATAAAAATGGTTGGTTTTGGTTTTTGAAGCCTTTTTTTCCCATTTAGAGCATCGTCTGGCAGAGTGGGAGAAGACTTTGCCCTTTTCAAGGTCATATTTTCTCCATGATTGTCATGCTGTAATAATTATGCTACAAAACTCTCATCAAACTGCATTACAAATGATGGTGTTTAAACAGTCAAGTAGCTTTAATCTTACGTTTTAAATAAATAATATATGTGCAGATTGCCTACAGCCTGTTTAAAAGAAAATAGTCCTCCTCATGAAATCTATAATTTTGGTCTTCCATTTAAAGCCTGTTAACCATAATCTTCTTTACCTTTAACATTCATATGTCAATGATGTTTTTACGTGACATGTATGATGCTTCAACTGGAAATTTTCTCTGAAAAACACAGTACCCTTTTTATGCTCTGCAGAGAAACAGAAAGATTGTCAGCTTGTTCATTTTCTTTTGATGCATATGTGGATATATTCCCATTCATTTGTTGCTGATTATCAAATTTTCAACTCAGCAATACCCTAAGTAATTACAAAAGCTAGATGTTATCTAGTACAGATACTAAACAAAATAGGAAAAGTTATGGATGCCGATCGTAGCAACTAGACACCTTTTAAATCTATTACTTTTTTATTTGAAATAATTGTAATTTTTTTTTTTTTTTTGGAGACGGAGTCTCACTCTGTCCCCCAGGCTGAAGTGCAATGGTGCCATCTCAGCTCACTGCAACCTCTGCCTCTTGGGTTCAAGATTCTTCTGCCTCAGCCTCCCCAGTAGCTGGGACTACAGGCGTGTGCCACCACACCCGGCTAATTTTTATATTTTTAGTATAGATGGGGTTTTGCCTTGTTGGCCAGGCTGGTCTCGAACTCCTGACCTCGTGATCCGCCCTCCTCAGCCTCCCAAAGTGCTGGGATTACAGGCGTGAGCCACCACGTCTGGCCAATAATTATAGTTTTTAACAGACCACTTTTGTTGTGTTCTCTTCCTTTTAGCTGAGAATTATTGCTTATACATTTCCTCATTTGACTTTTTTTTTCGAGTCAGAGTCTTGCTCTGTCGCCCAAGCTGGAGTGCAGTGGTGCGATCTCAGCTCATTGCAACCTCCGCCTCCGAGGTTCAAGCGATTCATGTGCCTCAGTCTCCTGAGCAGCTGGGATAACAGGTGTGTACCACCACGCCCGGCTAATTTTTGTATTTTTAGCAGAGACAGGGTTTCACCATGTTGGCCAGGCTGGTCTCGAACTTCTAACATCAGGTGATCGGACCGCCTTGGCCTCCCAAAGTGCCGGGATTACAGGCGTGAGCCACCCCGCCCCACCTTTTTTTTTTTTTTTAATTGAGAGTTTTCTTAAACCTAAGAATGTAGGATCCAGAAGAATTTTTCCCAGCATTGCTTTGTAATCTTTTTTCTCCCCCACTCCTTTACCAAAGAAAAGGGCAAGATGGTTATGGAGGTGAAGGGAAGAAGGCAGAGAAGGAAAAAAAAATCAGTAGCAGATCCGTGCAGCAGTAAAACCTCAAATAAAATCACTTCCAAAGAATCTCTTGCGGTTTCACACAATATGGTAAAATTAGAGATTGCAGGAAACCAACTAAATTAAACTGGGAGCATTTGAAGAGAAATGAGCAGACTTTATGAAAATGACACATTGACTGACCAGTATGCTTTTTTATCAACAATTTCTTTGTTAAGACGAAGATCAAAGGAACCTGCATATGTTTTCATTTTGTTCTAACTAGAAAATTACATCCAGATGTTTAATAGGCATTTGGTTGGTTTTTCAGCATTGATTAGATATGTTGGTTCTGTTTGCTTACAAGTGCAGCCGGATCATTAGCTAATGCAAAGAAATGTTTGCTGTGAGTTGCTAATTAGGGCTTTTGGAAACCCTCCATGCTCAAGAACAATTTGTACAGTGGCCAGAAGAACTTGAGGGACTTGGGGAAGTTGTTTTCCCTTCTCTATCAGAGTGGGGAGAAGCAGACAGCCCTATTCCCTAATCTCCCTTTGCCTAGCGGGATTGTGATGAGATCCCCAAGGATTGGAGTGCAAATAAATTAGAAGGAGGCCACACAGGCACTCCCAAACACCGAGAGATAAATGCTGTTTCTGGAACCAGCACTGTGAGGTCTTTTGAGATGCGGGGAGCGAACATCTAAAACGCTGGATATTAACATGTGGAAGATGCTTGGTGCTAATGTTATCAAATACACAGCATTTTTAAGTATACTTTAGAGACAGATGGGAAGGCCCTTTATGATAAACGAGTGTACTTGAATTCATTACTGTAGTACTTATAATTAAAAGTGTCTCCTTTGCAATTTCAGTACTTTTACAGGATACGAGAGACCAAGCTTGCGAACTACAAGGCTGGGGAGAGTGAAAGGAGTGAGGGAGAGGAATTTTGGAAGCTAGGGTGAGCCTGGGAGGAAATGCAGTGTTTACTTTCACAGCCCACCCATTCGTTTACCTTGTTAAAGCCCCAGAACTTGTACAAGATTAGCTATTCACTCAGTATTCAAATAAACTGTTTGGGAATTTGAGGAACCAGGTGGATAAACTTCTTAGCCCACCAATCACGTTTTTAAAAACGCTTGACTGTGTCTGAGGCCTGCAGAAGAACACCACCTCAGCTGCGGCCGAACGTTTGTTTATTTAAGTCTATATTTCGAGAAAGATACCAGTCCAAAATAGCATGTGTTTATAAGCAATCATAGCAGTGCAGATATAAATCCCATTGTACCAAGTTCTTCTGCCTGTTAATGCCCCTTCTAAGTCTGTTTACATCTTTTTTCCCCTCCCCCCGAGACGGAGTCTTGCTCTGTCACCCAGGCTGGAGTGCAGTGGCACGATCTCAGCTCACTGCAACCTCCGCCTCCCAGGTTCAAGCAATTCTCCTACCTCAGCCTCTCCAGTAGCTGGGATGACAGGCGCCCACCACCACATCCGGCTAATTTTTGTATTTTTAGTAGAGACGGGGTTTCACCGTGTTGGCCAGGCTGGTCTCGAACTCCTGACCTCGTGATCCGCCTGCCTCGGCCTCCCAGAGTGCTGGGTTTACAGGCGTGAGCCACCACGCCCGACCAAGTCTGTTTACAACTAATGCACATGTACGGCGCACTCCTATGTGTTAATGTTACCTGATTAATTTGGGATTTTCACACCAATAGGATATATTCATGATTAGTTTCTTTGAAGTAGTTCAAGCAGCGGGCCTTTCTGCCAGAGCTTTCCCTGTCTACCAGCGAGATGCCCCAGAAAAGCAAGAACAGTATTTTGGGGCTTGATGAAACACTGCCTGGAGTTCAGACCATAATAAGAGATCTCAGTGAAGTTTGTCCTCCCCCTCTTTGAGACGGAGTCTCACTCTGTCGCCCAGGCTGGAGTGCAGTGGCGCCATCTCGGCTCACTGCAACCTCCGCCTCCTGCATTCATGCCGTTCTCCTGCCTCAGCCTCCCGGGTAGCTGGAATTACAGGCGCCCGCCACCACACCCGGTTAATTTTTTGTATTTTTAGTAGAGATGGGGTTTCACCGTGTTAGCCAGGATGGTCTCGATCTCCTGACCTCGTGATCCACCCACCTCGGCCTCCCAAAGTGCTGGGATTACAGGCGTGAGCCACCGCGCCCGGCCTTCTTTTTATTTTTTTAACCCATTCTAAAGTCTGAGAAAAGTTGGGATCCTACACTTTTTAAAAAAAGTCATTCAGTTTAGCATTTAGCTCGACTGAAGCTGAAGAGCATTTGGTAGAAAAAAGAAAAAAGTAAAGGAAGCACCTTTGATGCTCCTTCCTACATATTCACATAACAAGAGCATACCTGGGCCCCTTAATGTTCTCTGCTTGAGCCACCTTTGCTGCAGGCCAAGGACTTGCTAGGAAATCAACTTTAAACTGAGACATCTTTCCTCTTCTTTTAAAAGCTTTCACTTTGGCAGTGTCATTTAAATAACTTTTCTTCCTGAAGCCAGCCATATCATTGAAGGGTTAAAGCTTGAGTTCAACTAATTGATGATCTCTAGATGTTCTTCAGAGCTGAAGGCAGGTGAACTCTCGGGATAGGAAGGGGACTAGAGTGCAAGTGTATGTTCCAGATACCTTCACGTTTCCAGAATAGAAAGTTTAAGTCTAGATGAGCAAGTTAAATGGAATAAATACAGAATGTTGGGACATTCTACAAGACAGCTAGCCTGAGCTATTTAAAAAGTTAATGGCAAGAGAGACAGAGAGGAGAGAAGTGGGGAAGAACTATTCCTTAAAAACAAAGATATATAATGAAAATGCAGTGTATAAATTTTTATTAGCTCCTGGATTAAAAGAAAAACATGCAAGATGTCTTGGGCAACTTTAATTTTGACTGGATATTTATGGATAGTATAGAATTATGGTTCTCTTTTTTTGATGTTAGAATATTGTGGTTATTTTGGAGGATGTTATTCTGAGAAGATAGATGGTGAAGCATACAACTTCAAATAACACCTGCAACTGCAAATAAAAAGTGTATGTAGAGAGAGAAAGAGAAAGCGAATTTGACAATGTGTTAACCATTACAGAATTTCAGGATAATGTCTATAGCTATTCATTTTACTATTCTTTCGATATTTCTATGTTTGAAAATTTTTCGTGATGAAAAGTCTGGGAAAACAATTCTAGGTTCATTGTCTACATCTCTTTTTTTCATGTATTATAATGGAATTCACTTCATAGTTAAAAGATTTACTTGTAATGTTTCTAGTAAAAAAAAAAAAAAAAAAAAGTATGAGGCCAGCCGCAGTGGCTCACGCCTGTAATCCCAGCACTTGGGAGGCCGAGGCTGGTGGATCGCGAAGTCAGGAGTTCGAGACCAGCCGGGCCAACATGGTGAAACCCCGTCACTACTAAAAGTACAAAAAATTAGCCAGGTGTGGTGGCGGGTGCCTGTAATCCCAGCTACTCCGGAGGCTGAGGCAAGAGAATTGCTTGAACCCAGGAGGCAGAGGTTGCAGTGAACCGAGATCGTGCTACTGCACTCCAGCCTGGGTGACAGAGCCAGAGCAAGACTCCGTCTCGAAAAAAAAAAAAAAAAAAAAATATATATATATATATATATATATGAAAAAATGATTTTTTCCCCTGATCATGGGAAAGCTGTCCTACTAATGACCAAAGTATTACCCAGTGTTTTTGCTCTGGATCTTTTAGTAGTTTTATTTTATTATTTATGATATTTTATTTTTGTTTGGTTTTCTTCAGGAGTCCCAAATGTCCATTAGTTACCAATTAATATAAAATGAAAATCTTTAAATACATTAGGTTATTACATTAATAATCCTCTAAAGCATTGTTTTATGATCCATAAATCTCAGAATCACCAGAAAATCTATTATAAAATAAAGAGGAAAACTGTTTTATGTTAAGAATAAGGCAACAGCAAATAAATGTTAATTCCTTTATTCCTTTCTTTCTTTTTTTTTTTTTTTTTTTTTTTGAGATGGAGTCTCGCTCTGTCGCCCAGGCTGGAGTGCAGTGGCGCCATCTCGGCTCACTGCAAGCTCCGCCTCCCAGGTTCACGCCATTCTCCTGCCTCAGCCTCCCAAGTAGCTGGGACTACAGGCGCCCGCCACTACGCCCGGCTAATTTTTCTATATTTTTAGTAGAGACGGGGTTTCACCTGTTAGCCAGGATGGTCTCGATCTCCTGACCTTGTGATCCGCCCGCCTCGGCCTCCCAAAGTGCTGGGATTACAAGCGTGAGCCACCGCGCCCGGCCAGTTTTCTATTTTTAATAGAGACGGGGTTTCACCATGTTGGTCAGGCTGGTCTTGACCTCCCGACCTCTGATGATCCACCCATCTTGGCTTCCCAAAGTGCTGGGATTACAGGCATGAGCCACCATGCCCGGCCTTTTATTTTTTTGAGATGGAGTTTTGCTCTTGTTGCCCAGGCTGGAGTGCAATGGCACCATCACTGCAACCTCCTCCTCCAGGGTTCAAGTGATTCTCCTGCCTCAGCCTCCTGAGTAGCTGGGATTACAGGTGCGCGCCACCACACCCGGCTAATTTTGTATTTTTAGTAGAGATGGGGTTTCTCCATGTTGGTCAGGCTGGTCTCGAACTCCCAACCTCAGGTGATCTGCCCACCTCGGCCTCCCAAAGTGCTGGGATTACAGGCATGAGCCACGGCACCCAGCCCCTTTATTTCTATTATGAATAGTTGTTTTGCTAGCCTTTTCATCATTTGACCTAGCAGTGAAACTTAGAAATTGTTTGATTTTTAAATTTCCTTAATATTTGAAATGTAATGCTGATACAGATTATTGCGTGTATCAAGCTTTAAATATTACTCATGAAAGGAAATGAAAATGGCCGGGCGCTGTGGCTCACGCCTGTAATCCCAGCACTTTGGGAGGCCAAGGCGGGCGGATCACAAGGTCAGGAGATTGAGACCATCCTGGCTAACACGGTGAAACCCCGTCTCTACTAAAAATACAAAAAATTAGCCGGGTGTGGTGGTGGGCGCCTGTAGTCCCAGCTACTTGGGAGGCTGAGGCCGGAGAATGGCATGAACCCAGGAGGTGGAGCTTGCAGTGAGCAGAGATGGCGCCACTGCACTCCAGCCTGGGCAACAGAGTGAGACTCTGTCTCAAAAAAAAAAAAAAGAAATGAAAATAGCACTAAATCTTGGACACTGAAGTTGTGCTCATGCAGAATCACAAGGGCACATATTCATGATGTGCTAATAAATAAGCAGTTTTCCAGAAAAGTTGTGGAAAACGACAAGGCGTAATCTGAGAGATGACAGTTGGGATATCCCGTCTATCAATTCTTTTTTCCTTTAATCATAGCTATTTAGTATGTTGTGTTTTTCCTATCGCTGTTATGTTTATTGCAGGGAAAACTTTCTGTGACATTAGTAAACAAGATTCTAGTTAGCGAGTGAACAGATTAAATCCTGTATTTGTGATGTAAAATTTGAGTGTTTAGGGAGGCAAATAAGAAAATACTGGGAAACCAGGACTTTTAACACACTGTGATAATCCATCCATCCAATACTTCGAGCCACCATCCACATAACTAATTATTATGTAAAACGAAACCATGAAAAGAATTGATGCTTCTCCATGGCAGTAGATGCCCCAGGGGAACAGAGTTCCCATCGTGGTTTCCCCCATTTGCAGCCTCCACACTTCAGAAGAACTAGCAAGTTGCAACTGGCACTTGAAAAAGTGTTACAGAACACTGACAAGTATTAGAGAAACATTGATTAATGTAAACAGCCTGCCTCAAGGAATGATACCTTTCTTAAGAAAAGCAGTTTTCAATTAGCATTTCTATGTGCAGGTAAATGCAGTGAGTGTTTGAAGAGAAGTGATTTTTGCCTTTGCTGGAGAGAAGAGAGGATTATCATATTTACATCTTAACTTTATGAAAATTTGAAAAAAGAATTGACAGATTAAAAGTCAATAGGCCCAAAAAATGAAGGAAATTCTGACACATGCTACAACATGGATGAACCTTGAGGACGTTGTGCTAAGTTAAATAAGCCCTTCACAAAAAGAAAATGCCAAATGCTTCCACTTACATGAGGGGCCTACAGTAATACATTCTTGGAGGCAACAGTAGAATGGTGGTTGCCCAAGGCTGGGAGTAGGGGGTAACGGAGAGTTCTTGTTTAATGGGTATGGAGCTTCAGCTTTGCAAGGTGAAACAGTTCTGTGGATGGATGGCAGTGGTGGTTGCACAACACTCAGTGGCACCGAACTGTATGCTTGAAAATGGGTAAGATGGCCGGGCGCGGTGGCTCACACCTGTAATCCAGCACTTTGGGAGGCCGAGGCATGATCACTTGAGACCAGGAGGTTGAGACCAGCCTGGCCAACATGGTGAAAACCCGTCTCTACAAAAACAAAAAAACACACAAAAATTAGCCGTGCATGGTCCCAGCTACTCGGGAAGGCTGAGGTGGAGAATCGCTCACGCCCGGGAGGCAGAGGTTGCAGTGAACCCAGATCACACCGCTGCACTCCAGCCTGGATGACAAAATGAGATGTCTTTAAAAAAAAAAAAAATTAGTAAGATGGTAAATTAGGCTGGGCGCGGTGGCTCACGCCTGTAATCCCAGCACTTTGGGAGGCCGAGGTGGGCAGATCACGAGGTCAGGAGTTGGATACCAGCCTGGCCAACATAGTGAAACCCTGTCTCTACTGAAAGTACAAAAATTAGCCCGGCATGGTGGCGCATGCCTGTAGTCTCAGCTACGCAGGAGGCTGAGGCAGGAGAATCGCTTGAACCCAGGAGGCAGAGGTTGCAGTGAGCCAAGATCACACCATTGCTCTCCAGCCTGGGCAACAAAAGCAAAACTCCGTCTCAAAAAAAAAAAACAAGTGAGATGGTAAATTTTATGTTATCTATATTTTACCGCAATCAAAAAAAAAAAAAGGATTCCTTTTTTCATGTACCAGTTTTATTTTGGATTCTCATCCAATTCACTTTCTTTTTATTTTATTTATTTATTTATTTATTTATTTATTTATTTATTTATTTTTGAGATGCAGTCTCACTCTGTCACCCAGACTGTGCAGTGGCACGATCTTGGCTCACTGCAACCTCTGTCTCCTGGGTTTAAGCAATTCTCCTGTCTCAGCCTCCTGAGTAGCTGGGATTACAGGCGCATGCTACCATGCCTGGCTTATTTTTTGTAGTTTTAGTAGAGACGGGGTTTCACCATGTTGGCTAGGCTGGTCTCGAACTCCTGACAAGTGATCCACCCACCTCGGCCTCCCAAAGAGCTGGGATTGCAGGTGTGAGCCACCGTGCCCGGCCCCTATTCATTTTCTAAACTTATGCATGGCATGATTTTTTTTTTTTTTTTTTTTTTTGGATACGGAGTTTCACTCTTGTTGCCCAGGCTGGAGTGCAATGGCGTGATCTCGGCTTGCCGCAACCGGGTTCAAGCGATTCTCCTGCCTCAGCCTGCCGAGCAGCTGGGATTACAGGCATGCGCCACCATGGCGGCTAATTTTGTATTTTTAGTAGAGACAGGGTTTCTCCATGTTGGTCAGGCTGGTCTCAAACTCCTGACCTCAGGTGATCTGCCCGCCTTGGCCTCCCAAAGTGCTGGGATTACAGGCGTGAACCACCGTGCCGGGCCTGCATGACATTTTTAAAAGAGCTACTTGGGAGGCTGAGGCAGGAGAATGGCATGAGCCCAGGAGGCGGAGTTTGCAGTGAGCCGAGATCGCGCCACGGCACTCCAGCCTGGGTGACAGAGCGAGACCCTGTCTCAAAACAAAAAAAAAAAGGAATATGATCTGGTCTAGTATTAGTTTTGAACTGGGAACTTGCATTTTTCCTCCTTGAGACTTTCCTTTCACATCAATTTTATTAGTGATGGCTGAGGGTCTCTCAAATCTGGGAATAAGGTTTAGTGAGAATTGATGAGCCCTGGTTAAATAAGAATTCTAATGGCTATGGGTTGCCAAACTCAATTATCTTTTTTTTTTTTTTTTGAGACAAAGTCTTTCTCTGTCACCTAGGCTGGGGTGCAGTGGTGGGATCTCAGCTCACTCAAACCTCCACCTCCTGGTTCAAGCAATTCTCTTGCCTCAGACTCTCAAGTAGCTGGGATTACAGGCATGCACCACCACGCCCGACTAATTTTTGTATTTTTGGTAGAGATGCGGTTTCGCCATGTTGGCCAGGCTGGTCTTGAACTCCTGGCCTCAAGTGATCCACCCGCCTCAGCCTCCCAAAGTGCTAGGATTATACGTGTGAGCCACCATGCTGGCCTAACCCAATTATCTTTTAATTCAACAATTCTCTGTCTACCAGGAGACTCCTAGAACCTCTTCTACCTGTCTTTTTTCATTTGAAATCTTTCCTTTGAAATCAGGCCTACTTTAGAAAGACAAAAAAAAAAAAAGAAAAATCAAAATACAAAACCTTCATTTGTGAAAAATGAAAGAAAAGGAGAAGAGATTTTTCTCTCTAGATTTAGCTTTTTTCAGTAAGGAAATATTAGACCATCAGGTAATCAATCTTGGCTACACAGTTCAAGCAAAAAACAAAACAAACAAAAACCATAGATTGCTTAGCACTGCTGTATCCCTAGACGAATTCTACCAGCTTTTACATTGCTATTACTCTCCTTCCCCATTGCAGCCATTTAAGAAAAGTTCTATTTGGGAAGATAGAACAAAGCCTATCTTTATGCTGTAAGCAGTGCCTAGCTCTCAGAGTTGGAGGAGGGGAGAAGAGAAAGGAATAATGAACAAGGAGGAGGAGAAGATGGTATTTAGTTTCTTCTTAAATTTCACTTACTAAGAATTTCTTCAGTGTCAAATGCGGAGGCATCCTTAGGATTTGCAGTTTGTTAAATGTTATCCAATGTTTTCAGATATATTCTTTGGAATATATTCCTCTTTTTTCAATATGTATATTCACATAATAATACATTAGCAGGCATTAGGAACAGCATGGACTGGAAGGTCCACGATTGTACCAGGCTAGAACTGGGAAACTTTTTAAATTTATTTTATTTATTATTTATTATTTTTATTTTATTTGTTTATTTATTTATTTATTTATTTTTGAGATGCAGTCTAAAATAAAAACCACGGATACATTTTCATGAAAAATAATCTGGCTGTTGTGCTAGGCCTAAGCAACTGTTTCTGAACTTTCCTAATAATACTTGTTTTCTACGTATAAATTCTTTCCAAATACTTTTTAGCACTAAAGGTATAAAAACTTATGGCATGAAAATTTAAATTTAAAATTTCTATTTATTAACCTAATTTGGGCCAGGTGAGGTGGCTCACACTTGTAATCCCAATACTTTGGGAGGCCAAGGCTGGAGGACCACTTGAAGCCAGGAGTTCAAGACCAGCCTGGGCAATAATAGAGTGAGACACTCATCTCTACAAAAAGAAAAAAAAATTAGCTGAGTTTGGTGGCACACGCCTATATTTCTAGCTACTTGGGAGGCTAATGTAGGAAGATGGCTTGAGTCCAGGAGTTCGAGGTTGCAGACAAAGTGAGACCCTGTCTCTAAAATTAAATTATAAATAAATAAATAGAATAAAAAGAGAAGGTCAATCAGAAGATACTAGGATCTCTGTTACCCAGGAGCACCAGAAAAGCCTGGGAAGGAAGCACTCTCTCTCTTGAGCTTACAGACAGTAGAAGCAGCATAGTATTAGCACATTTTAGATAAGTACAAGATTTGTCAAGTTGAACAATATATGCTCTGGTTCTTACCTAACATCTTTTTCTTCACTTCTAGTCCTTAAAGATGTTGAAAAAGGCCCGTGTGGTAGCTCAAAAACGCCTGTAACCCCAGCAGTTTGGGAGGCCGAGGTGGGTAGATCACAAGGTCAGGAGGTCAAGACTAGCCTTGCCAAGAGGGTGAAACCCTGTCTCTACTAAAACAAAAATTAGCCAGGCGTGGAATGCCCTGCTCAGGAGTTCCAGCCTTGGCCGTATCTTCTCCTAAAAATTAACCAGAGGCCGGGCGGGGTGGCTCACGCTTGTAATCCCAGCACTTTGGGAAGCCGAGGCGGGCGGATCACGAGGTCAGGAGATCGAGACCACAGTGAAACCCCGTCTCTACTAAAAAAAAATACAAAAAAATTAGCCGGGCGTGGTGGCGGGCGCCTGTAGTCCCAGCTACTCGGAGAGGCTGAGGCAGGAGAATGGCATGAACCTGGGAGGCGGAGCTTGCAGTGAGCTGAGATTGCACCACTGCACTCCAGCCTGGGTGACAGAGCGAGACTCCGTCTCAAAAAAAAAAAAAAAAAAAATTAACCAGAGTTGGCCGGGCGCAGTGGCTCATGCCTGTAATCCCAGCACTTTGGGAGGCCGAGGAGGGTGGATCACAAGGTCAGAAGTTAAAGACCAGCCTGGCCAACATGGTGAAACCCTGTCTCTACTAAAAATACAAAAATTAGTCAGGCGTGGTGGTGGGCGCCTGTAATCTCAGTTACTCAGGAGGCTGAGGCAGGAGAATCGCTTGAAACTGGAAGGCAGAGGTTGCGGTGAGCCTAGATCAGGCCACTGCACTCCAGCCTGGGTGACAATGTTAGACTCTATCTCAACACACACACACACACACGCACACACAATTAACCAGAGCTGCATTAATTTGGGGAGGAGGTAGAAGTCGAGCTGTTTATACACTTACTAAGCTAGTTCTTTCTTCCCCCTCTGGCTCTAGTTCAGAATGTGTCTCTTCAGCAAAGATCCCTAGAGGACCAGAGAGGGGAATGACAGGAGCTGTGTGTCAGAACTCTTCTCTGAAGCTCTCATATTTGAGGACACTGTCAGCCAATGCTACTGCTTTAATATTAGCGACTGACACTAACAGGCGAAGGAGAGGAAAAGGAATACAGTCCCAACAGAGCCCAACAGTGGACTGGCTGTACCTTTGTCAATATTGAATTAAGAGCCATAAAATATTTTACCTTTCCTAATTCAATAATCCCACTGTTGGAACTGCATCCTGAGAAAACAATTCAAATTAAGACAAGAGAATTCTAATGATACGTAGTGCCAATATCTTAGTATCTGAATGCCATTACCCATGAGAAGGTACCAGAGCTCCTTGGAGACATGGCTGATTCAGATCTGGGGCAAGGAAACCTCGTGGTGTGTGTCAGAAAGGAACATGATACTTAGAGGAGGAACAGTTTTGGGGAGAGAGGTGTTGAATTCTGTTTTGGATTGAGCTGTAGGTACCTGGGAGATGTACAGCTGGAGATGATCAGTGGTACTATACAGATGTGGATGTCGATTTATACCTGTGTATCGAATCAGATAATCCATGTTGAAAATTTTCTTGTGCCACCTTGCAGAAGAATTCTCTCTGATGCTTGGTGAAAATGCAGATTTCTCAGTCCCACCTCAGAGAATGAGGCAACTGCATTTTAAAGATGTTTTGATGTTCTCTAAGTGACTTTTTTTGTTTTTTTTTTTTCTTCAGACGGAGTCTTGCTCTGTTGCCCAGGCTGGAGTGCAGTGGCGTGATCTTGGCTCACTGCAACCTCTGCCTACCGGGTTCAAGCGATTCTCCTGTCTTAGCCTCCCAAGTAGCTGGGATTACAGGCACCTGCCACCGTGCCCGGCTAATTTTTGTATTTTTAGTAGAGACAGGGTTTCACCATATTGGTTAGGCTGGTCTCAAACTCCTGACCTCAGATGATCCACCCACCTCAGCCTCCCAAAGTGCTGGGATTACAGGCGTGAGCCACTGTGCCCAGCCTCCAAGTGACTTTTTTTTTTTGGAGACGGAGTCTTGCTCAGTTGCCCAGGCTGGAGTGCAGTGGCACGATCTCGGCTCACTGCAAGCTCCGCCTCCTGGGTTCACGCCATTCTCCTGCCTCAGCCTCCCGAGTAGCTGGGACCACAGGCGCACGCCACCATGCCCGGCTAATGTTTTTGTATTTTTAGTGGAGACGGGGTTTCAGCGTGTTGGCCAGGATGGTCTCGATCTCCTGACCTCATGATCCGCCCATCTCAGCCTCCCAAAGTGCTGGGATTACAGGCGTGAGCCACCACGCCTGGCCTCCAAGTGACTTTTTAAAGCACATATCAGCTTAAGAAATAGTTACTTTTTTTTTTTTAATCTTTTTTTGAGACAGGGTCTCACTCTGTCATCCAGGTGCAGTGCAGTGGCAGGATCATGGCTCACAGCAGCCTCAACTTCCTGGGCTCACATGATCCTCCCACCTCAGCCTCTGAATAGCTGGGATTACAGGTGTGCACCACCACACCTGGCTAATTTTTGTATTTTTTGTAGAAATGGGGTTTTAACACATTACCCAGGCTGGTCTCAAACTCCTGGGCTCAAGTGATTTTCCTGCCTCAGCCTCCCAAAGTGCTGAGATTACAGACATGAGCTATGGCATCCAGCCCAAAAGACACTCACTGTGGTGTCACATGCCTGTATTCCCAGCTACTTAGGAGGCTAAGGTGGGAGGATCATGTGAGCCCAGGAGGTCGAGGCTGCAGTGAGCCATGATCCTGCCACTGCACTATAGCCTGGGTGACAGGGCGAGACCCTGTCTCAAAAAAATAAATAAAAATAAATATTTAAGGGATTGTGAAATGCAAGAGCCACTATGGGAAGCTGAGAAGAGTTGGAGAAGCAAGAGCAGAAGAGGGAACCAGGGCATTTTGTGCTTCCCGGGAAGGAACAGCACTTCCCTGCAGAGCCCTGTGGAGTGCCGCTGAGAGGACAGGAGAAGTAACAAGGGCATAAATGTAACAAGGAATGCCAACAGTCACGGGTGATGGGCCCTCCTGTAGTACCAGCTACTCCTGAGGCTGAGGCTGTAGAATCACTTGAGGCCAGGAGTTTGAAGCTACAGTGCACCATGATGGCCATGATCACGCCTGTGAATAGTCACCTAGTCACTGCACTCCAGCCTGGGCAACATAGCGGGAGAGAACCCCATCTCTTAACACAAAACAAAACAAAACCAAAAAAGAAAAAAAAAAATTTGGAGAAACCATAAAATAACAGAAGAATATATAAGTACATGGCCGGGCACGGTGGCTCACGCCTGTAATCCCAGCACTTTGGGAGGCCGAGGTGAGTAGATCACCTGAGGTCAGGAGTTCGAGACCAGCCTCAGCATGGAGAAATCCTGTCTCTACTAAAAATACAAAAAATTAGCCGGGCGTAGTGGTGCATGCCTGTAATCACAGCTACTCGGGAGGCTGAGGCAGGAGAATTGCTTGAATCTGGGAGGCGGAGGCTGCAGTGAGCCGAGATCATGCCATTGCACTCCAGCCTGGGCAACACAAGTGAAACTCCGTCTCAAAAAAAAAAATTAAAAAAAAAAAAGAATATATAAGTAAGTACATTTTTCACCTGTTCACAAGAGAGAGAACTTTGTTTCTATTTATTTTTTATTTATTATTTAGAGACAGAGTCTCACTCTGTTGCCCAGGCTGAGGGGTGGTGGCATGATCATAGCCCACAGCAACCTTGAACGCCTGGACTCAAGCTATCCTCCCACCTCAGCCTTCTGAGTAGCTAGGACTACAGGCATACACCACCACACCTGGTTAATTTTTCTATTTTTCACAGACACAGGGTTTTGCTGTGTTGCCCAGGCTGGTCTCAAACTCCTGGGCTCAAGTGATCCTCCTGTCTCAGCCTCCCAGAGTGTTGGTTTTACAGGTGTAAGCCACCACGCCTGGCCCTACTTATTTATTTTTAATATTTAAAATTTTTAATTTTTAAAATTTGAGATGGGGGTCTCGCTGTGTTGCCCAGGCTGGTCTTGAACTCTGGGCCTCAAGCTGTCCTCTCACCTTAGCCTCCCAAAGTGCTGGATTACAGGCTTGAGCCACCATACCTAGCCAGTAGAGAATTTTGTAAACTTAAAAGCAAAGGAAGAAAACAAAGCATTTCCAGATTTGACTACATGAATGTTAAATACTTCAGCATGTCAAAAACACCATGAAAAAAATTAAAATGAAAAATTAGAGGGAAATCCTACAGCATATACGAGCAAGTAAAGTAGTATCATTAATATATGAAGTTTTTATAATCCGGGCAGAAAACTACCGCTATTTCAGTAAAAAATATGTGCAAACACATGAATACGCAATTCCCAAAGAAAAAAGAAAAAACAATTTTCTCTCTCTCTCTATATATATATATAGAACATGAATATGAAATACTTATTAAAACAAAAATGGAATGTCATTTTTAGCTCCTCAAATTGGCAAATACTTGTATGAAAAAGTATGGCTCAGGGAATCAAGGAAATAAGCAAAGTCATTCTCTGTTAGTAGAAATGAATTTGGTATCACTTTTCTTTTGTTGTTGTTGAGATAGGGTCTCACTCCCAGGCTGAAGTGCACTCCCAGGCTAGGATCTTGGCTCACTGCAGCTTGTACCTCCCTGGGCCCAGGTGATTCTCCTAACTCAGCCTCCATAGCTAAGACCACAGGTGTGCACCACCACACCCGGCTAATTTTTTGTATTTTTAGTAGAGATGGGGTTTCCCCATGTTGCCCAGCTGGTCTTGAACTCCCTGGGTTCCAGTGATTCGCCAGCCTTGGCCTCCCAAAGTGCTGGGATTACAGGCGTGAGTCACTGTTCCTGGCCTAGTACCACTGTTCTGAAAGGCACATGTAAGTAATGTCAAAAATTTTAAAATATTCCTACCCATTGAAAGCAATTCTGCTTCTGGGAGCTTATTTTTTACACTTATGTAAAAAAAAATTTGTTCCAGGCCAGTTGTGGTGGCACGCACCTCTAATCCCAGCTACTCGGGAGGCTGAGGCACAAGAATCGCTTGAACCTGGGAGGCAGTGGTTGCAATGAGCTGAAATGGTGCCACTGCGCTCCAGCCTGGGTGACAGAGCAAGACTCTGTCTCAAAATATACATATATATAAAGGCTCGCTGGCCTTTGGCAACCTTGCACTTATTACCATTCCCAAGAAGTGTGTGAAAGTGTGAACCAGTGAGAGTTTCCCCGTTCTACGTTTTGACAGTTTTATATCTTCTCATTTGTAGATGTGCACTTTAATACAGACAGCTACATGATGAGCATGTAATACTGACTCAAGGCTCAGCAGCTCTGTTAGTTGAAATAGTACACATCTGTACCCTCTACTTCAGTTGTTCAAATGTCCTTATAAAAATAGTTATGAAAACGTGGCTGTTCTCACAGGTACACAGGCAATCTTAAACATCAATGAATTGGCTGTTTTCCCCTTTAGCCTAAGAACGGCCAGTCACACTTTGGAAGTTAGGCCAGCAAATCTGGGAATGCAAACAGAGTCAGAAACCTGGAGTGCTTTTATTCCCTTCACAGACTCATCTAGCAAAATAGATTGCTTTGCAATTGTGAAGAGGGAAAAAAAGAATAAGGAAGAAAAGAAGAATGTGTTGACTTTGTGAGCCCTGGTTTGAGTATAGGATGATTTCTTTTTTTTTTTTTTTTTTTTGATGAAAAGTGGGATCTTAATGGACGCTCACTCTCGGCTCAGGCAGCCTCTGAAAGCTCTCCTTGTCAAACAGCACCCGCGATAGAAGGACCTATTGTTTTCTAAAACTAGTTACCACTCTTCCCTTTATCCTTTCTTTTGTACCTTTTAGCGTTTGCTTAATCAGAATATTTTAATCCCTAATGTGGTGACTCGGTGTAATTTATCTCATTAAGCCTCTCCTATTTTCTCCTGTTTACATGACTAATGTTATTGTGTTTTATAGAGCTTATACCAACAAGCCACTCCTTTGTCTCATTGTTTCAGCTCCAGGCCAAAAACCAACAATGAAGTTTTATCTTTCCAATCTTGGACCTCACCTACTTGTCATTCAGATTGTATAGATTGCATGAAGAGCATGTTCCTTTGAAAACAAAGCAAGGATTCATTTTTATGACCTAAAAACAAACAATTACCTTTCTCAAAGGTCCTGGTCATCTCTTTTTATGAGTATAGACTGGCAAAGACTCACCTTAGAAGAGGAAAGAAGTATATACTTCCTTGTGGGCTGAAAGCCCAAAGTCCCCTAGCAATAATGCCCCGCTCCCTAACTTATATTTCTTTCCTAGAGCATAGAATATCCAGAAGCAGAGAATCTGAGCAGTGGAGGGCATGTGGCAAGGTTATCTCGTCCAAACCCCTGCCCTTCAGCAAGACCACACCCAAGCCAGGCAGGGGAGAATCTATCTTGTTTTTCAATGCTTACAAAGCAGAACCTTCTTTGAAAGTCCCATATTTGAAATACCGTGTCAGAAAATTTCTTTTCTAAAAACCCAGCCTAGTAAAAGCTTTTCTTGTCATTTTCTCAGTTACTCTTTTTCTTTTCTAGGCTGAAAATAACCAGTTACCATCCTCAGGGAATCAACAATTTAATGAGCAATAACTTCTGGTGAGGCCGTGGTTCTCAAACGTTAGCCTGCATCAGCGTCACCTGGAGGGCTTATGAAAGCACAGATCACTGCACGCCCCCAGTTTCCGATCTCAGAGGTCCAAGGAGGGCTCTAGAATTTGCATTTCTAGAGAGTTCCCAGGTGATGCCAATGCTGTTGGACTGGGGACCCCACTTCGAGAACTGCTGCTATCAGTGCTAGGAAATCTGAAAGATAGAAATATGCAGATACCCAAGAGGTGGGAATAAGTGGAGTTAACAAGTAAACAGGGTTAACCTCCATATGGAAAGTGCCAAACGCCCATCACATAAGCCCTTTGCTAGCTCAAGATGCAGTGTGGGAGGCCGACGTGAACAGTAGTTTAGGATGTTAGCCATTCACACCAAGAACTGTGTGGGCATTGAAGGGGAGCACAGCTTCCTGCAGACCTGGAAGCATCAGGAACCATTCCTGGGTGGATTTGTTTGTTTGTTTTGTTTTGTTTTTGTTTTTTTGAGATGGAGTTTTGCTCTTGTCGCCAAGGCTGGAGTACAGTGGCATGATCTTGGCTCACTGCAACCTCCACCGCCCGGGTTCAAGCAATTCCCCCGCCTCAGCCTCCCAAATAGCTGGGATTACAGACACCTGCCACCTACCTCTGTCTCCCAAAGTGCTGAGATTACAGGTGTGAGCCACTGAGCCCAGCCTCCTGGGTGGATTCTTTTTTTTTTTTTTTTTTTTTTTTTTTGAGACGGAGTCTCGCTCTGTCGCCCAGGCTGGAGTGCAGTGGCGCAATCTCGGCTCACTGCAAGCTCCGCCTCCTGGGTTCACGCCATTCTCCTGCCTCAGCCTCTCCGAGTAGCTGGGACTACAGGCGCCCGCCACCACGCCCTGCTAATTTTTTTTTGTATTTTTAGTAGAGACGGGGTTTCACCGTGGTCTCGATCTCCTGACCTCGTGATCCGCCCGCCTTGGCCTCCCAAAGTGCTGGGATTACAAGCGTGAGCCACCGCGCCCGGCCTCTTTTTTTTTTTTTTTTTTTTGCTTTTGGAGATTCCTCTTTGAAGGTTTTTTGTTTTGTTTTGTTTTGTTATACTTTTAAGTTCTGGGGTACATGTGCAAAACGTACAGGTTTGTTACATAGGTATACACGTGCCATGGTGGTTTGCTGCACCCATCAACCCATCATCTACATTAGGTATTTCTCCTAATGCTACCCCTCCCTTAGCCCCCCAACCACAACAGGCCCCGGTGTGTGATGTTCCCCTCCCTGTGTCCATGTGTTCTCATTGTTCAGCTCCCACTTATGAGTGAGAACATGTGGTGTTTGGTTTTCTGTTCCTGTGTTGGTTTGCTGAGAATGATGGTTTCCAGCTTCATCCATGTCCCTGCAAAGGACATGAACTCATCCTTTTTTATGGCTGCATAGTATTCCATTGTGTATATGTGCCACATTTTTGTGGATTTTTGAAGAAGAGAAGGTTTCCAGACAAAAGGGCAAGGCGAGGCATGTGCTCTTCCAGCAGCAGAACAGCATGGAACTGAGGAGGGAATGTGGAGTGTTCACAGAGCAGCAAGCCGTGCAAGTGTCCCCAAGGGGAGCGTGCAAGTGAGGCAGTGAGGACAGGGTGCAGAGGTGGGCAGGGCGAGATCCAGAGGGCATGGCAACGCAGGGGGAGGAGTCTGGGTGATATTCTGAAGGCTTCTTTGACATCGAGGACAGAGGAAGCTTTGGTAAGACTCCATATAAGGGGTCATCAGAGAAAAAAGGAGAAGGAGAAACATAGCTCTCCCCAGACCTCTAGGTCCTCCACGGTAGGACTTATCTGCCCAGTTCACCCCGGTTTCCCGCTGGTATCAGGGCCCTGCTAGCCTCCTAGCCTAGGTGCAGGACTTGGCTTTCTCTTTCTTTTAATTTCATTGAATGATTTGGGAATTTCATAGAGGGAAATTTGTAAAGACACTGGGCAAACATAGAACCAAAATGAACACAAAGAGAATACATGGGTCTAGAGATAAGGCTTCTAGCTCCACCTTTTGCAGGCTACATGGCCTTGAGCATGTTACTTAACTCCGTGTGCAGCTGTCTGTATTTAAATAGGGACCTTATCCCCTAACAAGACCCAAAAGACCTTATAGGGCCCTGCACTCCCTGCTGTTTTCAGCCTGAGCTCACACTCACTGACTCTTTCTGCCTCAACTACATAAACCTCTTTTATTTATTTATTTATTTATTTATTTATTTATTTATTTGAGATGGAGTCTCATTTTGTCACCCAGCCTGGGGTGCAGTGGCAAGATCTCAGCTCACTGCAACCTCTGCCTCCTGGGTTCAAGCACTTCTCTGGCTCAGCCTCCGGAGTAGCTGGAATTACAGCACCCGCTACCACACTCAGCTAATTTTTGTATTTTTAGTAGAGATGGGGTTTCACCATCTTTGCCAGGCTGGTCTTGAACTTCTAACCTTGTGATCCACCCGCCTCGGCCTCCCAAAATGTTGGGATTACAAGCGTGAGCCACCGTATCCGGCCTATAAACCTCTTTTAACTTGGGTTTACTGTGCTCCTTTCTGCCCCAGGCCTTTGCACACGCTGTTTCCTTCGTCTGCAATAGTCTTGCCCTCACCTCGCTAATTAACTACTACATTAGGTCTAAGACCTACTCCTTCAGGGAAACCTCTGATCTCCCTGAATAGGTTAAATCTCTCTGATTATAGTGTTTTTTAGTATCAGGAACTTCTACCTGATGTCACTTAATGATTGCTTTTTGTGTAATTATTTGCTTAATGTTTGTCTCCTACTAGAACAGGGGTCAGCAAACCATAACCAGCTTTGGCCTGAAGCCTGTTTTTATAAAAAAGCTTTATTGGCACGCAGCCACACCTACTTTTTTACATATTGTATGTGGTTGCTTTTTCACTACAGTGGCAGAGTTGAGTAGTTGCAGCAGAGGCCTTATGGCCCACAAAACCTAAAATACTTACAATCTGGTCCTTTATGGAAAAAAAAATTGCCAATCCCTGTATAATCTCCATGAAAGCAAGCACAAGGTCTATTTTTGCTTACTTGCTTATCCTCAGCATCTAGCATAGTGTCTGCCACATAAAAGATGCACAATATTTATTTTAAAAGAGTGAATGCAAGAAGATTTTTTAAATGACTATTTTGCCAGAGTGTTGAAAGAGTTAAATAAGATACAGTATTATTTTTTAAAAACCAGCAACGTATGCCTAGAACACAGTAGGTGTTTAATAAAAAATAAATGTTAGCAGTTTGTTGTTGTTGTTATTCTCAGCCTTTCCTTAGTCAGTGCTGTTTTTGTTTTTTGAGATGGAGTCTCGGTCTCTCGCCAAGGCTGGAGTGCAGTGCCACGATCTTGGTTCACTGCAACCTGCACCTCCCGGGTTCAAGCAATTCTCTGCCTCAGCCTCCTGAGTAGCTGGGATTACAGGTGCCCGCCACCACGCCTGGCTAATTTTTTGTATTTTTAGTAGAGATGGGGGTTTCACCATCTTGGCCAGGCTGGTCTTGAACTCCTGACCTCGTGATCCACCCACCTGGGCCTCCCAAAGTGCTGGGATTACAGGCGTGAGCCACCGTGCTGGGCATTTTTTTTTTTTTTTTTTTTAGACAGAGTCTTGCTCTGTCACCCAGGCTGGAGTGCAGTGGTGCGATCTCAGCTCACTGCACCTCTGCCTCCTGGGTTCAAGCGATTCTCCTGTCTCAGCCTCCCTCCCGAGTAGCTGGGATTACAGGCATGCGCCACCATGCCTGGCTAATTTTTGTATTTCTAGTAGAGATGGGGTTTTGCCATGTTGGCCAGGCTGGTCTCGAACTCCTGAACCCGGGTGATCCACCTACCTCGGCCTCCCAAAGTGCTGGGATTACAGGCATGAGCCACCACGACCAGCTGTCAGTGCTTTTGAGTCCTCTCTGTTGTACTAGACTAAACTGTCCTCTGACCCAGGTGCACTCCTGTCTTCCATATCTTGTCCTCTGGCCTTGGTCTCCTGGAGGAGAAAGGGATTTCCATTTCTGTCTTCAGGACTCCTTCCTTGGACCCAGATTGTTAGCAATCTCTTCTCCACCTTTCCTAGAGATTTCCTTTTATGATGTTTAGTCTATTTGAAGCATATTATTTGCAAGCCTTGTCATAGTGTTTGGGTGACGCCCCTTTAACCTGTCCTTGGGGCTTTGCTTCACCAGGGTCATCTAAATGATGAGAGTTCTATCTTTCTTTAAGGCCATCTCCTGCAGGGACAGCAGACAACTGCCTGTGGTTGGTCAGGAGATGCTGGAAGACTGGAGGAGAGCTCCTGATGGGGCAGCAATGAGCAGAGGCTTGTGGACTGGACCTGTGTGGTTTCGTAGGTGAGAGGAGTGGGCAAAGGAGAGCAGGCTCAAAGCCCGGCCTAGAAGCTGTTTAGTCTGAAGGTGGCCCAGCTGGATGTAGAATCCAAAAGAAGGGAAGGTTTGGTAAAACTAGGGTCAGCAAACTGTCACCTGCAGGCCAAATCCAGCTTGCCCCCAGTTTTTATGTAACTTTTACACTAAGCATGGTTTTACCTTTTTATATGATTGGAGAAAAAAAGCAAAAGAAGAATAGTATTTTGTGACACATAAAAATTTTAGGAAATTCAAATGTCAGTGTCCATCAATAAAGCTTTATTGGAACATAGTCCTGCCCATTCACTTATGACTATGGCTACTTTCATGTTACAACAGCACAGTTGAGTAGTTGGCTACAGAGACCACATGGCCCGTAAAGCCTGAAATATTTACTGTCTGGCCCTTTACAGAAAAAATTTACCAACCCCCAAGTTCTACTATTAGTTTGAGCTGTGACAGTGGCTTTGACCCAAGCCCATCAGAACACCTTCCCTGTTCAGTGTTGTGTGACCTCTGCAAACCCCACCAGGTCCCATCCTAGGAGCGGTAGGGAGAGAACAGGTTAATTAGATGGGCTAATTTGAGGAACTATTCTTTCAAGAGGTGAGAAGGGATGAAATGAGAGAATGGGATGGAGTTAAGACCATGGGCTCTGATTCAAATGTTGATTTCACCACTTATAGCAGTGGGACCTTGAGCAAGTGTCTTAACCTCTCTGAGCAGCAGTTTCCATATAATAAAATGTGAATAATTATATGGTCAAATATATAGTGTCGTTGTGAGGAGCAAATGAGCTAATGCATCAACAATGTCTGGCATATGGTAGACACTCAATAAATATTCACTGCTATTAATTACTATGATTAGATGGAGTACAACAGAGGAAGAGTTGGCCTGGGAGAGGAAAAATCTATCTTTCTTTGAGCAGCATGTGGAATAGAGTAAAAACAATAGGCATTCGAGATAAACAGACCTGGGATCAATTCCCTTTGTTAGTGATGCTATGTGACTTTAGTAAAGTTGATTAACTTCTGAGCCTCAGTTTTCCCCTCTCTATGGAACTCAAATGTCAAGGGGTGGGGGTGGGGGTCCTTCCCGCTCTTGAATTTAGGAAATATACTTCCTTTATAGTACTGCCTGTCACCATCTCAGGTGAAACACACGTGGCTTCTGCTTCACCCTATGCCAGAAAGCCCATTCAAAAATTCTCTTTCAGCATTTCATGAGCTTAGTAAATTTACTTGAGATTTTAAGACTTATGCTTTTGAGGGTAGGGGCATATTGTGCCACACAAAGCCTTTCTCTAAAGCTCCTGCTCTTTTCTTGCCTCTGCCCCTCCCCTCTTCTTTCTGAGTGAGGAGCCCACCATCCCCTCACCCTGCCCATTCCACACATATTTCCTCATCTCTCTCCCCTCCCCCAACATTGTCCAAAGAGGCTGATCAAGGCATTTTCCCATGAAGATGATTCTCTCCCCAAGATAAATTTTTTTTTTTTTTTTTTTTTAGACAGTCTTGCTCTGTCACCCAGGCTGGAGTGCAGACTGCAATTTCCACCTCCTGGGCTCAAGCTATTCTCATGCCTCAGCCTCCTGAGAAGCTGGGATTACAGGCGTGCACCACCACACCCGGCTAATTTTTTGCATTTTTAGTAGAGACGGGTTTTGCCATGTTAGCCAGGCTGGTCTCAAACTCTTGACCTCAAGTCATCCACCCACCTCCCAAAGTGCTGGGATTACAGCCCTGAGTCACCACACCTCACCCCCAAGAGAAATTCTCATACCAGCTGCTAAAAGAATATGAGTTCCTCCATCCCCTAACAAGCAAAACAGGGATAATTATGCCTACCTCACAGGGTGAGGTAATGTTTCTGCAAGCTGCTGGCACATAGCAGGCAGTCAATAAATGTTAGCTCCCTCCTCCTTTGATTCTTCCTTTGTGAAGTGAAGGAACAAAGAGAGATATTGAGAGATATTTTGAGGTGGGGAGGAGAGTGGATAAAGCAGCCAAGAAGGTCATCTCCTTGACCATCACCCTCCAGTAAAGTGGAAGAGATTATTTGCCAAGAGCAACTGGAAGAGGTGGAGGGGCTCAGGGCAGAAGCTAGACAAGCCTGGTTTATACTGGAGTCCACCCAAAAGGGTTTGGTTACTAGAACAGCAGTTCCTCTACATAAATCCTTCAGGTCCTTGAAAAATGTTATTAAATCACTTCTGCATCATAAATAATCCTAATTTTATTACTCGGCCCTCTCAGGCCAAGGTATGAGTCCTGCAAGCTCCCTCTCCTGCTGAGCTGCAGGCCCAGGCACACAGCTGCACAGGGGCAGGATCCCAGGCTTGGCTGACTAGGATCCAGTGGCCTGTATTATCTGCTGGCTTTCTCTGATGTTTTCCAAGCTGTTTCATTTTTTTATTTTTCTTTAAAAAAACTTCCTTAAAAAAATATGGGCCAGGCGCGGTGGCTCACACCTGTAATCCCAGCACTTTGGGAGGCTGAGGCGAGTGGATCACGAGGTCAGGAGATGGAGACCGTCCTAGCCAACACAGTGAAACCCTGTCTCTGCTAAAAATACAAAAAATTAGCCGGGCGTGGTGGCGGGCACCTGTAGTCCCAGGTACTCGGGAGGCTGAGGCAGGAGAATGGCGTGAACCCGGGAGACGGAGCTTGCAGTGAGCCGAGGTCGTGCCACTGCACTCCAGCCTGGGTGACAGAGCCAGACTCTGTCTCAAAAAAAAAAAAGAATGCTTCACAGATTTTCATGTCATCCTTACGCAGGGGGCATGCTAATCTCCTCTGTATTGTTCCAGTTTTAGTATACGTGCTGCCAAAGTGAGCACTCCAAGCCCTTTAGAAGTTGAGTTTGTCTTAGTAATCTTCCTTGAGGCGTAGGACTCCAAATCGGAGGTTTATTAGCAAGGTCCTGTGTGCAGACGCATGGGAATCTGGGAATTCTGTTACTCGTCTATTTAGATACATCTCTTGTCCTGTTTGTTTGTGTTAGTTAGCTTTTCTTTTTCTTTTTTTTTTAAACCACGGATTTTTTTTTTTTCCCAGACAGTGTCTTGCCATGTCGCCCAGCTGGAGTGCAATGGCGTGATCTCGGCTCACTGCAACCTCCGCCTCCTGGGTTCAAACGATTCTCCTGCCTCAGCCTCCTGAGTAGCTGGGATTACAGGTGCCCGCCACTATGTCTGGCTAATTGTTTTTTGGGTTTTTTTTGTATTTTTAGTAGAGACGGGGTTTCACCATGTTGGCCAGGCTGGTCTCCAACTGCTGACCTTGTGATCTGCCCACCTCAGCCTCCCAAAGTGCTGGGATTACAGGCGTGAGCCACTGCACCCACACCCGGCCCTGTATCTTTTCGTTTATCTTTTTTTTTTTTAATTTTAGAGACGGGGTCTTGGCTGTATTGCCCAGGCTGGAGTGCAGTGGCTGTACACAGACTCAATCATATCACTCTACAGTCTCAAACTCCTGGGCTCAAGCAGTACTCCTGCCTTAGCCTCTTGAGGACTGCAGTTACATGCCACTGCGCTGGGCTGTGTCTATAATTTTTTAACCCACAGATTTCATGTAGCTTTTCTTCCCAGAGCAAAGTAAGTTGAAAAGTAGCAACACCAGCTGGGCATGGTGGCTCACGCCTGTAATCCCAGCATTTTGGGAGGCTGAGGGGGGCGGATCACGAGGTCAGAAGTTTGAGACCAGCCTGGCCAACATGGAGAAACCCTGTCTCTACTAAAGATACAAAAAATTAGCCGGGCATGGTGGTGCACACCTATAATCCCAGCTACTCAGGAGTCCAAGGCAGGAGAATTGCTTGAACCCAGGAGGTGGAGGTTGCAGTGAGCCGAGATCGTGCCATTGCACTCCAGCCTGGGTGACAGAGCGAGACCCTGTCTCAAAAAAAATTAAAAAAAAAATTAAATAGTTAAAAAAAAGTAGCAACACCTGTCTCTATTATGTGGCATTCTGGGCTTTAAAAAGAACCCCAAAACTAGAGTTTAGGAAACATGGGTTCAATTCCTAGTTCCTCTCAGTCCACTGTATGTCTTCTGAAGGATTCTTTCTTTCTTTAAAAGTTTTGGTTTCATGACTTAATGTTTTTCCCAAATATAAAAATTGTGTGTGTTCCTGTGTAAAACATGGAAGGCACCAAAAAATATAAAGAAAATGTAAACAAAAACCATGCTTAAGTTCCACCCTCAGAAACTCCACTGTGAACATCTTGATAGATTTCGCTAGGGTTTTGTTTTCTCTACAAATGTGCTTACATAGTTACCAAATGTGATCCAATTGTAAACAGTTTTGAAGCCTGCTTTTCTGCTTAGGTTTATATCATGAGCATTTCCTAGTCATTAAAAATTCTTCAAAAGCCTATTTCTGCACCATAACATATTTAATCATTCTCAGATTGTTCCACACTTAGGTCGGGTCCAGTTTTTCACTCCATAAATAATACTGCAGTGATCCACTCTGTACCTTGGATTTGCATATCTGAAAATTCCCTTAGAAGATACTCCTAGAGGTAAGATTTCTAGTAAAATAGCATCCTGGACCTCACTTTAGTCATCACTGTTAAGTCAGCCCAAAGTGTTTCATCCTGAGTCTGATAAAGTATTTAGTCACTAAAACAGGAAAAGGACTTGGTAATTTTTGCCTATATTGTGGGTTCATGGGATGCAACTGGAGAACAAAATAATACAATGATGTTCACTGTAATTATGATTTGGAGCTAATTAAAGGAGATAATAATAGCAGCTAACATTTATTGGGTGGTTTATATGTGCTAAGCTCTGTTTTAACTGTTTTTCACATACTACTTTAATTTCATCACAACTCTAGAAGGCAGGTACTACTGTTATCCCCATTTTACAGATGGGGAAGCTGAGGCACAGAGAGGCTAAATTACTTATGCAAGGTAAATAGCTGAGCCAGGACTTAAAGCCAAGCACTTTGGGTGCCAGCCCATGTTATTAACCATGCTGGATTCTGCCTAGAAACAATCAAGTGGGGAAGGGTCCTTACCTCCCACATGCCAGGGTACATGGCACAGGGCTGCCTAACCTAGGGGGAGACGGCCCCTCCCTGCTCACTGCGGAGTTCCTGTTCCTGCCTCCTCTATCCTTGCTCTTCTTTCTTCCTTTTTTTTTTTTTTTTTTGAGATAGAGTCTTGCTCCGTCGCCCAGGCTGGAGTGCCGTGGCGCAATCTCGGCTCACTACAAGCTCCGCCTCCCGGGTTCACGCCATTCTCCTGCCTCAGCCTCTCCGAGTAGCTGGGACTACAGGCACCCACCACCACGCTCGGCTAATTTTTTGTATTTTTAGTAGAGACGGGGTTTCACTGTGTTAGCCAGGATGGTCTCGATCTCCTGACCTCATGATCCACCCGTCTCGGCCTCCCAAAGTGCTGGGGTTACAGGCGTGAGCCATTGCGCCCAGCCTTTTTTTTTTTTTTTTTTTTGAGAAAGTTTCGCTCTTGTTGCCCAGGCTGGAGTGCAATGGTGCAATCTCAGCTCACTGCAATCTCCACCTCTTGGATTCAAGCAATTCTCCTTCCTCAGCCTCCCGAGTAGCTGGGATTACAGGCATGTGCCACCATGCCCAGCTAATTTTGTATTTTTCTTTTTTTTCTTTTTTTTTTAGTAGAGACAGGATTTCTCCATCTTCGTCAGGCTGGTCTTGGAACTCCCGACCTCAGGTGATCCGCCCGTCTCAGCCTCCCAAAGTGCTGGGATTACAGGTGTGAGCCACTACACCTAGTCTCTTCTTCCTCTTTTACCAGATGTGTCCTGCCAGGTATGGACAGGACAGAAGCCCAGCTGCAGAGCACCCAATTCTCCATCTGGAAGGGAAGAGGAATGCCTATCAGGCTGTTCTCCGTTAGCTACTTATTCAGGAAGGAAGGATGGAGGGAGAAAATGAATACAAAAACACTGCTTTAGGACTTTGGTGTTGTGTTTTGTTTTCAGTTTTGTTTTCCACAATTGCGAGAACATTAGCCTTGCCTATTTAGCAGTAATATTTCCTTTACATTTTTCACAAGTTCCTTTTCAAGAGGTTCTCAGCTCATCCATTGGTGCAGTGCTAGATGTGAACAGTAAAAATAGGAGTTATTAAAGACAACGGTGACAATGAATTCTGAAGGAGGTGACTATCGTTTTCGATACTGTCCGAAGCAGATTACCTTGGTTACAAATGACCTCCAAGCAGCTGTTCAGCTTGGACAGCTCCATAGGTGCCCCATTGTATATAGAGAGAGCTTGGGGCTTAAGTTCTAATTAATAGCCATTTTCTCTTGTCCCACCTGCTAATGTTGACTTAAAACAATACCAGTGTCACACAAGACTACACAGGTTGTTTCTGTTTACGTCAAGTAGACTGGCACCCCAGTGAAACACAACACAATATCCACAACAAAAAGTAAACACAGCCTTCGTCCTGCTTCCTCTTTTTCACCTTGCCAGGCTCCTCCGATGAGAACCCCACCAGAGAGAATTTGCCTGTGTTCACGCACTGGCTCAAGACTGAAATCTGTAGAATTTCTTTTTTTTTTTTTTTGAGACGGAGTCTTGCTCTGTCGCCCAGGCTGGAGTGCAGTAGCGCAATCTCGGCTCACTGCAAGCTCTGCCTCCCGGGTTCACGCCATTCTCCTGCCTCAGCCTCTCCGAGTAGCTGGGACTACAGGCGCCCGCCACCACGCCCGGCTAATTTTTTGTATTTTTAGTAGAGATGGGGTTTCACCGTGGTCTCGATCTCTTGACTTCGTGATCCGCCTGCCTCGGCCTCCCAAAGTGCTGGGATTACAAGCGTGAACCACCGCACCCGGCCTGAAATCTGTAGAATTTCTAATAGCACCAGAAGTGAACTTGGGGAGAAATGAGCCACAGAACCTTTGGGAAATGCTACCAGCATAGAATCTTCCCAGGGGTTTAGGTCTTTGCAGTAGGGGACTCTGTACAGCCAGAAATATGCTTTAAGCATCCACTCTGCCCAGATTTGAGCATGGTGCTTGGCCCAATCAATATAAACTGAATTGAAGTGAGTGCTGTTGAGTTAGAGTGGATGGGATAGTAAAAGGTAGAAAAAGGTGTGATGCTCTCTTCTTTGATTTTCAGGTAGTCTAATAACAACAACAATAATAATTAATACCTATGAAGTGTTTACTATGGGACAGGCCTGTTTTCAAGCACTTTACTTGCATTTTTTAAAAATTCATACAACATTCCCATGAAGTAGGTATTTTTAATGTTTCCATTTTAGATAAGAAAGCTGAAGTTAAATCACTTTCCCAAGGTCATAAAACTAGCATGCAGGCTAGGCTTGGTGGCTCATATCTGTAATTCCAGCACTTTGGGAGGCCAAGGCAGGAGGATTGCTTGAACCTAGGGGTTCAAGACCAGCTTGGGCAATATAGTGAAATCTTGTCTCTACAAAAATAAAAATTAAAAAATTAGCCAGGTGTAGTGGTGCATACCTGCAGTTCTAGCTACTAGGGAGGCTAAGTTGGGAGAAGGTGGGAGAATCACCTGAGCCTGGGAGGTCAAGGCTGCAGTGATCACGCCACTGGACTCTGGCCTGAGCAACAGAACGAAACCCTGCTCCCCTGGCATGGTGGCTCACGCCTGTAATCCCAACACTTTGGGAGGCTGAGGCAGGTGGATTGCTTGAGGTCAGGAGTTCAAGACCAGCCTGACCAACATGGTGAAACCCCATCTCTACTAAAAATACAAACATTAGCTGGGCATAGTGGCAGGCACCTGTAATCCCAGCTACTCGGGAGGCTGAGGCAGGAGAATTGCTGAACCCAGTGAGAGGTGAAGCCAGCTGGACTTCCTGGGTCAAGTGGAGACTTGGAGAACTTTTCTGTCTAGCAAGAGGATTGTAAAATGCACCAATCAGCACTCTGTAAAAATGCACCAATCAGTGCTCTATAGCTAGCAAGAGGATTGTAAAATGCACCAATCACTGCTCTGTAAAACACACCAATCAGCAGGATCCTAAAAGTAGCCAATCACAGGGTTGAAAAAAGGGCATTTTGATAGGACAGAAACTGAACATGGAAGGGGACAAATAAGGGAATAAAAGCTGGCCACCCCAGCCAGCAGCAGCAACCCACTAGGGTCCCCCTCCACGCTGTGGAAGCTTTGTCCTTTTGCTCTTCACAATAAACCTTGCTACTGCACACTCTTTGGGTCCACGCCATCTTTAAGAACTGTAACATTCACCTTTAAGAGCTGTAACACTCACCGTGAAGGTCCATGGCTCCGTTCTTGAATTCACTGAGACCAGGAACCCACCAGCAAGAACCAACTCCAGACACACCAGGAGGCAGAGGTTGCAGTGAGCCGAAATCGCGCCATTGCACTCCAGCCTGGGCTACACAGCGAGACTCTGTCTCAAAAAAAAAAAAAAAGTTTGATACCCTATCTCAAAAACAAAACAAAGGGTGGGCGTGGTGGCTCACGCCTGTAATCCCAGCACTTTGGGAGGCCAAGGTGGGCAGATGACCTGAGGTCAGGAGTTCAATACCAGCCCGACCAACATGGAGAAACCTTGTCTCTCCTAAAAATAGAAAATTAGCTAGGTGTGGTCACACGTGCCTGTGATCCCAGGTACTTGGGAGGCTGAGGCAGGAGAATCATTTGAACCCAGGAGGCAGAGGTTGCAGTGAGCCGAGATTGTGCTATTGCACTCCAGCCTCAACAAGAGCAAAACTCCATCTCAAAAAAAAAAAAAAAAAAAACCAACAACAACAACAAAAACCTAGCATGCGATAGAATTGGAGCCCCAACAGTCTGACTCTGGAGCCATTCACTATTCCACTGTCTCTCAAATGGAGCATTTTAGGGGCCTGAGTTTTCTGTGAGAGGTAGTATATCTATACAGCATCCTGAAGAAATTATGGAATTTGCACCCTAACAAACATGTATGTATTTATAGAAGATGTTATTTGTACTGTTAAATCATATGTGTATATATATATATACCATATATTTTTATCTATATTTCTACAAACTAATCAGCAACATGTGATAGTGACGCTAGTTTGAGCAATCTTTTATAATTAGTGAAGTATATTTAAACATTTATTGAAGGATAATATATCTACAGAAAAATGTGCATATGTGTATAGCTTCATGAGTTTTCACAAACTGGAATACACTCATGCATCCGCCTCCCAGAACAAGAAACAAAACATTGCCAGTACTCCAGAGACCCGGTCCAGTCTCTCCCTCCCCTAGGTGCAACCTCTATCCTGACTTCTGACACCATAGATTACTTAGCAATGGGAAATTTTAAAATCTTTTTCTTATTTTCAGAGACTTGCTATGTTTCCCAGGCTGATCTTGAACTCTTGGCCTCGAGCCAGCCTCCTGCCTTGGCCTCCCAAAATGCTCAGATTACAGGCATGAGCCACTGTGCCTGGCCAGAAAATTTTTAATGTGGGAAAATTGTCGAAGTTCATCAAGAAACCCCAGTTTCAGCTGGGTGTGGTCGCTCACGCCTGTAATCCCAGCACTTTGGGAGGCTGAGGGGGGCAGATCACCTGATATCAGGAGTTTGAGACCAGCCTGGCCAACATGGTGAAACACCAACTCTACTAAAAAAACAAAAATTAGCTGGGCATGGTGGCGCGCGTCTGTAATCCCAGCTACTCAGGAGGCTGAGGCAGGAGAATTGCTTGAACCCGGGAGGCAGAGGTTGCAGTGAGCAGAGACTGCGCCACTGCACTCCAGCCTGGGCGACAGAGTAAGACTCTGTCCCCAAAAAAAGAAGGTAAGGTGCCAACTTCACATTATAAGATAAACCTAAAACAATAAATATAAGAGAAATCAATCATTGAGTTCCATTTCTTGAGGTTACATCATTCAGATCCACCGCCTTCTTGTGGAGATCCAGAAATGCCCTTTCAAATACCTGTGAGAATGGGCTGGGAATGAGGAAGGGGTTGGCATACACTTAGATCTAAGTATATTTGTAAATAAAGCAAAAAGCAATTTAAAGGGGAGTCTGTGGTAGGGTTTTGTTGTTGTTGTTGTTGTTTTTGAGACGGAGTTTCACTCTTGTTGCCCAGGCTGGAGTGCAATGGCGCAATCTCAGCTCACAATCTCTGCCTCCTGGGTTCAAGCGATTCTTCTGTCTCAGTCTCCCAAGTAGCTGGGATTACAGGCATGCGCCACCATGCCCAGCAAATTTTGAATTTTTAGTAGAGATGGAGTTTCTCCATTTTGGTCAGGCTGGTCTCAAACTCCAGACCTCAGGTGATCCGCCCGTCTCGGCCTCCCAAAGTGCTGGGATTACAGGTGTGAGCCACTGTGCCTGGCTGTGGTAGGTTTTTACACATGGATAAGACTATCCAAAATGCCTTCTAATATTCAAGCATTGGATGTATTGCTATGTTTGCGAGCCTCTGAGCCCCCTTCTAAGAATTTTCACAGGGAGCTGGGCAGCGGGAGTGGCAGCCATGTTGGTACCATGTGGCCTTACCCCCAGAGTCATCTGATTGGACCAGAAAGAGACATCTGACTCAGGCTGGTCAATTAGATCATCTCTCCCAAGAATTTTTCACAGGAGAGAAAGGATGCAAGTTAGTATAGGCTGGTCTCTTAAACTAAGGGCATCTCAACTGAAGAGATTTGGCTTTGCATCACAGTCAAGAAGAAACACACAACACCAGACTGCAGAGAGAAGGAAGGAAGTAGACGTGCTGAGAGGCAGAGAGGTGGGCCATAAAGTAAGAGACCAGAGAAGACCATGGAGGCACAGAGAGGACACTGGAGCAAAGTAGCTGACTTGACTTCTGCTGGTCTTCTGGTTTAGGTTCTGGTCAACCCATCATGAGACCCAGCTGTGCCTCTTATTTTTGGGCTCCTCAGATGATTGTAGACCTTAATACTATAACCTTCTTCAACATTTTGCTGATGCTAGCTTGAAGGGCATCTGTTACTTGCTGTTTCAGAAACAATGGCTGCAAAATTCAGTGGCTTAAAACAAGAGCAACACTTACTTTTCTTACAGATCTGTAATTTGAGCAAGGCTTAGCATGAATAGCTCGTTTCCACTCCAACTTGGTTTCAGCTGACAGCTTGAAGGCTGGGGGCTGACATTGTATGACACTCACACATGCCTGATTCCTGGCTTGCAAAGACTCAACAGTTGGGGCTGGAAGAGTTGGGGCTGCATAGGAACCTCTCTGTTTCTCTGTGGTCTCTTTATCATGGTAGCTTCAGGATAGATGAACTTTCCCATGGAGGCTAAGAGCTCCAAATGCACAGGTCCCAAGGAGAGAGGGACAGGTGGAAGCCACATCACCTTTTAGTACCAGCCTCTGAAGCCATGCAATGTCATTTGAGCTCATTCTATTTGTGGAAGCAGTTACAAAGATCCACCTTGGTTGGGGGACCCCATCTCTCAGTGAAGGAATGTCAGCATCACATTTTTTTTTTTTTTTTGAGACGGAGTTTTGCTCTTGTTGCCCAGGCTGGAGTGCAGTGGTGCGATCTCAGTTCACTGCAACCTCTGCCTCCCGGGTTCAAGTGATTCTCCTGCCTCAGGCCTCCCAAGCAGCTGGGATTACAGGTTCCTGCCACTGTGCCCTGCTAATTTTTTCTATTTTTAGTAGAGATGGGGTTTCACCATGTTAGCCAGGATGGTCTCGATCTCCTGACCTTGTGATCTGCCCGCCTCGGCCTCCCAAAGTGCAGGGATTACACGTGTGAGCCACTGCGCCTGGCCAGCATTACATTTTAAAATGAGCATGTGGCCAGAATGTATATCAGCTGTCCATCTTTGGAAAATACAATCAGTGATACTTGTAAACAAATGAATGTTGATTCACATGTGGATTAATTAATTAGCTGAGTATGGTGGGACATGCCTGAAGTTCCAGCTACGGTGCAGCCTGAAGTTCCAGGCTAAGGTGAAAGGATCACTTGAGCCCAGGAGATCGAGGCTGCAGTGAGCTATGATCACACCACTGCACTCCCGCCTGGGTGACAGAGTGAGACCCTGTCTCAAAAAAGAAAAAGGAAAAAGAAAAAAAAAGTAGATTAATCCCAAAAAATAAAAAAGGCATTAGAATTCCTAGAAAATTATCAGTATTGTGATGGGTTGGTGGGTATAATGAGAATTCTTTCTTTATCCTCCTGCTCTGAATTGATGAACATCAAACTCATCTGTAGGTAGTCTCACTGAGTTCTACCCAAGAAGCAGCATTTTAAAGATGACTAGTCTTTCATTCTGTAATTGTCCTATGTTTTATTTTACTACATAATTTGGCATGAATCAAGTTCAAATCCCTTGTTATTTGTAATGAAAGGTTTCTAGTCATCTTGTTTTCAAATGTTACTTGTAAGCATGTATTAGTTCATTCTTGAATTGCTATAATGAAATACTGGAGGCTGGGCACGGTGGCTCACGCCTGTAATCCCAGCACTTTGGGAGGCCGAGGTGGGTGGATCACGAGGTCAGGAGATCGAGACCCTCCTGGCTAACCCGGTGAAACCCCGTCTCTGCTAAAAAATACAAAAAATTAGCCAAACATGGTGGCAGGCGCCTGTAGTCCCAGCTACTCGGGTGGCTGAGGCAGGAGAATCGTTTGAACCTGGGAGGCGGAGGTTGCAGTGAGCCCAGATTGCGCCACTGCACTCCAGCCTGGGCAACAGAGCGAGACTCTGTCTCAAATAAGAAAGAAAGAGAGAAAGAGAGAGAGAGAGAAAGAGAGAGGAAGGAAGGAAGGAAGGAAGGAAGGAAGGAAGGAAGGAAGGAAGGAAGGAAAGAAGGAAGGAAGGAAGGAAGGAAAGGAAAAGACTGGAGAGTGGGTAATTTATAAAGAAAAGAGGTTTCACTGGCTCATGATTTCACAGGCTGTATAGGAGGCAAGGTGGTTTCTGCTTCTGGGGAGCCCTCAGAAAACTTACAATCATGGCAGAAGGTGTGGAGGGAAAGCAGACACACCTTACATGGCTGGAGCAGACGCAAGAGCTGGGGGTGGGGGAGGCACTACACACCTTTTTTTTTTTTTTTTTTTTTTTTTTTTTTTTTTTTTTGAGACAGAGTCTCTCTCTATTGCCCAGGCTGCAGTGCAGTGGCGTGATCTCAGCTCGCTGCAAACTCTGCCTCCGTGGTTCTCGCCTTTCTCCTGCCTCAGCCTCCCGAGTAGCTGGAACTACAGGTGCCCGCCACCTCGCCTGGCTAATTTTTTGTATTTTTAGTAGAGACTGGGTTTCACCACGTTAGCCAAATGGTCTCGATCTCCTGACCTTGTGATATGCCCACCTAGGCCTCCCAAAGTGCTGGGATTACAGGCGTGAGCCACCGCGCCTGGCCAGGTGCTACACACTTTTAAATAACTAGATATCATGATAACTCACTATCACAAGAACAGCCCCGAGGGGATGGTGCTAAAGCATTCATGAGAAACTGCTCCCATAATCCAATCACCTCCTACCAGGTCCCACCTCCAACATTGGGGGTTACAGTTTGACATGAAATTTGGGCAGGGACACGGATTCAAACCTTATCAAAGCATACCCTTTCTTGTTTGTATGAGAAACAAGAAATGAGGTTTCCCTCCAGCTGGACCCTTCTCAATCTCCTCATAAATAATCCAGATTTTCAGGGTTCAAAATACTTCAGAGCTATGAAGTAGGGACTGCTGAAAGATGTATTAACTCCTCCAGGCCTCCAAGGTGCCATTTAAAATGTTATTGCTTCATATCCCGTAATAGAAGCTGAAACCTTATTGATGGCCTTTCTCCTGATTGTTTGTATGTGGAGGGTGAAGGTTTGGAAATAAAGAGTTGGTGAACTAGAACAGGACACTGAATTAACTCTTTCAGCAAGGCTTAAAATAAAGGAATTTTAGTTTTACAAACTCTAAAGCCTAAAAGATACTGAAGCTTCCAGAATGAATCAGTAGCTAAGACAGTGTTATTAGATGCAATAATTACTGGAGGGGTGAAAACCTTGTTGATGCTGACCGAAAATAGGTACATTTAATACTTCTTTTATAGCAACATTTCCAATACTGTACTAACGTGAATATTAACCTAGTGTCTGTGTATTAAAATATGCACATTCTGGTTATATAGAAGAAACTTCAAACTGCCATCTTTTTATTATTAATAAAAGGTTAATCAGGTTTATGTTAACATCTTCAATTCATAGATTGGTCTGTTTGCAATAGGGAAAGAAATGAGACCATCAATGGCTAGTTTAACAAATATGCATGAATATAGAGGCAGCCTGAATAGTAGGTATATTTTGGAGCTGGTGTAACTAGATACATGGGAAGAAAGCCCTAATTTGTAGCATTTGCCAAGCTATATGGTCCAAATATTTCTACCATGTTTGACTTCTGGCTACCATATGGCATCACAGAATGCAAAGTTGGGAGGAGATACACCCAGTTGGTTCTGTGAGATGTATGATTGAGTCCTACATCATTGTTTATAATTCTTGGAAAGCCAGTTGGGTGGTAGGTACTTGGATAAGCCTTCTTATAATACTATAGGAAACAAGGGCAAATTTTATTGGCAAGGTCTGTGGCAGAGTCATGTAATGTGCATTGAATCTCCATTTACTCCCTGACAATTCTCATTGGCCAGTGGACTGGGAGCAGAGATGAAAACATTTAAAAGTTGTGTTGCAACCCCTCAGCCATCAGAGAGGTCGCATTCCCAATGGTGCAGATACAAGATGGTGGAACCCATATCAACCTGGTTCCATGAATGTCTGTGTGGAGCCCAATGCCCATTCACCCACATTGGGTATGTACGATGCTTCAGTTTGCTACCACTGCCTAACAAGCTGTCCCATACAAAATGGTTTAAAACAACAATTTGTTGTTACTTCTTCAATTTTGTGAGTTGGCTGGGCTCACCTGGGGAGTTCTTACAGTCTCACTTAGAGTCTGTCCTGTGGTTGTGGTCAGATAGTGCCCGGGTCTGGGGTGCTTAGGAAGCTTGACTGGGATTGAACTAAAGATGCTTCTGTGCTTATGTCTGGCACTTTGGTGCTCCTCTGAATAGAGGTTCATTCTCCAGATATTTTATATTGTGAATGGCTCCAAATGCAGTATCAGGAAGTGCCCGGATTTCTAAGGCACTGGGGAGAGCCACAGTGTCACTTCTGCCACACTTATTTCTGCACACTTCCTCGTTTAAAGTGAGTCATGGGATCGTGCAGAGTCAGAGTGGGAGGTAACTTTCCAAGGGTGTGATTACCAGGAGGGAAGAGTCATTGGGAACCCTTTTTGGAGACTAGCTACCACATACCATGAGTAAGAAACAAACCTTTGTCATGTTAAGCCACTTAGATTTCAGTGTTAATTTGTTCCCTTGGCAAAAACCTAGCCTAATCTGATTAATCCAGAAATTAATACTGTATTAGTGATGATAAGCTAGAAAAAACAAACCCCCAAATATCTGTGGCTTAACACATAGTCCTCTGGGGATTTGATGATTCTCCAGGACTGCAGCCTTCTAATGGTGACTCGGGTCCACGCTTCTTGCCTTTTGTTGGTTCACCATCCAGAACATGTGACTTCTAGCTAACTGGTGCAGAGGAAGGAGATCCTGGGGGACTCATAGGTCTTCAGTACGTATTGACCAGAACTAGTCATGTGCCCCCTCACTCCAGCTACAAACAGCCTGAGAAATTGCGGGGAGCATGTGGGCATTTGGTGTTTAGTAAATGTCTTGGTCATAATGTTATGTGGGATTCTTGGCCTCTTTTTTTCCTCCCTCCCCCTTATCTCATCCTCTGTAAGAAATTTAAAAGAAAGAAAGAGAGAAGGCCGGGCACGGTGGCTCACGCTTGTAATCCCAGCACTTTGGGAGGCCGAGGCGGGCGGATCACGAGGTCAGGAGATCGAGACCACGGTGAAACCCCATCTCTACTAAAAAATACAAAAAATTAGCCGGGCGCGGTGGCGGGCGCCTGTAGTCCCAGCTACTGGGAGGCTGAGGCAGGAGAATGGCGTGAACCCGGGAGGCGGAGCTTGCAGTGAGCCGAGATTGCGCCACTGCACTCCAGCCCGGGCGACAGAGCGAGACTCTGTCTCAAAAAAAAGAAAGAGAGAAACAGAAGGAAGGAGGGAAAATAGGAGGGCGGGAGGAAGAAAGGAAGGAATGAATGAGGCAGGAAGGGAGAAAAAATGGAAGGAAGAATACCGAAAGGAATTTGCTCTATAGGATGTAAAATGCAACCACTAAAACTACTGACAAAACAATACTATCAACAGATACTGCTAAATAAAAACTATTAACAAAGAACTGTAATAGCAGAGGCTTTCACTGTGTTTTTAACCTGTTTCATTTTTCTTTTTAATCAGCAATGATAAGGAAACTAAACTGGATTAAGTGCTATCATCTTGGAGGTGCAAAGGCAAACAAGGAGAAAGAAGTGATTGAAGAGCACTTCAGAAAGCTTGGTACATTCAAATCAGCAGGGCTTGATTACTCGCATCCCAGGACACTTAAGGAATTGGCAAATATAATTGCAAGACCACCAGCCTTTATTTTAGAAAATGAAGGTTGGACAGAAGAAGGTCCTGACAAGTAGAATCAGCAGATGGAGTACCTGTTTTTTAAAACAGGGAAAAGGACAGCTGTAGTAATTATAGACTATTCAACTTATCTTGGATACCTGGGAAGATACAAGAGCAAATCATCAAACAATCAATTTGCAACCACCTAGAAGAGCACAAGGTACTGGGTCGTAATCAACATGATTTTGTGAAGTGCAAATTATGCCACACCAATTTAATTTTATCTATGATAGAGTGATGAGCCTGGCAGAAGAGGGGAAAGCAATATCTACAACTGGACTTCAAAAAGGTTTATTTTTATTTTTTTATTTAAAATATTCCATTTCCTGGCATTTTCAGCATCAATCTTCTGAGAGGATGCTACTTGAACAGCAGATGGGCAGGCATGATTCTGGGTAAAACACTTAAAACGGTAAAAACAAGGATTCTACTCCAGGCTGACATAGTTATTATTATTATTATTATTTATTTTTATTTTTGAGAGGGAGTCTCGCTCTGTCTCCCAGGCTGGAGTGCAGTGGTGCGATCTTGGCACACTGCAATCTCCGCCTCCTGGGTTCACACCATTCTCCTGCCTCAGCCTCCTGAGTAGCTGGGACTACAGGCGCCCGCCACCACGCCCAGCTAATTTTTTGTATTTTTAGTAGAGACGGGGTTTCACCATGTTAGCCAGGATGGTCTCGATCTCTTGACCTCGTGATCCACCCACCTCGGCCTCCCAAAGTGCTGGGATTACAGGTGTGAGCCACTGCGCCTGGCCATTGTTATTATTATTATAATCAATTGATGTAGACAAAGATGACAGTAGTGAGGTGAAGATGGCATTCTCCATCACTGATGAGAAATATGACAGAACATAGGAGATGTAAAAACCCATTTAAGACGTCCAACAGCTAAGTAATATGAGATCCAGAAGTGGAGAACAGACAAAACGGTATAAGAGACATTACTCGAGAAATTATATAAGAAAATTTCCCAGAAAAGGACACATTTTTACATTAAAATAACCCTCTAAGTGCCAACTGTGATAAATGGGGAAGATAACCCACTTGGACATAATTTTGTAAAATTTTAGAACTCTAAGAATAAACAAAAGTTTTTGAAAGCTTTCAGAAGGAAAAATTAGGCCACCTATAGAGGAATGTAAATTGAACAGCTCAATTCTCATTAACATCTCTGGCTGCTGGAAAATAATAGAGTAGTCCTTTCAGTTCTGGGGGAAATTAAATTTGAAACTAATTTACATATCCAGCCTACCTATCAATCAACTGTGAGGGTAGAATGTTGGTGTTTCATACAAACCAGGACTTGTAAAATTTACTTGGAAGGACTCCTTTTTTAAGTTATTTGAGCATGTATTCCAGCAGGATGAAGAAGTTATCCAAGAAAGATTAAGGCAAGGGATCTTTCTAACACAAGAAAGGAAAGTAGTGTGTGATTAAAAAAAAAAAAAAAATCATCCATTTTGAAGTAGGAGGACAAAGAGTGCCAAAGAGAAGGACTCTGGGGCAAAATAATTGCATGCCGTCCATAGTGTTACTAGGAGAACAACAACAACAAAAGTTTTAGTATAAGATAAACTATATATTAGTCAATAAAAAGATAGGCAATTAATAATTCCAGAAAAACAAAAAGCCAATTATGTTATGGCCCAATTTAGAAGAATAATGTATAATTTTCAGTAATTTAGGGAGTGTAAGAAAAAGACTAATACATGGTGCTAAGATATTTTTCATTGAATATATGAAGGGTATGCTAAACATATGAAGGATATGACACTGCCCTCATAGAAAGGAAAATTGCATTCCTAATATGCTACCTAGTTCAGCAGTGCACAATATTGATGTAGTCTTACTAATGTAATTACTTTTTGTTGTTGTTGTTAACTACAGTCACCATCCTGTATATTAGATCTCTAGAATGTATTCATCTTCTAAGTTAAAGTTCATCCTTTACAGTCAACCTAAGGACAAAGAAAGTAAGATCTTGGTTATTTTGCAAAAAAAGGCAAGAATTATTCTTCATAATATAAAAGTATAGCTGACAAAAGGTGGGAAATAGAAAGTTAAGGAAATATGAAGAGAAGGATAGTATCATAGATACCTGCAACTTCTGTAATCTGAAGTCAGGATACTGACTCAAGTTTTTGGAATAAAAAATTGATGTGTAACGTAGTATTTAAAGTTAAGGGGTAACCACAACAAAACTTAAAAATAATGACATAACTACCTAACACTGAAGGAATTGGGAGGAAGAAGAAAACATAAATGAGCTAAATTCTTATGTTTTATACCTGGAGGCCATTAGATAACCAAGAAATTGGAAAGAAGAGTGATTTTTCCAAACTCTTCATATATTCAAAGCATGCATAATTCATGAGTAGTTTTTTTATAGGCAGATCTGTATGGTCATGGGGGTATAATCTCAGAGCACAGGTGCAGACAATCTCTGTAGCATAAGGACACATTGTGTTACGAATGATCTTGCAGCCATAGCATTTTTTCCATTTCATTATCCATGCCCAGTTATAAGATTGTATTCGCAAACTTAAAGTTGTATTTGCTTTAATACTCTCTTAAATTTTCCCGGAATTATCTTTGATATTTCACAGAGTACTGTCTCCAAAATTTAATAGCTTGGTACGTGGCCATGTGGCCTTTATCTAGTGTTTTATTGTCTCTGACTTCTGTTCCAAAAGAATATATTTTCAAGATTGGGTTTTTGTTCTCACTGAATTAAATGCTCACTGGAACTTGCTCCTTAGATGACCTTGTATAGAATAAAAACTATTTAAAAATTATAACTCTAAAAATTAAAATAATAGGTCAGAGGTGGTGGCTCACACCTGTAATCCCACTACTTTGAGAAGTTGAGGTGGGAAGATCACTAGAGCCCAGGAGCTTGAGACCAGCCTGGGCAACAAAGTAAGACCTCATCTCTACAAAATATTATTAAATTTTTTTTATTTAAAGAACTTTTTTTTTTTTTTGAGACAAAGTTTTGCTCTTGTTGCCCAGGCTGGAGTACAATGGCGCCATCTCGGCTCACTGCAACCTCCGTCTCCTGGGTTCAAGTGATTCTCCTGCCTCAGCCTCCCAAGTAGCTGGGATTACAGGCATCTGCCACCAAGCCTGGCTAATTTTTGTATATTTAGTAGAGACGGGGTTTCACCATGTTGACCAGCCTGGTCTTGAACTTCTGACCTCAGGTGATCCACCCACCTCGGCCTCCGAAAGTGCTGGGATTACAGGCGTGAACCACTGCGCCTGGCCCCTTAAATACATTTTTAAATAATTGAGACGACCTATGATCATGTGGGGTGAGACACTGTCTTAAAAAATTAATTATAATTTAAAATTACAATTGAAATTAAAATAACATCATCCAGGTGCAGTGGCTCATGCTTGTAATCTCAGCACTTTGAGAGGCCAGGGCAGGTGGATTACTTGTGGCCAGGAGTTCAAGACCAGCCTGACCAACATGGTGAAACCCCATCTCTACTAAAAATACAAAAATTAGCCAAGCGTGATGGTGGGCATCTGTAATCCTTGCTACTCAGGAGGCTGAGGCATGAGAATCACTTGAACCCGGGAGGTGGTTGCAGTGAGCCAAGATCGTGCCATTGCACTCCTGCCTGGGTGACAGAGTGAGTAAGACTCCATGTCAAATAATAATAATAATAATAAGCTAACAACATAAAAATCCACTGAACTACTTCTAGATTTAAATTTACATAACTTTTAAATAACAGCATGATCTACAACCCACTGTTAAATGATGGCGGGTGCAAGTAAAATCTCATTGTAACTCAGTAAGTAGGGTCTACAATATTCAATTCCATAACATGTGACGCCAATTTAGTACAAAGTTAATGAAATGACCAAGATGATCCTGCTGCAAAAGGACAGGAGCCAGTCACCAAACTTGTCATATCCAAATTCATGTTATCAAAGAGCACATAATTACAAGTTCCATTGTACTTCTGATTACCAGCTAAAGTGGCATGCCACATAGCCACAAAGATTAAGACAGTTGCCATTCTTATTGCCTCTTAGTTTTGAAATTGTGCAGCTTTTAAAAAACAACTTTTTATTTTTATTTATTTACTTATTTAATTTAATTTTTTTTTTTTTTTTTTGAGACGGAGTCTCCCTGCCTAGCCCAGGTTGGAATGCAATGACACCATCTTGGCTCACTGCAAGTTCCGCTTTCCGGGTTCAAGCGATTCTCCTGCCTCAGCCTCCTGAGTAGCTGTGATTACAGGTGCACGCCACCACACCTGGCTAATTTTTGTATTTTTAGTAGAAACGGGGTTTCACCATGTTGGTCAGGCTAGTCTCGAACTCCTGACATTGTGATCCACCCGCCTCGGCCTCCCAAAGTGCTGGGATTACAGGCATGAGCCACCACGCCCAGCTTATTTATTTATTTTTTGAGACAGAGTCTCGCTCCTATCACCCAGGCTGGAGTGCAGTGGCACGATCTTGGCTCACTGCAACCTCTGCCTCCCGGGTTCAAGCAATTCTCCTGCCTCGGCCTCCCAAGTAGCTGGAATTACAGGTGCCCACCACCATGCCTGGCTAATTTTTGTATTTTTAGTAGAAACAAGGTTTCACCATGTTGTCCAGGCTGGTCTTAAACTCCTGACCTCAGGTGATCCACCGGCCTTAGCCTCCCAAAGCGTTGGGATTGCAGGCGTGAGCCACCGCAGCCGGCCTAAAAAATTACTCTTGACAGGAGTTAAATAATTTCAAATTTTGCACAAAACTGGGACTTTCTTATTTTTAAAACATTTATTTTTATTTATTCATTATTTATTTATTTATTTTTTGAGACGGAGTCTTGCTCTGTCACCCAGGCTGGAATGCAGTGGCGTGATCTCAGCTCATTGCAAACTCTGTCTCCTGGGTTCAAGCAATTCTTCTGCCACAGCCTCCCAAATAACTGGGACTACAGGTGTGTGTAACCACACCTGTCTAATTTGTGTATTTTTAGTAAAGACGGCATTTCACCATGTTAGCCAGGTTGGTCTTGAAATCCTGACCTCAGGTGATCTGCCCACCTCGACCTGCCAAAGTGCTGGGATTACAGGCACAAGCCACTGTGCCCAGGCTATTTTTTTAATTTTTTTTTTTTTTTTAGACAGAGTCTCGCTCTGTCGCCAGGCAGGAGTGCAGTGGCGTGATCTCAGCTCATTGCAAACTCTGCCTTCTGGGTTCAAGCAATTCTTCTGCCACAGCCTCCCAAGTAACTGGGACTACAGGTGTGTGTCACCACACCTGGCTAGTTTTTGTATTTTTAGTAAAGATGGCGTTTCGCCATGTTAGCCAGGTTGGTCTTGAAATCCTGACCTCAGGTGATCTGCCCACCTCGACCTCCCAAAGTCCTGGGATTACAGGCATGAGCTACTGTGCCAGGCCTATTTTTTTAATTTTTTTTTTTTTAGACAGAGTCTCACTCTGTCGCCAGGCTGGAGTGTGGTGGCACGATCTCAGCTCACTGCAACCTCCACCTCCCAGGTTCAAGCGATTCTCCTGCCTCAGCCCCCCAAGTAGCTGGGACTACAGGCATGCACCACTACGCCTGGCTAGTTTTTGTATTTTTAGTAGAGATGGGGTTTCACCATGTTGGCCAGGATGGTCTCGATCTCTTGACCTCGTGATCCGCCTGCCTCAGCCTCCCAAAGTGCTGGGATTACAGGCAAGTGCCACGGTGCCTGGCCTATTTTTTTAATTTAAAAAAAAATTTTTCAGAGGTGGTGTCTCACCATGTTGCCCAGGCTGGTCTTAAAAACCTGGGCTCAAGTGATCCTCCCACCTCAGCCTCCCAAAATATTAGGATTACAGGTGTAAGTCACTGTGCCTGCCAAAGCTGGGACTTTCTTACTAGGCCAGTTATACTACTTGAAATATGCATTATTCTTTGTTTGCTTGTTTTTGAGACAGGGTCTTGCTCTGTTGCCCAGGCTAAGTGCAAGTGGTACAGTCGGGGCTCACTGCAGCCTTGACTTCCCAGGCTCAAGTGATCCTCCCACCTCAGCCTTCCAAGTAGCTGAGACTACAAGCACACACCAGCACACCTAGCTAATTTTTTTTTTTTTTTTTTTTGTAGAGACAGTGTCCCTCTATGTTGCCCAGGCTGGTCTCGAACTCCCACACTCAAGCTATCCTCCCGCCTCAGCCTCCCAAAATGCTGGGATTACAGGCGTGAGTCACACCACTCTTAGCCTTGTTATTCCAACTTATGTAAAATATGAGCATATCATAAAACAGCAGTATTTATTTTAAAAGTTTTGGGTAAGAGAGCCTCTTTACAACGAGAAAACTAAAAGCAGAAATGTTTAACAGAGGCCAGGCACGGTGGCTCATGCCTGTAATCCCAGCACTTTGGGAGGTCGAGGAGGGCAGATCACCTGAGGTCAGGAGTTCGAGACCAGCCTGGCCAACATGGTGAAACCCCGTCTCTACTAAAAATACAAAAATTAGCCAGGTGTGGTGGTGGGCGCCAGTAGTCCCAGCTACTCAGGAGGCTTAGGCAAGAGCATCACTTGAACCCAGGAGGCAGAGGTTTCAGTGAGCCAAGATCGCACCACTGTACTCCAGCCTGGGCAACAGAGCAAGACTCCATCCAAAAAAAAAAAAAAAGAAATGTTTAACAGAAAGTCTCACACAAACCCACAGCTAATATCATACTGTATGGGGAAAAGTTGAAAAGTTTTCCTCTAAGATCTGGATCAGGACAGATGTCTACTTTCATCACTTTTATTCAACATAGTCCTAGAACTGCTAGCCAAAGTAATTAGGCAAGGGAAAGAAATAAAAGACATCCAAATTGGAAAGGAGGAAGTCAAATTGTCCCTGTTGGCAGGTGACGTGATATTATGTATAGAAAACCCTAATGACTCCACCAAAAAAACTGTTAGAATGGATAAACCAATTTAGTAAAGTTGCAGGATGCAAAATCAACATACAAAAATCAGTAGTGTTTTTTTATGCCAATAATGAACTATCCAAAAAAGAAATCAAGAAAATAATCCCATTTATAATAACTAATATATATAAATATATAAAATCTACGAATACATTTAACCAAGGAGGTAAAGTATCTCTACAATGGAAACTATAAAACATTGATGAAAGAAATTGAAGAGGATACAAATAAATGGAAAGATATTCTGTGTTCATGGACTGAAGGAATTAGTATTGTTAAAATGTACATACTACTCAAAGTGATCTACAGATTCAGTGCAATCCCTGTCAAACTTTAGATGACATTCTTCACAAAAATAGAAAAAAATCAATTCTAAAATTTTTATGGAACCACAAAAGTTCCCAAATAACCACAGCATTCTTGAACAAAAAGAACAAAACTGGAGACATCACACTACCTGACTTCAAAATATACTACACAAAGCTATGATAACCAAAATAGCATGGTATTGGCATAAACATGACACATTAATCAATGGCACTAAATAAGGAACACAGAAATAAATCCACACACAGCCAGCTGATTTTCTGTGATGGTACCAAGAACATACATTGGAAAAAGGACAGTGTCTTCAATAAATGATGTGGGGAAAACTGAATGTCCATATGCAGAAAATGAAACTAGACACCAAACTCTCACCATATACAAAAATCAACTCAAAATGGATTAAAGACTTAAATGTAAGATCTGAAACTATAAAACTACTGGAAAAAAATCATAAGGGAAATACTTCATGACATCCATCTGGGGAAAGATTCTTTTGGATGAGAACTCAAAAGCACAGCCGGGAGCAGTGGCTCATGCCTGTAATCCCAGCACTCTGGGAGGCCAAGGCGGGTGGTTCACCTGAGGTCAGGAGTTCAAGACCAACCTGGCCAACATGGCGAAACCCCATCTCTACTAAAAATACAAAAAAATTAGCCAGGCATAGTGGTGAGTGCCTGTAATCCCAGCTACTCGGGAGGCTGAGGCACAAGAATCGCATGGATCTGGGAGGCAGAAGTTGCAGTGAGCCGAGATTGCACCATTGCACTCCAGCCTGGGCGACAGAGTGAGACTCCCTCTCAAAAAAAAAAAAAAAAAAAAAAAAGCGCTAAAAGCAAAAATGGACAAGTGGAATTGCATCAAACCAAAAAGCTTCTGCACAGCAAAGGAAACAATCAACAGAGTGAAAAGACAACCTATAGAATGGGAGAAAATATTTACAAACTGTGCATCTGACAAGGAGTTAATATGCAAAATATATAAGGAATTCAACTTAATAGCGAAAAATAAATAATCCAATTTAAAAATGGGCAAAAGACCTTAATAGCCGCTTTTCAAAAGAAGACACACAAATGGCCAATAGGAAAAATGTAGGCCAGGCGTGGTGGCTCATGCCTGTAATCCCAGCACTTTGGGAGGCCGAGGCAGGTGGATCATGAGGCCAAGAGATTGAGACCATCCTGGCCAACATGGTGAAACCCCGTCTGTACTAAAAATACAAAAAATTAGCCAGGCGTGGTGGCGGGTGCCTGTAGTCCCAGCTACTCAGGAGGCTGAGGCAGGAGAATGGCGTGAACCCGGGAGGCGGAGCTTCCAGTGAGCCGAGATGGCACCGCTACACTCCAGCCTGGGCGGCAGAGCAAGAGTCCATCTCAAAAAAAAAAAAAAAAAATTAGCTGGGCGTCGTGGCGGGCGCCTGTAGTCCCTGCTACTCGGGAGGCTGAGGCAGGAGAATGGCGTGAACTTGGGAGGCAGAGGTTGCAGTGAGCCAAGATCGCGCCACTGCACTCCAGGTTGTTGACAGAGCAAGACTGCGCCACAGAAAAGAAAAAGAAAAAAGAAAGAAAGAAAAAAAGATTTCAAGGAAAATATTTGTTCTTGAGGAGCTAAGAAGATAACAAGATAAACATATGCAACTGTTTCTCTCTTTCTGTTTCTCTCTTGCATACCCTTCTATGTGAGGGAACAATAATTCTTCTCAACATCCCTTAATGTAAGCCACCTCTTGAACACACAATAGCTAAGAAAATCTGTTAAGTTTTAAAATTCATGACAATGACTGGTTTCTTAATTATGTAGGGAGAAACATTTTGAGACTGTCTTTGCATCTTGTTTTGGTGGTGATCACTTTTTTCATTCCCATGACTGCAGGAATATTGATCTCAGCGTTACTTTGACCATTAATGAATTATGATGGCAATAAGCAAAGATGCGCACCTCTAGCCTCCGGGGAGCTTAATCTTCTGCTACAACGTTTGCATTTGTAAGTCAGCACCTGTGTAATCTATATTCTATTTGTTATTCTCCTTTAATTACGTATTGGTAGTGGTCCATTTGCAGGCTGGGAGCAACCAACTGGAGCATCAAAAAGATTATTAAAATATTGACTTTAAATTAAAAGGCCAAAAAGGGAACAACACAGGGTTTGTTTCTACCCATTCCGTTATGATGGTTCAGGAACAATTATTTCCTTTCATCTCATGAAAAGTTTCAAGAACTGTGCAAGGAACTCCTATATGCCCTTTACATTCATTCATTATTTATATCTTGCCCCACTTGCTGTCTTGCTTTGTATTATCTATGTAAGCCATAGTTCAAATGTAAATTCAGATTTTCTCAATTGTTCCAATGATGTCCCAATAATTATAAACTAATTATAATTATAAAAAACTGAGTTCCCATGTCTCCTTTGTCTCCTCTAATATGGAGAAATTTCTCCGCTTTTCTTAGTTTTCTTACTTTGACTTTTTTTTTTTTTTTTTGAGATGGAGTCTTGCTTTGTTGCCCAGGCTGGAGTGCAGTGGTGCAGTCTTGGCTCACTGCAGCCTCCATCTCCAGAGTTCAAGCGATTCTCCTGCATCAGCTTCACGAATAGCTGGGATTACAGGCATGCGCCACCATGCCCAGCTAATTTTTTGTATTTTTAGTAGAGGTGGGGTTTCACCATGATGCTCAGGCTGGCGAACTCCTGACCTCAGGTAATCCATCTGCCTTGCCCTCCCAAAGTGCTGGGATTACAGGCGTGAGCCGAGATCGCGCCATTGCACTCCAGCCTGGGCAACAAGAGCGAAACTCCGTCTCAAAAAAAAAAAAAAAGTTGACCTTGATATTTTTTGCCTGGTCATGTATAGCTCTTTTTGGAATAAGAAAAGTATTGCTATTTTATACAAAAACGGAACGTCTTTGGTTTAGTAAATTGGTAGTGTGGCATAAAAATATCTTAGAGGGAGCTGAATTATTCATCATTCGGTTCTAGATATTTTCTAATTTCTTTTGTGATTTAGTCTTTGTACCACAAGATATTTAAAACTAGATCACTTAATCTGTGAATTTTCTTTCTTTTCTTTTCATTTTTTTTTTGAGACGGAGTTTTGCTCTTGTTGCCCAGGCTGGAGTGCAATGGTGCAATCTCCACTCACTGCAACCTCCGCCTCCCGGCTTCAAGCAATTCTCCTGTCTCAGCCTCCCAAGTAGCTGGAATTACAGGCTCATGCCACCATGCTCGGCTAATTTTTGTATTTTTAGTAGAGACGGGGTTTCATCATGTTGGTCAGGCTGGTCTCGAGCTCCTGACCTCAGGTGATCTGCCCACCTCGGCCTCCCAAAGTGCTGGGATTACAGGCATTAGCCACCGCGCCAGGTCAATTTGTGAATTTTCTAGTTACCTTTTTCCTAACGGTTTGTTTGTTTGTTTCTCTCTTTCTTTCTTTCTCTTTCTTTCTTTCTTTCTTTCTTTCTCTTTCTTTCTTTCTTTCTTTCTTTCTTTCTTTCTTTCTTTCTTTCTTTCTTCCTTCCTTCCTTCCTTCCTTCCTTCCTTCCTTCCTTCTTTCTTTCTTTCTTTCTTTCTTTCTTTCTTTCTTTCTTTCCTTTCTTTCCTTTCTTTCTCTTTTCTTCTTTTCTTTTTCTTTCTCTCTTTTTCTCTTTCTTTTCTTTCTCTCTGTCTGTCTGTCTGTCTGTCTGTCTGTCTGTCTTTCGACAGGGTGTCTCTCTACTGCTCAGGCTGGAACGCAGTGGTGCGATCATAGCTCACTGCAGCCTCGACTTCCTGGGCTCAGGTGACCCTCTCGCCTGAAACCATACTCCCCCTCAAGTAGCTGAAACTACAGGTATGTACCACCACACCCAGCTAATTTTTATTTTTTGTGGAGACGGGATCTTGCTTTGTTGCCCAGGCTGGTCTTTAATTCCTGGCCTCATGCGACCCTCCGTCTGCCTCTCAATGCACTGGGAGCCACTGTGCCCAGCCCTGTATTTCTTTTACAAGTGATGTTTTAGCATAATTCTGTGAAGCCCAGGGAGAAGATTCTGTATGATTTCAGTAATGTGAAAGTTGTTCAGACTTGCTATGTTGTCCAGCATACATCAATTTCATAAATGTTCCAAATACACTTGAAAAGGAAATGTTTTCTGTGGTTGTTGGTTGGAGTGTTCCTCTTGTCAATTGTGTCAAGTTTATTAACCTTGTTCAAGCCTTCTGTTTTGTTAATGATTTGCTTATTTTTTGCTTGTTTTGAGTGTTTGCTTATTCTATCATTTATTGAGAGAGGGGTGTTAAAATCTCTCACTGAAAGTATGACTTCATTTCTTTCTTCAGTTTTTGCTATGAATATTTTGAGGCCAGGTTATTAGGATGAATTCAAATTTAGAATTCTTGTATCTTCTGGTAAACTTAACCTTTTTCTCATAATAAAGTTTCCCTATTTATCTCTAGCGATACTTTCTGCTGTAACCACTAATTTAATGTTAATATAGCTACACCTTCTTTCTTCTGGTTAATGCTTGCATCCGGTTTTGTTTGTTTTCATTTTGTTTTGTTTTTTGAGACGGAGTCTCACTCTGTCACCCAAGCTGGAGCGCAGTGGCACCATCTCGGCTCACCGCAACCTCCGCCTCCTGGGTTCCAGCGATTTTCCTGCCTCAACCTGCCGAGTAGCTGGAGTAGCTGGGATTACAGGCACTTGCCACCACGCCCAGCTAATTTTTGTATTTTTAGTAGAGATGGGGGTTTCACCATGTTGGCCAGGCAGGTCTTGAACTCCTAACCTCAGGTGATCCGCCTGCCTTGGCCTCCCAAAGTGCTGGGATTACAGGCATGAGGTACCGCGCCCGGCCCATTCTTTTTTTTATCCTTTTCCTTTTCCTATCCAATTACTTTCGATCATTTTGAACATTTTATATGGCTTTCCTTAATTTTTTTTTTTTTTTTTTTGAGATGGAGTCTCGCTCTGTCACCCAGGCTGGAGTGCAGTGGCACAATCTCGGCTCACTGCAAGCTCCACCTCCCGAGTTCACACCATTCTCCTGCCTCAGCCTCCCGGGTAGCTGGGACTACAGGTGCCCGCCACCACGCCTGGCTAATTATTTTTTGTATTTTTAGTAGAGACGGGGTTTCACCGTGTTAGCCAGGATGGTCTCGATCTCCTGACCTCGTGATCCACCTACCTCGGCCTCCCAAAGTGCTGGGATTACAGGTGTGAGCCACCGCCCCCAGCCTCCTTAATTTTTTAATATTTCCTTTACATATATTTTCGCTGATTTTTAAAAATTATAGACATTGTGACTATTCAAACCAACATATCTCCAAAAATAATTCCTTAATATCATCTAACACCAAGCCCACACTCAGCTAACTCCAGTTGTTTATAACGTGACTTTTAGAACTGTGTGTGTCAGCCAGGCGCGGTGGCCCGCGCCTGTAATCCCAGCACTTTGGGAGGCCGAGGCGGGCAGATCACGAGGTCAGGAGTTTGAGACCAGCCTGGCCAATATGATGAAACTCCATCTCTACTAAAAATACAAACATTAGCCGGGCATGGTGGTGCATGCCCGTAGTCCCAGCTATTCCAGAGGCTGAGGCGGAGAATTGCTTGAACTCGGGAAGTGGAGGTTGCAGTGAGCCAAGATCGTGCCACTACGCTCCAGCCTGGGCGACAAGTGAGACTCCATCTCAAAAAGAAAGAAAGAAAGAAAGAAAAAAGAACTGTGTGTGTCATTGCATTTAACTGTATGGCTCTTAGTCTTTTAAAATCTAAAATAAGCTAACTTAATTGATAAATTGTTATGTCAGGAGTGACCGTAGGAAATGAAACAGATATTTTAAAAATCACTCTTAAAAATATATAAGGAATATATTCAGTACATCCCCTTTATAAGAAAAATCAGAAAGATACAAAAAGTAGAAATAAGAAAATAAATATTTTTATGGCTTTTACCAATTGTGAACATGACTACCTTCCTGATACATTTATCTCTGTCTAGCTCCTTATCTGTCAATACTTTTACAAGGTGAGACCATTCTGTATGTAATTCTGCATTTACTGTAGGCAGTTTTATATCTTGCTTTGTATCTTTAAAATTGATATGATTATACTTTTTTTTTAAGAGACAGGGTCTCACTTTGTTGCCCAAGCTAGGCTGGAGTGCTGTGGCATGATCATAGTTCACAACAGCTTGAGTTCCTGGATTTAAGTGATTCTCCTGCTTCAGCCTTCCAACTAGTTGGAACTACAGATGCATACCACTGCACCCAGCTCATTAAAAAAAAAATGTTTTTATAGAATGGGGTCACTTGCATTGTTGCCCAGGCTGGTCTCAAACTCCTGGCCTAAAGCTATCCTCCCACCTCAGCCTCCCAAAGCACAGGGATTACAGGCATGAGCCACCACAACTTGCCAGTAATTATATTTTTAATGGCTGCATATTGTACCATTAAGTGACTATGCTAATTTTGTAAACAAACATCTTCTGTTGAATATTTAGTTTTTTCCAATTGTAATTGTTAATAAAAATAAACATATTTTTGAAGAAATTTTAGTCTGCTTCACATTATAGCCTAATCCTAGACTCTTAAAAGTGATATTTCTTGTTTCTTTTTCTTTTTCTTTTTTCTTGAGACAATGTTTCGCTCTTGTCGCCCAGGCTGCAGTGCAATGGCGCAATCTTGGCTCACTGCAGCCTCTGCCTCCCGGGTTTAAGCGATTCTCCTGCTTCAGCCTCCTGAGTAGCTGGGATTACCGGTGCCCGCCACCATGCCCAGCCAATTTTTGTATTTTTAGTAGAGACGGGGTTTCACCATGTTGGCCAGGCTGGTCTCCAACTCCTGACCTCAGGTGATCCACCAGCCTAAGTCTCCCAAAGTGCTGAGATTACAGACGTGATCCACTGCACCCAGCAATGAAATTTTTTAATGCAAAGGTTTAACCTCTTTTAAAGCTTTCCAGAAAAGTGTTCAAAACTTTTAAAATTCCAGTGAGCTAAAGTTAACTACATTGAGATTAATGTCCTCATCATAGCAGACACAGCCTGCGAGGCTTCATGGATACTTGTTTTGGACACCTGTTGTGGAAGCTGACGATGCCAGATACTTTCCCAGGATCTCTTGAAGCGGGGGCACTGCCCTGTGACCTGGGATAGACCGATCCAATTGGCTCCCTCCAGACTGCAGCAGAGGCTGTTTATACCAAGAAGCACAGTAGAGAATCCCTTTGGGGGATGCCTGTAGTGGCAGGAGCTGAGGGGTGCTGCATCTGATGTACAGAGCTGAGGTGGTGGCCATGAGGTCCAGCACTCAGTGCTGGTGGCAGTGGTGTCCTCACCAGTAAGGGCTTGGGTATGATTTTGGCTCTGGCTGTGGCTGATTCTAGTTTTTCTTCTTCTTGCCCATTTACTGAGTCTGGTTGTCTAGCCCTTCCTGATCTTCTTTCAAGTCCCAGTACCCTTCAATAAATTACTTTTCTGTTAAAACTAGTCAGTTTGATTCTATGGCTTGCAAAAAAGAATTTGATGAATCTTCTATACAGGGATTCTTCTTCTGTGTAGCAAGGCCCATTTCAAATAGCAGGAGTATTGGCATGCTGAGGGAGCGCCAGGGTGATACAGAGCTCAGCGTGGTCACGTGTCAGGGCTGGGAGTTGGAAGAGCCCAGGTCAGTGAACTGGAACAATATTGGAATCTGAAGGTAAAAATAGCTTCTTAAGTTAACATACCGGGCATGGTGGCTCACACTTGTAATCCCAGCACTTTGGGAGGCTGAGGCGGGCGGATCACCAGAGGTCAGGAGTTCGAGACCAGCCTGACCAACATAGAGAAACCCCGTCTCTACTAAAAATACAAAATTAGCTGGGCATGGTGGCGCATGCCTGTAATCCCAGCTACTTGGGAGGCTGAGGCAGGAGAATCGCTTGAACCCGGGAGGCGGAGGTTGCAGTGAGCCGAGATTGCGCCATTGCACTCCAGCCTGGGCTCGAAACTCCATCTCAAAAAACAAAAACAAAAACAAGAAGTTAACATTAGCCGGGCACAGTGGCTCATGCCTGTAATCCCAGCACTTTGGGAGGCCGAGGCCAGTGGATCACAAGGTCAGGAGATCGAGACCATTCTGGCTAACACAGTGAAACCCGGTCTCTACTAAAAATGCAAAAAATTAGCCGGATGTGGTGGCAGGCGCCTGTGGTCTCAGCTACTTGGGAGCCTGAGGCAGGAGAATCAGTTGTTGCAGTGAGCCAAGATTGCACCACTGCACTCCAGCCTGGGCGACAGGGCAAGACTCCATCTCAAAAAAAAAAAAAAAAAAAAAAAAAAAGAAGTTAACATGTATGGCTGGCCACGCCTCCACAACTTTGGGAAGCTGAGGCAGGTGGATCACTTGAGGCCAGGAGTTTGAGACCAGCCTGGCCAACATGGTAAAACCCTGTCTCTACTAAGAATACAAAATTATCTGGGCGTGGTAGTGCATGCCTGTAGAACTAGCTACTTGGGAGGCTGAGGCAGGAGAATGGCTTGAACCCAGGAGGTAGAGGATGCAGTCAGCTGAAGTTGTACCACTGCACTCCAACCTGGACAACAGAATGAGACTCTGTCTCAAAAAAAAGTTTGATTCTTGGGCACGCAGTCTGTATGGTAATAGAGTGATTCAGGGGCTGATTCAGGAGTCCAGCTCTTGTAAATGTGTTACTAGAAACCAGGTCTGGGAAGGTGACTAAACATTAAGCCTCTGAATGGACAAGAAGCCAGGCAGCCTAGGTTGAGATGGGTGTTGGGTCTGAGACTATACATGGGCAGGGGGCAGTGGTAGATAGAGCTGTGCAGACTTGGAGTGGAAGCCAACAACCACCAGGGAAGGCCATGGCAACCACTTAGGAATTTCTTTTTGGCCATTTCTTCAGAACCAGTTTCCAAGGAATATGACAAAAGCAGCCTCGTAATGTTAAGAGGTAAACTTTGTTTCTGACCAAAGCAGTATTACTCAGTTTGATATCTTTCCCATAGGGATGGGCTTTGATAAATTTAGACCACTTCAAAAATCCAGAAAACCAAGTCTGTAACCACTAGGGACATTTAGAAGAACATTGCAGCTCTAAAGGCGATCTTCAGAATAGCTATTTGTTTAGGCTTTATGTGTTTCCAAAGTTAACCAGTGTTTCACATCAGCTATCTTCTCTAACCCTCTCAACAACCCTGAAAGGTAGGTATTAGTAACCCCACTTCATGGATGAAAGAACAGGCTGAGAAATCAAGTATCAGGTTAAATTGTAAATGAGTGGTAAAGCAAGAATTCAAACCCAGATCTGGTTCGCTTTTTCTGTAGGCAGTGTTTAAGGAGGATCCAGAAATACTATAAGTGATGCCAGCGTTAGTGTTGCCTCCTCAGAAGACTGCTTTCAGGGGAACAGTATACATCTGCCCTGTAAATTCTGGATGGTAAATATGACAAAACCTCTCTCCTTGACCCAGCTCTAGTGAGACTGCTCTAAGCCCTCTTCTCAACATGGCTCAACCTTGGGCTTCAGTGTACATTTTGTTGGGCCTGCATTGCTCAGTTTTAGCACGAGTCCGGTTAAGTTAAAGAGAATCTCACAGCTTTTATATCAGATTCTTCCATATCTGATCAAATTCCTCATCCCCTACCTTCAATATCTGATCACTCTGCCCTGTCTGCACTAAGAATCTCCCCTCAACCTTGATGTCTCCTCTTAGTAATTTTCCATCCACCAATCTCTCCCCACTCTTCAAACCTGCTCCTTGGCTATAAGTCCCTACCCCTTCTTGTCTTATTTGCAATAGAGCTCAGTTCTACACTGGGGTCTCTTTTTCCTGATTGCAATAGTTCCTGAATAAAATCTGTTTTTACCGCTTTATCCACTGTCTAGCTCTGGTTTTCTTTACCAGAAGTCACAGTTAACACATGTGAAAACCCATTTGCAAAACAAATCCACAGGACTCAGTCCATGTGCTGTGAAGTCTTTGATTAAGGGCTTAAAAACAATGAAAAGTAATAAACAGATCTGAATACAGATTCAGGCAATAAAACACTTTCATTGGTTTTCATACTCAGCAAAAGTATTTTTACTGGTTAAAAGATAAATAATTCTCACTCTACTAACTCAATGACACATTGAAACATTAACATAAGTTGTGCAACTTTCAGTGAAGCTACTCTCTTTGCGTAGTCACGGCCCTTTCTGCCAAGGTACAGGGGAGCAAACCCACGCATGAATTCCGTTCATCTCAGGGCATTTCTTTCTGTGGTTCTTAATGTGTCTTTGTGAAGGAATGCACACTCACAACAGCTGAAAATCTAACCCTCTAGATTTCATTTAGCTAACATCAGGCCAGTCTTCGGACTGAAGCTAATGCCCACATATAGGAGGAAGGGAGAGGAATCACTGAATTGCAACCCTTTTAGACTTCCTCCATGATGAAGCAGAGGGGAGGACTATTGTTTGGGAGATGTGTGTGGGAGGTGAAGATTTCAGATTTTCTTTAAAATAATAATTGACTGCACAGGCAGCAGCAAAGCCGGCCTGTCCATTGTGGGATTGTCTCTGTGTTGTTACGAGGTCTGGCCAAGTTGGGGAGCCTCAGCAGGGGATTGCTCAGTTGATCAAGTCTTAATTTGTCTTTTCCACCCTGGGTGGTGCTCTGTCCCTTTCATCTCCCAATCACCGACATGGTGGGAGATGTTGAGGGCAGTGCTGTGTTATCTTAAGGTTTCCTTTAAGAAAGCAAAACCAAACAAACAAGCAAACACTTTTTGCTTCCCAACTGTGCACCCCTAGGGGAGATTCAAAGGCTCTTGTGAACCAGACAGGTGCTGATGTCTCTGCTGCCATTTGGATGTGGGTTTGGCGACGGTGGCAGGAGTGAAGGGAAAGCAGAGGGAAGAGTTAGGCAGAGGGATCTCGATTGCCATTTCTTCCTGCTGCAGTCGCTTCAGACGGTTCAGCTTCCAGCCAGACAGTTCCTAATGGACCCGCACAGCATGCAAAAAAACCCTCCTTTGTAAAAATAACTTCTTTGATTTCTCCCAGCCTTGGGCCCTGTTTAGTTAGGGGCAATGACCAGGAGGCAAGTCGTTTCGGGCCTTGCTGGTAGAGTGAGGGGGAGATCGCCCATGGCTTCCCCAGCTGCACTGCCTGTGGAGCAAAGGGTTCAGAAGCAGAGGATTTTTAAAAATATAATAATAAAAAAAAATGAAAGAAAGAAGCCCTCTTTGAAAATCCTTACTGTTTCCCAGTATCTCCTACAGCGATTGCCCTTTCATTAGTGTGGAAATCCAACAATGTGGAAATCGAGTTTTTTTTTTTTTTTTTTTGCTTTGATATCAGCCTAACCCTTGAGGCTAAACTTGTGGTAAGCCACCTATCCATGTTAGCTAAAATAAAGTTGTAGCTGGAATCACCACCTAGTCCTATAGCTGTTGTACATTTTCCTGTTTATCCTTTGAGGAGTGAGACAATAACCACATATTGTTTTATTATTCAGGATCCCCTGGGTTGCTGGCAACTGAAACCCGAATTGAATTTGTTTAAGAATAAAGGAGGAATTTATTGGGAGAATATTAGGATATTTTAAGTAACTGAAGGCGGGGTTAAGAGGTCAATCTATGAGAAAGACAAGGAACCAGCCAGAAATTTAACAATAAAATTAAATAAAACTGGAATCAGGACTCCCAAGTGCTCCCTGGATTCCTTCTCTCTCTGTCTGCAGCTCTATCCCTCCTGGTATCCAGGGCTTTCTCTCTCATTGTAGATCTGAGTCTTACATACTGTGGGTTAAAACACCAAAGAAAGCCTGATTTTGTTTCTTAATTCTAGATAGAAAGTCTTGGGGAAGGCTCTGACTGTGCTGGCTTCAGGCAAGGGCCCCAGCTGGGTCCAGGCAACTCTAGTTGGTGGAGGCAGGGTCATGTAAGAACATGGCCACACTCCCCCCATCCCCTGAACCACATGTTTAGAGGGCAGAAAGGAACAATTCCAAACAGGGGGCTTCTTTCTTGGAAGGAAGGATGGGTTCTGATCAAAGAAAGCAGCAGCCATTTACTAAACATACATAACATACTTGCATATGGACTTGAGAAATGTTTCTTACGGATTTTGGCCATCTTGGTAATAATCAGAGTCTTGGTAAAAGTCAGAAATAAAAAACCTAATCAGATGCATCTACATGGCAAAAACCATCAGATTCTTTTGTTTGTTTGTTTTTAACTCGAAACTCCAAAGATGACAGAATATATTGAGAATGACTGGACCCACACTCTAAAGCAAACTAAATACATAGCAGTTACATTCATATTTATATGTACCGCAGTGCATGGGACTTCAATGAGTTCTTACATTCACCTCTAGTTTCTCCTCCCTAAGGAAGCAATGACCACTGCAGACTGAAGCAGCTAAGGGAGTTTTCTAGGCTTACGTGGATTGGATTCTCTTTGGCATGCTCACTGTTGTTTTTTTCTTGCTTGATTTGGTCTGAGCTGAGATGTCCACTCTTTACTGGAGGACTGTCATTTTGGAGACTTGCCTCTGCTAGCTCACTGGACGGGCTGTGCTCACTGTGGCCTCCTGACCTGGATGAGTCAGTCAGCACACGCTCAAGGGGTCCTATCTCCTTCTGCATGGGTGGCTATCTCTGCAAGGGCTGTGATGGTGGGTAAAATGTCCAAAGACTCATAGGCAGGATGAAATGCACCATTGTCCATTTACTCAACTCAGTGGTATCTGACATAAGACCACAGAACACACCTTCTCTCCACCACGCATCTTGCCTGACCCTACCTGCTGGCAGTATGTTGCCAGCAACCTGGATATTATTGTTAATTAATTCATGCCTAACATGCAGTGGCTTATACTTGGTATTATTGAATGTCTAAGAATAGGCACAGAGCCTGAAATTGAGAAGTGAAAACTGCAAAATGGCTGGGTGGAAAAAATGATGGGACATGGAGCAGGCCTTTTGGTATTTTCCCTGTAGTTATCTTTTACAGGTTAAATAAGATTAATATTCATGGTGAACCAAGAGCAATTAGCTACTTTGCATGTGTTACTACTGCTTCTTAGCCTATTCTAAACTCTGTTTTATGTATTTATTTTAAAGGACTTTGCCTTGATTAGGGCCATTCGTATAAGACCTTGTACTTTGCATATTTGCAATCATGTTTGCATGTTTGCATTTCTAAAGTTTTGAATTTCAAATCAGGCAACGAGTTTCAGCAAATATACTTCATGTACACATGACTATAATCAGGGTGTGAGACTATACTCCAATAAAATCCAAAAATGGCCTCTAGGAATAAAAGATTTTGATGTTTTCTATTTATAATAAAAATTTGGGGTGAGGGTTGGCTTTATTTTAAAAACAGAATAATTCTGTATGTAATTTAAATGCAAAATTGTGAACTAGTATTTTTCTAATTGTATTCAAAATCTGAACCCCCTGATGGGGGCAAGGGAAGGTTGGAATATTCTTATCCATAATGAAGACCGAACAACAGGCCTTTCCCCTTTTCTTTCCTCTGCTTCCCTGGGACAGCAGTGCCCACTGTCATGCACGTATCACTTACTCTCATACTGTTTTCCAGGATACTTGGCCAAGGCATTCTTCTAACATGTTATAAGATGATTTCAGAAATAATTTTTATCAGATCACAGTTAATCTTTCTAACAGATCTGTGAGGTAAACATCCTAGGCCCACTCACTATAAATGTCAAGGCTGCGATTTTTAGCCAGATTTTTTTGACTTCTAATCAAGGACCTTTTTCACTTCATTTATATTTCTCAAATTAAGGTCTGAAGATCCTTGAAAGTCTTCAGTCATATTCTCAAGGGGCCTTGAGTTCTCTGTGAGAATTCAATTTTGTATTTTCATTTTGATGCTAATAATCAGTGAAGATCAACATATTTTAGTTCATTTGGATGATCAACTTAACGGAGAGCTTCCGCATACTTTCGGGGCCTGCGTTTTTATCTGTGTTTAAGATTTTCTTGGTGACAGGGAGTGACAGTTTCTTTGTCATAGAAAAATCATTGTAAATGATTTAAAAAAAAACAAAACGCACAGACATGTGAATGTTGTGTTCTCACCAAGTGAAGGCCCAATGACCTCATCACAGGATGTACAAAGGAAGGTTCTGCATAATGTAAATAGAGACAAGCAGTGGAAGCATTGAGTCACTGCGAAGCATGAGGCCAGCAGGCTGAACTCAGGAGAGCCTGGGCAGGGAGCACCACTTTCATGCTGTTGAGGGGAGTGACCATTCTGTATTTGTTCCATTAAATTAAAAGTATTCATCTGAATTGTATGACTTTCCTACATTTGTTCACCTATAAGTTTGTTTTGGTTTTATTGTGGCATGATGTCTATATGAAAACATTCTTTGTATCTAGTTTAAAGTTTACATATATTAAAAATAATATTTTAATAAAAATCACTTAGGGATGACATCAGAGGTCCATGAGAATGTCTTTCCCTTAAAGACGGTCACACATTATTCCATCGGCACTCCATCATAGGCTAAGTTTCCAAAGAAGTTTTAGGAAAGAGGAAAGTATATTTGAGGGTTTTTGTTTTGTTTTGTTTTTTTCTTTTTTCTTTTTTTTTTTTTTTTTTTTTGACAGAGTTTCGCTCTTGCTGCCCAGGCTGGAGTGCAATGGCGTGATCTTGGCTCACTGCAGCCTCTGCCTACCAGGTTCAAGCGATTCTCCTGCCCCGGCCTCCAAGTAGCTGAAATTACAGGCGCCCACCATCATGCCTAATTTTTTGTAGTTTTAGTAGGGACGGGGTTTCACCATGTTGGCCAGGCTCGTCGTGAATCCCTGACCTCAGGTGATCCACCCGCTTTGGCCTCCCAAAGTGCTGGGAGTACAGGCATGAGCCACTGCACCGGCCCATGTTTGAGTTTTATGCAATTTATGTTGGCAACTTGTTAACAACACCAGAGGCCCTACCTTCAAAATATATCCAGAGTCCGGTTGCTTTTACTCTCTCTATTCTTAGTGCCTGGTTTAGTCACCATTTCTCAGCTGCCTGGATGACAGCCACAGCTCCTGCCAACCCCTCTGTCCATTCTCAACCTACAACCAGAGGGAGGCTGCTCAAGCCTGAGCCTGATCCTGTCACCCCTCTTCTTCCCACCTGCTAACGGCTCCCCTCTCTCTCAGAGTGACTGCCAAAGGCCCCCTTACCAGTGAGAGATGATAGTTCTGGCAGTCCTCACAGCCTTCGCTTGCTCTTGGTGCCTCCTCTGCCTGGGCTCCCACTTTGGCGGCACTTGAGGAGCCCTTCAGCCCACCGCTGCACTGTGGGAGCCCCTTTCTGGGCTGGCTAAGGCGGGAGCCGGCTCCCTCAGCTTGCAGTGAGGTGTGGAGGGAGAGGCGCGAGCAGGAACCAGGGCTGCGCGCGGCGATTGCGGGCCGGCTGGAGTTCCGGCTGGGCGTGGGCTTGGCGGGCCCTCCCACTCAGAGCAGCCGGCCGGCCCTGCCGGCCCCAGGCAATGAGGGGCTTGGCACCCGGGCCAGCGGCCGCGGAGGGTGTACTGGGTCCCCCAGCAATGCCAACCCACCAGCGCTGCGCTCGATTTCCCCCCCGTCTTTGGCTGCCTTGGCAACAGAATCGCTTGAAGCCAGCAGGCAGAGGTTGCAATGAGCCAAGATTGGGCTACCGCACTCCAGCCTGGGCAACAGAGCAAGACCTTGTCTCACACACACGCACACACACACACACACACACACACGCCATTCAAACAGCAAAATCTGAAAGATTTTGGCCAATTTATTTAGTTTTTTGAAACGGAGTTTCACTCCTTTGCCCAGCCCAGAGTGAAGTGGCACAATCTTGGCTCACTGCAACCTCTGGCACCTGGGTTCAAGCTATTCTCCTGCCTCAACCTCCTGAATAGCTGGGACTATAGGCACCCACCACCACACCTGGCTAATTTTTGTGTTTTTATTTTTTTATTTTTTTTTTTAGAAGGAGTCTCTCCCTGTCGCCCAGGGTGGAGTGCAGTGGCGAGATCTCGGCTCACTGCAAGCTCTGCCTCCCAGGTTCATGCCATTCTCCTGCCTCAGCGTCCCGAGTACCTGGGACTACAGGCGCCCGCCACCACGCCCGGCTAATTTTTTTGTATTTTTAGTAGAGATGGGGTTTCACTGTGTTAGCCAGGATGGTCTCGATCTCCTGACCTTGTGATCCCCCTGCCTCGGCCTCCCAAAGTGCTGGGATTACAGGCGTGAGCCATCGCGCCTAGCATTTTTGTGTTTTTAATAGAGACGGGTTTCGCCACGTTGGCCAGGCTGGTGTCAAACTCCTGACCTCAGGTGATCCACCTGCCTCAGCTTCCCAAAGTGCTGGGATTACAGGCGCGAGCCACCGTGCCTGGCCTGATTTTTACCAATTTTTAAAATGTACCTTTAACAGACATTTTTTTTTCAGACCTGCATTCTTGTGATGATAAAAGGGGCCAGAACCAATTGAGGGTTCTTTTAGAGTCTCTTCTCCAGCTACCCGGGTGGCCAAAGGTGGGGAAGAGGGGACAGGAATGGTCAGGACATATGGGCCCTGAGAATCTTTTGGTTTCTGGCTCGACTTCTCTTTTGTAGGGTCTGCTGAGGCTTCGCTAGGCCCAGAGAGATACAAGCAAGGGGTTGGGGCTGTGGAGACTGGAATGGAATATAAATAAAAATCAATAATCATATGCCTTAAAGTGTTCCCTTCATGACCTTTCAGCCTTGGTCAAAGCATTTGGGGATTTTTTTGTTTGTTTTTTATTTTTTATGTTTTGTAGAGATGGGGTCTCCCTGTGTTGCCCAGGCTGGTCTCAAACTCCTGGGCTCAAATGACCCTCCCACCTTGGCCTCCCAAAGTGCTGGGATTATAGGTATGAGCCAATGTGCCTGACTGGTCAAGGCATTTTGTATTGAAGATTTCCCTCTCAGATATGGACAGAATAATACCTAACACTTACACCATGTAAAAGGATGGACTTGGGCATTTAATGCTGCTTACATGGCCAGTGATACATAAGTCTAAAGAGTTGTCTACTCCAGCCGGGTGCAGTGGCTCATGCCTGTAATCCCAGCACTTTGGGAGGCTGAGGTGGGCGGATCACCCAAGGTCAGTAGTTCAAGACCAGCCTGGCCAACATGGTGAAACCCCGTCTCTACTGAAAATACAAAAAAATTAGCCAGCCATAGTGGCGGGTACCTGTAATCCCAGCTACTTGGGAGGCTGAGACAGGAGAGTCACTTGAACCCGGGAGCCGGAAGTTGCAGTGAGCCAAGACTGCGCCATTGCACTCAAACCTGGGCAACAAGAAAGAATCTCCGTCTCAAAAAAAAAAAAAAAAAAAAAAAAGAATTGTCTACTCCATTTAGTGATTAGTAATATTTCAGTGGAAAAGATCTCACCTAAGGATAATTGTTTCGATAAAAACATTTCAATTCCCATAGAAAGAAAAAAAAATTTCAATTCCAAATTCTATTGCTTCCCCATTTAAATGAAAGTACAGAAATCCATTAATTCTGTAGCACATGCCCGAGAGCAGATAATAGTCCAAAGCATGCCTCCTAAGGAAGGGTTGTTGGTTCATTCTTTGCATTATTGAGAAAACTAAAAAATGTTAGTCTGTAAGATGATTTTGTTTTTTCCATTAGAAGAGAACAGAAGTCGATATAAGAAACAAGTAATATTTGTAGTCTCCAGAAAGGGGATGGCTTAGAAACTGGGATGAAGAAAGACTTACTCTTCACATCTGTACCTTTTGAATTTTGTAACAAGCAAATGCATTATTTTATAACAATGCATCTGTCAATAAAACAACAATGAAAGATGCACCTTATGTCTCCTGGCAGTGCCAAGAGGTCCTATCTCTATGGTCTTTGCTCTTCAACCAGGTGATCCCTTCAACCAGGTGAACACTACAAATCCCATTAATAGGGCTCTACAAGAAAATACAAAAATTAGCCGGGCATGGTGGCACATGCCTGTAATCCCAGCTACTTGGGAGGCTGAGCTGGGAAGACTGCTTGAGCCCAGGAGGCAGAGGTTGCAGTGAACTGAGATGGCACCACTGAACTCCAGCCTAGGTGACAGAGTGAGTCCCTGTCTCAAAAACAAACAAATAAACAAACAAAAAACTAGTTTCACCTGTTTCTTTCTATTTGCATAATGTGACGACTAGAAAGCTTAAAATTATACATGTGGCTCACAGTATATTTCTCTTGGACAACACTGTCTGGAGTTTATGGTGAGCCCAATGTGTCCAAAGACCTAAAGCTACTAGAATGTGGTTAGCACGTGAAGGGCAAGGGGGTTGTGGCAAGGACAGGCCTGGGTATAGGCAGTGATCACAGCAGGCATGATTGCCCTTGGAGGTCATTTCAAGGATTCAGACCTTCCTAAGGGCATAGGAAGCTACTGGGGAGATTTCCTCAGGGCAGTGATAAGAACAGATCTGCATTTAAAAAAACACTTGGCTTTTGTAGGAAATTCGCAGGAAGGGCTGCTGCAATCACCCATAGCTGTTCTGTGCACTTAGATGAAAATCCAAATTCCTCATCTCAGCTTTCAAGGCCCTTTGCATTGGACTCCAGCATCCTGCTGCCACCTCATCAAATGCCATGACCTCCTATTGTCTCTCTGAAACAGGGCAGAATCTTTTCCATCTCAGGACCTTCTCACTTGTAAATTCCCTTTGCCTGGAATGCTTTTCCTTGGCTCATCTCAGAACTGGCTCTTTGTAGTAACCAGAGGTATTTTTTTTTCAGCTTCTGTGTCACCTCCTCAGATAAGCCTTCTCTCACCCCCCTTCCTAAAATATCCTCCTCCAGTTAATTATTTCCTTCATTGCACTTATCACTGTCTGAAATTATCTTAGGATTTATTTGTTTGCTTGTCTATTGTCTATGTTTGTATATTAGGATATAAACTTCTGGAAAGCAAAGGCCTTGCTAAGTCTAATTTGCTCTTTTGCATGATGATGGGCGCTTTGAGGATAGAAGGGGTACAGGGAAACCCGTAGACCAAGTGCAGGAGAAGGCCCAGGATAGAACTCTAAGGAGGGTAAGTGTGCAGGAGGTGAATGACAGAAGGAGAGCAGGCACTGGAGACTGAAGGAGCATCCAGGCAGAAAGAGTTGCGTCCTGCCACAGAGGGCCATAGAAGAAAGGGTTTCAGGAAGGAGCTCTTGGTCAATAGCAGAAAGTGATGCCTAGAGGATAAGTATAGTGTCCACTGTCTATAGTGAGTAGGGGGCACTGATAGCCTTGGAGGAAGTTCTGTGGAGTGATGGGGTGGAAGGCAGACGGCAGTGGGCAGAAGCACAAGAAGCAGGTGGTGAATTAGAGGGGGTGGATGTACACACCTCCACTCCTCCATGACATGTGACAGTGGGATGGGGATGGGGATGGAATCGCATATGGGGCCTTTGGAGGAATTTTTTTTTTTTTTAATCAAATGGGAGACAGTTGAGCTGATGGGCTGAAGCTGGAAAAGTTAAAGGAAAAGGAGAGATAGGAGATGACGGATGTCATGGAGTCTGTGAGAGGCAGGAGGGGAGGAATCAGAAGACTGTAAGAGGATGGGCTTTAAATAGGAGAAGTAGGACACCACTTCCATTATAACAGGAGAAAAGGCAGGATTTTTTTCTGTTTGTTTGTTTTGAGACTGAGTCTCACTCTGTCACCCAAGATGGAGTGCAGTGGCACAATCACGGCTCACTGCAACCTCCGCTTCCTGGGTTCAGGCGATTCTCCTGCCTCAGCCTCCTGAGTAGCTGGAATTACAGGCCTGTGCCACCACGCCCGGCTAATTTTTGTATTTTTAGCAGAGACAGGGTTTCACCATGTTGGCCAGGCTGGTCTTGAACTCCTGACCTCAAGTGATCCACCCACCTGGGCCTCCCAAAGTACTGGGATTACAGGCATGAGCCACTGCGCCCGGCCAGGATATTTACTCAACACTTGTGATTGGCAGACAAGGAACATGGTCCCATCTCCAGAAGGCTGCAGTCTGGTTGGAGTGGCAAGACGTGGGAGCAAAGGAGAATAACTCAGTGTGTGGTAAGCCTACAGGAAATGAGTGCGGTAGTATTTCAGAGGAGAGCAAGATTAACTCCTGATGCTGTGATCAAGGAAGTTTTCATGAGAAGTGGCATTTGATTTGGGACTTGAAAACAGAGGAGCATTTTACTAGCTGGAAATATAAGTGATAAAAGAAAATAAAGGAGAAGGAGAGTGCATTTCATGTAAATAGACTGGCATGAACAAAGGAATGAAATAATGTATTTTAATCAGTTTATCCTTTTGGCAAAGAAACAGGGACAATTTTTTTTTTTGGTCTATACTCTGGCAATTTAGAGGAAGAAAGAGACTTTAGAGACTATCTCATCAAATGTCCTTATTTTTCTAGGTATGAAAACTGAGGTGCAGAAAGAAATAACTATTGAAAGTCACAAAACTGGTAAGTGACAGAGTTGGGCTCTGGCTCACAAGTGTAGCTTCCACAATAACATTATTGTACAGGATGTAAGGATAGAATATATTTAGTAAAACCACACCAAATTTTGTCGATTTACATCAGAAGTGCAAGGGAGTAAAGACTAGATGAATTTTCAGATTTTTTTTAAAAAAAGAAATATAGTTGTAATCCCAGCACTTTGGGAGGCTGAGGCAGGAGGATCACTTGAGCCCAGGAGTTCAAGACTAGCCTGGACAAAAAGTGAGACTTCCTCTTTACAAACAAGCAAAAAAATTAGCCAGGTGTGGTGGTGCACCTGTAGTCCCCGCTACTTGGAAGGCTGAGGTGGGAGGATCACTTAAGCCCACGTGGTTGAAGCTGCAGTGAGCCATATTCATGCCACTTCAGTCTGAATAACCAAGTGAGATCTTGTGTCAAAAAAAGAAATACAGTTATGTAGTCGTAGTGATTACAATTCCAACAAAGTTTTGCTACACAGGCATGTCATTGCAATCTACGTGAATGGAGAGACAAGAATGATTTGTTATTGAGAGATTAACTGATGACTTCCTGCTATTCACCAGACTTATCCTGGTCTCCTATATCATGGCCAAATTAAGCCCCAATTGGCCAAAAGTGAAATTGAAAAAAAAATCTATGTTAACTCAAAGTATGAATTCACAAAAGAACAGGAGAAAGATGATGAGAAGGTATTAGTTTCCTATGGCTGCTATAACAAGTTAGCACTTTTGGGGCTTCAAACAACACAGATTTATTATTTTACAGTTCTGAAGACCAGAAGTCCAACACAGGTCTCACCGGGCTGAATCAACTTTTGGCACAGCTACATTCCTTCCTGGAGGCTGTAGAGGAGAATTTGTTTTCTGCCTTTTCTGACTTACAAAGACTGCCCACTTTCCTTGGCTTGTGGCCCTCCACCTCTTCTGTTAAAGCCAGCAACATTGCACCTCTGTCAGTGAACTTTATCACCCCCCGACCACAACTGAAAAAGTTCTCTGCTTTTAAGACTCATGTGATTAGATCGGGCACGGTGGCACATGCCTGTAATCCCAGCACTTTGGGGGACCGAGGCAGGCAGATCACTTGAGGCCAGGAGCTCAAGACCAGTCTGGTGAACATAGCAAAACCTGTCTCTACTTTAAAAACTATAAAAATTAACCAGGCAGGCTCCTATAATCCCAGCTACTCGGGAGGCTGAGGCATGAGAATCGCTTAAGCCTGGGAGGTGGAGGTTGCAGTAAACTGAGATGGCGCCACTGCACTCCAGCCTGAGCAACAGAACAAGACTCCTGTCTCAAAAAAAAAAAAAAAAAGACTCATGTAATTAGATTGGGTAACTGGATAATTCAGGCTGCTCTCCTTATGTCAAAGTCCTTAATCTTAAAATCACATCCATAAGGTCCATTTGCCACAGAAAGAACAATTTCACAGGCTTTGGCATTAGGATATGGACATATTTGGGTATCCATTATTATTTTGCCTAATACAAAGAAGAAGGAGGAGGAAAAAACATACTGTGAATTATTAGAGAGATGACTTATAAATAATTAGAAAAGAAAATGAGCACCGAGAGCCAGTATAAATTCATTAAATCATAGCAGTTATTTTCTTATGTAACAGAGTTACTAGGCAAATAGATTTGGGGAATGCCAGAGACAAACTGATCCTCCGGTTTTTCTCTTAGGATGTGCTTGTGGAAAGATAATAGCATTTGTGTAAGGTGTCAATGCAGCACGTCTATTCACAACTCATTAAACAACTGCTGAAAACTGGGAACAGGCATAAACCTGATGAAGGTCTCCTGGTGTGTCATGGGGCTGTCTGTCCTTGGTCCATCTATCTGTAGCATGACCAGCAACCAGGATGAAGACTTAAAGGTCAGGTGTATCTGATCTGCAGGTGACACAACAGTATATAAATCTAAAGAAAATCTCAATACACTGGGAAGATAAGATGAACACACATGAGCTGTTACAATAGTAAACGTGAAGTCTGAAATGTCAGGGAGAAAATCAGTTGAATAAAGGAAGGATGGGACTGACTTTGGTGTCAGTTTCTGTGGAAAATTAAAAACAAGGCTGGGTGCGGTGGCTCACGCCGGTAATCCCAGCACTTTAGGAGGCCGAGGTGGGTGTATCACCTGAGATCAGCAGTTCGAGACCAGCCTGGCCAACATAGTGAAACACTGTCTCTACTAAAAAATACAAAGAAATTACTCGGGCATGGTGGTGGGCACCTGTAGTCTCAGCTACTCGGAAGGCTGAGGCAGGAGAATCGCTTGAACTCAGGAGGCAGAGGTTCCAGTGAGCCGAGATCGCACCATTGTACTCCAGCCTGGGCGACAAAGAGAGACTCTGTTTCAAAAAAAAAAAAAAAAAAAGCAATTGCCGTGTCTGTGAAAGCAAAAATTATATTAAGGGCATCAATTAGCAATTTTTTTTTTTTTGAGACGAAGTCTTTCTCTGTCCCCCAGGCTGGAGAGCAGTGGCGCGATCTCTGCTCACTGCAACCTTTGCCTCCCGGGTTCAAGAGATTCTTGTGCTTCAGCCTCCCTAGTAACTACGACTACAGGCGTGTGCCCCTACACCTGGCTAAGTTTTGTAGTTTTAGTACAGATGGGGTTTCACAATATTGGCCCACCTCAGCCTCCCAAAGTGCTGTGTGTGAACCACTGTGTCCAGACCAATAGCAATTTTTTGAGCATCTACTATGTACCAGGTACTGCGCTAAGGGGCTTTACATGTCATATATTTTCACCCTCACCAAAAAAATCTATAAGGAAATAACGATTATCTCTGTTTCACAGATGAAGTTAGGGTTCAGAGACGTGAAGCAACTAGTCCAAGATTACAAAATCATCTATCCATATGAACTTGGGTCTGACTCCAAAGGCAAGTGTTTTCAAAAGGCCAAGGAATTGTAGTTGCATTAGAAAAAGTCAGTATCCAGCCGGGCGCAGTGGCTCATGCCTGTAATCGCAGCACTTTGGGAGGCCAAGGTGGCTGGATCACCTGAGGTTAGGAGTTAGAGACCAGCCTGACCAACATGGAGAAACACTGTCTCTACTAAAAAATACAAGATTAGCCAGGCGTGGTGGTGCGTGCCTGTAATCCCAGCTACTCGGGAGGCTGGGGCAGAAGAATCACTTGAACCCGGGAGGTGGTGGTTGCAGTGAGCTGAGATCGCGCCATTACACTCCAGCCTGGGCAACAAGTGTGAAACTCCGTCTAAGAAAAAAATAAAAAAAAAAAACTCAGTACCCAGGTCATTCTAGAAAACATCTGTGATAGATTTTCTATTTTGATCTCCTCACTTCAAGAGGGGCTTTGACAAACTTGAATGTGTTTAGAGGAGTGTGACCAGGGTTCTGAGGGTTTTAGATGCTAAATCATATGAGGAGTAATTGAGTGAACTTGGTATGTTTTGCCAAAATATCTTGAGGTCAGGGTGGATAGCACAAAAACTTAATACTCCCTAAAAATATTTGAAGACAGAACAAAATTTTCTCTTCTGGAAGTAGTGCAGAGGCAATTTCGATTCAAGAGAACTTGATCATAACGATTTATGTCATGAAGTCGCCATTCAAGGACAGGCTTAGTGTGAGTTTCTTGGAAGTGGTGACCAAAGTGCTTTCATCTTTGGAGTTAAATAAGTGGTGCTTGGCAAGAACAGGTGCTCAATTTGTGTCTGTTGAATGCATGAACAAGTGACTTTGTCAGGGACATCATACAAGATATTAGCAAATTGAGAAGCAAGTTAGAAGAGGTGAACTTTAGAGTTATTTTGAAGTTCGGGATTTTTCTTTGATTTTAAATTGTTGACTTGAGATAAGTAGGGGAAAAAAGCTCTGGGTCTGCTGCCTTTTTTTTTGCCTCATTGGTAAGTCAAAGCAAAATTCTAACACTCTGACTGATACTAAGTTCTAATGACCTGAATATCAACATCAAAAGTATTTCATATTTGCATTACGAATGGGTTTCTTTCTAAACACGTTGACATTTTAATTGTTCCTTAAAAAAATTTTTTTTTAGAGACAGGGTCTCACTTTGTCACCCAGGCTAAAGTGCACTGGTATCTGCACTTTAGCTCACTGCAGCCTCAAACTCCTGACCACAATCGATCCTCCGGAATCACTGAGATTACAGGCACAAGCCTGTAATGTGCCTGGCTGACATTTTAATTGTTCTTGAGTTGCCCCCACTATTTTTTTTCCTGCATTCTTGCAGGGTTGATTGGCTAAATCGTAAAAAAACAAATTAAATTTGCAATCTAGCCGATTTCTGTAAACAAGCTGGCAGTATAAGGGTCCTGAGGGGTTGTAGCTACGACAACAGCCGCCTAGAATGAAGTGGAATCTGTTTAGAGGGCTCATGTAGGAAGTGAGTCATACATTGTGGAGCAGTAAAGGTGACCAGGAGGATACAGACAGGGAAGGGGATATCACGGAACTGGCCCAGAGTCAGCATGACCTATTTTATATTCTGAAGAACTCCAATAAAGGCTACTATCCAGCTTGAATGTATTCAAAATAATGTTGAGGCCATATATATGTATGTCAAAATCCTATCTTTAATACAACCAAATATGTTAATATTACTTATTTGTGGTTCCAGTGGAGCAGACAGCTGAATTTCTCTTAATATTTTTGCATATCTTTTGTGCTATTTTGATGCTCAGCTATTGGACCCCGCTAGTTGGATCCCATTAAGTTAGCAAGACTGCTATCCTTTTAGATCCATCCCCCACACACCAGTATTTTATACTCAGTTATTTTGAGCCCCTGCCATTTAACTCTTTCAAAGGTTATTATAATATGAGACCATGTCACCATAGGCATATAGAAGTGACTTATATGTAGAGTTATTTAGCCCTTTGGAATATGCCTCATTGGAATTTAATCCTTAAGAATTTCCAAGTTATTGGTCATTACATTCATTCTAGCTAACAACCACTTCCTCCTTCATCCTGGTGCCTGAGATTTCCACTTTTAGGGTTATTCTTTAGTTTTCAGATAACTCTGTTTACTTGGGAAGAGTAATCTACTAAAGCACCTTGATAGAGTTAGTTTATCAGATTAGTTTGCCTCTCTTTCCTAGCATCCTTTGTGTATCAGTCAGGGTCTCTTTAGGAAACTGATGGCATTTTCAAGCTGAATAATTGGGGATATTTTTATTTATTTATTTATTTATTTATTTATTTATTTATTTATTATTTTTTGAGATGGAGTTTCACTCTTATTGCCCAGGCTGGAGTGCAATGGTGCGATCTTGTCTCACCGCAACCTCCGCCTTCTGGGTTCAAGTGGTTCTTCTGCCTCAGCCTCTGGAGTAGCTGGGATTACAGGCATGCGCCACCACACCAGCCTAATTTTGTATTTTTAGTAGAGATGGGGTTTCTCCATGTTGGTCAGGCTGGTCTCGAACTCCCGACCTCAGGTTATCCGCCCACCTCAGCCTCCCAAAGAGCTGGGATTACAGGTGTGAGCCACCGTGCCTGGCGGTAATTGGGGAGATTTTAATAAAAGAGTTATTTAAAAAGTGTGTATGGCTTAGGAAAAGCAAGAAGGACTAGGACAGTACCCCTGGCTAGTATCAGTGAGGCTTCCTTACCACACCTGGCCCTGATAGGTAGGAAGGGCCGTTGCTGGAACTTGAAGAGGTAGTTGGTAGAGGGATGAAGCAGGGAGTGAGCTGGAGAATAAATAACTGGATGTCATTCTTCTCTCTCCTTCTACCTACTGGTAGTCTTTCTCATGAACTAAACCAAAGCAAAACCAGAGGGCAAGGAAGCCCATTGGCATAGTCCATATAGGTCAATCTCCCGGGGTGGGATGGACAGTGGATCTGGAGGGGCAAAAGGAAGAAATCTAGGACAACCTGTAACAAAGTTGATGTTCCCGGGGCACTGTGCTTGACCTCTTTCTTACACCAACTATTCCCCCATGCCATTTCTTTTTTTTTTTTTTAACTGGAATTTTCCTCTTGTTGCCTAGGCTGGAGTGCAATGGCGCAATCTCGGCTCACCCCATCCTCCTCCTGGGTTCAAGCTATTCTCCTGCCTCAGCCTGTGGAGTAGCTGGGATTACAGGCATGCGTCACCACGCCCAGCTAATTTTGTATTTTTAGTAGAGACAGGGTTTCTCCATGTTGGTCAGGCTGGTCTGGAACTCCCGACCTCATGTGATCCGCCCGCCTCAGCCTCCCAAAGTGCTGGGATTACAGGTGTGAGACACCGCGCTCGCTCCCCCGTGCCATTTCCTTTTTTTTTTTTGAGACGGAGTCTCGCTTTGTTGCCCAGGCTGGAGTGCAGTGGCGCGATCTCGGCTCACTGCAAGCTCCGCCTCCCGGGTTCACGCCATTCTCCTGCCTCAGCCTCCCGACTAGCTGGGACTACAGGCTAATCATGCCATTTCATTTATGGTTTTTACTACTCCCCTCAGTCCATATGCCAAAGTCCAAAAAAGTCCACCTGGTCTTTCCATATGCACTTAATCCTCAACGTGCCCTGAGCAAACTCATCATCATCTCTATGCCCTTTATCCAACCTGCTTCTCCTCCCGTATTCTGTATCCTAGTTAAGATATCGCTATCCTGGTGCCCAAGTCAGAAATCCAAAAATTATTTCATACCATAATCTTTCCCTTAGCCCCAATATCCAATCATCAATTCTGCTGATTTTACCTCTAAACTATTTCTCCATATAGCTACTTTTTTTCCACTCCCGCTTTTCTGGTTTAGGTCATCACTGCCTCTTATAACACATCTCTTGGCCTCTAGTGAGTTCCCTCTTGAAACAATTAGTCACATTGCTATCAGAGGGTGCATTTAGAAATAAAATATATTTCATTCATTCATTTATTTGGAAGTGATGTTGTGCTAAGCACTGGACATTTGGGAATGAATAGATATGTTCTCTGCATTCAGTTGTATCTCGTGGTAGAGAGACAGAAGTACAGATTGATAGGTGCAATGACAGAATTATAAACAAGGCACTTAGCTTATAATAGGGCTAAGGGTGGTGGAGAAAGCAACACCTACATTTAGCCCGGAACGACTAACAGGGGTTAACCAGGTGAAAAGAAGGAGGAGAGACAGCCAGGGAAAGAAGTTTCAGACTATGTGTGCAAGCCGGTACAAGTTCTGGAGTGAGAGAGGGCATAAAGAGCTGGAGGAATTTAAAGTAATATATTGTGTGTGAAGCAGAAAGTGTGAAATCAGTATCAGATGATGAATTTTGTCGAGGACTTTGTCTCAAAGATTATGGAGACCCCTGGAGGACTTTAGGTTGAAGTTTGGCATGATCATATTTGTGCTTTGGAGGGATTATTCTTGCAGTTATTTGATGAATAGACTTGAAAGGGGATAAGACTAGAGGCAAATTAGCCGACTGAACTAAGGAAGTGGCACTGGATATGGAGTGATCAGAACTATATTAAAGTGAGATTATTTATAGGGCACATTAAAAGAGACTGAATTTGGAGGATAAAGGAGTGAAAGGAACCAAGACTGATGCTTAGGACCCTAGCTTGAGCAATTGGGTGGACAGTGCTAGTATTCAATAAGGTAGGAAATCTGGAAAGATGAGGTGTAGCAGAGTCAGGTGATTAACTTGATTTTGGACATGCTGAATTTGTGATTCCTATGGGCCATTTTCGTGGAGACGAGTTGGATGCTCATGTCTAGATTTTCAATTATGATAGAAGATGAAATTTTTCAAGGAATGCCTATTGAATGAAAATAGGCTCCAGGAAGGACCAACATATAAAGCTTATTGGAAGAAAGAAAGAATAAGTGTTTAGTAAACCAGGAGGAAAAATTTTCAGTTCACTTTATCAAGGTCCGCCTCCCAGGTTCATGCCATTCTCCTGCCTCAGCCTCCTGAGTAGCTGGGACTACAGGCACCTGCCACCACGCCCGGCTAATTTTTTGTATTTTTAGTAGAGACGGGGTTTCACTGTGTTAGCCACGATGGTATCGATCTTCTGACCTCGTGATCCGCCCGCCTCAGCCTCCCAAAGTGCTGGGATTACAGGCATGAGCCACTGCGCCCTGCCAAGGCCAAGTTCTTACGTTAAAACTTTTCTCTTCAACTTCATCTCAGGCCTATTCCCAACTTAACATTTTAAGCTCTGTTAGTACCAAACTGCTGCTAATCCTTCATGTACATTGGGTCTCTGTTTCTTGGATGTCCATTTACTGCTTGCTTTCAGTGTTTGCTTTGCCTGAAATACCTGTTCTTTCTCCCCCTCCTCCTCCTCCTCCCCTCCTCCTCCTTCTCCTTCTTTCCTCCTCCTCCTCCTCCTTCTCTCTTCCTCCTCCTCCTCCTTCTTCTTCTTCCTCTCCTTTCTACTTATCCTTTCTTCTTTCTTCTTTTTTTTGTAGAGACAAGGTCTCCCTATGTTGCCTAGGCTGGTCTTGAACTCCTGGCCTGAAGTGATCCTCTCACCTTGGACTGCCAAAGTGCTGGGATTTGGCACCACTGAGCCAAATCCCAGGCATGAGCCACTGAGCCTGGCCTGTTCTTCCTTCTTTATATGCTTAAAAACCTTCCAAAATTATCTCAAGATTATCCACTCCAGGAAGAACTTGAGCCTCATTGATTGAATTGGTGTACTTCTCCTCCCTTCCTATAGCTTTTTCTTTATGTGTCTATCCTAGCACGTCTCACACAGTATTGAATTCATCTGTCCACCTGGCTCATCATACAAATTCTTCCATGAGTTCAAGGATCATGCTGCATGCTGGATTCCCCAGGAAGCTGATTCTGAGATGGAGTTTAGTGTACTAAATATTTATGTGGGCCTTTGGATCATCACCTGTGGAAAGGAAGAGAAGGAAGCAGGAATGGACCTAGGGTGAAGTGAAGCTCTGATGCAAACCTGACAGCTGCCTCACCTGACACCATGAAGAGCTCTGGAGCTAGAATGGCCTTTCATTGTTCTGAATTGGTGTGAGGTAGCTAGGTCTTTACACCCCTGCCACCACCCATTACTGGGTATGGGCCAACCAGGAAGGGGCATGACCATGAGTGATGCAGCTCTGCAGCTGAAGCAATAACTGAAGAGGCTGACAGCTGAGGGCCATCTGCTGACACTCCCTGCAGCTGGGCAGCACATCCTTTCTCAAAAGGGGATCAAGGCAGCTGCATCTCCGTGTCCGCCATGGACTATATGTTTTTTCTTTGCCTTCCTAGGTCCTCCCATAGTATATGGCACATAGTAGGCAAAACTGGAGGTCTGTAGGGCAAATTCAGCTAGTAGATGAGTATTGTTTTTTTTTTTTTTTTTTTTTTTTTGAGACGGAGTCTTTGCTCTTTCACCCAGGCTGGAGTGCAGTGGCGCAATCTCGGCTCACTGCAAGCTCCGCCTCCCGGGTTCACGCCATTCTCCTGCCTCAGCCTCTCCGAGTAGCTGGGACTACAGGCGCCCGCCACCACGCCCGGCTAATTTTTTTTTTTTGTATTTTTTAGTAGAGACGGGGTTTCACCGTGGTCTCGATCTCCTGACCTTGTGATCCGCCCGCCTCGGCCTCCCAAAGTGCTGGGATTACAAGCGTGAGCCACCGCGCCCGGCCATGAGTATGAGTATTGTTTTTTCACCCACAACGGGATTTTTAAAAATTAGTTGTCAACATTTAAAAATAAAAAGATTTCACATTGAAATTATCATACTTTCTAGCTTTTCTTGAAAAATCAAAACATCTGGCAACATTACATCTTTTTCTGAGATGGAGACTGTGGGCTGGAGCTGAGCCAAGGTTGTCCTCAGACAGGCTTGTGAGCTCAAGGTCTGCAGACACACACCTTCCCCAGTCCTTGAGGCATGGAGCCCTGCCTGCTGCATCCATTACGTTACCTGTTACCTGTAGTCCTTTGAGTTTGCCACCCCTATTAGTTATTAAAGAAATGTTTATTGAACTGAGCAAACATTAACATCACTGCATTATACTTCTCAAGGGATATTCATGTACACTCATTTATTTAATCCTTAAAACAACCCTGAAAACTAGGTGGTATGGTCACCCCCATTTTACAGATGAGGACACTGAATCCCAGAGTGGCTCAGTGATTGCCCAAGATCACTAGCTGGGAAAGTGGTAAGATTATGACTTGAAATAAAATAAAATGTTTTTATTTTTAATCCTGTAATCCTCCCACTGTGACACCTGAGGGCCCTGGGATGTTACCACTGGAGAACAATCGGGTAGACCTAGGTTTTAACTAATCTTGGCTAGGTGGGAAGAAAAAAATCTTCTTAGCAAACTAAAAATACTCAGCAAGAAAGAAATTGGAATATTTCTAAGTTGGCAGCAACGACTGGAAAGGAGACTATTCTTTAAGGACCTTCTTTTTTTCCAGATGGTTTCAAAGGAATAAAAAACAATTAGAGCTGCAAGGGAGAGTGGGAGACAAGACAAGGTTGGTGATCAAAGGGGAGAGCTGTGTAGGAAAATAGCAACATGGCAGCATTTCACACATAGCCACACACACTGAAAATGTGTCAACAACGCCAGGTCATTGGTAACTGCCAAGAATAAGACTGAAATAGATTGTTAAATAAGACACAGTACTGCTGAGGCTGAGTTGTTTGCCTTCCTCAAAAGGACAAAATTCTGAGAGATGTAATGAAAGAAAATTTAACCAATTTACTAGAAATATGATGACTCCAGTGCCAGATATGGATTATAATGTTTTTCATTACACTAAACTTGAATAGTTAAAAGGCTTTGAAAATAACATTTTTCTTCTCTACATAATTTTCTTTCTTTGCTTTCTTTCTTCTTTCTTTCTTTCTTTCTTTCTTCTTTCTTTCTTTCTTTCTTCTTTCTTTCTTTCTCTTTCTTCCTTCCTTCTTTCTTTCTTCTTTTTTTTTTTTGAGACAGAGTCTCGCTCTGTCACCAGGCTGGAGTCCAGTGGCGCAGTCTCGGCTCACTGCAAGCTCCACCTCCCAGGTTCACGCCATTCTCCTGCCTCAGCCTCCTGACTTTGTTTGTTTGTTTGTTTGTTTCTCTCTTTCTCTCTCTCTCTCTCTTTCTTTCTTTCTTTTTTTTTTTTTTGACAGGGTCTCATTCTGTTGCCCAGGCTGGGATGCAGCAGCACAGTCACAGCTCATTGCAGCCTCTACCTCCTGGGCTCAAGCAATCCTTTCGACTCAGCCTCCCAAGTAGCTGGGACTACAGGTGCGTGTCACCATGCCTGGCTACTTTTTTTATTTTTTTATTTTGTAGAGATGGGGTCTCACTCTGTTACCCAGGCTGGTCTCCAGCTCCTGTGCTCAAGCAATCCTCCTGCCTTGGCCTTTCAAAGTGCTTGGATGGCAGGTGCACTCAGTACACACAATTTTAAATAAAGGATTTTGTTTTTTAAAAAGAAATTTCCTTTTTATTAGAAATAAAGTTCTTGGCTTCATTCTTTAAAAAAAATTTATTGATATATAATTGTACATATTTATGGGGTACCTGTGATATTTTGATATATGCATTTAATGTGTAATGATCAGATTGGGATCTCTCTCGCCTCAAATAGATAACATTTCTTTGTGTTGGCAACATTCCAAATGTTCTAGCTATTTTGAAATATATAATACATTATTGATAACTATAGTCACTCTGCTGTGCTATTGAATACTAGAATGTATTCTCTCTATATAACTATTTCTGTACACATTAACCAACTTCTCTTCATCCCATCCTTACACCTCTAAAATACATTTTATTTTATTTATTTTTTTTTTTGAGACGGAGTCTCGCTCTATCGCCCAGGCTGGAGTGCAGTGGCGCAATCTCGGCTCACTGCAAGCTCCGCCTCCCGGGTTCACGCCATTCTCCTGCCTCAGCCTCTCCGAGTAGCTGGGACTACAGGCGCCCGCCACCACGCCCGGCTAATTTTTTGTATTTTTAGTAGAGACGGGGTTTCACTGTGGTCTCGATCTCCTGACCTCGTGATCCGCCCGCCTCGGCCTCCCAAAGTGCTGGGATTACAAGCGTGAGCCACCGTGCCCGGCCTAAAATACATTTTATATAACTATTTCTGTACACATTAACCAACTTCTCTTCATCCCATCCTTACACCTCTAAAAAACATTTCTTTTTGGACAGGGTCTATGTTGCCCAGGCTGGAGTGCAGTGGCATGATCTTGGTTCACTGCAGCCTCTACCTCCTGGGCTCAACCAATCCTTCCACCTCAGCCTCTTGAGTAGCTTGGGACTTCAGGCGTGCACCACACCTGGCTAATTTTTTGTAGAGATGAAGTTCCACCATGTTGCCCAGGCTGGTCTCAAACTTCTGGGGTCAAGTGATCCGCTCTCCTTGGCCTCCCAAAGTGCTGGAATTATAGCTGTGTAATCTACTGTGCCTGGACTAAAAAGCATTTTAAAGTTTAATTTGTGTGATTACAGAATACTTATTTCAGACAGGAGAGATTTCAAGTATATGGATATAAAGATGAAGAATATAAAATTGTATAATCATAATTTCCATCACATTGTGTAAATCATATAATGAAGTCTCAGAGGTGACTTTACTGCTTTGTAATTTGAATTCACCTGTAGATTTTTAAAAACTAGAGCTTGGAAACAGTTCTTGAAAACATGATTGATATGAGTTTTTGGTGGAGGAAAGCATAGCTATTAAGTGGAAAATTACTAATAGCAATTTCCTTAGGTTTCATTAGTTGATGTAAATATAATATAGTTAGATAATCTTTTACCACAGTGTAACTCTATCTATCTATCCACCTGCCTACCTGCCAATCTATCTGTCTGCCTATATTTTAGGGATACATACTCTTATGGACCGAATTGTGTTCCCTGCCAAATTCATACATTGAGGCCCAAACCCCCAAAGTAACTATATTGGAGATAAGGCCTATATGGAGGTGATTAAGGCTAAATGAGGTCATAGGGTGAATCCCTAATCTCATAGGACTGAGGTCCTTATAAAAACAGGAAGAGCTAGCAAAGTGCTCTCTTTCTCTCTTCCTAAATGCACACAGAGGAAAGGCCATGTGAGAACATAGCAGGAAGGCAACTGTATAAAAGCCAGGAAGAGAGGCCTTACCCCAAACCACCCTCCTGGCATCATGATCTTCGGCTTCTAGCTTCCAGAGCTGTTGTTTCAGCTACCCACTCTGTGGTATTTTGTGATGGCGACCTGAGCAGACATATATAGCAGAAGTGGGAAGATATGCTTTGGGGTGATAAACACCACGTTAAGATATGGCCTAACTCCAGGGCCAAGAGTGGGAATGAAACAGAAGACAGGTGAGCATGGGAGCCCAAAACATTGCAGAGTTTTAAAGCTAAACATGATCCAGTTTCTACTAAAATTCTTTTTTTTTGGGGGGGTGATTTGGTGGGGGGACAGGATCTTGTTCTGTTGTCCAGGCTGGGGTGCAGTGGTGCAATCTCGGCTCACTGCAACCTCCACCTCTCAGGTTCAAGCGATTCTCCTGCCTTAGCCTCTGTAGTAGCTGGGATTACAGGCGTGTGCCACCACACCTGGCTAATTTTTGTATTTTTGTAGAGATGGGGTTTCGCCATGTTGGCCAGGCTGGTCTCAAACTCCTAACCTCAAGCAATCCACCCGCCTCGTGCTCCCAAAGTGCTGGGGTTACAGGCGTGAGCCACTGCATCTGGCCTTAAAATTCTTCTTTAATTAAAACAACCAAAGTACACTTTGGCTCCTGTGTGAGAAATAGTATGAGGCTGGGGGTGGTGGCTCACACCTGTAATCCCATCACTTTGGGAGGCCGAGGCAGGCGGATCATGAGGTCAGGAGTTCGAGACCAGCCTGGCCAATATGGTGAAACCCCATCTCTCCTAAAAACAAAAATTAGCTGGGCATAATGGCAGACGCATGTAGTCCCAGTTACTAGGGAGGCTGAGGCAGAAGACTCGCTTGAACCTGGGAGGCAGATGTTTCAGTGAGCCGAGATCATGCCACTGCACTCCAGCCTGGGCAACAGAGCAAGACTCCATCTCAAAAATAAATACACAAAAATAAAAGAAATAGTATGAACAGGGACCCAGTGCAAGGAGAGACCAGTTAGGAGACTGTTACCTTAGTGCAGGTGAGATATTATGGTAGCCTGGATTAGGGTGCCAAGAATTCAGAGGTGAAAAGTAAACACATTCAAGGCAAAAAAATAGAATATCCAATACAATTTTGAAAATGAGCAAAGTTGAGGGACTCATACTACCTGATTTCAAGCCTTGGAATAAAGCTATAGTCATCAAGACAATGAATATGGGTGAGCAGATAGACACACAGTTCAATAAAATGGAGTAGAGACTTCATATAGATTCACAAAAATATGGTCAGTTGATTTTTGAAAAAGGTACAAAGCCAATTCAATAGATAATGAATAGTGTCTTCGAAAACTGCTCTTTGAACAATTGGACATCCATGTGCAAAAAAAAAAGAAAGAAAAAATAAACCTTGACTTATACTTCACAGTTTATACAAAATTACCTCAAAATGGATAATAGACATCAATGTAAAACATAAAGGTTTTGAAGAAAATCTAGGAAAAAAATCTTAATGGGCTTGAGTTGGCAAAGATTTCCTACATATCATACCATAAGCAAGATTTATATGAGAAAATCTACCATAATTAAATTTTTGGCTTTGTCCAAGTTGCTGTTAAGAGGATAAATAGACAAGTCACAGGGTGGGAAAAAATACCTACACATCCTATATTTGACAAAGGGTTTGAACTTAAAACATATAAAGAACTCTCAAAACTCAACTATAAGCAAGAAAAAGCTGATTGGGTGCAGTGGCTCACGCCTGTAATCCCAGCACTTTGGGAGGCCGAGGCGGGTGGATCACCTGAGGTCAGGAGTTCAAGATCAGCCTGGTCAACATGGTGAAACCCCATATCTACTAAAAATACAAAAATTAGCCAGGATGGTGGCGCATGCCTATAGTCGCAGCTACTTGGGAGGCTGAGGCACAAGAGTTGCTTGAACCTGGGAGTTGGAGGTTGCAGTGAGTAGAGATCACTCCACTGTACTCCAGCCTGGGTGACAGAGCAAGACTCTGTCAAAAAAAAAAAAAAAAGAAAAGAGAAGACAAGAAAAGAGAAGAAAAGAAAAGAGAAGGGAAGAAAGAAGAAAGGAAGGAAGGAAGGAAAAAAGAAAGAAAGAAAGAGAAGCAAATTTTGACAGTTACTTTACCAAAGAAAATGTATAGATGCTATATTAGTTCATTTTCACACTGCTATAAAAATGCTACCTGAGACTGGGTAATTTGTAAAGAAAAGAGGCTTAATTGACTCACTGTTCCACATGGCTGGGGAGGCCTCAGGAAATTTACAATCATGGCGGAAGGTGAAGGGGAAGCAAGGCATGTCTTACACGGTGGCAGGAGAGAGGGCAAACAAAGAAGAACTGCCAAACATTTTTAAAGCCATCAGCTCTCGTGAGAACTCCCTCACTATCATGAGAACAGTGCGGAGGAAACCACCCCCGTGATCCAATCACTTCCCATCAGGTCTCTCTCCTGACATGTGGGATTACAATTCGAGATGAGATTTGGGTGGGGACACAGAGCCAAACCATATCAGATGGCAAGTAAGTGCATCAAAAAATTCTCAACATCATTGGGCAACCTTATTTAGAAGATAAATAAAATAAAAATCAAGCAACCTTACTAGACTCTCATATACGCCCTCCTTCATAAATACACAACTTACGGCTTTTGATCACAAATCCTTTAAGGAAGTTTTCCAAAATCCAATGGAGGGAGAAATGAAGCTAAAAATGAGTGTTCTCAAAAAATAACAAATAATAAGGCCGGGCATGGTGGCTCACGCCTGTAATCCCAGCACTTTGAGAGGCTGAGGCGGGCGAATCACAAGATCAGGAGATCAAGACCATTCTGGCTAACATGGTGAAACCTCGTCTCTACTAAAAAATACAAAAAAATTAGCCCAGCATGGTGGCGAGTGCCTGTAGTCCCAGCTACTTGGGAGGCTGAGGCAGGAGAATAGTGTGAACCAGGGAAGCGGAGCTTGCAGTGAGCCGAGATCACCCCACTGCACTCCAGCCTGGGCGACAGAGTGATTCTCCATCTCAAAAAAAAAAGAAAAAATGAAATCATCAAGTGAAATTCATTTATTTATAAAGAATATTTATTGATCGCCCACCTAATATTATTAGTTAAGTTTCCAGTTTTTCTTCCTGACAGGAAAAGCAGCTATTCTGGGTTGTTGATTCAATTCCTTTGCAGTGTAATGCTTACTAATTGGCAAAGTTGGGGGTAAGATGGGTATTCTTTTGTGAAAGTTAAGGGACCTGATGATGACATACACATTTTATCTTTTTTTAAAAAAGAAGATCTCACTCTATTGCCCAGGCTAGGGTGCAGTACTGTGATACACTCCAGCCTGGGCAATAGAGCTTTGAGGTTACAGCTTGCTGTAACTCCTGCACTCAGGCAATCCTGTTGCCTCAGCCTCCTGAGTAGCTGGGACTACAGGCATGTGTTACCATGACTAACTAATTTTTTTTTTTTTTTTTTTTTTTTGAGACGGAGTCTCGCTCTTTCACCCAGGCTGGAGTGCAGTGGCGCGATCTCGGCTCACTGCAGGCTCCGCCCCCCGGGGTTCACGCCATTCTCCTGCCTCAGCCTCCCTTGTAGCTGGGACTACAGGCGCCTGCCACCGAGCCCGGCCAATTTTTTGTATTTTTAGTAGAGACGGGGTTTCACCGTGTTAGCCAGGATGGTCTCGATCTCCTGACCTCGTGATCCGCCTGCCTCGGCCTCCCAAAGTACTGGGATTACAGGTGTGAGCCACCGCGCCCGGCGACTAACTAATTTTTAAAAAATGTTTTATAGAGACCAAGTCTTGCTTTGTTGCCCAGGCTGGTCTTGTGCTCCTGGCTTCTAATGATCCTTTTACCTTGGGGTGTCAAAGCACTGGGATTAGAGACATGAGCCACCGCACCTGGCCGTGTTTTTAATTAGGGGGTGGAATGTATAAACACCCTTGAGTATGACCCAGTTTTTTCTAATGCAGTACTTTCATGTTTGTTTTTATATACAGGTGCATTTATAGGTGGTCCAACCTTCCCCATTCACCTCATGGAGTAAGGGTGGCTGATAGCTACTGTGTGCTCCACCCCTCTGCTTTCATGTCTTTGCTCCCCGCTGCCAGAATCCTTTTAAATGTAGTGCTGCAGGCAGCCAACAGCAACCACTCAGTGTATTCGTTTTCCAGGGCTGCCATAACAAAATACCATAGACCAGGAGGCTTAAACAACAGAGATTTATTTTTCCCAGCTCTGGAGGCTGGAAATCCAAGAGCAAGATGTTGGCAGTTTGGATTTTTCCTAAGGCCTCCCCTTGGCTTTTAGATGGCCGCCTTCTGGCTCTGTCTTCACACGGCCATTTCTCCGGGCTCACATATCCCTGGTGTCTCTCTTCCTCTTCTTACAAGGCACACCAGTTAGATTGGATTACTGCCCACCCTAATTGCTTCTTTTACTTAAATCATCTTTTTAAAAGACCTTTTTTTCAAATACAGTCACATTCTCAGGTACGAGGGGTTAGGGCTTTATCATACGAGTTTTGGAGTGACACAATTCAGTCCATAGCACTCAGATATAATCTATTTGCTATCTCTGCCATAAACGAAGATACGCTACTTAAAAAGAAATAGCCTGAAAATGTTTGCCAACCTCCTGACTAAAGTTCATTGCTTTGAGGATGAGAGTTCATTGCATAATCTCATCTTCAGGCGGGCTCCTGAGCTTATAGGGCAGTGCAGGGGGGAGGTATCCAGTGTGAGCAATACGCCCCTAAAGGATACAGCAAGGAAATAGGTTCTCATTGGAATTTGTGTCCAGGCATTGCTGCCTCCAGAGACAACCAAGGCCAACAGCCAAGTGTGCACTGCCCCTAAACACTGAGTCAGCATCACTGCACTTGGGAGTGTTCCTCTACCTCCTTAGGCTGGAGGAAAGCCAGGACTGTAAAACCAAAGAATTTGAGCCACAATGATTCTGTTACTGGAAAATATTGCAGTTATATTTGCACACACATGCACATAGATTAGCAAGGTATTTCACAACAATCTTCATCTAACATTGTCACTGCAGAGCAACACTAATTCCTTATCACTTGAGACCAATACCCACAGGTTGAAAGCTAGGAACACTCCCAATATTCTGTATGTAAGAGCAAGGAAATTTCACTGAGAGAAGTGAGGAAAGGACATGTAAGGGTTACAGACGGGCATTCAGCAAACAAACTTTACTTACGTTTCTCAGGATTGGCGCAGTCTCTGGGATTGCGCAACAGATACCGGCTGAAAACAGTATTCCTGAACCAGAGCAGTGACTATGCTCTGGCTACTTATTCTTACTTTTTTCCAGGTAATACATAATATTCTTTTTTTCCTTTTTGGGATGTGGGGGTATGACAGGGTCTTGATATGTTGCCCAGTATGGTTTCAAACTCCCGGATTCAAGTGACCCTTCCACCTTAGCCTCCCAAGTAGCTGGGATTAGAAACACATACCACCATGCCAGCTTATTCTTTGAGATGCACATTTTAGCATATCTGCAGTTGGACTTCAGTCTCGCAATAAACATAAAATGTAATGTGCTCTTTCTCTTCCTTCTCTTCATCCTCTTTTCCCTTCTTTTTTTTCTCCTCCTGGAAAACCCTTATTAAAGAACAGGTGCATTTTACAGTTGGTGTCTCGGAACTGAGGTAATACACTTCCAATTTGTTTGAAGTCTAGGTTGAATAAAGTCTTTAGTAGTGTCTCAGTTTAGTTTTCCCCATTTGGTTGCAGAGTAGACATTAATTATTTGCCCTCCAAAACTGGAAGGCACCTCCATGGGTCTGTGCACTGACGTCCTCTTCTATCTCAGATCTTAGTGGGACTCCTACTAGAGCCGTGTCCTGATAAAGCCCTGGGAGGGCTAAGCCTGACAAAGGCCATGTGATGAACGGGCAAGTGCCACCTTCCAGAAATGAACACAATGTCTTTGATGGCAAGGCGATGTAATCGCTCTTTGCTCCAAGTCCATGCAAATTTAGACTTCATTTAAGAGAAAACCTCTGTTTTGCAAAGGTACTGGTGTGTGTGTGTGTGTGTGTGTGTGTGTGTGTGTAATCTCCAACACAAAAAGTAAAAGCCACCATCTTATGGTAAGTTAGAATAAAAGAACCATTAGCTCTTAAATCACTGGAATACATTAAAGACTAATTACATCAAGAATAGTCTAGAAGTTAGTCTTCTGGAACAATCTGCTTCATAGATTAGCATGAGAGCTCATTTGCATATATGCTATAGACACATTTAAAAGAGTGTGTGTATGTGTATATATAGCATATATGGCATATATAGCATTTTCAAGAGAGTAAACATCATGCTAATTCCTGTGGCAAAAGACAATTTCAGTGTTTTTGCAACATTTGACAATCGCTTCATCTTTGTAATACCATCTAAATTAGCATTTTAAAAAATCCCATATATTACTTAACAGAAAAGACCTAAGTGGTATCAAAAGAGACTGGAGGCAAATTAAGTTTCCTTTTGTCCAACTTTGTGTCACTTCCTGCCTCCATAAATAGGGAAAGCAAAATATCTGTGCTTCTTATTCATGTACATCTGCCAAACCAATTAACACCTCCTGAATGTTATCTTAATTGCATTTATTAACATAACATTAACATAGCAGGGAGATAACATTCAGGAGGTATTAATTGGTTTGGCAGGCACTCTTGAATGGGGAGCATTGAGAAAGGCCCTTCTCAGTATCTTACTTTTCATTTTTTAAAATTTTTGTGGTGAAGAGGAAATGAGATTATGTTGAAAGAGAGAAAATATATCTTAACCAAAATGGTAGCGACATTCCTTGATTCTGCCTCTTTGTCAGCTTACCCAGTTGCTCTCTCTGCAACAGTGTCTCTGTGCAGTCTGGCTAAGATGGCTTAAGGTATGCTTCTTGGGGATGCACCAAACTACAGTGGTGAATTTTTACAGCATCTCAACTGCCTTACAAATAATCCAAATACGTTCCACTGATAAGAATTTAATAGGGCTCCTACCCTTATAGAATCACAAAACTATAGAATGTTGTAACTAGATTCATCCATTCATTAACTCATTCATTAGGCACTATTGAGCTCCTAGTTTAGTCCAGGGACTGTAAACTGCTGGTGGAAAGAGATAAACAGGATTCAACACCTGGCTCAAGAAGTCCAGCTGGCACAGGAATTGGACATGAGGACAATAATTGCATGTGTTTGGCATTGGTAGCTGCCTGCTACATATTGATTGAGTGGATGAATTAATGAAATGTGATTATTTTGTTTCTATCTGATGGTGGTATAGAGGGTGGTGAGTGTGGGTTGTAGGGATATGTGTATAAGAGGACAAAAACTGAAGACAAAGAGTTGATTGTGAAAACATTTGAAATCGTCAGGGGCTGAACTAAGATAGAAACCCTAGGCATGAAGAAGAGGGGGTAGATAAAGAAGTCCACATGGTGAAAATAACTACTAACATTTGTTGAGGATTTTCTTAGCATTTTGTATGAATTTAATTTTCTCAGCCACCATATAAGGCGGACCTGTTATTACACCCATTTTAAAGATGAGGCAATTGAGCCAGGCGCGGTGGCTCATGCTTGTAATCCCAGCATTTTGGGAGGCCTAGGTGGGCAGATCACCTGAAGTCAGGAGTTCGAGACCAACCTGACCAACATGGTGAAACCCCGTCTCTTCTAAAAATACAAAAAATTAGCCAGGCGTGGTGGCGGGTGCCTGTGATCCCAGCTACTTGGGAGACTGAGACATGAGAATAGCTTGAACCTGGGAGGCGGAGGTTGCAGTGAGCTGAGATTGCACCACTGCACTCCAGCCTGGGCAACAGAACAAGACTCCGTCTCAAAAAAAACAAAAAACAAAAACAAAGATGAGGTAATTGAATGTGGTAGTCTGGATACTGCTGCCCCCATCCCCCAGGCTGCCACACCCTAATACCAGAACCTGTGAATATATTGCATTATACAGCAGAAGGGACCTGGCAGATGTGATTGAGTTAACAATTCTGAGACGGAGAGATTTTCCCGGATTATCCCTGTGTGCCTGATGTAATCATAGGGCCTCTGTATGAGGGGGCAGGAGGATCGGTGTGAGAGCGAGACAATATAAGGACAAAAGCAGAGGTCAGAGAGGAGAGAAGATGCCACACAGCTGGCTTTGAAGATGAAGGGACCATGAGCCCAGGCATGTGGATGGCTTCTAGAGGGGCTTTCCCTGGGCACTTTGTGTAATGAGACTCCTCCCAGTTACTCACCCTGTTCACTTTCTCTCCTTCCCTCCCTCCCTCCCTCCCTCACTCCCTCCCTCCCTCTCTCTCTTTCTTTTTCTGTTCTTTTCTTTCTTCCTTCCTTCCTTTCTTCCTTCTTTCCTTCCTTGCTTCCTTCTCTTTCTTTCCCTTTCTCTCTTTCTTTCTTTCTTTCTCTTTCTTTCTTTCTTTCTTTCTTTCTTTCTTTCTTTCTTTCTTTCTTTCTTTCTTTCTTTCTTCTTTCTTTCCTCTTTCTTTCCTTCCTTCCTTCCTCCCTTCCTTCCTTCTCTTTCTTTCTTCTTTCTTTTTTTTTTTTTTTTCAGAGTTTCCCTCAGTTGCCCAGGCTGGAGTGCAGTGATGCAATTTTAGCTCACTGCAACCTCCACCACCCAGGCTCAACGGTTCTTGTGCCTCAGCCTCCCATATAGCTGGGATTACAGGCCCATGCCACCACACTCGGCTTATTTTTGTGTATTTTTAGTAGAGACAAGGTTTCACCATGTTGGCCAGGCTGGTCTTGAACTCCTGACTTCAGGTGATCCTCCCACCTTGGCCTCCCAAAGTTCTGGGAGTACAGGCATGAACCACCACACCCAGCCTCGCTTTCTTCAGAGTGCTTATCTCTATGGGAAACTGCTTTAATTGTATGATTATTATTATTATTATTTTTGAAGTTTCCCCCGTTAGATTATTTTGATGAAGGCTATTTCTGTATTGTCTGCCATTGACCCAGTGCCTAACACTGTGCCTGACATAAAAAATGTGCTCAATAAATGTTTGCTAAAAGAATACAGGAAGGGAAGAAGTTCTCAAACTTGCTCAGGGTGGCATATTTCCTGGCTGGCAGGGTGTCCTCTGAGGATCTTGAGATATTGAAATACAGACTTATGTCGGGTGCAGTGGCTCACCCCTCTAATACTATCACTTTGGGAGGCTGAGGCAGGCGGATTACCTGAGCTCATGAGTTCGAAATCAGCCTGGACAACACGGTGAAACCCCATCTCTACTAAAAATACAAAAAAATTAGCCAGGCGTGGCAGCGTGTGCCTGTAGTCCCAGCTACTCAGGAGGCTGAGGCAGGAGAATTGCTTGAGCCCAGGAGATGGAGGTTGCAGTGAGCCGAGATCGCACCACTGCACCCCAGCCCTCTCGACAGAGCGAGACTCCATCTCCAAAAATAAAAAAAAAGAAAGAAAGAAATACATTCCTATAATCACTCTGTGGCATGGATTTGTGGCATGGACGTACACTGCTTCAATTCCCCTTCATGAAGAATGTATTGGCTCAGCTGCTGGAAGCGTGGTCCGCAGACAGTCTTTAGTTATTAGGGATTATCTCAACGGCAGAAAACTACCTTGCCCAAGTACACCCTTCTCGGGGTGGCTCACACACAGTGGGTGATTGAGATGGGTATAGAGGCCTGGCCATTTCAGTCTAGTATGGGACAACCCTGACAGGCTGTTTTTAGCTCCAGAGCTCCTTGTGGGGTTGTCCAAGGCTGTCATTGGCCCACATTGCCTTTGACCTCTGCCTCACCCAGTACTGCTTCCACTGCCTTTCCACAGATGTTTATCCCAAGGACTCTCCTTAATAAATATCCTGCACATTAAACTCTGTCTTGGAGTCTGCTTCCTACAGACCCCAATCTTGAACAATCACTAAGCATAGAATTTTATCTTGAGCTAGATAATTATAAAAAAGCAGAAACAAAATATAAAACTTAAGAACAATGCATGGAAGAGTTTAAGATTAAGGAAATCCTATCCATTAATTATTATAATTTCATTGATTTAGAAAAAGGCAGCTATTATTAAAGACTTCGCCGGGCATGGTGGCTCACGCCTGTAATCCCAGCACTTTGGGAAGCCAAGGTAGGTGGATCACCTGAGGTTGGGCGTTCGAGACCAGCCTGACCAACATGGAGAAAACCTGTCTCTACTAAAAATACAAAATTAGCCAGGCGTGGTGGCACATGCCTGTAATCCCAGCTACTTGAGAGGCTGAGGCAGGAGAATCTTTTGAACCTGGGAGGCGGAGGTTGCAGTGAGCTGAGATTGTGGCATTGCACTCCATCCTGGACAACAAGAGTGAAATTCCGTTAAAAAAAAAAAGAATAAAGAAAAAGAAAGAAAGAAAGAAAAAAAAAGACTCATCAGTGGAAGCCTTTAACACACTGATGTCCCCCAGCAACATGGCTTGACAGCTGGCAATTTTGATTTTCAGGAGCCTGTTCACAGCCAGAATTTAACATGTCATCTTTCTCCTAATCTGATCTCCTCGCTGGGCTTTCTGTGCCCATGAATGACACCAACATCATTTCAGCTGATCAGGCCCAACCCTGGGAGTTGTCCTTCAGATCTCCCTCTCCTGTGTGCCCTAATTCACCAAGTCACAACACACTGTCTCCTAAGTATCTCTTGAACTTGTCTCTCTGATCCATGACCATCATCATTCTTGATTCAAGCCACTCATTCCTCTTCCCTTGGCTTAATGAACAACTCTCTTGTTCTCTTGTTTTGTCTCTTTCCAATTTGTTTTTTTCTGTGCTGGGATGGTCATCGCGCAGCTTAAAGCTGTTTGAGTAGCTCCTCATCACACTAAGCATGAAGTATAACCCCTTAACAAGACATCCAAAGCCCTCTCCAGTCAGGTTTTTCCCTGTTTCTAGATACACCTCTGATATGTCCTTGTTAACCTTGCCCCCTCTCCACTGCCTCCTTTGTTTTGGTTCCGATAAAATTCTCCAAAATATCCATGCTTGTGTAGAGGCCCAATATGGCCTGGATTCTCGCTGGGGCTCCAGTCTTTAATTTTGTTATCATCCCTTCCTCCTAGTCTTAGCCATACTGAATAACATGCAGTTCCTCAGTGTGCCTTGTCTTTGTTTGCCTTTGGGCCTTTGCACATGTTGTTACCTCTGTCTGTACTATTTCCCCCTTCTCTGCCCACCCACCTCCCCAGCCTTCTTCACTATGTTGATTTCTTTTTTTTTTTGAAGAAAACTTTGTATTATTTTAATTATTTTTATGTACAGAAAACTCAACAGTGTACATTTAACCCAGTTTAGTGGCAAGTTCTTTAGCTTTTGTCTTTTAGAGCTTGGTGATACGAGCCAGACTTAGGACCCAGGACATCACCATGTTGATTTCTACTGCCACCCTTCTTCGATTCCATGAGGATAGATTTGATGCCCCTGCTCCTATGTGCTCTTATAGCACTCTGTGCTTGGTCCTTTTGATAACAGTTGTACTATGTTTAATTGCCGCTAAACCTGGCTGTCTCAGATACTAGATGAAACTCCTTATTTATTTGTTTATTTATTTATTTATTTATTTTTGAGACAGTGTCTTGCTCTGTTGCCCGGGCTGGAGTGCAATGATGCGATCTCGGCTCACTGCAACCTCCTGGGTTCAAGTGATTCTCCTGCCTCAGCTTCCTGAGTAGCTGGGATTAGAGGTGCCTGCCACCATGCCCGGCTAATTTTTGTATTTTTAGTAGAGACAAGGTTTCACCCTGCTGGCCAGGCTGGTCTCGATCTCCCGACTTCAGGAGATCCGCCCTCCTTGGCCTCCCAAAGTGCTGGGATTATAGGCATGAGCCACCGCACCCGGCAAAACTCCTTGTTCATAGCGGTGCGCCAGCATTAACACAGTGCCTAGTACAGAGAACGTACTCGGGAAACATTTGTTGATGAATGAATAAATGAATGTGTAACAAGTCTCATGAAAACCCTAATACATAGGCAGAGTAGACATTTTGTGGCCACATTTTAGAAATATGGGAATTGAGGTTGACTTAGCCAAGCATATATTGCATTTGGGTCTTCTGATTGCAAATCTAGTGCTACTTATGATAAACCTCTCCATTTTTCGTTCATTTCACATTGTAGTATTCCACAGATACTTGAAAGCTCGCTCTGTGTCGGGCTCTATTATAGGTGCTGCATGGTCTGTCTTATAGTGCTTACATTCTTGAAGGAAAGATTGACAATAAACAAGTAACAAAATAATTTTGGGTAGAGGCAGGTTCTATAAAAGAAGTATGATAAGGTGATGTGACAGAGTGGACGAATATGGGTGAAGGTGGTTCTTCAGAAATGGGGCCAGGGAAGGTCCATTGAGCTGAGATCTGAATGAAGAGAAGGAACCACCCATGAGACAAGCCAAGAAAGAACCTTTCTAGCAAAGGGAAGAGCATGTGCAAAGTCTGGAAATAGGAGAGAACTCAGTGTGCTCAAGCATCAGAAAGAAGGCCAGAATGTTGAGATCACAGTAAGCCAATACATCTGTTCCCCATTATTGGGAGAAAGTGAAGTGGCCAGAGATAGCACTGGTCTAAATCATCTTCCTGGCGGGTAGATCCCAGCCAGGAATTTTTTTTTTTTTCCCCAAAATGAAATGAGAAGCCAATGAAAGATTTAAAGCAAGGACTGACAGTTACTTAATCCAGAATATGATAGAGTCATAGTCCTAATGATACAGGAGAACTTGATGATTAGAGTTTCAGGAAATAAAATTCCATGTAATTGGGAAAATGGAGTCAAGTGTGAAAAAAGCTCTGGAAGCAGTGTGGACCTGGTGACCATTTTCCCTTGAGAATTATAGGTACTTTTAAAAGCCACAATTATGATTTTGACCAATACCTTCATGCAAATAAATTCCAAGTCTGAATTTCCAGCCTATTTCCAATTTTCTGCTGGACAGATCTTCCACAATGTCCTGAAATTCATATCTAAAGGCAGATCTATTCCCTTGCCCACCTACTCTAAGGTTCAGTGGTATGCTCCACCTTTATTAGTGATTTACTCAAGTTACAGGCATCCTAAATGACAATCCAATTACAGAAGCCCAGATGATCACCAAGTCCTGCTTCTTCTACCACCTAAATATGTCTCAGATTTGTCTTCATTATCTCTGTCTCTCTTCGGGTTATCATCAGCTATGACCAGGACTTTTGTAGCAATCTCCTACCTTATCACCAGCTTTCTTTATTTTTTTTTTTTTGATATGGAGTCTCACTCTCTCACCCAGGCTGGAGTGCAATGGCACGATCTCGGCTCACTGCAAGCTCCGCCTCCCGGGTTCATACCATTCTCCTGTCTCAGCCTCCCTAGCAGCTGGGTCTACAGGCGCCCGCCACCTCGCCCGGCTAATTTTTTCTATATTTATTAGAGACGGGGTTTCACCGTGTTAGCCAGGATGGTCTCGATCTCCTGACCTAGTGATCTACCTGCCTCGGCCTCCCAAAGTGCTGGGATTACAAGCGTGAGCCACTGCGCCCAGCTAACACTAGCTTTCTTTACTCCAACCCCTCTACTACCAGAACTAATCTTATTTTTTATAAAAAATGCTAGCCTTTTAATGTTTTATCTCCACTACAAAAGTAGTAACTTCATTATTGTTAAATAGCTAAAATTCTGTCACCCAATGAAAAGCCAATGTGCATTCTCCTAGAACTTTCTTCTATGATTATACAGATATACACAACATTGTCATATTTTTATTTTAGCAAAAATTGGATTGTAATATAATTCTGTTTGATAATCTGCATTTTTATTTAATAGAGTGTGGGTATTTTTCTAAATGAGTAAACATGTGACATCAATTTTGGTGGCTTGAAATTATTTCATTATATGAGTGTACTATAAGTTATTTAAATGATTGTCTTTTGATAGATGGTATGATTTGGCTGTGTCCCCACCCAAATCTCATCTTGAATTGTAGCTCCCATAATTCTCGTGTATTGTGGGAGGGACCGGTGGGAGATAATTGAATCATGGGAGTGGTTCCCCCCACTGTTCTTGTGGTAGTGAATAATTCTCACGAGATCTGATGATTTTATAAGGGGTTTCTCCTTTCTCTTGGCTCTCATTCTCTCTCTTGCCTGTCACCATGTAAGATGTATCTTTCGCTTTCTGCCATGATTGTGAGGCCTCCCCAGCCACACGGAACTGTGAATCCATTAAACCTCTTTTTCTTTGTAAATTATCCAGTCTTGGGTATATCTTTAACAGCAGCGTGAAAACCGACTAATACAATAGCCATTCAGGTTATTTTGCTTTTATGAATGATGTGTTAAATGTCTTTCTAGATTTACCTATATATATCTCCATCTTTCTGTTTCTTAGGAAAAATTTACTTAAAATGGATTTTTTTGGCATATAAATGAACTTTAATAAGAAAATATTTCATATCTGTTTACTAATCTCTCGATGTAAAATGGAATTCTTGATCACATACAATTTCTTTTAATATTTTTGTAGTTTTGTGATTTATAATTAAGTTTTAAATTTTTTTATTTAGAAATCCTTGGCATGAGGTATGAATTCATGGTCTGAACTTCGTTTTTCCTAAAATGTTTGACCAGCTTTCTCAATATTATTTGTAGTTAAATGCAATCTTTTTCCAATGATTTGAAATGCCGACTGTGTCATACACTAAATTCTTATTTATACTTTGGGTTTCTTTCTGGGCTTTCTATTCTAGTCTATCAGCCTGGCTGCAAATTTAAACAAAAATGCCTTGTTGTTTTAAATGTAGTAGCTTTATTTGGTAGGCCAAGTCCTCCTATTTTGCGCTCCTCCCCTTTATCTATTTATTCGTTTATTTATCTTCTGGCAGAGGCTTTCCAATGTTTCTTTTCCCACATTTTATTTTCAAATATAATTTAATACCATTTTATTAATTTTTTTTTAAAGAAACAAATGTGCTGAGAGTTTTATGTTGATTGTAATAAATTTATACATTATTTTGGATGAGTTTGGCATCTTCAGAACTATCTTTTTTTTTTTTTTGAGACGGAGTTTCGCTCTCGTTGCCCAGGCTGGAGTGCAATGGCACGATCTCAGCTCACTGAAACCTCCGCCCCTGGGTTCAAGTGATTCTCCTGCCTCAGCCTCCTGAGTAACTGGGATTACAGGCACCCACCACCATACCTGGCTAATTTTTTGTATTTTTTAGTAGAGACAGGGTTTCACCATGTTGGTCAGACTGGTCTCAAACTCCTGACCTCAGGTGATCCACCCACCTCGGCCTCCCAAAGTGCTGGGATTACAGGCGTGAGCCACTGCACCCGGCCCAGAACTATCTTTCTAAAATAAACCAGGTTCATTTATATTCTGCTTTAAAACCTGTTTAGCTCCTACTAAAAGAAAACTGTCTCTTGGCATGGCATTGAACACCTTACATATTTTGACCTCTGCAGACCGTTTTTTGTCCTTCAAAGGCTTAGAAAATAAGGTGAATTCCTTAGATTACAATACTTCAAATAATATGGCGTGATTATTAGAATTTCAAATTTGGTGAAGGGGGTTGGGCGGTAGAGAATGCAGTGGCAGATTGAAGATGTGTTTTGGAAATCTGTACTTACCTCATTTGCAGCTGGAGCTGGAGCCAAGGTCCCCTAGGCTTGATTGCATTTTGGCCTGTAAATACACCCAGTGGAAGAACATCAGTGCTAACCTACAAGCATTCCAAGAATATGTGCATGATCAAGGCTGTCTTTCTTTTAAGTCTTGGGAAAACTGTGACTTTCTAAAAGTCTGGCTCCTGCCTCTTGACGTTGAAGAAGAAAATTCCACTAACTGCAAAATAAACAATTTGGCTGCTTTGTGTTTAGTTTACAGCATAATCTCCAAACCCTGGCCCCCGTAAGTTTCTGTTGGCTCTTTTATTCCTCCTCACCCTTCCTTTTTCTCCGTGTGTTTCCCTCTTCTCCGCCATGGACAAATCTGGTGGTGGAGATCTGGGTCAGTGATAGTGAATGCTTAAGAAGGAAATGAGAGGGAACAGGCAGAAACGTCAAGAAAACTAAACTTGGCAATGTTAAAACGTGCTGAGAAAATTTTTTTAATTTAAAATTTATTTAAATTTTTTAAAAAATTATTTTAAATTAGTTCATTCTTCAGCTGTTTTTGGGACATTGATAACATGTAAGAATTCAAACACAAACACTATTGTAGGATGCAGACTATGATTTTTTCAGACATCCAGCTAGGATCCCAATACTCACAGGGTACTGTTTATATATACCATGTTAGCTGAAAAAAATCTCATAAACATTCAGTCACAGGATTTAAGAATTGGATTTTGTGGTTATCTCGCTAACACTGAGATGTAAAAATGACTCCCTCCTTGACTCTAACATTGGGAGAAGAGTAATTGGCGTGGGTCTTCAAACTCCAGAGTTTTCATTTTGGTCAATGGCTTCAGGTTTCCTTCCAAACAGTCTCATTGGAGAGATGCTAAAACGTGTGCAGTAAATTAGCTTGTGGGTTTTTTTATTAACCATTATTTCTTGACCTCTTCTTTACTAAAGTTGATATTGAGCAGTAAAGTATTGAAAAAATGAACAGAACAAAAATAGGAATTGAAGATAGGTACAACTTATAGACGGGATTATCACCATTGAATGATTTTTTTTTTTTTTTTTTTTAATTATACTTTAGGGTTTTAGGGTACATGTGCACAATGTGCAGGTTTGTTACATATGTATCCATGTGCCATGTTGATTTCCTGCACCATTAACTCGTCATTTAGCATTAGGTGTATCTCCTAATGCTGTCCCTCCCCCCTCCCCCCACCCCACAACAGTCCCCGGAGCATGATGTTCCCCTTCCTGTGTCCATGAGTTCTCATTGTTCAATTCCCACCTATGAGTGAGAACATGCGGTGTTTGGTTTTTTGTCCTTGCGATAGTTTACTGAGAATGATGTTTTCCAGTTTCATCCATGTCCCTACAAAGGACACGAACTCATCATTTTTTATGGCTGCATAGTATTCCATGGTGTATATGTGCCACATTTTCTTAATCCAGTCTATCGTTGTTGGACCTTTGGGTTGGTTCCAACTCTTTGCTATTGTGAATAGTGCCGCAATAAACATACGTGTGCATGTGTCTTTAGAGCAGCATGATTTATAGTCCTTTGGGTATATACCCAGTAATGGGATGGCTGGGTCAAATGGTATTTCTAGTTCTAGATCCCTGAGGAATCGCCACACTGACTTCCACAATGGTTGAACTAGTTTACAGTCCCACCAACAGTGTAAAAGTGTTCCTATTTCTCCACATCCTCTCCAGCACCTGTTGTTTCCTGATTTTTTAATGATGGCCATTCTAACTGGTGTGAGATGGTATCTCACTGTGGTTTTGATTTGCATTTCTCTGATGGCCAGTGATGAGGAGCATTTCTTCATGTGTTTTTTGGCTGCATAAATGTCTTCTTTTGAGAAGTGTCTGTTCATGTCCTCTGCCCACTTTTTGATGGGGTTGTTTGTTTTTTTCTTGTAAATTTGTTTGAGTTCATTGTAGATTCTGGATATTAGCCCTTTGTCAGATGAGTAGGTTGCAAAAATTTTCTCCCATTGTGTAGGTTGCCTGTTCACTCTGATGATAGTTTCTTTTGCTGTGCAGAAGCTCTTTAGTTTAATGAGATCCCATTTGTCGATTTTGGCTTTTGTTGCCATTGCTTTTGGTGTTTTAGACATGAAGTCCTTGCCCACGCCTATGTCCTGAATGGTATTGCCTAGGTTTTCTTGTAGGATTTTAATGGTTTTAGGTCTAACATATAAGTCTTTAATCCATCTTGAATTAATTTTTGTATAAGGTGTAAGGAAGGGATCCAGTTGCAGCTTTCTACATATGGCTAGCCAGTTTTCCCAGCACCATTTATTAAATAGGGAATCCTTTCCCCATTTCTTGTTTTTGTCAGGTTTGTCAAAGATCAGATAGTTGTAGCTATGTGGCATCATTTCTGAGGGCTCTGTTCTGTTCCATTGATCTATGTCTCTGTTGTGGTACCAGTACCATGCTGTTTTGGTTACTGTAGCCTTGTAGTATAGTTTAAAGTCAGGTAGCGTGATGCCTCCAGCTTTGTTCTTTTGGCTTAGGATTGACTTTGTGATGCGGGCTCTTTTTTGGTTCCATATGAACTTTAAAGTAGTTTTTTCCAATTCTGTGAAGAAAGTCATTGGTAGCTTGATGGGGATGGCATTGAATCTATAAATTACCTTGGGCAGTATGGCCATTTTCACGATATTGATTCTTCCAACCCATGAGCATGGAATGTTCTTCCATTTGTTTGTATCCTCTTTTATTTCATTGAGCAGTGGTTTGTAGTTCTCCTTGAAGAGGTCCTTCACATCCCTTGTAAGTTGGATTCCTAGGTATTTTATTCTCTTTGAAGCAATTGTGAATGGGAGTTCACTCATGATTTGGCTCTCTGTTTGTCTGTTATTGGTGTACAAGAATGCTTGTGATTTTTGTACATTAATTTTGTATCCTGAGACTTTGCTGAAGTTGCTAATCAGCTTAAGGAGATTTTGGGCTGAGACAATGGGGTTTTCTAGATATACAATCATGTCATCTGCAAACAGGGACAATTTGACTTCCTCTTTTCCTAATTGAATTCCCTTTATTTCATTTTCCTGCCTGATTGCTCTGGCCAGAACTTCCAGCACTATGTTGAATAGTAGCGGTGAGAGAGGGCATCCCTGTCTTGTGCCAGTTTTCAGAGGGAATGCTTCCAGTTTTTGCCCATTCAGTATGATATTGGCTGTGGGTTTGTTGTAGATAGCTCTTATTATTTTGAGATACGTCCCATCAATACCTAATTTATTGAGAGTTTTTAGCATGAAGGGTTGTTGAATTTTGTCAAAGGCCTTTTCTGCATCTATTGAGATAATCATGTGGTTTTTGTCTTTGGTTCTGTTTATATGCTGGATTACATTTATTGATTTGCGTATGTTGAACCAGCCTTGCATCCCAGGGATGAAGCCCACTTGATCATGGTGGATAAGCTTTTTGATGTGCTGCTGGATTCAGTTTGCCAGTATTTTATTGAGGATTTTTGCATCAATGTTCATCAAGGATATTGGTCTGAAATTCTCTTTTTTGGTTATGTCTCTGCCAGGTTTTGGTATCAGGACGATGCTGGCTTCGTAAAATGTGTTAGGGAGGATTCCCTCTTTTTCTATCGATTGGAATAGTTTCAGAAGGAATGGTACCAGTTCCTCCTTGTACCTCTGGTAGAATTCAGCTGTGAATCCATCAGGTCCTGGACTCTTTTTGGTTGGTAAGCTATTGATTATTGCCACAATTTCAGAACCTGTTATTGGTCTATTCAGAGATTCAACTTCTTCCTGGTTTAGTCTTGGGAGGGTGTATTTGTCGAGGAATTTATCCATTTCTTCCAGATTTTCTAGTTTATTTGCATAGAGGTGTTTGTAGTATTCTCTGATGGTAGATTGTATTTCTGTGGGATCGGTGGTGATATCCCCTTTTTCGTTTTTTATTGCATCTATTTGATTCTTCTCTCTTTTCTTCTTTATTAGTCTTGCTAGCGGTCCATCAATTTTGTTGATCTTTTCAAAAAACCAGCTCCTGGATTCATTAATTTTTTGAAGGGTTTTTTGTGTCTCTATTTCCTTCAGTTCTGCTCTGATTTTAGTTATTTCTAGCCTTCTGCTAGCTTTTGAATGTGTTTGCTCTTGCTTTTCTAGTTCTTTTAATTGTGATGTTAGGGTGTCAATTTTGGATCTTTCCTGCTTTCTCTTGTGGGCATTCAGTGCTATAAATTTCCCTCTACACACTGCTTTGAACGTGTCCCAGAGATTCTGGTATGTTGTGTCTTTGTTCTCGTTGGTTTCAAAGAACATCTTTATTTCTGCCTTCATTTCATTATGTACCCAATAGTCATTCAGGAGCAGGTTGTTCAGTTTCCATGTAGTTGAGCGGTTTTGACTGAGTTTCTTAATCCTGAGTTCTAGTTTGATTGCACTGTGGTCTGAGAGACAGTTTGTTATAATCTCTGTTCTTTTACATTTGCTGAGAAGAGCTTTACTTCCAACTATGTGGTCAATTTTGGAATAGGTGTGGTGTGGTGCTGAAAAAAATGTATATTCTGTTGATTTGGGGTGGAGAGTTCTGTAGATGTCTATTAGGTCCACTTTATGTAGAGCTGAGTTCAATTCCTGGATATCCTTGTTAACTTTCTGTCTCGTTGATCTGTCTAATGCTGACAGTGGGGTGTTAAAATCTCCCATTATTATTGTGTGGGAGTTTAAGTCCCTTTGTAGGTCACTGAGGACTTGCTTTATGAATCTGGGTGCTCCTGTGTTGGGTGCATATATATTTAGGATAGTTAGCTCTTCTTGTTGAATTGATCCCTTTACCATTATGTAATGGCCTTCTTTGTCTCTTTTGATCTTTGTTGGTTTAAAGTCTATTTTATCAGAGACTAGGATTGCAACCCCTGCCTTTTTTTGTTTTCCAGTTGCTTGATAGATCTTCCTCCATCCCTTTATTTTGAGTCTATGTGTGTCTCTGCACGTGAGATGGGTTTCCTGAATACAGCACACTGATGGGTCCTGACTCCTTATCCAGTTTGCCAGTCTGTGTCTTTTGATTGGAGCATTTAGCCCATTTACATTTAACGTGAATATTGTTATGTGTGAATCTGATCCTGTCATTATGATGTTAGTTGGTTATTTTGCTCGTTAGTTGCTATAGTTTCTTCCTAGCCTCGATGGTCTTTACAATTTGGCATGTTTTTGCAGGGGCTGGTACCGGTTGTTCTTTTCCATGTTTAGTGCTTCCTTCAGGAGCTCTTTTAGGGCAGGCCTGGTGGTGACAAAATCACTCAGCGTTTGCTTGTCTGTAAAGTATTTTATTTCTCCTTCACTTATGAAGCTTAGTTTGGTGGGATAGGAAATTCTGGGTTGAAAATTCTTTTCTTTAAGAATGTTGAATGTTGGCCCCCACTCTCTTCTGGCTTGTAGAGTTTCTGCTGAGAGATCAGCTGTTAGTCTGATGGGCTTCCCTTTGTGGGTAACCCGACCTTTCTCTCTGGCTGCCCTTAACATTTTTTCCTTCATTTCAACTTTGGTGAATCTGACAATTATGTGTCTTGGAGTTGCCCTTCTCGAGGAGTATCTTTGTGCCGTTCTCTGTATTTCCTGAATCTGAATGCTGGCCTGCCTTGCTAGATTGGGGAAGTTCTCCTGGATAATATCTTGCAGAGTGTTTTCCAACTTGGTTCCATTCTCCCCATCATTTTCAGGTACACCAATCAGACGTAGGTTTGGTCTTTTCACATAGTCCCAAATTTCTTGGAGGCTTTGTTCATTTCTTTTTATTCTTTTTTCTCTAAACTTCCCTTCTCTCTTCATTTCATTCATTTCATCTTCTATCAGCGATACCCTTTCTTCCAGTTGATCGCATCTGCTACTGAGGCTTCTGCATTCTTCGCGTAGTTCTCGAAACTTGGCTTTCAGCTCCATCATCTCCTTTAAGCCCTTCTCTCCATTGGTTATTCTAGTTATCCATTCTTCTAATTTTTTTTCAAAGTTTTTAACTTCTTTGCTATTGTTTTGAATTTCCTCTCGTAGCTCAGAGTAGTTTGATCGTCTGAAGCCTTCTTCTCTCAACTCATCAAAGTCATCCTCCATCCAGCTTTGTTCCGTTGCTGGTGAGGAACTGCGTTCCTTTGGAGGAGGAGAGGTGCTCTGTTTTTTAGAGTTTCCAGTTTTTTTTGTCTGTGTTTTCCCCATCTTTGTGGTTTTGTCTACTTTTTGTCTTCAATGATGGTGATGTACAGATGGGTTTTTGGTGTGGATGTCCTTTCTGTTTGTTAATTTTCCTTCTACCAGACAAGACCCTCAGCTGCAGGTCTGTTGGAGTTTACTAGAGGTCCACTCCAGACCCTGTTTGGCTGGGTGTCAGCACCGGTGGCTGCAGAACAGCGGATTTTCGTGAGACCACAAATTCAGCTGTCTGATAGTTCCTCTGAAAGTTTTGTCTCAGAGGAGTACCCGGTTGAATGAGGTGTCAGTCTGTCCCTACTGGGGGGGTGCCTCCCAGTTAGGCTGCTCAGGGGTGAGGGACCCACTTTAGGAGGCAGTCTGTCCGTTCTCAGATCTCCAGCTGCGTGCTGGGAGAACCACTACTCTCTTCAAAGCTGTCAGTCAGACAGGGACATTTAAGGCTGTGGAGGTTCTGGCTGAGTTTTTGGTTGTCTGTGCCCTGCCCCCAGAGGTGGAGCCTACAGAGGCAGGCAGGCCTCCTTGAGCTGTGGTGGGCTCCACCCAGTTCGAGCTTCCTGGCTGCTTTGTTTACCTAAGCAAGCCTGGGCAATGGCGGGCGCCCCTCCCCCAGCCTCGTTGCCGCCTTGCAGCGTGATCTCAGACTGCTGTGCTAGCAATCAGCAAGACTCTGTGGGCATAGGACCCTCCGAGCCAGGTGCGGGACACAATCTCCTAGTGTGCCGTTTTCCAGGCCCGTTGGAAAAGCGCAGAATTAGGACGGGACTGACCCGATATTCCAGGTGCCGTCTGTTTCCCCTTTCTTTGACTAGGAAAGGGAACTCCCTGACCCCTTGCGCTTCCCGAGTGAGGCAATGCCTCGCCCTGATTCGGCTCGCGCACAGTGCGCTTCACCGACTGTCCTGAACCCACTGTTAGGCACTCCCTAGTGAGATGAAACCGGTACCTCAAGCAGAAATGCAGAAATCACCCGTCTTCTGTGTCGCTGGGGCTGGGAGCTGGAGACCGGAGCTGTTCCTATTCGGCCATCTTGGCTCCACCTCTGAATGATTTTTTTTTTTTTTCTTTTTGAGTTGGAGTTTCGATCTTGTTGCCCAGGCTGGAGTGCAATGGCATGAACTTGGCTCACTGCAACCTCTGCCTTCCGGGTTCAAGCAATTTTCCTGCCTCATCCTCTGGATTACAGGTGTGTGCCACCATGGCCAGCTAATTTTTGTATTTTTCATAGAGACGGGGTTTCGCCATGTTAGCCAGGCTGGTCTAGAACTCCTGGCCTTATGTGATCAGTCTGCCTCGGCCTCCCAAAGTGTTGGGATTACAGGCGTAAGCCACCACGCTCGACCACCATGGAATGATTAAAAAGCTTGGCATCATAGTCCATATAAGTTGAAATTGAATTGCCATATGGCAAAATTATGCCAAAAAGTTTCTAGACCTTTATTTCCAATGTATGCTGTTTTTAGGATGTCCTGTGTGTGTTTGTGCAAAGACAATATCCTTACTTCATGATTATTTTTAAAATGAAGCTGCAAAACTGTTACTATTAACTGCTAGAGGAATTGACAAATTTTTGAGAATCGTTTTTCAAAAGTGCAGAATAGCTATTTCAAACTAGTAAAAATGTGGTCATAATGTAACAATAATTAAATGTAAAAACAAGAAGGGAAATACAGAAGACATGTATGTACAGTTTTCGTCCTAAGAGATGTTACAGGCTGGGCTCAGTGGCTCACGCCTGTAATCCCAGCACTTTGGAAGGCCGAGGTGTGTGGATCATCTAAGGTCAGGAGGTTGAGACCAGCCTGTCCAACATGGTGAAACCCTGTCTCTACTAAAAAATACAAAAATTAGCCGTGCGTGGTGGTGGGTGCCTGTAATCCCAGCTGCTCTGGAGGCTGAGGTGGGAGAATTGCTTGACCCGGGAGGCAGAGATTGCAGTGAGCCAAGATCACGCCACCGCACTCCAGCCTCGCTGACAGAGTGAGATGCTTTCAAAGGAAGGAAGGAAGGGAAAGAAGGAAGGAGGGAAGGAAAGAAAGAAAAGAGAAAGGAAGGAAGGAAGGGAGGGAGGCAGGGAGGAAGGGAGGAAGGGAAAGAGAGAAAGAGAAAGAAAAAGAGAAAGAAAGAAAGAGAGAGAAAGAAAGAAAGAAAGAAAAAGAGAAAGAAAGAATGAAAAAAGAAAGACAAAGAAAAATAAGAAAGAAAGAAAGAAAGAAAAAGAAGAAAGAAGAAAGAAAGAAAGAAAGAAAGAAAGAAAGAAAGAAAGAAAGAAAGAAAGACGGAAGAAAGAAAGATTACAAATGCACTATCAGCCTGGTTTCTCCTTTTGAGTGCAGAAGCTTAGTCATCTAAGCAGGAATTTTTTTAAAAAAATCAACCAAGCTACTCGCCTCTCCCAAGATCTGATCATGAATTATAGAGCTTGGGATTCAAGGACACTAATTGTCCATGCAACCCTGCAGGGAGTTGAACTAAGCTCGGTTGGAGGTCACAGCAGGGCAGCAGAGGACAGAGGTAATGAGATGTCTGGGCAGTAGGGCATTGGCTCATTGGCTGCTCATCTGAGGAATCCTGGTGTATGGATGAGGACCAGACTCTGAAAAATAATGAGGCAGATATGACTCATTGGTTCAACTTGAAGCAGAAGAATAGTGAAAGACAAGGAAGGGGACCAAAAAATAACTCAAGATGGTAGGAGACATCGAGATGAAAAGCAGTCTTTACAGGGGGCATTGTCTAACCAGGGCTAAGAGTTAGAAATGTGCCTTGATCTGCTATTTGTCCACTTACTTGAAGGGAATTTCTGAGGCCTCATATAGTAGCACCAGTGCATGCACACACACGTTAATGAGTTATATCCTTTGCATAGGGAAGAAGCAAAGTTATCAAACATTCTAGAACTTACATTCAAATATAGAGACAGACTTCTGGAGTTTTTTTCTATTAATAAAAGAACACTTCAAATATACAAAGAAGTAGAGGGGAAAAATATACTGAACCTCATGTCACCACTACCCAGCTTCAACAATTGTCAACATTTACCTTTTCTTCCTTAATTGTAGCTGTGCTTGGGAAGATTTTTTTCTTTTTTTGAGAATATGGTCTCGCTATATTGCCCAAGCAGGTCTCAAACTCCTGGGCTCAAGCTATCCTCTCGCCTCTGCCTCCCCCAGAGCTGGGATTACAGGTGTGAGCCACTGCGCCCAGCGATTTTTTCTTTTTTTGATGAAGAGAGTTGGCATAAGGAGAAGAGACCTGGAAGGTAAAGCTAGTTTGAAGAGGGAGAAGCAGAAACCTACGTTGTCAGCATGGCTTCCTGAATCCCACCAGTGTGACATTATTACAGCATTACCTGCATTACTTGGTAAATGAAAGGCATTAACTCTGTGAATAATCAGGTAATCAAAAACTAGTTACTGCTTTGACTTTTTATTATAGGTTGTTCAGCCACTTACATTTAAAATTTTTTAGTATATTATTATTTTAAACACACCTCATTATTTTAATTATATCCAATTAAATATACCTGCATCTCCTCAGCATGCATCATTATGTACTTTACTAAAAAGCACTTTGAATCAAATTGCATACCAACGTTCTTTATTATAATTTATGTGCACATGTCTGCAGCAGATTTATACATTTTAGAGATTAATTATCAAGAATTTTATTTAGACTTTTAAGAAACATGAAAATTAACTTGAATTTCAATGTACTTTGGTATTTAGAATTCTATAATATTATTCTATTGTCCTGTAAGACACCATTTTGTTTTTCTTTCTGAGAAGACTATGGTGCAGATATATGACTAGCGGAAGTTATTATGGTTACCAAAACCATTTGTGTCCAGATCCTTAAGTTATTCATCTCTTTTGTGTCTGTTGAAACTCACAGTCTTTTTAGATTCTGTCAAATAGTGGCCCAAAAGGTCTCCCGAGATTCAGTCCCAATCGCATGAAAATAATATTACTGGGTTAAGGAATCTAAAAGATATAGCCCGTAGTGATTGCTTCTCGTTCTAGTTGAAGGATTTTAGCTCCTCTTACCCATGGATCTGTAACTTTTTATATCTGCTCTTGCGTCACTCAGAGGGCCTAAGAAATTTGCTCTACTGATATTTGACACGTGATAGAGTGGCACAAAAATCTTTAAAATAAAATTTGACATGCAGTGTTTGTACTTTAGCCAGCTCTCTGCCATCAGCTGCCACCCCATCCCACTGGCTGTTTGCAAAAAATGGATCCACTAAATAAACTCCCAAAGGAAAGACCTAATCTCTCGCAGTGCTGGAGGCAACCAGTTGGTTCAGTTTGGAGCGAATGTCTTGATTGGTTCCCATATCCTAGATCCTAAATCCTTGGATTGAATCTATGACTTGAATATTTGCCTCTTCCACAACCCATATCCTCTGGTTTTGGCATATTTCCTTACTTCCTCCAGTATTTAAACAAAAGCATTTCTGTATAGCTTCTGGATTAACTCATCTCTCAGACCCTGGCATCTCTTGTTTTCTCCAGGGTGGATTGGCTGTTATCAGAGAAGCTCTGTGCATTACCCCACTCTGCCTTTAAATGGAGTTTGGGAGTTCAGAATTGGGTTACTTTATGACCTGGGGTAAATCAGTTAGATCCTCTTAGTCTCAGTTTCACCGTTTATACGTCTTAGGTGCTTCGGGATGCTGTAACAAAATACTATAAACTGGGTGGCAGAAATTTACTTCTCACAGTTTTGGAGGCTGGGAAGTCCTAGATCAAAGCACTGAGAGATTTGTTGTCTGGTGATGTATGTTTTCTGGCTCATAGATAGTGCCTTCTCACTGTTACCACATGGCAGAAGGGACCAGGGGGCCCTCTAGGGGGTCCCTGTTATAATGTCACTAATCCCACCGTCCATCCTCATGACCCTAATCACCTCCCAAAGGCCTCACCCTTAAATACCATCACATTAGGGATCTGGTTTCAACATATGAATTTTGGGGGGACCTACACATTTAGTCTATAGTACTACAACTGGGAGATTTGGGACTAGGTCATCTCTAATAGTCCTTTCATTGTTAACATTTTATTTTGTTTACGATTTTTGCCTAATTCTTAAATATTACACAATTAATGTATGATTATATTCTCATTGTAAAAGTTTTTTGCTTTTGTTTTTTTTTAAGTCAGAGCCTCACTCTGTCACCCAGGCTGGAGTGCAATGGCGTGATCTCCGCTCACTGCAACTTCCGCCTCCCGGGTTCAAGCAATTCTGCCTCAGCCTCCTGAGTAGCTGGTATTACAGGCGCCTGCTAACACACTCGGCTAATTTTTGTATTTTTAGTAGAAACGGGGTTTCTCCATATTGACCAGGCTGGTTTCGAACTCCTGACCTTGTGATCCACCCACCTTGGACTCCCAAAGTGTTGGGATTACAGGCGTGAGCCACTGCGCTTGGCTGTAAAAATTTTAAATAACACACAAGTATACAAATGTACAGAAAATGGCTGTAGAGTCCCTTCAGCTTCGCTGTCTTTCCCACCCCTCCTTCCACAGCCAAAGATGACTACTTACATGAACATTCCTTGATTAATTTGTATAATAAAATTTTGTCATGCAAACTTGCTTCTTTGTGACCTTTCAGCTGTTATGATTTGTGCATTCTATTTTGGATGCTGTTAGTCATTTAAGAGGCCGGGCTTGTGAGGAATGGTGTGGATGATCTCAAAAGCACAAGCCTTCAGCAGAAGATCTGAAACATGAACAATGAATTATTCTCCTTGGTTTGAATAAGAGTCTGTGAAGTTAGTTCTTTACCTTTTGAATGACAAGAAAATTGGAGACGAAGGAGGAGGTGGTGAGAAGAGTGAGGGAGAAAAAGTGTTCTCTGTCATTTTATAGATTTCAGTGTGTAAAACTAGTCTTTCAGAGATTTTCTTTCTTCACTATAGCTCATGAAACTTAATGTTGTTAAGAATTTTTTTGGGATTGTGTTTTGTGACTTCAGTGAGTAATTTGTCCATTGATTAGAGTAATTGAAGAAATAGATTTTGGTTAAATTCTATGTAGATAGATACAATATTTCTTTAGAAAAATGTTCTCTGTTAAGATGATAAAATATGACAATTTCTTTTTTTTTGGCTGCATGTTTAAGATATTTTCTTTTTAAAATTATTATTATTATACTTTAAGTTTTAGGGTACATGTGCACAATATGCAGGTTTGTTACATATGTATCCATGTGCCATGTTGGTGTGCTGCACCCATTAACTCGTCATTTAGCATTAGGTATATCTCCTAATGCTGTCCCTCCCCTCTCCCCCCAAAATATGACAATTTCTACTGCCAAATTATTGTATAAACAGCAGAGTACTTAAGAGCAAAATTTAAAGAAATACAAATGCGTTGTTATGATCTGGTTCCCTTGTTACTAGCATTACCTATTATCAATAGCTAACTATTTGAACAACACTACTATTGTAGAGAACATTTTTTTTTTTTTTTTTTTGAGATGGAGTCTCACTCTGTTGCCCAGGCTGGAGTGCAATGGTGTGATCTCGGCTCACTGCAACCTCCGCCTTCCAGGTTCAAACAATTCTCCTGCCTCAGCCTCCCAAGTAGCTGGGACAACAGGCGCCTGCCACCACGCCTGGCTAATTTTTGTATTTTTAGTAGAGACAGGGTTTCACCATGTTGGCCAGGCTGATCTCGAACTCCTGACCTCAGGTGATCCGCCCACCTCGGCCTCCCAAAGTGTTGGGATTACAGACGTTAGCCACCACACCAAATTAGACCCCTTCTAGAGTGAACATAGTTCCCAGGCTTTGAGAACATGATTAGCAGGCACATGAAGCTCCTGTAGTTTCCTTTCTACTGTTAATCTCTTCACTTTTAATAAGAGGTACTTATAACTCATTTTATATTTATAAGAGTGAATTCCATTTTCAGTTTCAGTTTCTTTCTTTCTTTGCCCCATGTAAGATTAGAAGGATGGGGAAAAGGCTGGCAGGGGTGGCTCACAACTGTAATCCCTGCAATTTGGGAGGCTGAGGTGGGCGGATCACGAGGTCAGGAGTTTGAGACCATCCTGGCCAACATGGTGAAACCCTGTCTCTACTAAAAATACAAAAATTAGCCGGATGTGATGTCAGGTGCCTGTAATCCGAGCTACTTGGGAGGCTGAAGCAGGAGAATTGCTTGAACCTGGGAGGTGGAGGTTGCTGTGAGCTGAGATCGCACCACTGCACTCCAGCCTGGGTGACAGACCAAGACTCTGTCTTGGGAAAAAAAAAAAAAAAAAAAAAGAAGACGAAGAAGGGGGAAAAAAGACAATTCTCAGGCCGGGCGCGGTGGCTCACGCCTGTAATCCCAGCACTTTGGGAGGCCGAGATGGGCGGATCACAAGGTCAGGAGATCGAGACCATCCTGGCTAACACCGTGAAACCTCGTCTCTACCAAAAATACAAAAAAATTAGCTGGGCATGGTGGCGACTGCCTGTAGTCCCAGCTACTCGGGAGGCTGAGACAGGAGAATGGTGTGAACCCGGGAGGCAGAGCTTGCAGTGAGCCAAGGTCACGCCACTGCACTCCAGCCTGGGTGACAGAGCAAGACTCTGTCTCAAAAAAAAAAAAAAAAAAAAAGACAATTCTCATGTATTAAATGCCAGTCTCAATAATATTAGGTTGGTGCAAAACTATTCGTGGTTTTTGCCATTACTTTCAATGGCAAAAACCACGATTACTTTTGCACCAACCTCATTATGTTTGCAAGCAGAAAAATTGAGCGCATTTTCTTTTCACTGTTTTTGAAACTAGTGACTAGGTGCAGAAAGCTAGAATACTAACAATTATACATTCCTTACAGCAACTAATTTTGTACTTCAAATTCTATACCCAACCAAACTTGTGTTCCAGTCGGAGGATAAAATATACTTTGGGAGGCCGGGCGCGGTGGCTCACGCTTGTAATCCCAGCACTTTGGGAGGCCGAGGCGGGCGGATCACGAGGTCAGGAGATCGAGACCACGGTGAAACCCCGTCTCTACTAAAAAATACAAAAAATTAGCCGGGCGCGGTGGCGGGCGTCTGTAGTCCCAGCTACTCGGAGGCTGAGGCAGGAGAATGGCGTGAACCCGGGAGGCGGAGCTTGCAGTGAGCCGAGATTGCGCCACTGCACTCCAGCCCGGGCGACAGAGCGAGACTCTGTCTCAAAAAAAAAAAAAAAAATATACTTTGGGATATGACCACAGACCTTCTTCAAAAGTAATCTTCAAAACACATTGCTGGAAAACAACAAGAAAAAGAAATTTTATAAGTTTTATACACTTACAAAATCTGTATTTGAACACAGGTATGTATGAATACATGTTTTTTCATTTGTTTATTTTATTTTATTTTATTTTATTTTCGAGACTGAGTCTTGCTCCATCATTCAGGCTGGCGTGCAGAGACCCGATCTCGGCTCACTGCAACCTCTACGTCCCGGGTTCAAGGGATTCTCGTGCATCAGCCTCCCAAGTAAGCTGGGATTATAGGCGTGTGCCACAATGTCTGCCTAACTTTTGTATTTTAGTAGAGACCGGGTTTTACCATGTTGGCCAGGCTGGTCTCGAGCTCCTGAACTCAGGTGATCTGCCTGCTTCGGCCTCCCAAAGTGCTAAGATTACAGGCATGCACCACCACGCCCAGACACATGTATTTTATGAATAGAGCAATGGGAAAGATGTGGGTCGAAAAACATTAAAAACGTAGCTGAGTCTAAAGAACTATTGATGCATAATATAGAAACAATTGTTAATATGGAACTAGAATTTCAACCTGTAAGTAGAAGATGTGGGAGTACAGAGATTAGAGAATAGGAAACAGAAGTGGGGTCAGAATCAAAATCTTTAAAATTCATGCCTTAATCAAGATGACAATGGAGGCCCTCATTATTTCTACACATTGATAAGATAGAGATATTTAAATGTGAGTATTAAAATGTAAAGGCAATTCTTAAGAAGAATAGAAAAGGATACAGTTTTTAAAAAACATTTAGAAAAGAAGAAAAAACAGAACAACTAGATTAATCAAACAAAAGACAGAGAATAAAAAGAGACAGAATGCAAAATGATGATAAATAAAAACATATAAGTAAATGATGAAAGGCTGGCTGCAGTGGCTCACACCTGTAATCCCAGCACTTTGGGAGGCCAAGGTGGGCGAATCACCTGAGGTCAGGAATTCAAGACAAGCCTGACTAACATGGAGAAACCCCGTCTCTACTAAAAATACAAAATCAGCCAGGCGTAGTGGCAGTCCCCTGTAATCCTAGCTACTCAGGAGGCTGAGGCAGGATAATCGCTTGAACTTGAGAGGCAGAGGTTGCGGTGAGCCGAGATCGTGCCATTGCACTCCAGCCTGGGCAACAAGAGCGAAACTCTATCTCAAAAATAAATAAATAAATGGTAAGAAATAAGTAGAACATGTAAGTACTTGCATTAAATGTCAATGGTTTATATTTTTCCTGTAAAAATCAGACTTTTAGACGGGATAAAGAAAAAAAACCCAAATTTATACCATTAAAATATGTGACACTTCAAAGCAAAATAATACAAAAGGTTTGACAAGAACAGCAATAGTCATGAAATTATATGCAGGACAAAGTTATTAAATACAAACCCCCCCAGAAAAACAACAAAAAAAACCCCACAAAAATTATGCAAATGCAAAGAGAAGTTTGTAAACTCACAGTTATAGTGGGAAAACTTTTTTTTTTGGTGGGGGGACAGAGTTTCACTCTTCTTGCCCAGGCCTGAGTGCAATGGCACGATCTTGGCTCACTGCAACATCCACCTACGGGGTTCAAGCAGTTCTCCTGCCTCAGCCTCCTGAGTAGCTGGGATTACAGGCATATGCCATCACGTCCGGCTAATTTTGTATTTTTAGTAGAGATGGGGTTTCTCCATGTTGGTCAGGCTGGTCTTGAACTCCCGACCTCAGGTGATCAGCCCACCTTGGCCTCCCAAAGTGCTGGAATAATGGGCGTGAGCCACCGCGCCTGGCCTATAGCAGGAAAACTTAATACAACTTTCTCAAAAACTAGTAAATGTAGGAGTCAGAATTTTTTTTTTTTTTTTGAGGCAAAGTCTTGCTCTGTCGCCCAGGCTGGAGTGCAGTGGCGCAATCTTGGCTTACTGCATGTTCTCTCTCCGGGTTCAAGTGATTCTCCTGCCTCAGCTTCCCGAGTAGCTAGCTGGTACTACAGGCGCCCGCCACCATGCCTGGCTAATTTTTTGTATTTTTAGTAGAGACAGGGTTTCACCATGTTAGCCAGGATGGTCTTGATCTCCTGACCTCGTGATCCACTCGCCTCGACCTCCCAAAGTGCTGGGATTACAGGCATGAGCCACCGCGCCCGACCGGGAGTCAGAATTTTAAAACACATTTAATAGTCCTGATATAAAGCATGAAATATATATTTTATCTATTTATGAAATTTGAATTCACATTATTGTTATTTTTTTGAGACGGAGTCTCGCTCTGTCACCGTGGCTGGAGCGCAGTAGCGCGATCTTGGCTCACTGCAAGCTCCGCCTCCGGGGTTCATGCCGTACTCCTGCCCCAGCCTCCCGAGTAGCTGGGACTACAGGCGCCCTCCACCACCCCCGGCTAATTATTTTTGTACTTTTTAGTAGAGACGGGGCTTCAACGTGTTATCCAGGATGGTCTTGATCTTCTGACCTCGTGATCCATCCGCCTCGGCCTCCCAAAGTGCTGGGATTACAGGCTTGAGCCACCACGCCCGGCCCGTTATTTTCAATCTATGGCACATTTACAAAATTTGATCATGTGTTAGTTCACTAGGAAAATCTCCATAAAACCCAAATAGCAGAAATCATAGTCCATATCTCTGAACAAAATACAATAAAATTAAATAGTAAGAACAAAAGAAGAATTCTCCAGGCCTAATTAATCCATTTAGAAAAAAATACATACTATTGGGCTGGGAGTGGTGGTTCATGCATGTAATCCCAGCACTTTGGGAGGCCAAGGAGGGCGGATCACCTGAGGTCAGGAGTTCAAGACCAGCCTGGCCAACATGGTGAAAACCCATCTCTACTAAAAATACAAAAAATTAGCCGGGCGTGCTGGCATGCGCCTGTTGTCCCAGCTACTTGGGAGGCTGAGGCAGGAGAATCTCTTGAACCTGGGAGGCGGAGGTTGCAGTGAGCTGAGATCGTGCCACTGCACTCCATCCTGTGCGGCAGAGCAAGACTCTGCCTCAAAAACAAAAAACAAAAACCAAAAAACAAAACCATACTATTCTAAAGAATTTTTAGGTTAAAGAGGAGAGAAACTGGCCAGGCACAGTGGCTCACGCCTGTAATCCCAGCACTTTGGGAGGCGGAGGCGGGCAGATCACGAGGTCAGGAGATCGAGACCATCCCGGCCAACATGGTGAAACCCCGTCTATACTAAAAATACAAAAATTAGCCAGGCGTGGTGGCAGGCACCTGTAATCCCAGCTACTCAGGAAGCTGAGGCAGGAGAATAGCTTGAACCAGGGACCCCTAGATTGCAGTAGCTGAGATTGCGCCATAGCACTCCAGCAAGGCAACAGAGCGAGACTCTGTCTCCAAAAAAAAAAAGAGGAAAGAAACCATTAACCATTAATAAATAAATAAAAATTGAAAGCTCTACCAATCAACACTTACTATGGCTAAAGCAGCACTTCAAGTAAATTTTACAACCTCAGTTCATTTATTAGAATCTAATAAAGGTTTAAAAAAAAAAAACTAATAAGAGAAGAAGCAGTAAAATAAGCCTAAAGAAAGCACAAGAAGGAAGATAATAAACTGAATTAAGGATAGAGAAACAGAAAAAACAAAACGATGAACTTTATGTATGAAACCCAAAGCTACTTTTCCAAAGTGGTGTATGAAGAAGGCAAAACCTTTGGTGAGAAAGAGAAAGTTGGGCTGGTGGCTCATGCATATAATCCCAGCACCTGGGATGCCAAACTGGGTGGATGGTGTGAGCCCAGGAGTTCAAGACCAGTCTGGGCAACATGGTGAAACCCTGGCTGTCCAAAAAAAAGAAAGATTTAGCCAGGCGTGGTGGCATATACCTCTGGTCCCAGCTACTCCGGAGGCTAAGGTGGGAGGATCACTTGAACCGAGGAAGCTGGGGCTGCAGTGAACTATGTTTGTGCCACCACACTCCGGTCTGGATGACAGAGTGAGACACTGTCTCAAAAACCAAACCAAAACAAAAAACCAAAAATATGCAAATACACTTTGGAAATAAAGGAGAGGAGTTAACTATAGATTCAGAGGAAGTTTAAAAAAAAATTATTCAAGTACAGGGTCTTTTACCTTAACATAACAAATTCAAAATATATTTGAAAAGAGTAATTTTTCTAGGAAAATATAAATTACAAATATTATTTCAAGAGGTGGTAGAAAATCTAAAGAGAAAAATAACCGTAGAAGAAATTTACGTAGTAATAGTAATAATAATAAAAACTACTCTCAAAAGATACAAGGCCTGGACAGTTACATGGGCTTTAAAAACATTCAAACTTTGAAGCACTAGTTAATCCCTGATGTAAATAAATAGATGGAGCCGGGCGCGGTGGCTCTAGCCTGTAATCCCAGCACTTTGGAAGGCGGAGGTGGGCAGATCACCTGAGGTCAGGAGTTTGAGACCAGCCGTGGCTAACATGGTGAAACCCTGTTTCTACTAAGGATACAAAAAACTAGCCGGGCATGGTGGTGCACGCCTGTAATCCCAGCTACTTGGGAGGCTGAGGCAGGAGAATCACTTGAACCCAGGAGGCAGAGGTTGCAGTGAGCCAAGATCGTGCCATTGCACTCCAGCTTGGGCAACAAGAGCAAAAACTCTGTCTCAAAAAAAATAAATAAATAGATGGAAATCACCCCAACTCAACTATCATTCTATCAATTATCATTCAGTCCAACTTTTTCTTGATCAGTCTCACCAAAGGTTTTGCCTACTTCATACACCACTTCAGAAAAGTAGCTTTGGGTTTCATAGATAAAGTTCATTGTTTTGTTTTGTTTTTTCTGTTTCTGGTATCACTTCATTGATACCAGAAGTGACAATGACTTCATACACACACAAAATGACCACTATAGGCCAATCTACCTTATAAGTATAAATACAGAACCCCAAGGAAAATATTATCAAATTTAATTCATTATTACCAACTAGTATTAAATCCAGGAATGCAATGATGATTGGACACTATGAAATCTGTTCATATATTTTACTATATTAAAAAGTCAGAGGGCAGGGCACGGTGGCTTACGCCTGTAATACCAGCACTTTGGGAGGCCGAGGCAGGTGGATCACGAGGTCAGGAGTTGGAGACCAGCCTGGCCAACATGGTGAAACACCATCTCTACTAAAAATACAAAAATTAGCCAGGCGTGGTGGTGGCACCTACAATCCCAGCTACTCAGGAGGCTGAGGCAGGAGAATTGCTTGAACCCGGGAGGCGGAGGTTGCAGTGAGCCAAGATCGTGTCACTGCACTCCAGCCTGGGTGACAGAGCGAGACTCCATCTTAAAAAAAAAAAAAAAATTAGACAAAAATCATTTGCTCATCCTGATAGTGCTAAAAGCAGTTGATATATATCAACACCCATTTGTGATTTATAGTAATCATAATAAAATAACTTCTAACATACAGAATAAAACTTTACTAACTTGGTAAAGTTGAAAGAGTTATTGATCTGAAGAGAAACAAAAGTTTTTTTTTCTGAGACAGGATCTCGCTCTGTCACCCAGACTGGAGTGCAATGATGCAATCTCAGCTCATTGCAATCTCCGCCTCCTGGATTCAAGCGATCCTCTTGCATCAGATTCCCAAGTAGCCGGGATTACAGTTGTGCACTACCACACCTGGCTAATTTTTGTATTTCTAGTAGAGATGAGGTTTTGTTATGTTGGCCAGGCTGGTCTCGAACTCTGGACCTCTAGTCATCTGCCCACCTCAGCCTCCCAAAGTGTTGGGATTACAGTCATGAGCCACAGTGTCTGGCCAATAAATAGTCCTTTTTTGTTGTTGTTTGTTTTTTTGAGACGGAGTTTCGCTCTTTTGCTCAGGCTGGAGTGCAGTGGCACAATCTTGACTCACTGCAAACTTTGCCTTCTGGTTTCAAGCGATTCTCGTGCCTCAGCCTACCAAGTAGCTGGGATTACAGGCTCCCGCTACCACACCCAGCTAATTTTTTTGTATTTTTTTTTTAGTAGATACGGTGTTTCACCGTGTTGGCCAGGCTGGTCTCAAACTCCTGACCTTGTGATCTGCCCGCCTCGGCCTCCCAAAGTGCTGGGATTACAGGCGTGAGCCACTGCGCCCGGCCTATAAACAGTCTTAATAGCAGTACCTATTAAAATTAAAGCTGGATATTTCTTTCAACTCAGGATTACTTTCAACAAAGTAATACACACATGAATATTTATGGCATTGTTGCCTATGATAGCCCCAAACTGGAAATAACCTCAGTGTCCTGAGGTTAGAGAATTCATAATAATTTATGGAACATTTATACACATAATATTAGAGGAAAAAATAAAGTGGCAAAACCTGTGTAAAGGTTTTGTTGTTGTTGTTGTTGTTTTCAGACAGTTTTGCTCTTGTTGGCTAGGCTGGAGTGTGATGGCACAGTCTCGGCTCACTGCAACCTCCACTTCCTGAGTTCAAGCGATTCTCTTGCCTCAGCCTCCCAACTAGCTGGGGTTACAGGCGCCTGCCACAATGCCCAGCTAATTTTTATATTTTTAGTAGAGACGGGTTTCACTATGTTGTTCAGGCTGGTCTGGAACTCCTGACATCAGGTGATCCACCTGCCTTGGCCTCCCAAAGTGCTGGGATTACAGGCGTGAGCCACCGCGCCCGGCCTAAAGTTTGACCTGATCTATATTATATGTTAAGCAAAACTAAACTACATATTACATGCCAAACTGTAAATCGATTATCCTGTGGAGTTGGGAAAAAAGGATTGTTACGGAGGGAAGATGTACTTTCATTGCTGATGTTAATATAAACTTGTGGATAATTTGAAATGCATTCTTTGTTGTATTTTGAAAAGCCTCTATCTCCTTTCATATTTCTAATTATAAAGGGGAAAAGTCATGAATCCACTAGTTTATATTGGATATATTTTGTAGATGATGTTCCATTACAAAAGAGAAACACTGTATTTTTATTATGTGTTATGCTATTTTTTTCACTCAATAATATTTATTGGGTGCTCAATTTGTGCATTAAACACTATCCTCAGGCTCAGTGGCTGAGAGTGGGCACGTTCTCATTCCAGCATTACTTTGGTTGATTTGCCTGAAAGACCAAATGCCCCCTGACAAAGCCTAGGAAGAGGCATGGAGCATCTTCCTCCGGTACTTTTGTGCATCTCCCTAGTGTACTGAACAGAGATTCCTTGGTGATGGTGGCTAGGCCAGTGCTATTTTGTGTGTGGCAGAGGAAAAAGTCACTGGGACCAAGAGCTTCTCTGAATTTCACATGTAAGGGATCACATTTGGAATCTTTGCCCTTCTGTGTTTACAAGATCTATTTTTCACAGAAGAAAGTCAAATTATCTGAAATAACTTCCTCTGCAACTAGACATGCTGGTGGCTATTCGTGGTTTGTATTCTTCCCTGGGATAGTAACAAATTTAAACTGACCAGTGTACAAACCTATTTCTCTCTCTCTCTTAAAAGATAGGTATTTTACATGCCCATTTGATATTTTCAGTTACATCCTTTTCTGCCCATAGTCTCTTTTTTTTTTTTTTTTGAGACAGATTCCCGCTCTGTCACACAGGCTGGAGTGCAGTGGCACCATCTCGGCTTACTGCAGCCTCTGCCTCCCGGGTTCAAACAATTCTCCTGCTTCAGCCTCTCGAGTAGTTGGGACTACAGGCATGTACCACCATGCCCAGCTAATTTTTGTATTTTTAGTAGAGATGGGTTTTGCCATGTTGGCCAGGCTGCTCTAGAGCTCCTGATCTCATGTGATCCGTCTGCCTTGGCCTCCCAAACTGTTGGGATTACAGGCATGAGCCCATGCGCTTGGCTGCTGCCCAGTCTTAAACCAAATAGTAATTTAACTACAGATCCTGACAATTTGAATACATGCAACTTCTGAAAAAACACCTCTCTGCTATTCTTTCCCTCTGCATCCTTGAGTTTGAGCAGAGGAGTGACACAGAAAATGGGATGCACTAGGAGTCAGAAGACTGAGGTTTGACGCCTGCCTTCTGGAACCTTTTGCGAGTCTCTTCTAGGCTTCACTTTGTGTCAGCTGTCAAATGGAGAGGATGGGGAAAATTGGGGAGGTGGGTGTAGGTGATAAAGAAGAAAGGGTTTTGAAAAGCATAAAACATCAGATCAGCATGAGACTTCATACAAGCCCCTTTCTCCTCTTCTTGTGCACACACAGTCACACACACGCACACACACACACACACACACACACACAGCCACAGCTGCATGCATGCTCTTTGGGTTTCTTTTTATCTTTCACCTATGTTCCCTTTAAAAGTAGGCATTTGAATCCCTCCAAGCACAGCCAGCTCTGCCATTTGTCACATGCACCCATTGATCTCCCTGGTACCTGAGGCCTTGAATTGACTTAGTTCTCCCTTTTAGGCAGTACCTGTTTTCTCCCAGAAGAGCATTTAGCTTAGTGTTAAAAGCACAGTGTGTTCCCTCTTTGTTAACTTAACCTCTGTGTTGTTTTTTTAAAATCAGATTTGAAAGAACAGGGACCCTAGAAAGCCTGTGATATGTAAATATTTAGCCAGGCAGATAGGGATAGTAAGCATTTTCTCTCTTAACACAAAACATGATTTTATTTGCTAAAGCTGTAATCTTGTTTGATAATCCATCAGTTTATTATCAGCTATGTGGTGAGACATAATGCTACAGGGAGATAATCAAGAACCTTGCCTGACACTACAGGGTTGATTACAGTGCCTGGAGAAGAGAGAGGCTTCTGGAGAGGATTATGTTAAACATAGCCTTTCTATTTACAGTTGATTTCCTCCGAGCACTTTAACCGTTCTGTTCCCAGCCTAAGTAAGTAGGTCATCTGAAAACCTTCAAGGAAGAGGAGTCTTTGCAGGTGTGAAAGAATCAGACATGTCTCTTTACCAAGCCCCATTAAGTCATTGTTTCATGCTCAATGCATTTCTGAATCGAAGAAAAAAGAGATATAGTGGTGCTTCATTGAAAACACCAAAACCAAAGAATAATAGGAAACCAAAGAACCAAAAGAACAAAGTGGTGCTTCATTAAACAAACCAAAACCAAAGAACGACAGGAAAGCCCAGGCTGAAAACGGAACAGGAAATCCTTCTACCCCACAGGTAACATTGGGACTTCAGCTTTAAGTATTAGGTCCAATAAGCTGCATTAGTAAAATGAAATTTGAATATGACATTGATAGACAGCATTCTCTAAGGCTGTAATCAATCTGGGGTTTCTGAACCAATGGTGACACACATGTAGGGCATCCTCAGAGCTTCTCCTGGTCAGGGCAGTTGGAATGCACAATCCCAGAGGCAGAATTCACATGTAACGAGAGTGGTGCCATTGGATTACTGCAAGAAGGTGGCACTACTTCCATTCCTTAGTGGGGGGCAGAAGAATTTTTTTGCAACTCTTTTTTTTTTTTTTCTTTTGAGACAGAGTCTCGCTCTGTCACCAGGCTGGAGTACAGTGGCGCGATCTCGGCTCACTGCAACCTCTGCCTCCCAGGTTCAAGCGATTCTCCTGCCTCAGCCTCCTGAGTAGCTGGGATTGTAGGTGCCACCACCATACCCAGCTAATATTTGTATTTTTAGTAGAGACAGTGTTTCACTATTTGGCCAGGATGATCTCGATCTCTTGATCTTGTGATCCGCCCGCCTCGGCCTCCCAGAGTGCTGGGATTACAGGCGTGAGCCACTGCACCCGGCCTTTTTTGCAACTCTTATCCTTGTCTACCCCATTCTTCTCTTTCTTGAAATTTATCTCTTCAGGATTACCCACTTTGCAAAATGTGCCCACCACCCACTGCTAATTCAGCTAAGTCACAGGCCTGTGGTTACCTGACTGATATCTGGCCACTGAAAATAGAGGCTGCAGTACTCTGCAATTAAAATGCCTTCAGGTACATTATCTCACTTGAGCCTTTCTTAAGATAAGCAGATGAAGAGACTGAGTTTCAAAGAATTTAAGTATCTTGAGTTTATACAGTTGGTGATTTCTTCCCTTCTTTTGTTCCCTTGTCTTCTTGCTTTTCTTCTTTCCTTTCTCCTCCAAACACCTATTGTTAAGAATGTAGACTCTGGCCGGGTGCGGTGGCTCACGCCTATAATCCCAGCACTTTGGGAGGCCAAGGCAGGCGGATCACGAGGTCAGGAGATCAAGACCTGCCTGGCCAACATGGTGAAACCCCGTCTCTACTAAAAATACAAAAATTAGCCAGGCGTGGTGGCGTGTGCATGTAGTCTCAGCTACTCAGGAGGCTGAGGCAGGAGAATCGCTTGAACCCGGGAGGAGGAGGCTGCAGTGAGCCAAGATCGCACCACTGTACTCCAGCCTGGGCAACAGAGCAAGATTTCGTCTCAAAAAAAAAAAGAATGTAGACTCTGAAGGCAAATGCCTGGTTTTAAATCCCTGGTTCTGCATGACCTTGGGCAAGTTTCTTATCTTAGTATGTCTGCCCTCAGAAGTAAAATGAGGATAACTATTATCTACTTCATATGGTGATTGGGAAGATAATAATAATACAAGTATACTAATTCTCATAGTTAGAACAGCGTCTGGCACATAACAAAGATGTAGTAAGTCTTAGTCATTATTATTATTGTTGTGGTTTCCTTCCATTCTTCCCTCATCAAATATTAATCATCTTCTCTCTGAAGAACATTAGGCTAAGCCTCAGGGCTGAGTCAGAGATGTCCCTGTTCCCCGGAACTCACTGTCTGTGAAGGCATAGGCCATCAGCTAAGTGCAGATATCATGGTGTCATGTAATCACACATGATATGTTTGATGGTTAGCTGGGAAGGCCTCATGGAGGACACCAGGCACTGGAGTTGAACATTGGAGATCAAGAAGTGTTTGCCAGGTCAATAGTCAAGGGATGTGCACATCGGCAGAGTAATCAGTATGCATGAAATGAGGGGAATGAGAAGTTGTATTATTTTTCTCTGGTTGCCTATAACAAAAGACCACAGATGGGATTGCTTAGAAAACAGAAACGTAAGGCCGGGAGTGGTAGCTCATGCCTGTAATTCCAGCACTTTAGGAGGCCGAGGTGGGTGGATCACTTGAGGTCAGGAGTTTGAGACCAGCCTGGCCAACATAGTGAAACCCCCTCTCTACTAAAAATAAAAAAAAATTAGCCGGCGTGGTGGCGCACACCTGTATTCCCAGCTACTTCGGAGGCAGAGGCAAGAGAATCGCTTGAATCCAGGAGGTAGAGGTTGCAGTGAGCTGAGACTGTGCCACTGCAGTCCAGCCTGGGCAACAGAGCGAGACTCCGTCTCAAAAAAAATAAAATAAAAATAAAAAAAAAAGAGGCCAGGTGCGGTGGCTCACTCCTGTAATCCTAGCACTTTGGGAGGCCAAGGCGGGCAGATTGCCTGAGCTCAGAAGTTCAAGACCAGCCTGAGCAACATGGTGAAACCCCATCTCTACTGAAATACAGAAAAAGAAGGTTGGGCTTGGTGGCTCACGCCTGTAATCCCAGCACTTTGGGAGGCCGAGGCAGGCGGATCACAAGGTCAGGAGATCGAGACCATCCTGGCTAACACGGTGAAACCCCATCTCTACTAAAAATGGCGAGCGCCTGTAGTCCCAGCTACTTGGGAGGCTGAGACAGGAGAATGGTGCGAACCTGGGAGGCAGAGGTCACAGTGAGCTGAGATTGTGCCGCCGCACTCCAGCCTGGCGCCAGAGAGTGACTCCGTCTTTACAAAAAAAAATTAAATTAAAACAAAAAGAAAACAGAAATGTATTTCCTCACAGTTCTGGAAGCTAGAAGTCAGAGAGCAAGGTGTTGGCAGGATTGGTTCTCTAAGGCCTCTGTCCTGGGCTTCTAAATGGTCACCTTCTCGCTGTGTCCTCACGTGGTCTTCCCTCACATCCCTGGTGTCCTGATCTCTTTTTTAAGGACAGCAGTCGGATTGAATTAGGCCCACCTATGTGATCTCATTTTGCCTCAGCGGCCTCTTTAAAGGGACTTTCTCCAAATACATTCTGAGGTACTGGGGGTTGAGGATTTCAGCATACGTTTTTGTGGGATACAGTTCAGCCCATAACAGAACCATCTGTGAAGGAGGGCTAGGGTCAGGTCGTGTGGATGCGTGTTCTGGGATGAAGCCAGAATGCCAGGCGTTCTGCATCTTGAAAGGCCTGGCCTCTCATCAGGCTGAGGAGGATGTTGGGGAATGGACACCACCACCTTATGTAGGCTCTGCTGGCCCCCCAGGCCGCAGTGTGAGGGGCAGACTACAAGGAGCCACCCTGTACTCTGATGAGATACGGATTTGAATTCGAGTTCTCTCCCACCACACCCCAGGGTCTGCATAGCAGTTTAGGGGAGGCAAGGATTCCCCATAAGAATGTCCATAAGAACAAGGACGTGTGTGGTTATAGGGGGCAGGTGGGTGGGGCAATGGAGGCAGCGACAGCTAATCGTTTGCCTGCGGGAGCAGCCCCTGTCGCCGTGTGAAGTCAGAGGACGGCTTTCCAGGCGGAAGGTACTGCAGCTCATGCAAATGAAGAAGCACCAGAGAATGGATGAAGCCAGCTCTGGTGTTTTCTTTTCGCCCAGAAGCCCCCTCAAGTGTTCCTAACATAATCACATGTCTTTACTACTGTATTGTGTAAATGAGAGAACAGCCTCCCTTTCATTCTCCTGCCAGGTAGAAGCACACAGCAGCTCATGACTGTTGACAGTCAGAGAATGAGATAATTACCCTTCTCCATTTTTAGATTCCTTCTCAAACTCAAGCATTTTGGTGCAAAAAGAGACAACGCGTTGGGAGGAGCAGCGTTGTTTTGTGTAGTTCCCATTTGGTTCAGAGGCCTGAGACAGAAGCACCCTGCTCTGGTTTTCCTCGTTTCTGATAAGGCTCCTTGAGCAGGTCACTTCTTCTACCACTTGGGCTTCTCTTTTACAAAATGGGGATAATCATGTATAAATGACCAGGATAGCGGTGAGGATTCACCAAGAGCCCTTTGCAGTCATTGAAGCGCTATGCAAATGTTAGTTCTGGGGATTAAAAAAAAAAGGATTCACCTTACTAGAAAGAGACAAGGTGTTTGCATTTTGTAATTTTGGTGACTTGCCGCCTTACTAGAAAAAAATGAGCATTTTCCATTCTCAGCCCAGCTCTGTTGTTGCATGTGAGGCATTCGCAAACCCTGCTTGTCGGGTACAGCTTTATAAAGTGGGAAGTGGTCTCTCTCGCCTTCAACTCTTCTTCTCTGAGAAGCTGTAAGGATTAATTGGATGGTGTCCGTGCTGTCTGCCAGGAAGATAGAAAGTGTGAAGTATCATCTGGATGGGTTTGGTAAGCACTAGATTCTTTTTCCTCTGCTTGTGACAAACAGAGTGACAGCCCAGCGCTGTGTTTAAACAAGTTAATATGTATGTTCCTTGACATAAGGAAGCGCTCTAATCATGAAATACAGCTTGCGTGTCATTTGGTTTTGAGATTTTATTGAGTACTACTAATCTTGACATATTTTGGTTGGCACCACATTCTTGGTATAGTGGGTTAGTGGTTGAATAGTTTGCAGACTTTGTGAAACAAAATCCTCATTTAATGGTTTAGTTTGGCTACATTTTGAAAATATACAAAAACATAATGCGCTTTTATTTTATGGGGAATTTTTTTTCAACTTGTGGCTTTGGTTTTTTTTTTCCTTCTTTCTTTCTTTTCCTCACTGCCCTTTCTTTTCTCTCTGTCCCTGTCTCTTTGTCTCTGTCTCTCTTTTTACTGTTCCAGTTGCAGCAGCCTAGGAAGAAAGCAGCAGAGAAAGACGAACCTGTGACCCTACTGAGCTGCAGGCAGAAGAATCTTCTTTGTACTGCTCGAGGTCAAGAATGTGTTTACCCCCTGGCCTAATGCTCTGAACTTTTGTATCTGAGTGCAGGACTTCAGGACCTCCGAAGGCCACCACGCAGTGGAATGAAGCTCCCTAGCAGAAGCAACTGGATTAAACGTGCAACAAGACCAGTCCACACCAGCCCCCCAAGTCACTGAACTCAGTGACATCATGACCAGGCAGGGAAAGTCAACAGGCCTCTGGCCCAGGTCCCCTCCACTCCTCTCATTTCTTCTGCCTCTTGCTGTTCTTAACCCAGGGACAATATTTAGAAAGCAGAGCGGGTTCAGGCAGCCCTCTCAATTACTTTGGCTGGAACCTTCCTGAGTACATTTTGCTATCTCTTTGTGATATAAACAGGGGCATTCACAGTTGGCAGGGGATGCTCTTTCTGTTTTAATTACACACGGCATAATTATAGTCCCAGAGTCTGGAAACAGCACAAAGTTCTTTGGAGAACTTCATAGGGATTTTTCTGTTATGACATAGTTTATCAGGAGAAAAAAAAGTAAGGCAAAAGACATTTCCAAAGAGGAACTAATAACACTATTTATACTAGCGTTCCATTCCATAACGAGCAGATCACAAAATCGGAGGAGACATTTTTTCTAGAGGCGGGGGTGGAGTTCCAAAATTTTGGACTCACGGACAGTGGTGGCAAAATCTAGATAAATACTAATGAATGGATGTGAGTGGAGAAGGATATACATGTAAATGTTTTTTTTTACTTAGGAAAGCAATTAGAAGGCATCCAGCTGTATCTGAGGGAATTTGCACGTACCCTGGACCCTGAGGGTATGGAAAAAGATCCTACCATAGTCATAGTAATCTGGCCTAAACCTGAGTCGTAAAATTCTCTCTGCCCCCAAATGTGCAGTATGAGGGCACTTCATTAATCTGCTGATGTAGTGAGAAATCGCAGAACTGCTATGGTAATGGAGAGTGCAGTGACAGAGATGGGGAGGGACGGCTGTTTCTCTGTTATGAAACATGTTTTTATAGGTAATTCTGATGTACAGTAGGTATTAAATAGAGCAACGAAAAGATGTTTTATTTTAGATTAGTGCTAGAGTGATATTTCCCCCATGGCACTAATAATCTGGCTGCTTTCTAAAGCCTATTTCCTCTCCCAGTTTCTCATAGACTCCCAGCACTGTTTTGGCAGAAGAGTAAGCCATTGCATTGAAATTTCTGCCTTGGAAAAGGAGAAGATCAACTTTATATATTATGCATTTTATATTTAGACTAGAGGGACATGGAGCATTTTTTTCTGGTGGGGAGGAAGATATTAAATAAGTTCTGTTTTTGTAATGTAGAGATAGGAATATATGTAGGGGGTAAAAATATTTCAAGAATGGCTTTTTGTAATTGAGTGATTTTTTTTTTTTTTTAAGACAGAGTCTTGCTCTGTTGCCCCGGCTGGAGTATAGTGGCAAGATCTTGGCTCACTGCAACCTCTGCCTCCCAGGTTTAAGCAATCCTCCTTCCTCAGCCTCCCTAGTAGCTGGGATTACAGGCACGTTTCACCATCCCCAGCTAATGTTTGCATTTTTAGTAGAGACAGGGTTTCCCCATGTTGGCCAGGCTGGTCTTAAACTCCTGACCTCAGGTGATCCACCTGACTTAGCCTCCCAAAATGTTGAGATTACAGGCATGAGCCACTGTGCCCAGCCTTGAGTGATCATTTAAGACACCCCTGTATGCATGCATGCTGGTTTGAAATCCAGGGGACACACCACTTCAGCCTAGCCTCTCTGCTGTCTATATCACGCAGGACTCACAAACCTAGTTTAATTGTATGCTTCTTACATATTTCAAGGCTGACACAGGAACAACAATAAGAGGCCTGTTGTTGAAACCACATCGTTTTCATCACAGTGGAAAAAAAATAAGGTCATTGCAGGTTTGGAGCATGGTTAGGTTTGAGCCTGCCCACATTATTTTATTCATGTTAAAATGTAAAGAGATGAGAAACATATTGAACGAGAGGACAAAGTTAATTTATTTCTGGGCCTTCCCCTCTCTGCAATATCCTCCCACCCACTTTTAGCTGGAGGGTGAGTCTTCGCTGCCAACCCTTCTCCCCCTCCACCTTTGGGGTTTTGTTTTTCTTTTTTTTTTTTTCAATTTGTTAAGATGCTGAAATCTGCTTTGTGTGATTTATGAAGGAACTTGAAGCGATTAGTTTCACAGTGCATGAAAATTCCTCAGGTTCGGGGGGGATGGCCAATCTGTTACACTGTTTGCCGTGGACTGGATGGGAACTTGAGCAGCTCCGAGCCATAAGGAGATTGTGTTGAGTTATTAAACACTTGTGGTAAAGCTGCTTATTGTTAATTCCCCGATGTCCTGCTGAAGCGATAGGATAAAATCAGATCGGATTAGATCAAAGAGCCTGGGAGCCAGCCTTTGGAGCAGATTCATTTAATCAATAAAGAGACCTCCTGAGAGACAGGGAGAGAATGGGCAGTGCTGGTGGCTCAGGGATTAAGACGGGGTTGGGGGAGTTGTGGGAAAGAAACAACAGTTTATACGTAGATATTTCTCCCTTTTTTTAGAGGTGCAATTCTCTTCTCAAATATTTTAGCCACCCTCACCAAAGTGTATAAACATTTCTTTAAGATTCCATGACTCCAATCCTCCATTGCTCCAAAAATGCCCTGTAAGTCAGGAAGTTAGAGAGAAAAAAACCACCAAAAAAACAACTTCTGTTCCATAAAAGGTATTTCAACAAAAGCAATTTAGGCTTAAGTGATTCCCCAAGAAACATTAATCCCTTATGAGTCAATCTGCAAAATTTCCTATTGTTCTTTTGTGAGGGGAAATAATAGAGAAACACCAAAAGGCCAAAGTCTAGCTCCACCCCGCTCTTTGTATTCTCCTCACTGCCCACCTCCCAGCCCCCACCAGTAATTATAAAGCATTGTGTATTAAGAGGTATGATGTGGCTTCCTTCATCCGTGATTAACACTTACACCAATGCATATTCATTCATCTCTTAGCCCTACCAAACCCTGCTAAAATGAGGACTTGCCAGTAAGGAAGTGACACCCATTAGAAAGTTAACCACAGAAAATGAAAGAAAAAATGAAGGATAGAGCAAATTAAGGATTCGAGTCCCTCAATGGTTATTGGCCTTAATGGTGTTATAAAAATGATGTCGGCTTTTACCAGGAATAATTTATATTATGAATTAAATAAGGATATGTATCTATAAATCCATTCTATAAAACTTAATTTTCCATCTAGATATGCTGATTACTTCAGGCTCGGCCTACCTTTACTGGTTGTTAATTACTGCGGGATGGTTTAACACTATTTTCCAAATCAGCATGCATGCATAAAATGACTGCAATCCAATTTGACACATTATTAGTGATGATTATTGTCATAGATAAATTAGATTGAACAGAAAATAACCTCCATCCTTAGCATGTTTTAGCTCTCAGAATTAATGTGATTTGGTGAACACATATAAATAAAAATCTGATGAGTCCCTGCTGACTACAGGGCCTGTTGGTGCTGAAGTGTATCAATTTCATGCAGATGATGAATTCCTTAAGCATTCAGTGATAATCATGCTTGATTTGACAAGACTTTCTCATGCTATTTTAGGGCCTTAATTTTCTGTGAAGTTCTGTCAAGTGCTCATCAAGCACCCACTTATCTCCGTATCTTAACCTGGCAGCCAATCACAAGGTTGCCTAACAGTACGGCTACGGAGTGCCAGCCCATTAATATTCGGGTCACATGACTGTCCAAGGAGAGAAACCAATCAATGGCTGATTAACATTCAGGTCACATGACTCCCGAGGAGAGTAAATGAGTTACACAGTAAGACATCAAACAAATTTTCATCTTGAAAGAGTGATTGCTTTTTCTGCTGCTGTGATGTTTGTCAAATTCGCTCTAGCCTTGTCCAATTAAGCTCCATGAGCTGAATTAATAATGAAGAGATGTAAGCACCGAGCCAGCATGAGCGCTGCGATCTGTGCCACGAAATAAGAACTGCGAAAAAAAAAAAAAAAAGATCCTACAATGATTGAAAAATCATCTGGATAACTGGAATAATTGCTTCTGCAATCTTGATGCTGTTTTGTAATCTCCAGTGCAAAGTGTGAACTGGAGTATGCTGGGACATGGCACTGAGCTGGCATTGTACTTCAAAGATGAATGTGTTCTTGAGTTTAGAATGATTTTAAAGGCATTACACAAATACATGTTAATTGGATTATTGTTTGTGACCATAGTAATGAATTTCATTTGCACACTCAATTATGCTCTGGGGCTTTCTGGAGGTATGACCTTTCAAGATTTTTTAAACTGATCGGGCGCGATGGCTCATGCCTGTAATCCCAGCACTTTGGGAGGCCGAGGCAGGTGGATCACGAGGTCAGGAGATCGAGACCATCCTGGCTAACACGGTGAAACCCTGTCTCTACTAAAATAAAAAAAAAAATTAGCCAGGTGTGGTGGTGGGCGCCTGTAGTCCCAGCTACTGGGGAGGCTGAGGCAAGAGAATGGCATGAACCCAGGAGGCGGAGCTTGCAGTGAGCTGAGATCGTACCACTGCACTCCAGCCTGGGTGGCAGACCCAGACTCCATCTCAAAAAAAAAATTTTTTTTTAAACTGTCAGAAGAGGGGAAGGAAATTATTCTCTATTCTTGTATCCTGGGTGAAGAAAAGACTGAACTAAGTCCTCAGAGAGAATTTGAGTGTTGGTGTGGGTGTGTGGGTGTGTGGGTGTCTGCTTCTCATTTTATTAACATTCAGAGGTTGATAAATTAAATTCACTGAATTATTTCAAAATGCACATGTGAACCCAATGAAAATTTTCAGAAAAAGGCAGATGCTGTCTTGCTGTTGATAGCCAGTGACAGCTTTCTTGTAGTTTCAGGGAAAGTTCTATTCAATCACAAAGTCAATTGCATTTCAGCACAGATGCACTACTAAATTCAGGTGACATGTTTAGAATAGAGACCCTATGACGAATAAAGCTTTCATTCTTTCCCTGAAGGGAGTGAGACTTGACTAATGGTTTATTGGAATTATCAAAGAGTGTCAAATCCCACTTATTAAGTTCCAGCATGAAATTAGCTAAATTCCCAAAGGCCTTTCTAAAACAATATAGTCAAATAAAAGGTGTTGGGTGTGCTAGAAAGAGTGTTAAAACCAGTTACTTGGAAGTGATGAGAAATAAATCTAACCATAGGCAGGAGGCAATGTTTATATATACAGTTAATAACCTTCTTAATGGGACTTCTTGGCTTGGTGATTCCCGGATGGGGAGGAAAGTGAGATGTGGAGCACAGGGTAGGCGAAGGGCCATAAGTCAATTCCCAGCACTGTTAGTCAAGGATGGAAATTGCAAAGAGAGAAGCAATGAATTTAAAAGCCCCAGCAAGCTGAGAGAGTGGAAGGAGAAGATGAACTGTACATTTAGAGGAGGAGGGAATGAAGGTGGAAGGGGAATGGTTGCGAGTCCACACTGGATCATAATAAAGTAATTAAGGTTGATTTAGTCCAGAGAACAAGAGGCTCCATCATTTTTTCAGCATTGTCTTCTCAGGGTGAGTGAGGCCTGAAGGAGAGCATATTATAGAAGTGGTTTTATTCAAAAAAGCTAAAGTTGAGACCCCAACCACTAAGACTCAAATGGCATTTCAGATTCTTGTGAAAACACAGTCCTGAGTTGGTATGAGAAGACCTGAGGTACCCAAGGTAATGTAAGTTGAATGGACATTCTTTTTCTCAATATTTTACCGCTGACGCGCTTTGCAGTGAAGTGGCAGCCTGGAGCTCTAGTTACATGCAGCTCACACGCCATGGAGCCCCTTCCTACAAGCACCCCCACTTCCTGGCACTTGAGAGGCACGGAATGGAAGGTGGCTCCACGTTGTCCTCATCAGTCGGCTTTAGAAGGCCCTGAATAAAAGAGTATTCCACTTTCTGCATAACTTTACATAATTAATAGTTTTCCATGCAAACTATTGTTTGCCGTAATTGTTGTTTCAACAGCTGTTTTCATTAAATTGTAAAGCCCGCTGTGTCTAATCCTTTGAGCCCCACTATTGATAACAAGAACAGCTCTGAAGCTTGCTCTGGAGGAGGGTTCCCTGCCAAGCTGGAAAACTGTCATGAAGTTACTTGAAAAATAAAGCCTACAGTGGGACTGGTTGTGTAGCTAATCCATTAGGCTTTTCAAAAGAGCCATGCTCTGTCCCCTTATGGCTAAATTGACCCAACAACCAATCAATGCCTTTATTTGCTGAGTGGCTGCCCCCGAAGGGTCTTACAGCTGGGTCCAAGTCATAATCAAAGCCTCCATCGGTACTGGGGCCCTGATGACATAAATGGCCCAACTTTCAACGCAGCTGGCCCAAGTCCAGTCACACCATTTTGAAGATACAAAGAGGCTGTGTTGCGCGGTGGAATTCATTTTCTTGTTTACTTCCTCCAGAAACAAGAGCATCATCAGCACGCTCAGTGCATCAGATCAGACCGCGGAGTTGTTGACAGAAGCTTGGCGAGGCCTGCCAGCTTTCCACATGAAACGCTGGCTTTCTTCTCATACACCCCCTACCGTTTGTGTCTCTGCCAATTGTAGCACATCAGAGCGGCCATTGAGATAATGACCGTGAAGTCTCATGATATACTTTGATGAAGTGTAACATTTTTTAAAGGATTTTTGTCTGTGCCAAAATGATCGAGGCAGCTGACTAAAAATCGCCCCATCAAAATCAGGGCTGATGAACAGCAGGCGGAGGCAGGAGTCTCCCCAGAGAAGATGGGGGATTTCGCAGCCAAAGTGTCTTTCTTTCCATGTCTGTGTGCACCACAGATTCCTTTTTAAAAAAGTTGTCTTTGTTTCAGATGAATATATGTCAGTTGCTGATGCTTCAGCCTCCAACATTTTTTAATTCTTTTTTTTTTCTGTCAAACCCCAGAAGACGCAGGGACTGATTCTTTTCTGACAGGTCCTTACTAATGACTTAGAACATAATGTTATTGTTAATAACTCCATCTTGCTTGGGAAAGGCATTCCAGAGCTCATCAGTGCAATAGCAGAGGTTTTCAGTTGGAAGCTGACTCTAGATTCGTGTTCACGTAACTTTGCATTTCTCTAGTTTAGCAGGAATTGAGAGTAGGATACACAAAGTGGTTCTCAGCCAGGGAAAAACAAAATTAAGCTGGTAAAACATAGACAAAGATTCTGAGCTTCTTTGGGAGAAAAATCATGTGTTTCATTTACTGCCTGGGTCCATCACGACTACCCTTTATTGAACACCTGCTGAGTGAGGTGGGTGATAGGTGATAGTACCAGGTGATTTGGATATTCACATAGTGTCCCTGACCTGCAGGACAACTCCATTTCACAACTGGAGAAACCAAGGCCCAAATGAGGAGCCTCAGTTGGGGCAATGTTAAGTGACTTGGCCAAGCCCAAACCAAAGAGCTGGGAAGTGGGAAGGCAGGTCTGACCCATGCACTTCCGTACAAGATGTGATCCCTTTCTATCTGTGGTTTGCTGTTTCCATTGTGCACCTGATATGGCTTATTAAATGGTGCTCAGTGGGAGAAAACAATTTGTGGTTGAACTGGTAAAGGCAATGAATCAAATGAATTTACAGTCTGCCACACTGACCTCTTAGCTTTCTCGAAGGAAGACATTAGCTATGTGGCATCCTTTCATACGAGTTAACAAATGTAGGCTCAGAAACCAGGTTTAAGTATGAAAGAAGCGGCAATGAGGTTTTGGCTACCCTCTCTCCATCTGTAGTTTACCTTCTTCCTCAAGGTTAAACCTTGGGACAGGTCTTACCCTTGTGAGGAAGTGGGAGCTATGAACTCTAGGACTTCACTGAATGTCATAACTAAACAGACACCTGTATTTAAGTTTATGCAGAAACCACAAGTGGAAACCACAAGGGGGTTATGGGTCAGTTGCCTTTAGAATTTTTGCTTCTATATAAGAATATGCATGCACATATATATTCTTGGGTGCAGGACTATGTATCAGAGTGGGGCAGAGGTGGTAAATTAGGGGAAGAGTGAAGGTAAAGGAAGCCAGGGGTAGCTGGCTTAATCATGATAAAAACACTTGTATTTGCATGTGCAGATGAGATTCCCTTGGGCGTCTTTTAAATGCCTTCATACTGTTCCCTAAGTACAGTCAAATAAAAGGTGACAAAAACTCAGACAACAGAACAAAAGAACCAAGATAATTTTGTGCACACATTGCAAGCAGTAAACTGCAGAGCTTCACTACCCTCTTTCCAAAGAAAGCATATTTCAGGAGTCAAGATGGGTTCGTCCAAGTTTGCATTTAGATTTTATTTTACTAATTATTTGGATTTTAAAAAGGAACAGTGTCCCAAATCCAAGTTTTGCAGACAAGTTTAGGCAGTCAAATTTATACACCTGAGGCATCGTGAAAGAAAAAGGACAACAGCTTCTCTGGAGTTGGCAGAAATGTGACTAAGGCTCCTCATCACATAGAAGGCAGGAAGGAGCTACATAGATCCATTTGCACAGGGAAACTTGTCTAATGGACTCAGAGATTTTCTGAGACTTCTTTCAGCCTCCCTTCTATGCCAAAGTATGGGCATATGCATTTTATAATGGGAGAGCAGTCTATTGGGAGAATCCATCACAAACTCTTTATCTCATTTCAAACAGAAAGCACTAAGACTCCAAAGGCAAAGAGGCTCCTTCTTTCCTCCAGGAGCCCCTGAGTGAGGGAACCACACAAACCCATTTAACTTTAAAGAAAACTTTTACGATTTGTTTCAGCCTGTCTTCTTACCCTCACTTTGCTCATTTGTAGAATGATGGGTTTATATTCTCTGAATCCCCCCCAGCACCAAAAGTTTCTAGTTTTTAAAGATTCATTAAGTATAGACTAATGCCTTTCATTTCCACTGTTTCTAAGAGGATCAGGAAACTAACTGAATCAGTCCAAGTTGACAAATAAAAAGATCTATTTGCTACTTTCCAAATATGCTGTACTTCTGAGCCTTTGCTCAAGTCTGTGTTTCTCAGAGTGCGGTCCCTGGACCCAGGCCATCAGCACCACCTGAAATGCAAATTCTCATGCTCCGTCCCAGACTTACTGAATTCCTCTCCCTCTCTCTCAGCCCAGCCACCATGTAAACAAGCCCAGCTGTCCTGCTAGAGAGGTTCTGGGGTGAGGCTGCGAGAAGAGCCTTGATTTGAAGTCTTAAGAGTGACCCTGAGCTAGAATCACCCAGTTAAGCTGCGTCTCCATTTCTGAGCCACAGAAACTGTGAGATGACAAATGTTTATTGCTCTAAGTTGCTAAATTTGGAGGTAATTTGTTATGCACCAATAGATAACTAAATACACAGGGCTTGCATGTTTTTGTATTCTCTAAAGCTCATAATGGGATGCTTTGCTCATAATAGGAGTTTATTATATGATTGCTGGAATTGAAGGAATTTTGCCTTGAGAAATTTTCAAGAGTAATTTCTCAGTTTAAAAGGGTTGTATTCACTATAGGTTCCAGGAAAAGATGCCTGAATAAGTTACAGGAAAACAACAAAAAGGGTGGGGGTTGGAGGAACACAGAATGAAAGGAAGAAGGGAAAATGTGGTAAGTTTGAGGGAAACTGTATATTAGGCTTCTCCACTCTGAGTTTTCCTGCAGTTTCTCCAACTTATGAAATAAGGGAGTGTTTTGTTTTTTTTGTTTTTTTTTTTTGAGACAGAGTCTTGCTTTATCACCCAGGCCAGAGTGCGGTGGTGTGATCATAACTTAATGCAGCCTGGAACTTTTGGGCTTAAGCAATCTTCCCGCCTCAGCCTTCTGCCTCAGTCTCCCGAATAGCTGGAACTATAGGCGTGTGCCACCAAGCCCATAATTTTTGTAGAGACAGGGGTCTTGCTTTGTTGCCCAGGCTGGTCTCAAAATCCTGGCCTCAAGCAATCTTCACGCCTTGGCCTCCCAAAATGTTGGGATTACAGGTGTGAGCCACCACACCTGGCAAGAGACTTTTTATGTTACCATTTTAAGAGGAAGGAGGCCCAACTACCCAAATATCTTCAGTGCAATAGAGGAAGTCCAGAAGTTCCAAACTGCCAGCCAGAGTCCACCATTTGAAGATAAAGTGTGACACTCAAGAGGCTGAGCCTGGATTTAGCTGAGGCAAGTATCTGAATGACCATCCCTCACTTCCAGTCTCTCCTGCCACTACATTCACACCTTTCTTTTAAATTTTGACCAATAAAAATTGTGTATATTTGGCCAGGCGTGGTGGCTCACGCCTGTAATCCCAGCACTGTGGGAGGCTGAGGCGGGCAAATCGCTTGAGGTCAGGAGTTCGAAACCAGCCTGGCCCACATGGTGAAACCCCGTCTCTACTAAAAACACACAACAGTTAGCTGGACATAGTGGCACGTGCTTGTAATCCCAGCTACTTGGGAGGCTGAGTCAGGAGAACTGCTTGAACCCGGGAGGTGGAGGCTGCAGTGAGCCGAGATTGTGCCACTGCACTCCAGCCTGGGCGACAGAGTGAGACTCTGTCTCAAAAAAAAAAAAAAAATTGTGTATATTTATACAATTTGTGTAATGGTGTACAACATCATGTTTTGAAATATGTATGCACTGTGGAGTCATGTTTCTCTTTTTCTCAACATCCTAACAGTCACATTTTCTGCTCGTCAGCTCCAGACATTGCCGTGAATAATGTGGAAGGTAAAACAACACATTCTCTGGATTTGTGAGTAGCTGGAAGTTGGCCTTCCTTATTTTATGCATGTGCCCCTCTTGCCTAGCTCAGTGTCACTTCAAGTTTCTTTCTTTTTTTTTTCTTTTTAATTTTGAGACGGAGTCTCGCTCTGTCGCCCAGGCTGGAGTGCAGTGATGTGATCTCGGCTCACTGCAACCTCTGTCTCCCAGGTTCAAGTGATTCTCCTGCCTCAGCCTCCAGAGTAGCTGGGATTACAGGCACCTGCCATCATGCTTGGCTACTTTTTTGTATTTTTGTAGAAATAGGGTTTCACCATGTTGGCCAGGCTGGTCTTGAACTCCTGACCTCAGGTGATCCACCCACCTTGGCCTCCCAAAATGCTGGGATTATAGGCGTGAGCCACCGTGCCCAGCCTCACCTCAAGTTTCTTTCCCTTTCTTGTCTAAATGAGAGCTGAGCATTCCTGGAAGGAAAGAGGGGTGTTGAAGACAGGTGAGCAGCCCTTCTGCTGGTATAGCCAGAAAGCTTGTCCATACAGTGTTTGGTGTGGTACTTATTCTGCCCTTCAGGACAATGCTTTCTTGGTACTTCTGAAAGCTGCTGCTGGCTCCTGCAACCACACACACACACACACACACACACGTAATGCACTCCTCTGAAAAACTCCAATCTCAGACAGAATGCAGCCAGCTGAAACCAGCAGTGGAACATCCTTCTCTAGCTACCTCAGGACATAATGGAGACTGACTTTCTGGGAGATTGCTTGGCTGGCTGGAGAATGAAGACTTTAATTTCAAACCATCTTGTTTGCAGTTTCCTTGAGAAAAAAATCTTGGTTTGGATGATACCCAGTATAATATGATTTATTTGGTGTAAGTGCAAGAATTTTTCTCTTTATTTTAATTTTCTCATTTCCTGAACATAGGGCCTTTTTTTGAGATTTTTTTTCTTTCCACTGTTGTTCTCATATTTGGTTTCATTTTTAAGAGCAAAAAAAAATTATTTAGGAGAAAGGCTTAATTAAGTTTTATAGGGATATTAATTTGGCAATTACTTGTGTTACTTAACTAAAGAAAAGCCAGATAAAACTATATAGCTATGACTTCAAGGCACAGCACTTCAGAATAAGTGTCAGACAAAATTGTTTCTTGTTATGATCTGGGGAGTGGCCTATGAAAGCTGTTTTGAGTTTGGAGGAATTTTGAAGTTGTTGTTTTATGGAAATTATGATGTTTCTGGAGAGATCCTCCAGGTTCCACATTCTGCAATTTCTTTTCTTTTCTTTTTTTTTTTTGAGATGGAGTTTTGCTCTTGTCACCCAGGCTGGAGTGCAGTGGTGCAACTTCGGCTCACTGCAACCTCCACCTCCTGGGTTCAAGCAATTCTCATGCCTCAGCCTCCCAAATAGCTGGGATTACAGGCATGCGCCACCACGCCCGGCTAATTTTTTGTATTTTTACTACAGACGGGGTTTCACCATATTGGCCAGGCTGGTCTCAAACTCCTGACCTCAGGTGATCCGCCCGCCTTGACCCCCAAAGTGCTGGGATTACAGGCGTGAGCCACTGTGCCTGGCCACATCCTGAAATTTCTTACTTGTCCCTTTCTCCACATGCCTGCCTCACCCTTCCCAGGAAATATTCTTTTCTGAGGTATGTTGGGTAGAAATGGCCGTCTCCTGCCCCCAAGTCTGGGGCTGGCCCCAACGAGAGAGGCATGACTTTTCTGACTCTGAGATGATGAATGTTCCATGGCTACCAGTGCACAAAGTTCAGCTGGGTGAGTGAGTTGATGAAGTTGATGCTCACACGTCGCCAGTTTCTCTCTCTTGAGTTTTCAGTGGATCTGAGTCATGCTGTATCTCCATGGATATGAGTTAGGATCAATGATTATTGCTCTGCAAACCTCTCTCTCTCCTTACAGGCTTACCAAAGACTACATTTTTTTTTTTTTTTTTTTGAGATGGAGTCTCGCTGTCGCCCAGGCTGGAGTGCAGTGGCGCTATCTCGGCTCACTGCAGGCTCCGCCCCCGGGGTTCACGCCATTCTCCTGCCTCAGCCTCCTGAGTAGCTGGGACTACAGGCGCCCGCCACCTCGCCGGGCTAATTTTTTGTATTTTTAGTAGAGACGGGGTTTCACTCTGTTAGCCAGGATGGTCTCGATCTCCTGACCTCGTGATCCGCCCGCCTTGGCCTCCCAAAGTTCTGGGATTACAGGCATGAGCCACCACGCCTGGCCCAGCCAAAGACTACATTTTGAGGGAAGGAGTAAAAACTCATCTTGACTTTTGGTCCAAGTAGTGATTGCTAAGCATATGTGCCAGATATGAGAAACAATATCTTGATGACTCTCTCACTCTGGCACCCATGTCTCCATTGGCTGAGCAATCCAAGCCCAGACCTCAACCCATACCCTAATCAGTGCTGCTGCTCCATGGGCTCATTCTATAGCTCCCCAGATGGCTTGTTGTAACCTAATCTTGTCCTGCAGTTTCCACACTTCTCTATGACCCAACCTTGATCCATTTGGTCTTGGAAATGCTGGGATGGGTTCTGCTCTTCCCCATCCCAGACTTTTCTTTTTTTTTTTTTTGAGATGGAGTCTTGCTCTGTTGCTCATGTTGGAGTGCAGCAGTGGTGCGATCTCGGCTTATTGCAACCTCCGCCTCCCAGGTTCAAGCAATTCTCCTGTCTCAGCTTCTGGAGTAACCGAAGTGCATGCAAACCATACCCAGCTAATTTGTGTATTTTTAGTAGAGATGGGGTTTCACCACGTTGGTCAGGCTGGTCTCGAACTCCTGACCTCACATGATCCACCGGCCTCAGCCTCCCAAAGTGCTGGGATTACAGGCATGAGTCACCATGCCTGCCCCCATTCCAGACTTCTTCCAGCTGAGGAAGATGCTGAGCCCAGGCACAGGGCAAAAAATGGTGGAGCTCAGTGACAGCATTGAAGGAGCATTCAGGCCTCCTCCCTCTGTTTATCCTTTTGTCAACGTGGATGATGTTTGCCAGGGTAGAAAAGCCACACATTCTTGGTATAATTGATGGGGCACTGTCAAGCAATGGTATAAGTGGTTTATTTTGAAGGAGGTTATTACTGGCCACAAAACTTCAAGTCAGCTGTTTGCTGGGAACCCTCGTGAAGGAAGCCCCTGTTTTGGTGTCCACCCTCAAAAGCATCTCACAGAGGGCTTACTGTACTTTTGCACCCAGCCACATTTAATCCATTTATAAAACCCCTTTGTCTGAGATGCCTTACCAGAGGAAATTAATGAAGGATACTGCAGACAGCTTTTAAGAATGTCTTTTCTATAGCACTGTGTAGTTCTGAGAGCAAAGCAGGTTTTTTTCCCCCACATTGTTATGACTTGATGTGGAATGTTTCCAGCCAGTTATGATAAGAAAGGGCTGGACTTTTTACTCTTGTGGAAACCACAGCAGAAGAAAGCCATTATATTATCTATTCACTTACTCTCCTGTAAATATAAATGCATTTAAGAAATGGGTCCTCGTTAGGGGAGGTGAGGTGGCAGCACTTAAAAGTCAAGCAATGAAAAATGGAAAGTTTTCCTGGGCATGGTGGCTCATGCCTGTAATCCCAGCACTTTGGGAGGCTGAGGCAGGCGGATCACCTGAGGTCGGGAGTTTGAGACTAGCCTGACCAACAGGGAGAAACCCCGTCTCTACTAAAAATACAAAATTAGCCGGGTGTAGTGGCACATGCCTGTAATTCCAGCTACTCAGGAGACTGAGGCAGAAGAACCACTTGAACCCAGGAAGTGGAGGTTGCCGTGAGCCAAGATAGCGCCATTGTACTCCAGCCTGGGCAACAAGAGTGAAACCCAGTCTCAAAAAAAAAAAAAAAAAAAGAAAAAGAAAAATGGAAAGTTCAAGATCACAGTGGTTAGCATGTGGACAGCAGAAGATAAACATATGCCTCAAAGGAGGAAGATATATTTAATAAACCTATCCCCTTATGAAAGGTCCTTGGTCTTTTGGTTTTTGTTGTGTTCATTTCACAGCAGATCAGTGAGCATGCCCTTACTGCCTGGCCCCAGTTCAAGTCCTGGTGTTAGTGCTTTGGCTTTGAAGTCAGATGACCTGGGGTCAAGTCTGTGCCTTGCCACTGGGTGGCTGTGTGGCCTTGGGCAAGCTATTTGCTCAACTTTCTGTTCCTGCAGCTATACAAAGTGAATAAGACTGAAACTTTCCCTTCATAAGGCTGTTGAAGGCCAGGCGTGGTGGCTCATGCCTATAATCCCAGTAGTTTAGAGCACCGAGGTGGGAGGATCGCTTGAGGCCAGGAGTTTGAGTTCAGCCTGGCAAACATAGCAAGACCCCATTTCTACAAAAAAATTAAAAATTAGCTGGGTGTGGTGGCATGTGCCTGCCTGTAGTCCTACCTACTCAGGAGGCTGAAGTGGGAGGATCTCTTATGCTCAGTAGTTTGGGGCGATAGTGAACCATGATCCACTGCACTCCAGCTTGCATGACAGAGTGAGGTCCTGTCTCCAAAACAAGGAAAAAAGGCTCTTCTAGAGGACTAAATGAGGTAAAGGAAACATGTAACTGGGTTATAATGGGCATGCAGCCCTGGGAAGCTCTTGCCATCAGAGCACCAAGCACCACCCCTTAAAACAGAAATATTTGAGCCAGGCACAGTGGCTCACACCTGTAATCCCAGCACTTTGGGAGACCGAGGCAGGTGGATCACCTGAGGTCGGGAGTTGGAGACCAGTCTGACCAAAGTGGAGAACCATCTCTACTAAAAATACTAGCGGGGGATGGTGGCTCATGCCTGTAATCTCAGCTACTCGGGAGGCTGAGGCTGGGAATTGCTTGAACCCAGGAGGCAGAGGTTGCGGTGAGCTGAGATTGCGCCATTGCACTCCAGCCTGGGCAACAAGAGCGAAACTCCATCTCAAAAAAAAAAAAAAAAAAAAAAAAGGGAGAGAAATATTCAAATGCTCAAATGAGAAGGGCAGGATTTTTTTTTTTTTTTTTTTTGCTTGTTTGTTTCTTTGCCAAAGTTGCCTGCATTTTATCATTTAAATTTATAGGCAAATTATTTAGAAAATAAAGAGAATATATTTGGAAGAAGAGAAGCAGCATCTCATTAAAGCATAGGTGGCCAGCATAGCAAATGGAGATCATAGAGGCAATGCTTGTTGCTCACCAAGCAGAGAGACGTAAGATCTGGGTATTAGACACAATCTGCACTCTGAGAGCTGTTCTCTGTGGTCAGCTAGAGACAGCTCAGGGTCCCCCCTTAATCCATAGGTGCAACAGTGCTTTCTCCACCACCATTGATTTTCTTTCCCTTGTTCTGATTTTGTGATCATTGGTCAACTTCTGATTAATTTAACGCATCTTTCCCAATACTTTTGCCTGAAACCTCCTTCAGCCACTGTCCTTTCTCCCTAATCAACTCTTATTCATCCTTCAAGATGTCCTCTTTGCTGGGCGCGGTGGCTCACACCTGTAATCCTGGCAGTTTGGGAAACTGAAACAAGGGGATCACTTGAGTCCAGGAGTTTGAGACTAGCCTGGGCAACATGGCAAGACCTTGTTTCTACAAAAAATTTAAAAGAAAATTTTTGCTAGGTGTGGAGGTATGTACCTGTGGTCCCAGCTACTCAGGAGGCTGAGGCAAGAGGATCATTTGAGCCCAGGAGGTCGAGGCTTGCAGTGAGCCATGACTGCACCACTGCACTCTAGCCTGGGTGACAGAGTAAGACTCTGTCTCAAAAAGAAAAAACAAACAAACGAAAAAAGATGTCCTCTTTTAAAAAGATTCATTTGTCTGCTATTTTCTTAACTCTTTTTTTTTTTTTTTTTGAGACAGAGTCTGGCTCTGTTGCCCAGGCTGGAGTGCATTGGTGCGATCTCGACTCACTGCAACCTCTGCCTCCTGGGTTCAAGTGATTCTTCTGCCTCAGCCTCCTGAGTAGCTGGGATTACAGGTGCGCACCACCATGCCTGGCTAATTTTCGTATTTTTAGGAAAGACAGGGTTTCACCATGTTGGTCAGGCTGGTCTCGAGCTCCTGACCTGGTGATTCGCCTGCCTTGGCCTCCCAAATTGCTGAGACTACACGCGTGAGCCACTGTGCCTGGCCTCCTTTCTTAACTCTTTTATACTAAATCATAATTTTAGAAAATTACCTGGCTTTTTCATGAAACTGTGAGCTTGACAAGAGTGATGGTGTTATAGTCTCACTCTGAAGAGTTCCCTCTTCCCCAGGTGTCACATCTAGTTTGAAGGAAGCACTGAATACATCCTTGATGACTGGATATTGAATAAATACATCGAATGAGTAAGAGCAATTTGTGGGTGAATCCATGTTAGACAGTGTGTTGTAGCAGAGTATTATGGGCCGAATTGTGTCCCTCAAAATTCATGTATTACAGTCCTAACCCCCAAGTACCTCAGAATGTGAGTGTTTTTGGAGATAGGGTCTTTAAAGAGGTGATTAAGTTAAAATGAGGTCATTGTTAGGGTGGGCCTTCATCTAATCTCACTGCCTTCCTTATAAGAAGTGATACCATATGTTTGCTCATTCTTGCATTGCTATAAAGGAATACCTGAGACTGGATAGTTTATTCATTTATTTATTATTATTATTTTGAGATGGAGTCTCACTCTGTCGCCCAGGCTGGAGTGCAGTGGCATGTTCTCAGCTCACTGCAACCTCTGCCTCCCGGGTTCAAGTGATTCTTCTGCCTCAGCCTCCCAAGAGGCTGGGATTACAAGCATGCACCACCACACCTGGTTAATTTTTTTTTTTTTTTTTGTATTTAGTAGAGACAGGGTTTCACCATGTTGGTCAGGCTGGTATCGAACTCCCGACCTCAGGTGATCCATCTGCCTCGGACTCCCAAAGTGCTGGCATTACAGGCATAAGCCACCGTGCCCAGCAAAACTGGATAATTTATAAAGAAAAGAGATTCAATTGACTTATGGTTCTGCAGGCTGTACAAGAAACATGGCTTCTGGTAAGACCTCAAGAAGCTTTTACTCATGGCAGAAGGCAACATGGGAGCTTACACATCACATGGCAAAAACAGGGGGAAGACAGAGAGTGTCGAGGGGGAAAGGTGCCACATACACTTTTTAAGGAGCAGATCTTGCAAGAACTCACTATCGTGAAGACAGCACCAAGCCATGAAGGACCCACTCCTATGATCCAAACACCTCCAACTAGGCACCCCCTCCAGCACTGGAGATTACAATTCAACATGAGGTTTGGGTGGGGAGAAATATCCAAAATGTATCCCACTAGAGGATTCAAGCACACAAAGAGGCACCAGGGAATCGCAGGCCCAGGGAACAAGCCGTGTGAGGACACGGGTAGATGGTGGCCATCTTCAAGCCAAGGAGAGAGGCCTCAGGAGAAATCAAACCTGTCCACACCTTGATCTCAGACTACTAGCCCCCATCGCTGTGAGAAAATCAATTTCGGTTGTTTAAGCCACACTGTTTGTGGTATTTTGTTACGGTAGCCCTAGCAAATTAATACAGAGTAATGTGAATGAGCTATTTCTGAGGAAAATGTCAATGTATTTTAAAACCAATGTGGGCTGGGAGTGGTGGCTCACGCCTGTAATCCCAGCAGTTTGGGTGGCTCAGGCGGGTGCATCACTTGAGGTCAGGAGTTCAAGACCAGCCTGGCTAACATGGTAAAACCCTGTTGCTGCTAAAAACACAAAAAATTAGTCTGCTGTGGTGGTGCACGCCTGTAATCCCATTTATTTGGGAGGCTGGTGCAGGAGAATGGCTTTAACCTAGGAGATGGAGTTTGCAGTGAGCAGATATTACACAACTGAACTCCAGCCTGGCAACAGAGTGAGATGCTGTCTCAAAGAAAAAAAAAAAAAAAGAATGTGAAAGGAGGACTAAAGAGGAAGCTACTTAATATTAACTAAACAGCAATAATAAGTCACCGTTAATGAGTGGCTACTATCTGCTGACACTCTTCAAAGTGGCTGACATACATTATTTAATTTTACAATAATCCCGTCAGGTAGTTATTATCATCCCTATGTTATAAATGAGGAGGTAAGTGAGGTTTGGGTGGGTTGAGTAAAATCTCATAGATCATACAGGCACTGAGTAGTGGACTGGGACCTGAACGCAGCTCTGATTCTGAAGCTCATGTACATATTCCGCCATATTGCCAAGTTATATCCATCACAGGGAGAGGTCCAGAACAGCATCATAGAATTTGACTAGCCTCTGAGGCATGTTTTCTCAAAAGCATTAAGCTTCAAAGGAACATGTCTTCAGAAATACATGGAAATATTATAGCTGAGAAGATTCTGAAAGTTTGCTGATAGATGAAATTACATATTTGGGAACTTGCAAAGAATTTTTTATGGAGACAAAATTGATTTTGCAGTAGGCAGTAACTGAGTAAAGCAAACAGGTACAAATGTGAGACTTGCAAAAAAAATTGTAAAAGATTCAGCCTAAAACATTCCCAATTAATTTGTATGTGATGAGCTCAAACTCTGTATGAGTCTTCAGCAAATAAACCAGTGTCCATTTGCAGAGATGCTAAGTTGCCAGCATTCTCCTATAAGTGATTTGCAGAAAATGGGCTTGATTCTAGATCATTTCATTTAAGGCTTGGTTCTTTTATCCCACAGGGTTAAACTTAGTAAGCAAATAAAAAGGTTTAAAAAATATTTTTCACACTAAGAATTTCCTCACCAAAGGCATTTTAAAAGGCTTTTTAAAAATCTGTATTTATTAATGGAAATACGCTGCTTAGTTACACCACTGATTACTGTCTTTTACTGATTCCAAAGTCTAGGAGGAGTCTATTAACTGGAAACTCAATACAATTCAGAAAATAAACCACAACAAAATCCTGGAAAAATAAAATACTTTGCCACAAAAGCTTTTGACCCCTTATCATTCCTTTAGTGTTCTCTAACTTTCTTGAATACTGAGTTTGTGTGGACTATTGCTTTCATATTATCTACAGTTTTTAGCACCAGTTAAACTAAATTGAATTCTCATCTTCTCGGAATTAGCCCAAGTATTGATCAGTTTCCTTTGAAGTCAGTTCTAACTTTGCTTTTGGAATAGCAGAGGAGAATCAAGATTATTTTCCAGGTTTTCTTGACCATGGTTGCTCTTGGCATATCTTAATGTGTAGCATCTGCCCTTTTGGTTCTAAATTCACTTCATAAGCCAAAAGTCTGACTAGCTTAAAATCTGTATGTGATATAGCAACATGTGATTTCAACCTGTAAAGACAAAAGAGTATCCTTTGTCCTCTACTGTCCTAATTTCTTTGGGGGGAAAGATGAATTAATTGCAAGAAGGAGAGGTGTGTTGCCTGTAATTATGTGGTATGTGTAAGAAAAGGCCAGCTCAAGTGAAAAAATACAGCTTCTTTTATAAAACAAGATCTGACTTGGGTGTATAAAAGCAACACTGGGAATCAGACCAGAAAAAGAAATCAACCCAGATGTCACTAAGTTTCATTATGAAAGTAACAATAGCATGAAGTCACTTTTTTAAAAATTCAGAAACAACCTACACTTATTCTCAGTTAGAACTCATTATTGGTCCCTGGTTGAACTTTAGAAAGATTTAAGCTGAAAGAAACTAAATGTTCAGAATGCATCAGCAAAATTCTCCTTAATTTAATGATTGGAAAAGAATAGAATCAGTAGAAGGTGAGATGTAGTATGAAATCTCTCTCTCTCTCTCTTTTTTTTTTTTTTTAGGGGGGATAGAGTCTCTCTCTGTCACCCAGGCTGGAGTGCAGTGGCATGATCTCAGCTCTCTGCAACCTCTGCCTTCCAGGTTCAAGCAATTTTCCTGCCTCAGCCTCCCAAGCAGCTGGGATTATGGGTGCCTGCCACCATACCCGGCTGATTTTTGTATTTTTAGTAGAGATGGGGTTTCACCATGTTGGCCAGGTTAGTCTTGAACTCCTGACCTCAGGCGGCCTCAGCCTCCCAAAGTGCTGGGATTACAGGCGTGAGTCACTGCGCCTGGCTAAGCATCAAATCTTTAAAAAAAAAAAAAAATCTGCTAAAAGACCACACATTATCACATCGCATGGGACTAGGTATAACACTGACTTCTTTCAACAGTATTGGGTAAATATTTGACCTCCAATGTCATTATGGTTAATGTATATTCTAGACCTCAGAGGACATTAGGACGGAAGACAAGCTTTCTGATTGGCTCTCTAAAAGTCTTTGTTTGCTTGGGAACGACTGGTAAAATACTCTATCCTTAACTTGGTGCAGTTCAACTCCTAGCTGTTCAATAGATAAAACAATAATGATCTCATCCTTTTGATCATGTAACTAAATGTGATTTGTAAATCAGTACATAATAATAATAACTTTGGGTTAATTATTAACTCTCAGAAGATATTCTCATTAATAGCCTCCAGGGCCAATATCATTCCTTTATTTAATTATGGAAAGATTGAGATATAGGTGCTGCACATCCTTGAATGTCTCATAAAATCAAAGTTGATTACAATGACACGAATATTTCCATAACTTATGTCTTTCTTGCAATTCCCTATAAGGATAAAACAAATTGCCCTATGTTAAATTACTCATTTTGATAACTATGTGAGAAGATGAGGCACAGATGGTATTTCTGAGAATGGCATCAAAGCATTTAAAATGCTGATTGGCAACATATCGCATATTTATATATGAGTGGAAAGTCATCTTTTGACTATATTAATGCTGCAAAAATAAACACACTTCGGTCTCTGATGCAGAGTTTTAAGTTCTCATGGCAATATCTGTTCACTTTGCTTACCAGGTACAATAGTAGAGTCGACATTTTTATCAGTCAGCTCATTTATTCCACACCCAACGCTGTGTGTTCAGCATCAGGTGCTTTGGAGCCTTGGCGAGAAAGACATTCAAGGACTTTATAGTTTAATGGGGGAGAAGGAAAAACACAAATGTGTACATGTAAACAAGCAGGGTTGGAGATGTATAAACACACACACCATCCTGAGCATCTGTGCAAAGATACAGGCGGAAAAGACAAAGGGTGTGTGTTTAAAATGAGTGCAGCAGCTAAGGTGAGGTAAGTCTTGTTTTGTCTAGGCTGTGTTGGAGTGGGAACAGAATTTGTTTTCCATTTCTTAGAAAATTGAGGAATCATATACATTCACAAACAGAATTTTTCTTTTCCTTTTATTTATTTATTTATTTTTCTCTGAGACGAGTCTCGCCCTGTCACCCAGGCTGGAGTGCAGTGGTGTGATCTCGGCTCACTGCAAGCTCCGCCTCCCGGGTTCACACCATTCTCCTGCTTCAGCCTCCCGAGTAGCTGGGACTACAGGCGCCCACCACCATGCCTGGCTAATTTTTTTGTATTTTTAGTAGAGACGGAGTTTCACCGTGTTAGCCAGGATGGTCTAGATCTCCTGACTTCGTGATCCATCCGCCTTGGCCTCCCAAAGTGCTGGGATTACAGGTGTGAGCCACTGCGCCTGGCCACCAACAGAATTTTTCATTCCATTTTTGGTGCAGCTAGGGGAGCTCTATGGGATTTGAAGTGAGGGAAGTATATTTCCAGGGAAGAGAAGTGCCCATGCGGTGGTTCCCAAAATGTGGTCCAGACCAGTGGCATCAGCATCATCTGGGCGCTTGATGGAAATGCAGATGATCAGGCCCCATATCTACTAAATCTGAAACTCCGGGAGTGGGGCCTGGCGATCTGTGTTTTGGCAAGCCTGCCAGGGGATTCTGGTGCTTAAGTGTGAGAAGCACTGCTCTATGAGATGGCTGTGAGTCTGGAGCAGGGGCAGGGTTCCTTTGAAATGACAGGTCTAGAGGCCACCTGATACCCATAGGAGGCCTTCTACAAGACAAAAGCAGTTGGTGAGGTGGGGGGCAGTTGTGAAGACCTCAAAGCTCACCACCAGAAACTTCAAGAGGCTACACTGAGCCCTCTGAAATGTTTATGTTAGAGCCACTATACTGACTTAACGTCTTCAGAGAATACTAACTTTTGCATTTCCTGACTTTTATGAGCATGTTGAGTGTTGTAATTCCACTAGGCTTTTAAATGTAATTTCCTTTGCTTTTAAGGAAAAGATGGGATGGTGGGGAGGGGGTTTAGAGGGGATGGGTAGCTAGTAGTGAGAGGGTAAAAATAGGAAAAAAGATTTTCAAGAAAAATTCTTTCAAGACATTGCTGCAAAGCCTATATGCCTGGACTGAAACACAATTGAATAATAATAGTAATACAAGCTAATATTTATATAGCTCTTATTATGTGCCAGGCATGTTCCAAAGTATTTAAGAACATGGTCATTAGTGTTCTTGAAAGCCATCTGTGCATCATCTCCTTACATAGTTATCAAAATGAGTAATTTAACATAGGGGAATTTGTTTGATCTTTATAGGGAATTGCAAGAAAGACATGAGTTATAGAAACACTAATATTAATTCATTAATCCCCACAACCACTTCTGAGGTAGAACCTATTATTCTCATGTTAAAAAATAAGGAAACTGTAGCACAGAGAAGTTAAGAAACTTGCTCAAGGTCACGCAGCTAGAACTGGTACTAGAGCTCTGGCTTGTAGGCTGTGGTTTTTATTTTATTTTATTTTATTTTATTTTTTACCTGAGACTTGCTCTGTCTTGCTCTGTCACCCAGAGTTGGAGTGCAATGGCGTGATCTCGGCTCACTGCAACCTCTGCCTCCCGGGTTCAAGCAATTCTCCTGCCGCAGCCTCCCGAGTAGCTGGTATTACAAGCGTGTGCCACCATGCCCGGCTAATTTTTGTATTTTTGGTAGAGACGGGGTTTCACCATGTTAGCCAGGCTGGTCTCAAACTCCTGACCTTGTGATATGCCCACCTTGGCCTCTCAAAGTTCTGGGATTACAGGCGTGTGCCACCATGCCTGGCTAATTTTTGTATTTTTAGTAGAGACGGGGTTTCACCATGTTGGCTAGGCTGGTCTCAAACTCCTGACCTCATGATCTGCCTGCCTCGGCCTCTCGAAGTGCTGGGATTACAGACGTGAGCCACCGCGCCCAGTCACAGGTTGTGTTTTTAACCATGACGCTATGTTATTCTGCAAGAACTAAGACATTGGAAGACAACTGTTTCTATTTTGGAAGAGTGACTCATTGTTCTAAATTGTTTGGCATTTGAGTATTAAACTTCAGGGCCTGATGACTTTCTTATTTAATTTTCTGGTTGGCCAGCCGAGTATTTCCTGAGTCTACCCAGTTCTCACAGAAAGTAGCTGAGGCTGACTTCTGGGCAGGGTAAATCAGTTACAAAATAAAGGTTAGGCTGAGTGCCCATAGCAAAGCTAGAAAAAGCTCTGGAGTGATTTCCTCTCAACCCAGAGCAGTTTAGCTTGGACTCAGCAGCCCCTGCAGGTTTTGGGGGCTCCTACAAGGCTTGAGTCCCCCTCAGAGTGCAAGGAGAGCAAGATTCACAGGGTGGAGGGAGTTGGGGGGAGAAAAAAAGAAGACACAGTTTGTTGACACCATCTTGTCTTCGAGTCATTCTCAGGACAAAGAGTCGTCACCGTTTATGGGTGAAGAGCAGGGACTTTGGGGTCAGAAAAAAGCTTGAGTTTGAGTCCCAATTCTTTCACTTATTAGATGTGGGAACTTACTGCTTTTCCTCATTTTCCTCTATTATAAAATGCAGACGACATTAGTACTTGCCTTGGTGGTATTGAGAGGATTAAATAAACAATACACTTAAAGTTCTTAAAGCAATATGTGGCACACAAAGCAAGCTCTAGATAAGCGTTAGTTCTTCTTGTACTGACCTCCTGCAGCACACGTGGCACCATTCTATAAGCTTTCAGAACACTAATGACCACCTACCACTCTTTGTCACAACAACTCTATGACTTAGGTATCTCCTGTTTTGCAGGTGAAGAAACTGAGCCTCACAGGTGTTCACTGGTCCAAGGTGACTCGAGCAGAGAAGGGCTCAGCCAGGCTTTAGCAGAGGTGGGCCTGAGCCTGCAGCTCGGCAGCACTGCTGTCCCCTCTCCCGCAGGCAGACATGTACCCCCACTGGATTGAAATAATTGTCTACGGGGTCCTGGGGAAACCGCTACTGAGTTACTGCTTTGTTCACCAGTTTTAAAGCTGGATTTGAAGCAGCTTTTAATCACTTCGCTCATAAACGTTCACTGCTCTGTGGGAGTCCTCCCCATAGGTTGTCTTACGGATGCATCAGCATAAGAAATGTTTGATGGGGCCTGCAATTTGCTTGTCATTTTCTGCCCACGTGAGTGATTGATAAGTGCTTTGAGTCATATCTGAGACTTCCTTTTAGGGAATGCATGTAGATCAGCAGTCACATTCCCTGACACCTCTTACACCTTCAGCTGCGCTGTCACCAACACGCTGACATCAGAAGCTGGGGCCTCTGCTCATTGTGTACATAGGAAGGGACAGCTGGTCCAGGTCAGCAGAGAGGGAACATATGTCAGGGTCCACTACGAACTCTGACTTCTCTGCCCTCTGGCCCAGAGGACAGTCTCACGGCTAGGTTGCTGTCATTGTCATTCCCAGGTACACCATTCAACCTCATGTGGCTGCAAATTTGATTTACTGTTTTCTGTTTAGTCACACAACAGGTTTGAACTTCTTTAGCAAATTGATTTCCCTCTCTGGTGTCTTATAGTAGACACTCCAGACGAGACAGGGCCCCAAAATAGTTGCCCTCAATGTGTTGTGAGAGACTGAAAGCCAAAGGGCATATTAATGGGTCATTAGTTCATATCTGTGCATGTTTTACTCCTATTTGCACCGTAAATTTTTTTTTTTTGAGATGGAGTTTCACTCTCTCGCCCACGCTGGAGTGCAGTGGCGCGATCTTGGCTCACTGCAGTCTCTGACTCCTGGGTTCAAGTGTTTCTCCTGCCTCAGCCTCCCGAGTAGCTGGGACTACAGGCGCCTGCTATCATGCTTGGCTACCTTTTTTTTGTTATTTTTAGTAGAGATGGGGTTTTTAATTGTTGGCCAGGCTGGTCTCAAACTCCTGACCTCAGGTGATCCACCCACCTCAGCCTCCCAAAGTGCTGAGATTGCAGGTGTAAGCCACTGTGCCCAGCCTAAAGTAGATCTTTTGACTTTGTAACATTTACTTTAAAGTACACTGTAGGCCGGGCACAGTGGCTTACACCTGTAATCCCGGCACTTTGGGAGGCTGAGGAGGGTGGATCACGAGGTCAGGAGTTCAAGACCAGCCTGGCCAATATGGTGAAACTCCGTCTCTAGTAAAAAATAAAAAAGCACACTGTATACCAAAAAAACAAGCAACAAGCAAAATTCACAGCATCAATGACTACATAAACCTAGAAACAGAGACTGTATTTGACTTCTAGGTATTAAGTTGAAACATATAAAACTGAGAATCTTTAATATTTTTCACCTATAAGAACAGACTATCTCTTGGGCAACAGTGGAGTTAAAATTAGGTGAGAAAAGAATATATTCACTGCAACCTCCACCCCCAGAGTTCAAGCAATTCTCCTGCCTCAGCCTCCTGAGTAGCTGGGATTACAAGCATTTGCCACCACACCTGGCTAATTTTGTATTTTTAGTAGAGACGGGGTTTCTCCATGTTGCTCAGGCTTGTCTTGAACTCCCTGTCTCTGGTGATCCACCCACCTCTGCCTCCCAAAGTGCTGGGATTACCGGCGTGAGCCACTGCGAGATGTTCCAAACTAGATAGATAATCTTTTTTGAGGATCTATGGAGAAGACCCTCAATTTGAGACAGGTATCTTATCTATTTCTCTAAGGCCTGTTTAAGCTTAGCGTTAAACAGAAACATTCCTGAGTTTCTGCATCCCAGGGGATTTTAGTGCACATACACAGGATGTTTCATGCCCTTCATGTTTCTACCCAGTAGAAAAAAATAAAATCTATTTGTAGCTTGGACCAGAAACAGGAGGTGATTCTTTTTACTATCAGCCTTGAAAATATCTTTCTTCTTGTGGTGTGGCAAGGGGACTTTAGCATACACCATCACCCTCCTCAGAGGATGCCAAGGAGCTACAGGGGGTTGTGGACGGAGGGAGAACATTTTCTGAGCAGTTACTAAACAAGTCAGGTAAGAGCATTTTACGGAAAGCATTGGAGAGAAGCAAAGTCTCTGTGGCATTGTCATGACAATGTCTATATTTTCAAGCAAAATCCATCAACAAGGACTAAAGTCAGTTCTTCCAATGGTAATATGATCCCCATTCAAGGAAGGGACATGATGCAATTGGTAACATTTTCAAAATACCAATAATACTCCTCCAAGTGTTCTAAATGCATTAATTGTATTAATCCTGGAAATGCTCTGAGTTTAGTACCTCTTATAATAGATGATAAAACTGAGGCACAGCTGAGATTTAAAGGTTGTAGGTCCACGCAGAAATGGATTAGGAAAAGCTGGGTATCACGGGGAGAAGAGAAACCTACCAAGGAAACACAAGGTTTTTTTTTTTGTTTTTTTTTTTGAGACAGTCTCACTCTTGTCACGCAGGCTGTAGTGCAGTGGCACAATCTTGGCTAACACTACAACCTCTGCCTCCCGGGTTCAAGTGATTCTCCTGCCTCAGCCTCCCGAATAGCTGAGACTACAGGCGTGCACCACCATGTCCAGCTAATTTTTGTATTTTTAGTAGTAATGGGGTTTTACCATGTTGGCCAGGCTGGTCTTGAACTCCTGGCCTCAAATGATCTGCCTGCCTCACCTCCCAAAGTGCTGGAATTACAAGCATGAGCCACCACACCTGTTAGGATTCTTTTAATTGGAAATAGTGCATAATCCCACTATGATTTACTCAATAGAAAAATACTGCTATATATTATTTAATTAAATATATTATACACACACAAGTAGTTCATTCTCAGCTATTCTGTTTGTTGCCTTCATAAATCCTAAGATAATGAGTCTTTCCAAGTATTGTTAGGAGATAGAAAACTGGTCTGATTGGGCTGCACCTGATATTGCAGTTTACATGCACGTAGTTTGCTGTTTTACTGACCTGAGTTAAGACCTCAGCTCCTGTATTCATCAGCTGTGTGACCCAAGTAAATTGCCTAGTAACTTTAATGATACCTACTTCACAGAGCTGCTGGGAGATTTAAATGAGATCGTATGCCTAAAGCAGTTAGTACAGTACCTAACACATGGTAAACGCTGAAACAACAGTGACAAAAACAGCGATTTCTGGAGTCACTCAACAAGGTAAACTGTGTCCTTTCACAACGGTCCCTTTGCCAGGTTTAACAGGTGTGACACTCTATAAACTTGCTCCCCAAGGCACTGCAGTAGACCCAACAAATAGAAAGGTATTTAAAGTAATGAACTTGTTCATTATCTTGCCAATTTTATGGGCCTATCCAACAGGATCTGCCCCAATCATAGGAATGCAGTGATAAAGGCAGTGCCACTAAGCTCAATTTTTTTTTTTTTTTGCTGGGGCAGTTCTTCCCATAAGATGCCTCCAACAGACTTCCCTTTGCCCCATTTGCTTTTTCCACTTTTGTGCATGAAACCAGAGCTATGTGTAATTTCCAGTGTTCTCATATGTTGATCTTTTTCATCTACTAAAAAATAGTGAGCTTGAAAAGTTCAATTAAAATGAAACATAAATATTTTCTTTCTTACTGTATCATTAAAAACTCTCTCCCACTCCCCAACGTTACTTGGCACCCACCCAAAGAAAATGTTTTCCCCGTTAGGCCCCCAGTGTTTAAAGCATGGAGGAAACAGGTCTGGTAAGTCTGTCTGGACAGGATCCTCACATGGGGAGAAGAGCAGAGATTTCAAAGGACTAGAAAACAGAGTACAAAGTAGAAAAGTAAGCAGAGGGAAAAAGGATGGTGACTGAAAGCTAACAGAGAGAGAGAGAATGATTTCATAGAACCAGCCTAGAATGGACAATTTCTGTAAGATTGTATCTTATCTTGGGTTTCTGTATCTAAGTGTAAAGCTCACTGTTAGGTGATGACCCCTTCCAGAAGAGAGTCTAATATAACACTCTCCCTGGTTATTTCTGGTCAATTCCAACATTATTCAATACAGCTGGTATTTCAGATTTATGTTATCAAGGGGATAGATCATCTTCAACAACAGCAGTGGCACAAATATTTATTAAGCATTTACTATGTGCTATGAAGTTAACAGGCATTCGTTTCTTTACTCCTTAAAGAAATCCTATGAGCTAGGAACAAGTATAATCCCAATTTCAAAGATAGGAAACCTGAGTTTAGGGAGGTTACAACTAGTAGTTGACTGAGGCTGTATTCAAACTCTAGCAGTTAGACTCCAGAGCTTGCGTCCTCTCTCATATTCCACAGGACACACCAAGGTTTTGGACACCTTTTCAAAATTCTTCTTACTGTAACTCCTCTCGCTCCCGCTCCTCTTCCTCCTCTCTGTCATCCTCTTCCTTTTTCTCTTCTGCCTTCCTCTCTTTACATGGATCCTGCCCAGAGATTCAGGTTCTATTTTGTAAGTCGTGCATCATCCAATTTTTATTTCCTATCACAGAGCTAATGTATTCCAACCAGTCCTTTTTCCAATAGTTGCTAATCCAGCGAAATCAGTATCAGTCACCACAGGAAATTCAAATAGAGGGAACTGCTCCATCTAGAGTTTCATTTTGCAAATAAGTTATTTGTTGTTTCCATTTAGTGCTCTTCCTCTCTTCTTCCCTTCCCAAGATGACTTTGCCTTGTCTAAACATTAGGCTTTCTAGTCCAGGTTAAGCCAAAAATAAACCAGTCTATGGTGGCATGTTCAGTGAGTGGTTTCCTGTAGATATCTGAGGGCAGGACATTCCTTTTCACCTTCCTTTTCTAAACAAATACATCTCGATTTCAATCTTTTTTTCCTAGGGAAATACTCTTTCCTTTTTCTTCCCATACTCCGAGCTCTTTTTTTCTCTTTGTTTTATGCATTTAGCTGCTTCAATTTCTGTCCTGCTGACTCTAAAACAGTATAGTCAAAACTGAGGTGAGAACAGGTTATTACTTTATGTTGAGCTTGTTTTAATCAGGCCACTCTTACTTTGAAGTGGAAATATCTTACCCCAAAAGGTGACACAGAGGCAGCTGAAGTCCAGATCAGAGATTCTCTGATCTTCATCTATTAGGGTGATTGACACAGTTTTTCACTTTCACAATCCTATTCCAAGTAAGATAAATCCTTAACCCTTAAAAGCAGCAGTCGCTGAAACCCTTTAAAGTGGTTAGGCAAGAGGGGTCCTAGAGCAGATTGTATTCTTGTGTTATGTATGGTCATAATATCTCTTCCATTATAAAGTATAATATATTGCATTTGCTAGCTGTGTGATTTTGAGGAATCTCTATGTGGCTCAGTTTCCTCATCTACGAAGTGGGGAGAATAAAAGTAACTACCTTATAGGGTTGTCATAAGAAAGAAATTGGTATATGTATGTATGGTATATATATATATCAGAACAGTACCTAACATTGGAAGCTAAATATGTGTTAGCTACTACTATCATTCACTTAAAATTCTAGCCCTCATTCTTATTTTAGCAGTATCAGTTTGCCACTCTTATTTATTCATTCGTCATTCCTTCTGTCCATCCTTCCTTCCAAATGTATTTATTCAGTATCTAATATGTGCCAGGCACTGTGCTGGGCTCTGGGATGCGGTGGTAAGCAAAAATAGAATCCTTGCCTTCATGGAGCTCACAGTCTAGTGGGGAGACCAGGCAGAAGTCAAATGATCATGTGAGATCATGTAAGTGCCCTGTGAAGCATTCCATGAAGAATTCATGAGCTGGCTGATGGTGCAAAGGAATTTACAACGTAGGGATTTGGCTTAAGCAGGAAGCAGAGGTTCTTCCTCAAGTGCTCCTGAGGAAGTGATATAAGTTAAGAGCTTAGGGGTGAGGAGAAGATGAGTTGGCAAAGCGAAGAGGGAAGAGTGCTCCAGGTAGGGGAATCTGGGCGGTAAGATGCAACAGGAAGAGGGAAAGGGCGGCCACACAGATAATGCAGAGCTCTCTGGGCCAATTCAACTAGTTATAGTTGTCAGAGCAGCTGGGTGCGGTGACTCATGCCTGTAATTCCAGCACTAGTGGAGGTCGAGGAAGGAGAATCACCTGAGGTCAGGAGTTGAAGACCAGCCTGACCAACATGGTGAAAACCTGTCTCTACTAAATACAAACAAAATTAGCTGGGTGTGGTGGCACATGCCTGTAGTCCCAGCTACTTGGGAGGCTGAGGCAGGAGAATCTCTTGAACCCGGTAGGCACAGGTTGCAGTGAGCCGAGATTGTGCCATTGCACTCCAGCCTGGGCAACAGAGTGAAGCTCCGTCTCAAAATAAATAAATAAATAAAAAATAAAAATAAACTCTTCAGAGCAATGGGGAGCCTGCAAACAATTTTAAACCAGGTTTTATTTTTATTTTTATTTTTTGAGATAAAGTTTTGCTCTGTCGCCCAGGCTGGAGTGCAGTTGGCTCACTGCAACCTCTGCTTCCTGAGTTCAAGCAATTCTCCTGCCTCAGCCTCCCAAGTAGCAAGATTACAGGCGTGTGCCACTGCGCCCCCGCTAATTTTTGTATTTTTGGTAGAGATGAGGTTTCACCATGTTGTCCAAGCTGGTCTTGAACTCTTGACTTCAGGTGATCAGCCGGCCCTGGCCTCCCAAAGCACTGGGATTACAGGCATGAGCCACTGCGCCTGGCCTTAAGCTAGGTTGTGTGTGTGTGTGTGTGTGTGTGTGTGGTAGGGGTGGCAGTGGTATTCAGATTTTAGTAGTTGTATGTGAGTTTCCGAAAGATTGCTGTGGCTGCAGTGTGAAGAATGGTTCAGAAGAGCTAATCGGGATGCTGAGAGACTGGTGAGAAGGCTGTTGCAGTAATCTACAGGAGAGATGGTGACAGCATGGCCACGCTGGCAGTGGCCAAGGTATAGTGGTGAGGATGGAGGCAAATGGCATTTAGCAAATAAAATTCATACTGTTTGGAGATGGATGAAGTTGGGAATGGGGCAGAGAGGGCTGGGTGCCATGGGTGACTTCATTCATTCTAGTGAGGTTGAATGTCTTTCCTTTTGTTCCCCTTGAGTGCACTTACCTCCTAGGTCCATAAGCTGACGTGTGGAATCTTTTACAGAGCTGAAATAATCAGTGTTACCCAAAACATTTGAGCAACACTGCTTGGGCATGCTAATTAGCCAAAATAAAAGAAGGAAGTTGACCTTCAACCCTTGTCTTTGTTTTTTTTCCAGCTGCAGAAGTCATTTTCAGTTGCTCTCTGACTCCAGTAAACAACAATTCCTGTCGCCTTATCCCTTTGATGGCTGGTTCCACTTCTATATTTTCACTTGGACATGATTCTCACTGACAGTAGAAAGTTCAGCACCAAGACCTACAGCTGTGAAAATACTTGCTCCTCTTCAGAACTATTAGTACTCCTGGGAATCATGTCACAGTGCCAACCACTTGCTGGTCCTGAAGTGACCCTGTTATTTTGGGAGGTAGTAAAGGAAATGATATTTTTAAAACCTCAAGTGGCACTCTCTTTGGACACTGAAAGGTGTGTAAGTGATAAAACGCTCACTATGCTGAAGGAGCAGGGGAGCACACAGGTGCTGGAGGCGCTCTAGTGTCTCTATTTGTGGCTGCAAAATACCGCTGAGCTCACCGAAATAACCCAGGACCGAAGTGTTCTCTTCTGTTGAATAATTCGACAACGTAAGTGGTCAGTTTAGAGAAGCTAGCTCTCTTCTTCTGTATGTGTTTTAGGATTTTTATTAGAAACTAAACACAATCCTTGGGCAGATTTAGGAGCATAGGAAAAAGACTGCTAGATTTTGACTGTGAACAGAACCTATGTTTTATTATTCTTTGTATCCCAAGCATACCCACAGTGCTTCTTATTTAGTAGGTGCCCCCAAAATATTGGTTGGATAAAAGATTCGTTGATGTTTTCTTTTCTTTTTTTTTGAGATGGAGTCTTGCTCTGTCATCCAGGCTGGAGTGCAATGGCCCAATCTTGGCTCACTGCAACCTCTGCTTCCAGGGTTCAAGCAATTCTCCTGCCTCAGCCTCCTGAGTAGCTGGGATTACAGGCACATGCCACCATGCCCGGCTAATTTTTGTATTCTTAGTAGAGATGGGTTTCACTGTGTTGGCCAGGCTGGTCTTGAGCTCCTGACCTCAGGTGATCCACCCGCCACGGCCTCCCAAAGTGCTGGGATTACAAGCATGAGCCACTGTGCCCGGCCTCTCTTTAATGTTTTCATGGAGTATTATTTCTATGGTGTAGTGAGTTGAGCGTTTTTTGTTTGTTTGTTTGTTTGTTTTTGAGATGGAGTTTTGCTCTTGTTGCCCAGGCTGGAGTGTAGTGGCACGATCATGGCTCACTGCAACCTCCACCTCCTGGGTTCAAGCGATCCTCCTGCCTCAGCCTCCTGAGTAGCTGAGACTACAGGCACCACCACGCCCAGCTAATTTTTTGTATTTTTAGTAGGGACGGTGTTTCACCATGTTGGCCAGGTTGGTCTCGAACTCCTGACCTCAGGTGATCCACCCACCTTGGCCTCCCAAACTGCTGGGATTACAGGCGTGAGATACTGCACTTGGTCAGAGTTGAGGATTTTTCATTCTACTTGGTAGAGACAATCACTTCCTGTGCTCTTTATTTATTTTGACCTTTATTTAGCTACAATGATGTTCTAAAACGAAATAAAGAAATCATTTTGAGTACCATTTTGCATGTACAGATACATACATTTGCTGACCAGGTGTGGATAGAGATGCTCTGCCTGGAAGATACTTTTGCAACTTAATTGCACTGAAATGGATGGGGGAGGAAGGGAAAGTAAGACAAAACTCACAACTGAATTTCTAGACAGGATTGCTATTTAAAAAATAAATTTTAAGTGCTTCTTGCATACCCAGCATAGGCACTGGGGGATTTACTGGTGATTTGTGATTTGTAATTACCCAGAATATGGTCCAATGGTCCCGTGTCCTTTGAAGCAATTGGCCCGTTCTCTTGACTGCTGCTCTGTACTTTCCCACTGTCAGCTCTCTCGTCAGGGCCCCATTCCTTCTGGTCTGTTCTATTGGAACAGTCTCTTTCCACTTCATTCTTAATTTCTCCTTGTTGCTGGATTACTGCATGTTAGTGCTTCTCAAACTGTGGTCCCCAGACCAGCACATTAGCATCACCTGGAAATGTATTACAAATGCAAATTCCTGGCTGGGTACGGTGGCTCACGCCTGTAATCCCAGCACTTTGGGAGGCCAAGGTGGGCGGCTCACCTGAGGTTAGGAGTTCAAGACCAGCCTGGCCAACATGGTGAAACCCCATCTCTACTAAAAATACAAAAAAATTAGCCAGGCGTGGTGGCGTGTGCCTGTAATCCCAGCTACTTGTGAGGCTGAGGCAGGAGAATCGCTTGAACCTGGGAGGCAGAGGTTGCAGTGAGCCAGGATCGTGCCACTGCACTCAAGCTTAGGTGACAAAGTGAGACTCCCTTTCAAAAAATAATAAAATAAAATAAAATAAAATAAAATAAAAAGAAATGCAAATTCCTGAGCACTGCCCTGGACCTACTAGAGAAGACACTGGAGACCTTAGTGGTTTTGTTTTAATAAGTAAGTGATTGTGATGCACTTTCAAATTTGAGAACTACTAGCATATATAAAGCTCGTTCTAAGTATATCACCTCTTTGTTCAACGACTTTTGTCTTTTTTTTTTTTTTTTTACCAAAACCTGTCTAAGTGTATGTTTTTATATCCCTCTGTTCAATGCTTTCTACCATAGAACACCAGCTTGTTTCCCTAAACATATAAGTGTATCCTACACTGCACAATTCAGATAGAATACTTGTTTTTCTCTGTCTTATTTCTTCTTGTAGAAACCATACTCATTCTTTAGAGCTCATTAAAAACTTAACATTTATCTAAGTAATTCATACATGTGGTTTTAAAATCAACTGGTATTAAAGGGTCTATGAAGAAACACAGCAGGCCCTACCTGACCTCTCAACCACTCTTTTCTATTCCCCAGGGAAAGTAACTTTAATCTTTGCTACTTTCAGTTTTTCTTATGATGACCTTTATTTATATAACTAATCTGCAAACACCTCTAATTAAAAATAATTAAACATTTCATCTACTAACTTTTATGTTTATCGACTAATTTTTGCTATGGTAGTGTATCAGTCATAGTTTTCTAAAGGGACAGAGCTCTATACAATTTGAATAAATAAAATTTTAGGTAGATAAAGTTTGATAGATACCTCATTTCTCCTCTTGACTCTTCCCAATATATCTTAGTTAAATTTTGATCCTGTGCCAAGTTTATCCTTTTCAGGGAGTGTTTTCAGATACTCCTCTCTTCCCTGCCATGATAGTGCTTTGCTTCTCTCTTTTAATGCACGCCAGCCCTGTCTTGTATTACAGCAATGTTTGAAAGTGTGCATTTTCTACCCCAGCTAGGTTATAAGAGCTAAGGAAATCTAACTTGTGTTTTATTTTCTTTGTATCCTCTCAGGGCTAACCACAGGACCTGGGACATCGTACAATCACATGTTGCATGATGATGGGGGTATGTTCTGAGAAGTGCATCCTTAGGCAGTTTCATTATTGTGCAAATGTCATAGAGCATATTTGCCCAAACCTAGGGGTAGAGCATACTACACACCTAGGATATATGGGACAGTCTATTGCTTCTAAGCTACAAACCTGTACAGCACATTACTGCACTGAATACTGTAGGCAAGTGTAGCAAGATGGTAAGTATTTGTATATCTAAACATATCCAAACATTAAAAAGGTGCAGTAAAAATATACTATGAAAGATAGAAATGATATACTTGTATAGGGCACTTACCTTGAATGGAGCTTGTGGGGCTGGAAGTGGCTTTGGGTGAGTGAGTGGGTGAGTGGTGAGGGAATGTGAGGGCCTAGGATATTCACTCGTATACACTACTGTGGACTTCTTAAACATTGTACACTTAGGCTACAGTAAACTTATTAAAATATTTTTTCTTCAATAATAAATAGTCCTTAGCTTACTATAACTTTTTTAACTTTGTGAACTTTTAAATTTTAAAAAACCTTTTTGACTCTTGTAATAACTCTTAGCTTAAAACAAACACATTGTACAGCTAGACAAAAAATATTTTCTTTATGTTCTTATTCTATAAGCTTTCTCTATTTTACAAGATTTATTTTTTTAAAATTTTTAAACTTTTTTCTTAAAAACTAAGACACAAACTCACACATTAGCCTAGGCCTACACAGGGTCAGGATCATCAATATCATTGTCTTCCACCTCCACATCTTGCCCCACTTGGAAGGTCTTCAAGGGCAATAACACCCATGAAGCTGTCATTTCCTATGATAACAATGTCTTCTGCTGGGATACCTCCTGAAGGATCTGCCTGAGGCTGTTTTACAGTTAGCTCTTTTTCTCTCTCTCTTTTTTTTTTTTGAAACTGCATCGCTGGCAACTTTTTTTAATGAGTAGAAAAGTACAGTTTAAAAATAACAATAAAAGTATAGTAGAGTAAATACATAAACCAGTAACAGTCATTTATTATTATTATCAAGTATTACATACTCTACCTAATTGTATGTGCTAGACTTTTATACCATTGACAGTACAGTGGGTTTGTTTATACCAGCATCGCGAGTAATGAGTTGTGCTATGATGATGTTACAATAGCTATGACATTAGTAGGTGATAGGAATTTTTCATCTCCATTATAACCTCATGAGACCACCAATGTATATGTGGTCTGTCATTGCCTGAAACCTTGTTATGCAGTGTATGAGTGTACACACTAAGTAAATGTGACAGATTTCACAATAGAGTCAAATACATTTGTCCAACTTTGAACCTTGGTGCTGTTACCTCAGTACTAAGAATGTGGCTTTTCTTTCCAATGTGTTTTTCCAACATTATTGCAGGGAATAGTAAACCTGGAGTCAGGAGACTTAAGCCACACCAGTCTTCTTGGTGACTTCTTCTAAGACCTTCCATGAGGTGCCTGATGGATTTGTCTATTTTTTCTTTTTTCTTTTTTTTTTTTTTTTGGGACGGAGTCTTGCTCTGTCGGCCAGGCTGTAGTGCAGTAGTGCAATCTCGGCTCACTGCAAGCTCCGCCTCCCGGGTTCACGCCATTCTCCTGCCTCAGCCTCCCAAGTAGATGGGACTACAGGCGCCCGCCTCCACGCCTGGCTAATTTTTTGTATTTTTAGTACAGACGGAGATTTACCATGTTAGCCAGGATGGTCTGGATCTCCTGACCTTGTGATCCGCCTGCCTCAGCCTCCCAAAGTGCTGGGATTACAGGCATGAGCCACTGCGCCCTGCCCATTTTTTCTTTTCTTTTCTTTTTATTTTGAGACGGAGTTTCGCTCTTATTGCCCAGGCTGGAGTGCAATGGTGTGGTCTCTGCTCACTGCAACTTCCGCTACCCGAGTTCAAGCAATTCTTCTGCCTCAGCCTCCCAAGTAGCTGGGTTTACAGGCTCCTGCCACCATGCCCAGCTAATTTTTGTATTTTTAGTAGAGACGGGGTTTTGCCATGTTGGCTAGGCTGGTCTCAAACTCCTGACCTCGGCGGATCCACCTGCCTCGACCTCCTAAAGTGCTGGGATTACAGGCATGAGCCACTGTGCTTGACCGATTTTTTTCATCAGTAAAATGATGGGTTGGTCCGGGCACGATGGCTCACACCTGTAATCCCAGCACTTTGGGAGGCCGAGGGGGGTAGATCCCCTGAGGTCAGTAGTTTGAGACCAGCCTGACCAACATGGTGAAACCCTGTCTCTACTAAAAATACAAAAAATTAGCTGGATGTGGTGGCGCTGTAATCCCAGCTACTCGGGAGGCTGAGGCAGGAGAATCACTTGAATTCGAGAGGCAGAGGTTGCAGTAAGCCAAGATCACATCATTGCACTCCAGCCTGGGTGACAGAGCAAGGCTCCGTCCCAAAAGAAAAAGAAAAAGAAAAAAAAAAGATGGGTTGTAGTGAGGAGCAATTGCAACAACACATGTTATAAAGCTTATGTTGATTCCTTATATTTAAAACAAAAAGGCAACCCAATTTTTGTTGTTGCACATAAGGGTACAAAAAACATTAACAATAACCTTTAAATAGAAAAGTTCATTTTTAGATTATCCAGTGGTTCTTTCTTCCAAGATCAGCTTAAGAGTTTTTGGGTGAAATTGTATTCTCATTGTCTGAAATTCGAAGCAAGAAAATTCAAACATTTAGTATCATTTGCCTATTCTTACTTGTTGATGAGAAATCAGCATTACTGCCAACCTTTCAGGCTCTGAAGGGATTTTAAACTTTATCTTGATTTGATGGTTAAAAAAAAAATTAACCAAAGGCACGTTTTCTAAGCCCTTGTCTGGCCCTACCCATTAGAAAGTGTGAGCTACTGTTCTATCGAAACTAATTAAACCTTAAATGTATAACCAACTCTCAATTACCAAGGTTAATGGGACTACATGCATACATAATTATGTCTTACATTTATACAGTGCTTTTAACTTCTTCAAAGCACTTTTCACTGAATTGCATATATAAAACAGATGAGTTTTTTTTTTTGAAATTCACAAATAAGGCAAAAAAATCTTGGAATCAATAATTTCAACTTTGTACCTTTTATAAGCTATTAGAGCTAGTGAAATTGTCTAATAGGACTTTCATTGCCTTACTCTCTTCTTCACCCCTCTCAGCTGAAGGCAAGAAATGACGGAAAGATCTGGAGCAAGAAGGAAAGGAAAGCCAAGGACCTGAGCCATCCGTGAACTAGATCATTAGCTCCAGGGTAATTAAGAGTAATTGACTGTAGGTGTGACTCTATCCAGAAAGGCCAGAAAGAGACAAAAAGGCATAGGAAATGCTGTGTAAGTAACAGTATTTACAAGGCTCTTATTGTCATTCATTCAACAAGCATTATTGAGCACCTACTGTATGCCAGACATTGCTCTCAACAAAGACGACAGGTGCAGAAGTGAACAACTCAGGCAAGGATGCTACCATCACTGAGATGATCTTCTTTTTTTTTTCTTTTTTTCCCTTTTTTTTTTTTTTTTTGAGATGGAGTCTTGCTCTGTTGCACGGCTGGAGTGCAGTGGTGTGATCTTGGCTCACTGCAACCTCTGCCTCCTGGGTTCAAGTGATTCTCCTGCCTCAGCCTCCCAAGTAGCTGGGATTACAGGCACGAGCTACCATGCCCAGCTAATTTTTGTATTTTTAATAGAGGTGGGGTTTCACCATGTTGGCCAGGATGGTCTCGATTTCCTGACCTCGTGATCTGCCTGCCTTGGCCTCCCAAAGTGCTGGGATTACAGGCGTGAGCCACTGTGCCTGGCCCAAGATGATCTTCTTAAATGGTGAAAACAGATAATAAACAAGAACATTAATACACAAACAAGATAATTCCAGGTGACACTAAGCACTGTGATGTCCATAAGGCACAGGGATAGTGCCTGGGGGAGGGGATGCTATTTTAGATAGGGAACCAGGGAAGGCCTCTCCAAGGAGATGACATTTGAGCTGCAACCTACAAGGGGAAAAAGAGACAGCCTGAGAAGGTTTGCTAACCAGAACGATGGAATGAATGAACTGGCCACACATGCTGCAGAGAGGCCAAAGCCGGCCCCAGGTCTGTATTCATTTTGTGTCCTTCTGTCAATATTCCTAAAACTGCTCCAGGACCCCTGATTTATTGCCTCTACAATAGGCGTTGCTAATACTGATCACCTTGACAGGCGTGCTCTGAGGAATAATAGGTAAACAATTGTGAGGAGCTATATAAATGCTAAATAATGATCACAGTAATAACCTTTTATTCAAGTCAGTACTGTGATAGGCAGCTCACACTCAGATGCTTTGGCAAATGTGGAAATCAATACGGCTGCTCCCTGAACACTCCAGCGACATCCTTTAAAATAGAAAAAATAAATGAGCCGATGATCATGATATTCAAAGTGGTTAGTGATCAAATAACTGTCTTGAGAGAAAGCTGGTGTGTGAAGTGTAAAATGGGAGTAGCAGCATAATGGCACATTGCAGCACAGAGCAGCTAGAGGATAACTGGGAAATGCAACTGGATGCTCGCTGGGGCACACGCTGCCCACTCCAGGATGAGTATTCTACCCTCATCAGGACAGGCGCTGCCACCACCAAAAGCACTGGCAGACAGAAAGTGGGATGAGAAAGAGCCGGATCAGCAACATCTTTGCCAGCAGCCCCATCTGGCCCTCTTGGCCTTAGTAAACCTCCCTGGGGGAGAACTAAGAAGCTGGTACCAAGGGCCCTCCCTTGGAAGGGCACCAAGGAAGTGGGGAGGGAGGGGAGGGAGGGGGGGGAGGGGAGGGGGGAATTGAGCATTGCATTTTTTCATATCTAGAATGAAATATCTGAAATATCCCAATGCCTGGAGAGGCTTCTGCAGTCTTCACAGCGGATCTTCCCTACAGAATTGCAGATAGGAATCCATCCTTCTAGTTGTTCCTCCTTTCCCTGAAACCCCCCTTCCTTCCTTTTCTCTAAATCTCTCCTCCCCCCAACATTATATTAACACTATAAAATTATAATTTTTGTGTATCATACTATCTCTTTGATATAAATACTGATGTGCCTGAACATTCTTTCCTGACTCCCACCCCACATCAGCAATTATGCAGCCATGTAGGGGCACATACACGTGTGCTCACACGTACATGCACACACACACAGCCCTCCTTTGTTAAACCCTGGCTCAGTTATTACAGAATGCTTGCAGAGTGTAGGCCACATAGCAGAAAATTTTAAATTGTAGTTGCTTCTTGTCTGAAAAGCAGAAAGAAAGATAACAATTAAAAAAGCATATATTGGCTGGGCGCAGTGGCTCAGGCCTGTAATCCCAGCACTTTGGGAGGCTGAGGCGGGTGGATCACAAGGTCAGGAGTCCAGCCTGGCCAATATGGTGAAACCCCATCTGTACTAAAAATACAAAAATTAGCCAGGCATTGTGGTGGGTGCCTGTCGTCCCAGCTACTCAGGAGGCTGAGGCAGGAGAATCGCTTGAACCTGGGAAGCGGAGGTTGCAGTGAGCCGAGATGGTACCACTGCACTCCAGCCTGGGCGACAGAGCAAGACTCTGTCTCAAAAAAAAAAAAAAAAAAAAGCAGATATTTATTTTAAAGCTGATATCTGACACTTAATACTTTGCTGCATATTGACTGATGCTCCATAGTGACTGAGCAAGTCACTTTTCCATGGTGGGACAGGTAGACCCCTTAGGCTCTCTGAGGTGCTATGAGATCCCAGTGCATATTTAACCTTTTGAGGATTGGCTAGAAATGAGGGGGGTAAAAAAGAATATGGCAAGATAATCTTAGTCTGTAGGAAGTTATGGTTTAAATTTGAGTGAGGCAGGATCAAGATCCTTGGAAAAGTCTAATTGATTTTAACCAAATGGGATAATATTCAAATGTTAAATATACTGTGATACTGTATTTAAAGTACTTGGGGCCAGTGTGCTATATGCAGTGGTCCTCAACATTTTTGGCACCCGGACCGAGGGCTGGGGAGGATGGTTTTGGGCTGAAGCTGTTCCACTTCAGATTATCAGGCATTCATTAGATTCTCATATGGAGCTGCAACCTAGATCTCTCGCATGAGCAGTTCACAGTAGGGTTCGCACTCTTATGAGAATCTAATCTCAAATTCTACAATTAGCAGTGCCCATTGTAGAGGCAATAAATCAGGGGTCCTGGAGCGGTTTTAGAAATATTGACAGAAGGACACAAAATAAATAACCACAGACCTGGGACCGGCATTGGCTTCCCTGCAGAGGCCACCACTGATGTGCCAGGAGACGGAGCTCATGCTGTAATGCTTGCCAGCTGGCTGCTCAACTCCTGCTGTGTGGCCCAGTTCCTAACAGGCCACGAGCTGGTACAGGTCCCCATTGGGGTGTTGGGGACCCAGGCAGGACATAGTAAGTGCTCAGTAAAATTTCGGTTGTTAAGTAAGGTGTGGTATTGATTTCCATCTCCCAGTGCCTCAGGCTGCTTATAACTGAACTCATATGTTCAAGTATAAGCTTTGTTCAAAGGCTTTATTCCAAAAATAGTCAATGGAGGAATCTGGGGAAAATTATTCTCAGGAGATGTGGTTATCTTTATGGCCAAATCAGTCTAGATTAGGTTGTTTCATTAGCAGGCATGCCTACATGGCTTCCAGATTTTGTTTGTTTATTTGTTTGTTTTTTGACACAGAGTCTCTCTCTGTCACCTACGCTGGAGTGCAGTGGTGCGATCTCAGTTACTGCAACCTCCACCTCCCAGGTTCAAGGGATTCTCCTGCCTCAGCCTCCCGAGTAGAAGGGATTGCAGGTGCCTGCCACCACACTCGGCTAATTTTTGTATTTTTAGTAGAGATGGGGTTTCGCCATGTTGGCCAGGCTGGTCTCGACCTCCTGACCTCAGGTGATCTGCCCACCTTGGCCACCCAAAGTGCTGGGATTACAGGTATAAGCCACCACCCCGGCCTTGTTTGGTATTTTTAATACCTTGAACTGTCGATAAAGTGGGAGGGCAAGTTATAAGGAAGGAAGGTACCTGCTCAGATCTCATGCTTTTAAATTAAGATAATCCATACCCAACAAAATCCAGGATTGAACTTCAAGGAATGATTCCCAGTTTTGGTCTTGGACCCTTTATTTCTTCTTGATCTTGCCTTTTTTTCTTTTTCTTTCCCCCTGAAAAAAAAAAAAGCGTCACCTGACACTTGGCTTTCTTGACTCACCTTCTCTCCTCAGCCTCAGGTTCTGTTGCTCACTCCTTCGGACTTGATGACTAATTTTGACTTTCCTAATTCTCATTTTTGGCACTCCCTCAAAAATGGGTTATATCTATCTGGTAACTCTTTCTACTTCTGGCTGTGCAGAAGTGTTGACCCTACTCAGTCAAATTTTGATCCCAGGACTCTTGCCTGGTTTTGACCTATCTCTGTGGCATCCATACTGGGCTTGACTCTGCCACAGATGGGGGTGGGGGTTGGCAAGAGGAAAGACCCAGCAAGGAAAGAGGAAGACTATCTGGCTCAACTTAAGCTGCTTTGCTCGTTGTACAGTCTCTGTCCCTTTATTCTTCTGGGGTTTGTTTTGTTTTGTTCCCTTCTATCTCTGACTCTTTCTCTTTTTATTTGTATTAAACCTCAGCCTTGTAACTGGTCTAGCCTCCCCTAGTATCCCTTTGTGAGACTTAAGTGGGAGTGAGAGTCAATGATATCCATTAGCTAAAATAAGTTGGATGGCTGGGAGAAACTGCTGACTCTGTAGTGTCTTTTTTTTTTTTTGAAATGGAGTCTCGCTCTGTCACCAAGGCTGGAGTGCAGTGGTGTGATCTCGGCCCACGGCAACCTCCGCCTCCCGGGTTTAAGCAATTCTTCTGCCTCAGCTTCCCAAGTAGCTGCGATTACAGGCGCCCACTACCACGCCCAGCTAATTTTTGTATTTTTAGTAGAGACGGGGTTTCACCATGTTGGCCAAGCTGGCCTCGAACTCCTGACCTTGTGATTCACCCCCCCCACCCCCCCACTGCCTCCCAAAGGGTTGGGATTACAGGCATGAGCCACCACGCCTGGCCTCTGTAGTGTCTTTATAGCACTATCAAGTGCCATTTAACCGTGCTAGTTGGCCAACTCCTCTGACTTGCCAAGGTTTGTAGAAAAGTCAGTAATACTTGTCAAATGAATGAATGAATGGGTATCAATTCCTAAATGCATACTAGTTTGGAAGTATTGTACTGTATCAGGCACTTTACATAATACAGAATGTAAGGCTTAGCTCTTGGCTTAAGTAGTGCATCTTGGCTGGGCATGGTGGCTCAAATCTGTAATCCCAGCACTTTGGGAGGCCAACGCGGGAGGACTGGGTTCAAAACTGGGTAAAATTGAGGTCCAGAGTTTGAGACAGAGCCTGGCCAACATAGTGAAACACTATCTTTACTAGAAATACAAAAATTAGCCAGGCATGGTGGCATGCACCTGTAATCCCAGTTGCTTGGGAGGCCGAGGCAGGAGAATTGCTTGAATCCAGGAGGCAGAGGTTGCAGTGAGCCGACATGGTGCCACTGCACTCCAGTCAGCGACAGTGAGACTACGTCTAAAAAAAAAAAATGCATCTTCTCATATCCATCATTCACAAAAAGACAGTTTCAAAGTATCACAGGAAGCCAGACAAGGTTCACTATTTCTTTTGGAAAACAAGAAGTCATGTCTTAAAAAGAAATGTTAGTAAAATATCGGTTATGGCAGTAACAGACATGAACTAATACATCGTGGAAGTCGAATGCTTCATTACTATCAGTGGGTTTTCTACCTAATGTCTTTATAAACAGCAAAATGCATAAAACAAGACAAATAACATAAAGTGAGCACTGAGGGAATCAACTCCCATCTCAAGGAACACAACTTTGACATGATCCCAGAAGCCTTGAGTCTCCTGTCTGTTACAATAAGCTTTTACTTATTTTTCTTTTTAAAATTGTACTACTTTTTTTTTTTGAGATGGAGTCTCGCACTGTTGCCTAGGCTGGAGTGCAGTGGCGCAATCTCAGCTAACTGCAACCTCTGCCTCCCAGGTTCAAGCGATTCTCCTGCCTCAGCCTCCCTAGTAGCTGGGATTACAGGCATCCGCCATCATGCCCAGCTAATTTTTTGTATTATTAGTAGAGACAGGGTTTCACCATGTTGGCCAGGCTGGTCTCAAACTCTTGACCTTGTGATTCACCTGCCTTGGCCTCCCAAAGTGCTAGGATTACAGGCGTGAGCCACTGCACCTGGCCCAAAATTGTACTACTTTTATAAACTACTCTAAATAAAGTTTAATTTTACCCAGTTTTGAACCCAAAATAGATTTTTTTTTTTTGAGGCAGAGTTTTGCTCTTGTTGCCTAGGCTGGAGTGCAATGGCACGATCTTGGCACACTGCAACCTCAAGCAATTCTCCTGCCTCAGCCTCCCGAGTAGCTGGGGTTACAGGCATGCGCCACCATGCCCGACTAATTTTGTATTTTTAGTAGTGACAAGGTTTCTCCATGTTGATCAGGCTGGTCTCGAACTCCCGACCTCAGGTGATCTGCCCGCCTCAGCCTCCCAAAGTTCTAGGATTACAGGGGTGAGCCACCATGCCCAGCCCCCAAAATAGATTTTTAAAAACAACAACTACATGTACGTTCAATATTGGACTTAAACCATTTTTTTTCTTTTAAATAAGATATTTTGAAGTGTACTGATCTCTATTGCAGAGCAAGACATTTATGCGTTAGTCTACTTTTATGTTTGCTGACGGCCAGTCAACCTACTCCTTAATACTTCAAAGATATCCTTTCCCAAAGCTGCCTTTGGTCTTATACTAATGCTTTCCCTGATTCAATGAAACTTTGAAGGATACTGAGCTCACCATGATGAAATAGGTGTTGACATTCCTTGAACATCACTGTAATTATTCCTAATTTGTACTTTGCTTCAAAAAGTCTCTTCCCCTGCCCCCTAAAGTCTGTACTTTCAAAATGGTATCTACAGCTTTAATTATACCTGACAGTAAACTGCTCTTACCACAAAATCTGTTTGATCATGTACCACACTAGATTATGTAATCAGATATCATCTCCAGATATTCTATTTTTTAGAAAATCTCAATTTATATTGTGCTTTTAAAGAGCTATAACACTAGTGACAGTGTTTTTAACTGTTGCTGTAAATTTTTTATAATTATTGCAAATCAAACTTGTGACAAATGATTGAATGCTAGCTGAATTACCTACCAAACTGAGGTGAAATAGTCCTTTGAACTACTGTATGCTGTACAAGTCTACTGAGTAAAAAGTGCAATGGAAATTGGGTGATTTGATCTCCATAGAGAATCACATCAGATGGTATAGTGACTTTGGGTCCAGGATAATCCTGCTAATCACATCAGCTTCCCAATGACTCAGCTATATCAATTCCTTTGTGTGTGTGTGTGTATCCCTCAGGTTTCTTGCCTTTTTAAAACACTTTTTTAATGTTCATAGGTTGTTGGGAAACAGGTGGTATTTGTTTACATGAGTAAGTTCTTTAGTGGTGATTTGTGAGATTTTTGGTGCACCCATCACCCGTGCAGTATATACTGCACCTGATTTGTAGTCTTTTATCTCTCACCCTCTTTCCACCCTTTACCCGAGTCCCCAAAATCTATTATGTCATTCTTATGCCTTTGCACCCTCATAGCTTAGCTCCCACTTATGAGTGAGAACATAACGATGTTTGGTTTTCCATTCCTAAGTTAGTTCACTTAGAATAATAGTCTCCAATCCCATCCAGGTTACTGCGAATGCCATTAATACATTCCTTTCTATGGCTGAATCGTATTCCACTGTATATATATACCACAGTTTCTTTATCCACTCGATTGATGAGCATTTGGGTTGGTTCCACATTTTTGCAACTGCAAATTGTTCAGCTAGTATCAATTCCTATGAAAAAGAGGTCTTCTTGTGGGTCCTTGTGAGACAGGCTTTGGGAAGGCAGAGAGGAGGAATGAAAGCACCTAGTGAGGTTCATTGGCACAAAGCACAGGAGACAAAAATGAGGTCTGTATTTTTTTTTTTTCTTTTTTTTCTTTTTTAGAGACGGAGTCTCACTCTGTTGCCCAGGCTGGAGTGCAGTGGTGCAATCTCAGCTCACTGCAACCTCCATCTCCCGGGTTCAAACGATTCTCCTCCCTAAGCCTCCTGAGTAGCTGGAACTGCAGGCATCTGCCATCACGCCCGGCTAATTTTTGTATTTTTAGTAGAAACGGGGTTTCACCATGTTGGTCAGGCTGATCTTGGACTCCTGACCTCGTGGGATCCGCCCGCCTGGGTCTCCTAAAGTGTTGGGATTACAGGCATCAGCCACCACGCCTGGCCGAGGTCTGTATTCTTAAGAAGTTATCAGGACCCTGGCCGGGCGCAGTGGCTCACGCCTGTAATCCCTGCACTTTGGGAGGCCGAGGCAGGCAGATCACGAGGTCAGGAGATCGAGACCATCCTGGCTAATACGGTGAAACCCCGTCTCTACTAAAAATACAAAAAATTAGCCGGGCATGGTGGCGGGCGCCTGTAATCTCAGCTACTCGGGAGGCTGAGGCAGGAGAATGGTGTGACCCTGGGAGGCGGAGCTTGCAGTGAGCCGAGATGGCACCACTGCACTCCAGCCTGGGGGGACAGACCGAGACTCTGTCTCAAAAAAAAAAAAAAAAAAAAAAAAAAAAAGCTTATATTGGACTTTGTACTTCAGAAGTCATTTAGTGGTTGGTTGATTAATTACCTAATTATTAATTGGGGATACCATGAGGAAAACTGTTTCTGATGGCTAGTCTAAGGGGATAAAGACTGTGGCAGGGAGACTAGGTATAATGATGAAGCAATAATTCAGCTTTTGGGATATAAGGTTGGACTAGACTGGCAATGGTGGCAATGAACTGGGGAGAAAGGGCTAGATGCAGCACACATTTTAAAGGGAGAATTTGGCTTCTTTCTTTTTACTTTTTCAATCACTCAGGCTTGAGGCTGTTCAATATTCCGGATTTATTTCTCTTTCCATTTATGCTTTTCTTCTTCCCTTGATAGCCTTTTTCTTTCCCATTTTTTTCTCTCTCCTTTTCTTTGCTTGCATTTAAGACACTCTCTTACTACCTTCCTATATGGGATGATGACTAAACCAGTCAGGCAGATATCAAATGGGAGATGTGGGTAGAAATTCGTTAACCATAAGATTTACTAACTAATTAGAGTATGTTGTGCTGGTTTTTTGTTTGTTAGTTTTGTTTTTTTTTTTTAAGACAGAGTCTCGCTATGTTGCCCAGGCTGGAGTGCGGTGGTGCGATCTCAGCTCACTGCAACCTCCGCCTCCCGGGTTCACGCCATTCTCTTGCCTCAGCTTCTCGAGTAGCTGGGAATACAGGCGCCTGCCACCACACCTGGCTAATATATATATATATATTTTGTATTTTTAGTAGAGACGGGGTTTCACTGTGTTAGCCAGGATGGTATTGATCTCCTGACCTCGTGATCTGCCCACCTCGGCCTCCGAAAGTGCTGGGATTACAGGCGTGATGTTAGTTTTAAAAACTCTGTTGTCTTCAGTTAGAAAGAAGGAAAGAAAAGAGAGAAAAGGCATGAGGAGGAAAACGTAGAACAGAAAATAAAGAGACAGAGACCTTTACTCATTCATTAGTTCAAGAAATGCCTTGTTTCCAGAGAAAAAGACAGAATCAAATGTACAAAGAAAATACAACAAAATAACAAATTTTATGGTAATTGTATGAGTTATTTTCCCTTCTAACACACTGGAATAGAGTAGAGATGCTAGGAATGGCAGACAGAAGATGAAGGTGTGATTGGTAGCCTCCTTCCTTCCCTCTATGCACATCTTGTTTTTTGTATCAAAAGGTAGAGTCTAAATCTCAACCCTTTGAAACTGGGCTGGCCTTGGTGATTGGTTCAACCAGTGCATTGCTGTGGAAGTGACTTTATGGGACTTCTGAGGCTATGTTGCAAGAAGCCTGGGTCTTTGGAACATTTACTCCTGGGATGCTTTCTTTTGGAACCCAGCCACCATACTGTGGGAAGTCCAAGTCACATGGAGAGACCATATGTAGGCACTCCAGCTGGCAGCCCCAAGTAAGACAAGAGCCCACATCTCTGCTAGCTGTGTGAATGAGCTGTTTTGATGTCCAGCCCAGTTGAGCTTTCAGATGACTGCAGCTCCAGCTGACATCTGACTGTACTCCCAGGGAGACCCCAAGCAAGAACCGCGCAGCCAATTCCCGTCAATCCACAGAATAATAAGAGTCAAGAATAAATTAACTTTAGCCAGGCACGGTGGCCCATGCCTGTAATCCCAGCACTTTGGGGGGCCGAGGAGGGTGGATCACGAGGTCAGGAGATCAAGACCATCCTGGTTAACACGGTGAAACCCCGTCTGTACTAAAAATACAAAAAAAATTAGCCTGGCGTGGTGGCAGGTGCCTATAGTCCCAGCTACTCGGGAGGCTGAGGCAGGAGAATAGCGTGAACCCGGGAGGCGGAGCTTGCAGTGAGCCGAGATCGTGCCACTGCACTCCAGCCTGGGCGACAGAGCAAGACTCCATCTCAAAAAAAAAAAAAGAAAAAAAAAGAAATTACTTTCTTAAGCTGCCATGCTTCCTATGATTTGTTATACAGTAATAGATAACTAAAACATTTTGGCTTATTTTACCCTTATACAAAACATAAAGAATACATATGCTTCATCAAATGTTTGAAAGATTCATAATGCAACCCAAAATGCATGTATATTTTTTAGTTTTTTTTTTTTAATTTTAAAGATCACTTTATTACTCATTAGCCTTTGATACTAGAACCTGAATTGACCTATTCTTAACCAGAAATCCTTGGAAGAATTTAAGCAAAATTTTTTCCAACTTTAATTTTAGGTTTGGGGGCACATGTGCAGGTTTGTTACATGGGCAAATTGCATGTTATGGGGTTTGGTGTACAGATAATTTTGTCATCAAGGTAATCAACATAGTACCCGATAGGTAGATAGGTAGTTTTTCTTTTTCTTCTTTCTTTCTTTCTTTTTCTCTTTTTTTTTTTTTGAGATGGAGTTTCGCTCTTATTGCCCAGGCTGGAGTGCAGTGGTGCGATCTCGGCTCACAGCAACCTCCACCTCCCAGGTTCAAGCGATTCTCCTGCCTCAGCCTCCCACCTGATAGGTAGTTTTTCAATCCTCACCCTCCTTCCACCCTCCACCCTCAAGTAGGCACCAGTGTCTATTGTTCCCTTCTTTGTGCCTATATGCACTCAATGTTTGGCTCCCACTTGTAAGTGACAACATGCAGTATTTGGTTTTCTTTTCGTATGTTAGCTTGCTTAGGATAATGGTCTCCAGCTCCATCCATGTTGCTGCAGAGGTCATGATTTTGTTTTTTGTTTTTATGCTGCACAGTATTCCACGGTGTATATGTACCACATTTTCGTTATCTGGTCCACCATTGGTGGGCATCTTGGTTGATTCCATGTCTTTGCTATTATAAATAGTTAAGCAAATATTTTAATCACTATAATTTTTTTTTTTTTTTTGAGACGGAGTCTTGCTCTGTCACACAGGCTGGAGTGCAGTGGTGTGATCTCGGCTCACTGCAACCTCTGCCTTCCAGATTCAAGCAATTCTCCTGCCTCAGCCGCCTGAGTAGCTGAGATTACAGGCATCCACCACCATGCCAGGCTAATTTTTGTATTTTTAGTAGAGATGGGGTTTCACCATGTTAGCCAGGCTGGACTTGAACTCCTGGCCTCAGGCAATCTGCCCACCTGGGCCTCCCAAAATACTGGGATTACAGGCATGAGTCACGGAGCCCGGCCTAATCACTATATTTTCAGTACTAGTCAGGATAAAGTGATGTAGATGTGACAAGAATAATTGATGTGTAATCAGAGGACGGGTTTAAATATTAATTTTGTCATTTATCACTGTGTGACCCGGAGCAAATTATTTAACATCTCTGATTCCTGGTTTCCAATGCTATCGTGTATATTAATGTGCTGCTTAATGATGTTCTAGTCAACAACAGATTGCATATACGGCGGTGGTACTGTAAGATTACAACGGAGCTCTAAACAGGTGTACCATTTTTATCTTCTATACAGTATTTTTACTGTGCTTTTTTATGTTTAGATACACAAATGCTTACCATTGTGTTACAATTGCCTAAAGTATACACTGCAGTAACATGCTACACAGGCTTGTAGACTAGAAACAATATAGCCTAGATGTGTAGTGTGCTATATTGTCGATGCTTGTGTACATGTACTCTATGTTGTTACGAAATCACCTAATGATGCATTTCTCGGAATGTATCCCTGTTGTTAAGTGACACATGACTGTATTTGAAAGTATTTAGTAGGCCGGGCGCGGTGGCTGGCACCTGTATTCCCAGCACTTTGGGAGGCTGAGGCGGGAAGATCACGAGGTCAGGAGATCGAGACCATCCTGTCTAACATGGCGAAACCCTGTCTCTACTAAAAATACTAAAACTTAGCCAGGTGTGGTGGCGGGCACCTGTGGTCCCAGCTACTCGGGAGGCTGAGGCAGGAGAATTGCTTGAACCTGGGAGGTGGAGGTTGCAGTGAGCCAAGATAGCGCCACTGCACTCCAGCCTGGGCGACAGAGTGAGACTCCATCTCAAAAAAAAAAAAAAAAAAGAAAGTATTTAGTAATGCCTGACGAAACAGACATTCAGTAAAGGTTTTTTTCTTTGCTATGAAATCCTGTAATCATGAGTACAACCATGTTGAAGCTTAACATGGTTTTGTATGACTTCCTAAAGCTTAGTATTTTTATTATTTATCAAATATCTCTCTTGATAAGCTCTTGATAAGTATTTCATGAGCTTCCATAGTGTTGCTTTTAGTTGTGGATCTACCTTAGTAGATATGGGGATGAATTGTTTAATAGATTTTTGAGGAGTCATTTTGTTGCTAGAATCTTACAAAGGCACTTTTGTGGCAACCTTCTTTGATTTTCAAGGACGTGACCCTGTTTCACATCTTGAATGTGGTTCCCTACTCCAGTGCAAATGTTAATAAGTGAATATCAAATAAGAATTTTAATTCAGTTCATCATATGTTTATGTATTTAAATTTAAGAGTCAAATTGATATAATTGGTAACATTACGCATTTGCTTTGATTTGAGATGCCAAGTGATTGAAAAAACTTTTAATTTAGAAGTGAATTACCTTGCTTATTTGAATTTATCATTTTTGCATAATTAGGACAAACTAATTTAATTTGCAGTTATCCTTTTAAATGACTTAAATGATGTCTGCTGAGATACTCAAGGCCACATGATTTGTGGAATCATCTTGAATATTTCCCTGTTTTACAGGGTTGGAAAGTATTCAAGTGCACCTCGTGAAGCTTGGAGATAGAGTCAGAAGCTTATGCCTTTCTCTATTAATATATATATTTTTCTGTTTTGTTTTGTTGCCCTTGCCTCATTGTAGGCTGTTTTATGTTTCCCAGAGGGATAAACTTTGCATTTAGTGATGGAGTGCCCTTCTTTTTCAATTCTGTTCTTTTCTGTGTCATTTTCACATCATGTTTAGCTCACATCTCAGTTCTGCGAAGGGAAAGCTGGGTATTCATTTCTCCAAGACAATGTCTCCAAGCATGTCTCCAAGACAATGCTCTTGATGGGGCCTGAGGATTCTTCAGCAAATGTGGCTTTTTAATGACGCATTTTAATGAGCTTTAAAAAATTTGGATACCCAACTGCTGGATAGAGTAGCTGGAATCTATAATCTTAGAATAGTGTTTTTCAAACTTCACGTCCTGGATCATAAAATAATTCTGAGAATTGTGAAAAGCACTTAAGAAACAACAAAACTAACTGGAATAGATAATATTAGATATATTACATGTAACAAAGGAAAGGAAAGTGTCATAAAACTTTTGTATTAGTTTTGTGTGTTTGTGTGTATTAGTTTATGATAAAAAATATTTTACTTATTTTTTGTGAGTTGCTGTCCAAAGAGTTTGAAAGCCACAGTCTTGGATTTAAAGCTGTCTGAGGCAATTTGATAATACAGCAGTTTAAAATGACAATATACTTGAAATATAAAAGTGTAGATTGCTTTTAGTTACATATTTTAAAAAGATTAGCACGTTGCCTTTGCCTGGGAAGACTTTTCCTGGCACGACTGGGCATTTGCCAAAGGGCAGGGACACAGTCATCCCCATATAACTGGGTCCTGTAGGAACCCAAGTGCTATCTCCCTGGGAGGGTCTGATGAAACAGGTTATTCATGTAGCCTTGATACTGCTGCTGCACTGCTGATGTTGTCTGTTGGCAATATGATGTTTTACCCTACCAGATGAGAAGGACCCAGTTTTCCCCAGGTCTCATTCTGCTGGGAAGATAGCACGCACTTCTCTGTCATTAGTGGGACATGTACTTTGCTTGGAAGGCTGGCAAATTCTAATCCTGAACTCCTTTTTTTTTTTTTTTTTTTTTTTGAGGCAGAATCTTGCTCTGTCACCCAGGCTGGGGTGCAGTGGTGTGATCTTGGCTCACTGCAAGCTCCACCTCCCGGGTTCACACCATTCTCCTGCCTCAGCCTCCCTAGTAGCTGGGACTACAGGCACCCACCACCACGCCCGACTAATTTTTTGTATTTTTAGTAGAGACGGGGTTTCACCATATTAGCCAGGGTGGTCTCGATCTCCTGACCTTGTGATCTGCCCACCTCGGCCTCCCAAAGTGCTGGGATTACAGGTGTCAGCCACTGAGCCCAGCTTGAACTCCTTTCTTTACTAGAGAACCTCCCCTTTCTTTCCCACTGGATCTTAGGAAGATAGGAGGCAGCATGGGAGGTTATTTCTCTTTTATTCATATCATGCGAGTCCGGGCTTTTGTGTAAAGGCCTACTCATTTGAGGAAAGTTCCATTCCTGGAATTAGAAAATTAATCCTTAATCAGAGTAATGCAGTGTCAAAATTTCAATCTGCTAATCACCTTTGGAGAGACACAGCACATCTCTCCAGTTGATTGATTTCCCTTTTAGAGGATAAATGACATTCTCCCCATGCTTCTCTCAGCTGGACCAACACACTTCAGAACCAAAGAATCCTTTGGGCAGGAAGTGACTCCTTACATTTCTGACACTGGCCATTTAGATTTCTCCAACTTCTCCCAATTTTGCAGTTTACTTTCTCTCCCATTAAAGTGGCCTTTTTGTGTCACTTAACTTTTCCCACTGCGTATTATATTTATTTTTTTTCATAGAGCAGCCCAGACTTATATTTTTATTCTTCTTTTATAATGCTTTTATTTTCACCTTATTACTGCTGAAAATCAACTAAACTTCATTATTACTCCCACCCGCCCCTGCTCCCTAATCTCTATCAACCTTTATCTATTATTCAGGATTTTTTTATATTTATTTTTATTTTTTTTGGAGTCTTGCTCTTATTGCCCAGGCTGGAGTGCAATGGTGCAATCTTGGCTCACTGCAACCTCCGCCTCCTGGGTTCAAGTGATTCTCCTGCCTCAACCTCCCAAGTAGCTGGGATTACAGGCACCTGGCACCATGCCCAGCTAATTTTTGTATTTTTAGTAGAGGTAGGGTTTCACCGTATTGGCCAGGCTGATGTCGAACTGCTGACCTCAGGTGATCTGCCCGCCTCGGCCTCCCAAAGTGCTGGGATTACAGGCATGAGCCAGCACTCCCAGCCTATCCAGGTTTTTAAAATATGCACTCTAGACAGTAGTCAAAAAAGATTGACTGAATCTTTACATAAGATTTTTTTTTTCCCGCATGGGACATTTTCAAGAATAGCTATAACCCCTTTTCTTAAGAACTTTAGATGAATTAAGGAGATAAAATAAGTAAATTTGTTAACAGCATTAGAATTTCATTCTGAAATCTTTTCTACAGGTGGAAATGTGGCAGAAGGCAGATGTCTACTTAAGGGGAAAGACCTTGTTACATGTTGTCTTGCAGACTCTTAGATTGTCCTTAAAAGCAGTGTTATGATTGAGGATGCGACGCACAGTTTTGGTTACCACCGTGTTTAATTTCAATGGGGAAAGTGAAATGGTGTCTCAAAGCACCGGAATTGACTTTCCCTGAGCCTCTCCTTGGTTATACATTCTTATAATTACAGGATACAGAAGACAGAAACTTGGCATTCATTTTATCTGTCGTACTCTACATGCTAGGAAATTGAGGCTCAGGGACAGGAAGTCATTAAGATAATTCATTATTTTGTTACTTGACTAGAGTGTTTTCAGAAAGGATGCAGAAAAGTAGAAATATTTGAAAGGCATTTAGGAATTGTGATAGTCAATACTGACTGGGCTTGGTGGTGTGCACCTGTAGTCCCAGCTACTTGGGAGGCTGAGGTGGGAGGATCACCTGAGCCTGGGAAATTGAGGCTGCAGTGAGCCAATTGAGGCCAATTGCGCCACTACACTCCAGCCTGGGTGATGGGAGTGAGACCATGTCTCAAAACAACAACAACAAAAAGTCAATGCTGATGGACTTGTTTGGTGGTGGGATTGGGTGCTGAGGGAGGGGGAAGATTCAAGGATGCTGCTTGGGCCTTTAGCTTTAGTATCTGTGCAAATGGGAAGAGTTAATTTTGAAGGAGGACACTGGAGGAAAGGTGTATCTGCAGAGAAAGATTGTGAGTTTAGTTTGGGAGTGTTGCATCTTGGGTGGCTTTGTGAATCCAAGACAACATATTACAATGGAACATAAACAGAAGGAAAACAACGAGAGTATTGAGTCATAAAAGTGAGTGAAGAGAGTTTTTCCAAGGAGTTATTCTCATCCATAGCCTCTGTGAAGCCAATTAAGACATAGATGGAAACGTGTTACGTAAGGAAGTTGTTGGTGATCTTGGCAAGTGGTGTTTCAATGCAGCATGGGGTTAGAAGCCAAAGTAGTGAGCTGAGAAATGAGTGGGAGGAGAGGGAGTAGAAAAAGGGAATGTAAACGACTATCAAGAAGTTTGGGACGGTCAAGGAAAGGGGGAAAGTAGGGTCATACCTACCAGAGAAGATGTAGAAAAATGGTTTTATTTGATTCAAGAGCAAGTTGGGCATGTTTAAGTGCTGATGGGAAAGGGTCAATTTTTCTATGGAAGTAATTTTTCTCTTTTCTGGTTCCTGCCTTCTGTCTAAAGGCCTGTATAGTTCCTGGAAATTGTGGAGCAGATCTTTTAGGAGCATGAGAATTATCTCTTATGGATCCATTATCAACTAACTTTTGACTACCAGCTCTTGTTATCAATCTGTATGCCTACATTCCCCATGGACTCCGTCCTGAACGCTCACACTCATGTTAGAAAAAAAGCGTCTCTCAAATTTGTTAGCAGGAGTAAAGCGAGCAAAAGCAATTTACCCACTTTTCAAATTGGCCTGGATGTGAGTTCAAACTGGGAGATTCTCATTTAAGATCAGTTTTGGAAGAAGATTTGAATAACATTATTTATCATTAATATTAATCATGCATCTAACAGGTAAATATACGTGTGTGTGTGTGTATATATGCATTTTTTTTTTTTTTTTGAGACGGAGTCTCACTCTGTCGCCCAGGCTGGAGTGCAGTTGTGCCATCTCATCTCACTGCAAGCTCTGCCTTTCGGGTTCATGCCATTCTCCTGCCTCGGCCTCTGGAGTAGCTGGGACTACAGGCACCCGCCACCACGCCTGGCTAATTTTTTTGTATTTTTAGTAGAGACGGGGTTTCACCGTGTTAGCCAGGATGGTCTTGATCTCCTGACCTCGTGATCTGCCAGCCTTGGCCTCCCAAAGTGCTGGGATTACAGGTGTGAGCCACAGTGCCCGGCCTATACACACACACACACACACACACACACATATATATTCTTTTTTTTTTTTTGAGACAGTCTCACTCTGTCGCCCAGGTTGGAGTGCAGTGGTGCAATCTTGGCTCACTGCAACCTCCATCTCCTAAGTTCAAGCAATGCTCGTGACTCAGACTCCCGAGTAGCTGAGATTACAGGTGCATGCCACTACAGCTGGCTAATTTTTCTATTTTTAGTATAGATGGGGTTTCACCAGGTTGGCTAGGCTGGTCTCAAACTCCTGACCTCACGTGATCCACCTGACTCGGCCTCCCAAAGTGCTAGGATTACAGGCATGAGCCACTGCGTCCTGCCAGGTAAATATATTTATTTATTCATTACCTACTATATAGCAGATACCTAGCATGAAATACCTAAGGATGATCTGAAAATCTTGATTTTTAAGTTATTTTATATTTTGAATGTAAATTTCTGCAGTTTATGGTGATTTTCTACATTTTTGGTACAATATTCTCTGCTATGTCAAAACAGTGTTCTTTAAGTTATAGCTGAAACTTTTTTTTGGACACCTGGCATCCAAATTTGCTTTCTATTTTTAAAATAGGGCCTGACAGGCCAGGCACGGTGGCTCATGCCTGTAATCCCAGCACTTTGGGAGGACGAGGCGGGTGAATCACCTGAGGTAGGGAGTTCGAGATCAGCCTGAACAACATGGAGAAACCCCATCTCTACTAAAAATACAAAAAATTAGCTGGGTGTGGTGGTGCCTGCCTGTAATCCCAGCTACTCGGGAGGCTGAGGCAGGAGAATCGCTTGAACTTGGGAGGCGGAGGTTGTGGTGAGCCGATTGTGCTACCTCACTCCAGCCTGAGCAATAAGAGCAAAGCTCCGTCTCAAAAAACAAACAAACAAAACAAAACAAAACAAAAATAGGCCCTGGAATGTAATTTTTTTAGAAACAAGGGCCCTACTTCCTTCTGTGTAAATTGACCTGGATTAGCTGATGGGTTCTCTCACCAAGGGTGTGACACCCTGAGGGAGTGACGCACAGTCCCGGGGATGGCTGACAACCACCCTGGTCGTGGCAAGGCATCAACCTAACCAGACTGCTCCTGGGCTGGCCTTGGCTGTGTCCTCAACTGCCCAGCCTCTCTTGGTGCCTGCCACTGTATGAAGCCTGCTTCCTGTTGGTTCACTGCGCTCTCTAAGACCCTTCCAATAACTTTCTCTTCTGCTTAGATTACCCGGAGGAAGTTTTTGTTGTTTGGCATCGAGAACTCTGACAGATTCAGAGGGTCACTGTGGAATAATAAAACAACCAACAAAAACATTTGTTTTTCACTAACATTTGTGGACTGCAGGTATGCTGAATGCTTGAAATAAATGATGTTACTAAATCTTCAAAATAGCAAGGTGAGGCAGGCACATGGTTCTATTCCTTCAAGAAGCACCTCAAGGCCTCCTCTTATGTGAAGGCTTTCCTGACCTCTTCTTCCTCTTGCAAGTAGACCTGATTCTTTTGTGTTTATTCTTTGTCCTATAAAGAGGAGAGAATGTATATACATATACACACTATATATGTATAAAGACATATATAATATACATTATATTGTTGTATATAACATATTATCATATAAAGATAAATACAAAATGTAATATAAGTAATATAATATTATGTAATACATATTAAGTATACTATTATAGATATAAGTTTTGTTTGTTTGTTTTTTGTTTGTTTTTTGAGACGGAGTCTCACTCTGTCATCCAGGCTGGAGTGCAGTGGCACAATCTCAGGTTACTGCAACCTCCACCTCCCAGGTTCAAGCGATTCTCTTGCCTCAGCCTCCCGAGTAGTTGGGATTACAAGCATGCACCAGCACGTCCGGCTAATTTTTGTATTTTTAGTAGAGACGGGGTCTCACTATGTTGGCCAGGCTGGTCTCAAACTCCTGGCCTCCAGCGATCTGCCCGCCTCAACCTCCCAAAGTGCTGGGATTACAGGCGTGAGCCACCGTGCCCAGCCTTGTAGATATAGGCTTTATTTCCTTACCAATTATTAAGCTCTTCCTATGTGTCAGATACTGTGCTTAGTACTTTGCTCACACTATCTTATGCCATTCCCACTGGAAGCCTATGAATTAGATTTATTATCTATTTTACAGAAGAAGAAATGAGAACAAGAAAGATTAAATAACTTCTTTCAAGATGTGTCTATGAGTTGCAGCGTTGAGATTTGAACATGCTTTGTTTTGTTTTGGTTTGGTTTGGTTTTCATTCCAGTGCCTCTGCTCTTAACACTCTACACACTGCCTGCACCTGTCATTGTACTTCCATGGGTAATGCTTCCCTCTTGCACTGGACTGAGGCAGAGTCTGCGTTTTGCTTGTCTTTTTCACTCCCTCTCAATTGCCTAGGAGGGAAGGCAAATCCGTTACTTACAACCACTTCACTCATTCCTCTGTCCACAGCAGACATCACTAGTCAATGATTACTTCACTTTGTCCCAGTAATCCATCTTGAGAATTAATCTCCCACTGTTCTACAAGCAGTCACTCCCAATTGGTTACAGATCAATCCAGTTCCTGGCCTAGAAAAATGCCTCTCACACAAATGTGCTTAGTAAACTGGTAGTGTGTTGCAATTTTCCTCATTTTACAGATGAAGAAATAATGATTAGAGAATTAAATAGTGAACCATTTACCTGAAGATATTAGGGCCCACCTCATTGGGTTTTTGTGAGGATTAATTGAATTTGAGCACATTAAACCCTTCAACTGGTGTCTTGGTACAAGGGAGTTAGCTATTATTACTACTTCTCAAAACACACAGGTTGTCTCCAGAAGAGGTAAATCCATTGAGACAGCAAGGTTGTCGCTGGGTGCCAGAGGCTTGGTGGGGAGTGGGAGGGAGAATGGGAGTAATAGCTTACTAGGTGTGGGGTTTTTTTGTGTGGTGATAAAAGCATTTTGGAACCAGATGGATGGTTGTGCAACATTGTGACTACGCCAGTTGCAGTACAAAATGAACTGTGTGCTTCAAAATGGTTAATTTTGTGTTATGTGAATTCCACTTCAATTTAAAAAAGTAACACAATTTTTTACTTTTTCACCCTGGGAGTGAATGCTGCCTTAAATTTTGCACCCTAGGTTCCTCAATTAACTTACCCTAGTCCCAGTCCTGGTAATGTAGCCAGAGGTCAGACCTAAGCCTTTGGTTCTCTAAATAAAGTGCACCTTTTACTTTAATGTGTTGCTTCAGAAGTCATGGAAAGTCCTTCCTCACTGGCGGATAGTGGTGTTAAGTGTGTGTTGAGAATTGCAGTTGGAGGCTGGAAAACAAGTGAATTGTTAAAGCCCTTCATAGTTTACAAAGCCATTTAAGAGAACAATGGGTTGCAAACAATAGGAACTTACTGTACATTTAGTGACCTATCCAATATGTGTAATAAACATGACTCAAGAGGAGGAGTTGGCCAGAATGGAACTCCTAAACATTCACAGACAGAAACTTCCTGCACTTTGGGTCTCTCCTTACTGACTGCAAAGGAAACTCAAGACTTCAGAACCGGGTCTATAAAAAGCTGGGGGACACTGTTTCACCTCCCTGGTCTGCAAGCAGCTCCACCAAGCTTGCTGTGGCATTTATGGGACTGATGGCTGCCTCAGAGAAGGCTAAAAAGATCTTAAGGTGCAGTGGGAAGCAACTGGCAGAGTTCTCATGAAAACAAATAAAACCTCAGATCTTCCACTGCTAATCTCTTTGCAGTTTGCTTTATTTATAACTGTAAATGTGTTGTAGCAACAACCCAGTTTGTAAACACAGCCACCTCATTGCTCATTAATAAACAGGAAGATATTAATAAACAGCCACCTCTCATTTCAAGGCAACCTGACATATAGAATTTAGCTAAGAAATAAGGATTGCAGAAGAAGGTTTTGATTTATTACATGCCGTTCCTTGTGTTTGTTTTAAAGGAATTTGGAGGTGGCCTTGACCCAATTTCGGGGTCCTTGCCAGGGTCAAAGTGGGAAGCCCAGAAGTTAGCCAGCGCCTTGTCATCCAGGCTCTAAGGAAGCAGTGAGCAGAGGAGCAGGCACAGGGTGACTTCCAGTGCTTAGGAAACTTTTAAGATAGCTTGAAAACCTTTTCAGACTTATTTTCTTTCTTTTAGCATAAATTATGAACCTTCTCCCTCTGCCACTGGGGACATAAAAATAAATGGCACAGTTTCTGCCCCCAAAAGCCCACAGTCTCATGGGGAAGATGGTCCCATAAACAGCAACTGTAATGCGGGTGATAAGGACCATTCTAAAGTTTGTGGACTAAATACTAGGTGAGCAGAAGAGGAGATGTTTGATTATGTTGGTCACACTGGGGATGGGGGGTGTAGTATGGGGTGAGACCCGTGAGAGTTTGAGAAAAGAGAGGAATTTTAAGCTGGATCTTGACAGTAAGTGTGAGGGAAGATGTGCTTATGTGTGGGTGTGAGTGTGGGGGACAGGGAAGAAAGCTGTCCAGAAAACACAGAACTCTTGAGTTTCACTGAGTTTAGAAAGAGAAACTTTCATGGTTGGAACGTGGGAACCATTTGGAGGGGCAGGTTGGGGAAAGAGTTTAATTGACCATATCTCATGTCCCTTTTGCATCAGTGAGAAAAAACAAACGTGTAGAACATTTAGGTGACCTACTTTACCTTCACAAAAATGAGAATGCAAGGAGTCATGGAAAAATGACGTGGAGGAGATGATCTTCTGAGATGCTATGAAGGACAAAGCTTCCTGTTTTCCTTGGAGTACAGATGATTTTATAATAGCATGATTTTAGATGTCAGATGTCAGAAAACGTACTACTGAAGGTCTGTCACAGCAAAAACGTTGTTGAGGGCAAGATTTGAATGTTAGATGCGGAGGTGCTGGTGTGGGGTGAAACGGGTCCCCGGCTTCTGGCCTCCATTTGTGGTCTTACATAGGATCGTGATTTCTTCACTTTCCATTTTCAGCAATTTTGTTTTGAGATTTCGTTTTGGTGATTATTATTATTATTTTCTTTTCTTTTCTTTTCTTTCTTTCTTTTTTTTTTTTTTTTGAGACGTTGTTTCGCTCTCGTTGCCCAGGCTGGAGTGCAATGGCGCGATCGATCTCGACTCACTGCAACGTCTGCCTCCCGGGTTCAAGTGATTCTCCTGCCTCAGCCTCCCGAGTAGCTGGGATTACAGGCATGGGCTGCCACGCCTGGCTAATTTTGTATTTTTATTTTATTTTATTATTATTATTATTTTTTGGATACGGAGTCTCGCTCTGTCGCCCAGACTGGAGTGCAGTGGTGCGATCTCGGCTCACTGCAAGCTCCACCTCCCGGGTTCAGGCCATTCTCCTGCCTCAGCCTCCCCAGTAGCTGGGACTACAGGCGCCCGCCACCATGCCCCGCTACTTTTTGTTTTTGTATTTTTAGTAGAGACAGGATTTCACCATGTTAGCCAGAATGGTCTCAATCTCCTGACCTCATGATCTGCCCGCCTTGGCCTTCCAAAGTGCTGGGATTACAGGCGTGAGCCACCGCACCCGGCCTAATTTTGTATTTTTAGTACAGACAGCGTTTCTCCATGTTGATCAGGCTGGTCTCGAACTCCTGACCTCAGGTGATCCGCCCACCTCGGCCTCCTAAAGTGCTGGGATTGCAGGTGTGAGCCACCGCGCCCAGACTTGGTGATTGTTTTCTATCATATATTTATCCATATTCACTTTAGATTTTAGGCTAATAATATTTTTGTTCAAATACATTTTCTACACTTTGCAGGCTGATTTCATTGACCTGAGCTTAACTTTTCTTTCCTTGGGAAATATAGTTTCATTCTTACCAAGGGATTCAGCGTAAAAATTCTACTTTATTCTACAAATTCCTACCAGGTTCAAGTAATTTGAGTATTTCATATGTCAATTAAAATTCTATTTGCCAGAATTGAGAAATTGAAATATATTATTTATTACTATTTTTTTTTAGAGACAGGGTTTTACTCTGTCACCCAAGCTGGGGTGCAGTGGCAGGATCATAGCTCACTGCAGCCTCCAACTTCCAGGCTCAAATGATCCTCCCACCTCAGCCTCCCAGGTAGCTCGGACGACAGGCTCACACCACCACCCTGGCTAATTTTTTTTTTTTTTGTAGAGATGGGGTCTCCCTACATTGTTCAGTTTGGTCTTGAACTCCTGGCCTCAAGTGAGTCTCCCACCTATGCCTCCCAAAATGCTGAGATCACAGGTAGGAGCCATCATGCCCAAACAGAAATTGAAATATATGTGCTATTGAAATGAGCTGTTTATCTCTCTCTCAATTCTGCTCTGTGCCCAGCACTGCCTGTACTTTCCTTGCTTGCTGGTGTCCAAGGCATTCTGAGGCAACCACTCCCTCCACTCCCCAACCCACCCATCCCCACCTCACTGATCCCCCCAGGCAAACCAACCAAAGATGGTGGGATCCCCTAGCCTAAGCATTACTAGGGCTCCTGCTGTCTTTGGTTGGTTTGCTAATTCCTTAAGAGCCCCATCCACATCTTTGTAAACAGTATATTCATTGAACTCTCCTTAATTGCTCTCTTTGAAAGCATGGTTTCTTGCAGACCCAACTGATGCATTATTTAGGTGTGCTCACAAAGTATATTGAAGATACATATATGATGCTTTGCATTTTTATGCTAAGCTTATTAAATAAACTGAATTTAGTAGGGTACAATTAGGAAACTGCATTTTCTTTATGTAAAAAATGTATTGCTTGATGACTATATCACAATATAGATTCTTTTGTTTTGTTTTTGTTTTTGAGACGGAGTCTCCCTCTGCCGCCCAGGCTGGAGTGCAATGGCGCAATCTCGGCTCACTGCAAGCTCCTCCTCTCAGGTTCAAGCCATTTTCCTGCCTCAGCCTCCCGAGTAGCTGGGCCTATAGGTGCCCACCACCATGCCTGGCTAATTTTTTGTATTTTTAGTAGAGACGGGGTTTCACTGTGTTAGCCAGCATGGTCTCCATCTCCTGACCTCGTGATCTGCCCGCCTTGGCCTCCCAAAGTGCTGGAATTACAGGCGTGAGCCACCATGCCTGGCCGTGATATAGAAATTTAAAATAGTAATGTGAAACTTTAAAAAGTGTTTCCACAACGAATGTAAAATAATGTTCTTTTGGATTTTTCTTCCTCACTTCTGGAAAACAGCTTCAACAAGGTTTTGTGTTTTTTGTTTTGTTTTGCTTTTTGAGACGGAGTCTCACTCTGTTATCCAGGCTGGAGTGCAGTGGTGCCATCTCAGCACACTGCAACCTCCACCTCCTGGGTTCAAATGATTCGTGTGCCTCAGCCTCCCAAATAGCTGAGACTATAGGTACACACCACCATACCCAGCTAATTTTTTTGTATTTTTAGTAGAGAGGGGGTTTCACCATGTTGGCCAGGCTAGTCTTGAATTCCTGACCTCAGGTGATCAGCCCGCCTTGGCTTCTCAAAGTGGTGAGATTACAGGCGTGAGCTACCGCGCCCAGCCTAGCAAGGTTATTTTTGGATATCAGTAGAGAGTGATGTTTTCAGGTACTTGGAAGCTCAGTTCAATCTAAATAAATCTTTCATCCTTCATAAAATTAGGTTTGCTCCAACCTCCCATCCTCTGCCCAACGCAATCCTGATGCAAAGCTTGGGTTCAGCAGTGGGAAGGATAGGCAACACCTGTTCTTTTACTTTCCCTTCCTCTCCTGTCTCCCCTATACTCCAAGATTGTGGCTCTTGATAAATATCTAGTTTAAGAATAAGATACCAGCTTCTGACAAGCACCAGCACTCTATGAGTGATCCACTTAAAAGCCTTCCTCACTTGCCTCAGGGTGAGACCATCCATCTATTATCTCTACATAAAATTTCAGCTTTGAAAACTTCCTTCCTAATGAATCTCTAGTTTTCTTTTTTATAGGCTGCTGGAGAGAACTGCAGTGGATAAGTTTGGCCCCCTCTTAGTAATTCCTGAGAGAGTTTGTCCATGCTTCTGTAGGAGGACTCTGTCACCTGTGTCAACAGCTTTGAGACTGTAGCTAAAATTGTGAGAGATCAGAAAATGTCTAATCGTACATCCTGTTATGTTTGCATATATTAAAATGCATATTGAGAGAAGCAAACAGGACTATATAAATGGAAGGAAGAAAGTGAGAAAAAGAAAAGATTATCAACAAAATTGAGCGAAAGAAAAACAAGAGGAAGTGGAGAGGAAAAAAGAACAAGAAAGACTCCTGACTTAGATGTCTTGAAATTCCTCCTAACATCTTGCCTTGCATTAGTTGACTCTTAGTTTGTGGTTGCCTTTCGATGTTAAAGCCTAATATTTTATTTGGAAAGGGTCTAATATAGTGAAATAAGTGATTTTTTTTTTTTTTTTTTTTGAGGCAGAGCCTTGCTCTGTCGCTCAGGCGGGAGTGCAGTGGCACGATCTTGACTCACTGCAACCCCCACCTCCCAGGTTCAAGTGATTCTCCTGCCTCAGCTTCCCACGTAGGTGGGACTACAGGCACCCACCACCATGCTCGGCTAGTTTTTGTATTTTTAGTAGAGATGGGGTTTCACCATATTGGCCAGGCTGGTCTCAAACTCCTGACCTTGTGATCCACCCACCTCAGCCTCCCAAAGTGCTGTGATCACAGGCGTGGGCCACTGTACCCAGCCTAAGTGATAATTTTAAAATGAAGAAAAGGCATTTAGGAATGCTGCATTAAATTGCTAAAATTATTATTACTATTATTATTATTTTTGGAGATGGAGTCTTGCTCTGTCATCCAGGCTGGAGTGTAGTGGCGCCATCTAGGCTCACTGGAAGCTCCGCCTCCCGGGTTCATCCCATTCTCCTGCCTCAGCCTCCTGAGTAGCTGGGACTACAGGTGCCTGCCACCACGCCTGGCTAAGTTTTTGTATTTTTAGTAGAGACAGGGTTTCACCGTGTTAGCCAGGGTGGTCTTGATCTCCTGACCTCATGATCCGCCCGCCTCGGCCTCCCAAAGTGCTGGGATTACAGGCGTGAGCCATTGCACCCAGCCAAAATTATTTTTTAATTGTAGCAGACATTGAAATTATTTTTCTACTACCCATTTCAGTTCCCTTGAGTGACAACTATGATGTTTAGGAGGAGTGGACCTCATATTCAGATCCGGAAGAGGGACCCGATTTTCTAGATCACTGAGAATAATTCCATGTTCTTGTCATAGGGATGATACGAATTTAAGTCAGAAGATGGCACTTCCCTAGCTACAGAAATAGGACCAGAATCTATGGCCGTATCACCCTGCACGTGCTTGATCTCAGAAGTTAAACAGGGTTGGGCCTGGGAAGTGCTTGGATGGGAGAAATAGGATCAGGGTAGTCCAATCAGAGTGAAGCCTGGGACTTCTGTATGGCGGTCCTAAAAACTGGCCTTGGCCTTAGCTCTGTGTTGGATGTGAATGAGAAACCACCACGAATGCTATTAGCAGTCATTTTATGAGGCCAGCCTGAGAACAAAGCCAACATTTAGAGGCAGGAAAAACTGAGAGGATTGCAGGAAAAATTGAGCCAGAGCCTGGACCAAACCGTCCCTGGATCAAGCCATGAAAAGTCCTGTGGACTTTTCAGTTACAGGAGCCAGTAAATTCCCTTAATTGTTTAAGCCAGTTGAATAGCTTTTCTGTTACTTGCCACAGAAATAATCTCAATCGATAGTTCCTTTGTTGTGCTTCAGTAATTTAGGCTTAATTGAAACAAACAGGCCTCATTAAAAAAGGATACATTTATAGCTTCAGAATGTAAAATACATTTATTGTTTTTGTTATATGCATATTGTAAAGGATCAAAACTAAAGTCCCAAAAGCCAAACCTCACTGTCTCATTCACAAAGAATATGGGCTATGAAATTTTAAGAAAAGCAAACCATTATAATTAAAGTTGTTTGAAGATAAAGAAAAAATTATGGATGAGCCAAAACTGAAGCAGTTTGAAAGAGCAACAGCTATTTTGACAAACTTCTGCCGAGCTAGGCAGAATAGAAATGAAGAAAAATGGATACCAGTTTAAGATCTGCGATTTGCTAGTTACTTTCATGTATATTATCACACTGAATTCTTACAATAAGCCTTTGAGTTTGCAATTATCCCCTCCCCCACCCCACCACCATTTGTGGAAGGAGGCTTATAGAGGAAAAGTAATTTTTTCAAGATCATATAGTTATTTAGTATCAGAGACAGGATTTGAGCGCAGATTATGCTCTTTCTACAAACTTGCTGTTTCCTTATGATATATAGCTGGAAACTATAGGGGTCCTTAATGCCAGCCAGGGTTGGAACAACTTAGCTGAAACTGTCATCCCCTGGTTTCGGATGCGTGTAGCAGTTGCTCCATGTGCTGGAGGTGCCTTATATTTCAGATCCTAAGCTTTAGTTATTTTGGATATTATTTAATTTACAAACAAGACTGGCCTGTTGCCTTGGGAATTGCAATGCAAGGAAAGAATTGGACTCAGTAGTGTTTGCCTGCACATAACCTAACCAAACTTAGGCTGCCTTATTCTGATGCATTGCCTCCTTCTTGTTTTTCTAAAAAGATTCACTAACCCTCTGCCAATATGATAAGTGTTGGGGGAAATGAGTTTCTGAATTGTCATTCTAGGAATTGCCTTTTGCAGCTGAAACTTCACCACTTAGTTAAGCCCTCCCCTGCCATCTGCTCGGCTCCAAAACTGCTGCAAAGGTTGAGAAGAACTGCTAAAATTACAAAAAACCATATCTATGATAGAAATTCCATGGCATGAAATCTTCTCATTTTTACATCTTGTTGAACACTGGCTTCAGAGGACCATACTCTTAAGATCATCAAGGATACTGTCTTCAAAGGCAGTCCTTTCATCAGCAGATGATTGTTTGCAAAAATTCATCTGAACCAACCTCATAGTCCATTGCTTTAAACTCATCTCATCCTCAGCTCTGGGGCCAATGAAGTCTGAGAGAATTCGAGGAGACCTCAATCAGTTTTGACAGCTTACTGTTATCTTAGTCTGTTGGTACATATGAAAGTAACTTACACAGTGCTGGGCACACACTGTGTGGCATTGTTCCTCAGGTCTAATCGGTAGATCTGCTCATATGTTTATGAGCAAATTCATTGTCTTGTGCCCTTGAAGAATCCACATCATTATCTTTTCTCTATGTCTCCAGTCTATAATTTGTCAAGAATTGAAGTTTTTTTTTCTTTTTGAGATGGAGCCTCACTCTGTCACCCAGGCTGGAGTGCAGTAGTGGGATCTTGGCTCACTGCAACCTCCGCCTCCCGGGTTCAAGTGATTCTCCTGCCTCAGCCTCCCAAATAGCTGGGATCACAGGAACGTGTCACCACACCTGGCTAATTTTTGTATTTTCAGTAGAGACGGTTTTACCATGTTGGCTAGGCTGGTCTTGAATTCCCGACCTCAGGTGATCCAACCACCTCGGCCTCCCAAAGTGCTGGGATTACAGGCATGAGCCACTGCACCCGGCCAAGAACCGAAGTTTTTTTTATGATCAGTTCAGTCCATGTAAAGTCCTGGCTGGGTCTTTCATACTTGCTTCCATGTCTCTCTAACGTTTACTCATTCAATATGAGTGTTTATTAGATAATAATGCTTGTCATGGAGATCCAAAGTGTTTTAAGTCATGTTCCCTAGAAACAGAGATTGAGGTAGGAATTCTTAGGCAAATGATTTAGTGAGGGAATGCTGCAAAGGTAGGAGGGATACAGTATAAGGTAGGGGAAGAAGCAAGGCAATGATGTGATTTGATGGGGCACTATGGAGAGTGAATTATACCCATAGAGGTTATTCTCCCCGTCAGCAAAGGTGCTGGGCTGTGATACCCCTGCCATCACCAGTGATTGGCTATGGACCACCCTGAGAGCAGGGATGAGTGAAAGCCCGTGCAGACTCTCCAGCTTCTCCAGGCCAAGTGTATGAGCATGTGTACTGGTGAACACGGCTGTGTGATGACTTTTGCGTGCTCTGGGCACTTTTGCCTTCTAAGGGCTCCTTCCTTCATTAAACAATATATTAAAAATTAGGGTGGTGGGGCCGGGTGCGGTGGCTCATACCAGTAATCCCAGCACTTTGGGAGGCCGAGGTGGGTGGATCATGAGGTCAGGAGATCGAGACCATCCTGGCTAACATGGTGAAACCCTGTCTCTACTGAAAAAATACAAAATGTTAGCCAGGCGTTGTGGTGGACACCTGTAGTCCCAGCTACTCGGGAGGCTGAGGCAGGAGAATGGCATGAACGTGGGAGGAGGAGCTTGCAGTGAGCCTAGATAGCATCACTGCACTCCAACCTGGGCGACAGAGCGAGACTCCATCACACACACACACACAAAATTAGGGTGGTGGGCTGGGCATGGTGGCTCACACCTATAATTCCAGAGCTTTGGGAGGCCGAGGTGAGCACATCACCTGAGGTCAGGAGTTCGAGATCAGCCTGGCCAACATGGTGAATCCCCATCTGTACTAAAAATACAAAATTAGCTGGGAGGGGTGGTGTGAGCCTGTAATCCCAGCTACTTGGGAGGCTGAGACAGGAGAATCGCTTAACCCAGGAGGCGGAGGTTGCAGTGAGCTGAGATAGCACTACTGCACTCCAGCCTGGGCAATAAGAGCGAAACTCCATCTCAAAAAAAAAAAAAAAATTTGGGTGGTGGTGACCCCAACATTCCATCTGAATGCCTGTGCTGAAACCCAGAGGCTGTTTCTGAACCACTGCATAAAAAAGCATTAAAATTAAATTTTATGACTGCATTGATATATATATGAATATAATCCAGGTTGGAATATATTTGTTTATTTATTTTTAGATTTTGAAAGAGATTAAAACATTTTCATGGGTTTCTAAAAGTATCATGGGAACTTGGCATTGTGCCTACTGTGTGTAATGGATAAACTGACCCTGTTAGTGAAGGTGGAATCATGTGGAGAGCCAGCCCTGTGTGGTTCAGGGATGCTGGAGTGCCAAGTGTATAGCTGGTTTTGTGTCTGGTCTTTGCTTCCATTTCCTACCTGCCTGGATTCCAACTAATCCTATTACCTTCTTTTTCTAAAGTCCACGCTCTACTGAGACTGTATTGGTTTGAACAACAGTGTTCCCCCAAAATTTATGTCCTCCTGGAACCTCAGGATGTGTCTTATTTAGAAATAGAATCCTTGGGCCGGGCGCGGTGGCTCACGCTTGTAATCCCAGCACTTTTGGAGGCCGAGGCGGGCGGATCACGAGGTCAGGAGTTCGAGACCACGGTGAAACCCCGTCTCTACCAAAAAGTACAAAAATATTAGCCGGGCATGGTGGCGGACGCCTGTGGTCCCAGCTACTCGGAGAGGCTGAGGCAGGAGAATGGCGTGAACCCGGGAGGCGGAGCTTGCAGTGAGCCGAGATCGTGCCACTGCACTCCAGCCTGGGCTGCAGAGCAAGACTCTGTCTCAAAAAAAAGAAAAAAAAGGAAATCATCTAAGGGAGTTTAACAAAAATGCAGATTGTTGGGCTTCACTCCTAGAAGATCAATGAGTCTAAGGTTCAAGGATCTATATCTTTAAAAATAACCACGGTGACTTCGATCAAGTGGTCCATGAACCACACTTTGAAAAGCACTGCTCTGTACTATGAGATGCCAAATACACAGTGTGAATTATTTTGTATCCAAGAATATTTTATTCAACACAAGTTTCCCCCTTGTGTATGTCTAGCTGTTCCAGCACCATTTATTGTGATGACCATTCTTTCTCCATTTCTTGTAGTTTCATTTTTTGTCATAAATCAAGTGTCCATATGTACTCAAGTTCTAGGCATGACTCTCCTATTTTATTCTCTCTATATAATCCCTATCATCATCCATTATAAACACACTTTGAGAAATTCTTCTGTGGATCAAAGGGCAAGAAACCTTGGAACACCCCATGAATCATTTTATGAGTGGGCATAATATCAGTAAAATTTAGAGATGATCATTTAGAAAGCAGTGCCCAGCATTTCCTGGAATCCTCATTTAAATACATCCATATGATCTACCAAATACAATTTCTGATGTTTTCAGAAATCTGTATATAGTTCAGTAACACCCAGGAACTACTCTTTTTCCCTCTCCATTTTCATTGCTTTCCTTCCCCAAAACCTCTTTTGCCAAATCAGTAGTACAACATTTTGGAAAACAAGTCCTCGTTTATTAAGAGCACCTTATCTGACATTCAAACGTCATCAGGAAGGAAAGATAAAATACAGACTTAGTAGTATTTATCTCTCAGCTGTTCTACCTTTGAACAAAGGTTTCACCTCCCAGCAATTTGCTACTGCCTCAAATAGGGTGCCTGTTGTAAATGTAGCTTGATTGAGTTAGATTTAAAAATGAGAAAAAAGGCCAGGCGTGGTGGCTCATGCTTGCAATCTCAGTACTTTGGGAGGCTGAGGCAGGCGGATCACGAAGTCAAGAGATCGAGACCATCCTGGCCAACATGGTGAAACGTCATCTCTACTAAAAATACAAAAATTAGCTGGGCATGGTGGTGCATGCCTGTAGTCCCAGCTACTCAGGAGGCTGAGGTGGGAGAATTGCTTGAACCCAGGAGGCGGAGGTTGCAGTGAGCCAAGATTGTGCCACTGCACTGCAGCCTGGCAACAGAGCGTGACTCCATCTCAAAAAAAAAAGAGAGAAAAAAACCCTCAATATATTATACATATTTGTCTGCTTGTAAAAGAGACTTCTGTTTAAATGTAGTTTAATGCCAGCAAAGTAATTTTGGTCAAGCAAGCTCTTAAAAACAACTTTTAGGCCAGACGCAGTGGCTCACGCCCGTAATCCCAGTACTTTGGGAGGCCGAGGCAGGCGGATCATGAGGTCAGGATTTCAAGACCAGCCTGGCCAAGATGGTGAAACCCTGTCTCCACTAAAAATACAAAGCTTAGCCAGGCATGGTGGTGAGCGCTTGTAATCTTAGCTACTTGGGAGGCTGAGACAGAGAATTGCTTGAACCCGGGAGGCAGTGGTTGCAGTGAGCCGAGATCTTGCTACTGCACTTCAGCCTGGGCGACAGAGTGACACTCTGTCTCAAAAAAAAACAAAACAACAACAACAAAAACAAAACAAAAAAACCCTTATTTTTATAGTATTACATAAAACAAATTAAAAAGATTGCATTTGTGTTGAATCACAGGTGAGGAAACTGAGGAACACAGCTGTGAAATTACTTAGCTAAAACCATGAAGGAAATTGTATAAACAACACGAGATTTCACTGCATTGCTTTTCGGTGAGTTCTCTGGTTGGAGGCAGTCACCCAGCTGGATTTCCAGAGAGGGCAGCAGCTTTCCATTAGAAATGGTTCAGGCTTGCAATACCAAGTTTCAATTTATATCTGTAGTTGTGGATAGTCAAGTGGTGACCCAGCTGGTCACAGGAAAAGAGTGTGGGCTAAATGAAGGGTTGCTATTCGCATGATAACGGTATCACCACCTCCAATAACAGCACAGAATTTCTCAACAGCACAGAAAGGGACTTTTTGTTTTGTTCTTCAATATAGGGGGTGTGATGGCCTCAGAATGAGCCCTGTTATGTGGTATATACCATTTCTCCATTCTCTGTCAGTAAGAAGCCCAACAACTAAGTGTGGAAAGAATTTCAATTATTCTGTAGCCAACTGCCCAGCATGTAGGACCTCAACTGATGAACTGATGATCAACTGGGGAGAAGCAAATAGGTTTGGAGACCTAAGAAGTCACCCATAGCTACCATGCTAATGGCAGACATGCATGGGCCCTCCTCTTTCTGCTCAGACAGCATAGTTCTATGAGACAGGGTCTCACTCTGTCACCCAGTCTGGAGTGCAGTGGCATGATCCTGACTCACTGCAACCTCCACCTCCTGGGCTTAAATAATCCTCCCACCCCAGCCTCCCGAGTAGCTGGGATTACAGGCATGTGCCACCATGCCCGGCTAATTTTTGTATTTTTAGTAGAGACAGGGTTTCGCCATGTCGTCCAGGCTGCTCTCAAACTCCTGGCCTCAACTGATCCACCTGCCTTGGTCTCCCAAAATGCTGGGATTACAGGCGTCAGCCACTGCGCCCAGCTTTTCTACCTTTCGAGCATAATTACCTGAAAATTTCTTCTAGTAGTGTGCATAATTATCCGAATGACCAGTACTTTCTGTGCTAGTCTAGTCATATTTTATTGTCATATTAGAAATAAAGGTCATTATGTTAATGGTTGAAGTGGATGTTTTGGGTAGCCGCCGTCCCTGACGGGGGAGTGGGCAGTGCTGGGGAACAGGATGGTGAGTCATATCTGTAAGAGAAAACGGAATTCCCTTTGAACATATTTCTCAAGCTTCGCTGATAGTATGGGTTAATCTGCACTGTTGGTTAAACATACAGATTTCCAGGCTTTTCCTTTGGGGATGCTCATTAAGATTGAGATATGTCCCTGGAATATGTATTTTTAACAACCATGTGATTTTTGTCACTAGAGAAGTGTGGGAAGCCCTACCCTATGAAGTATGATTTTGAAACAGTGGTCAGAGACTGGGAGTCCCTGATTCCCAAATATCCACCATCATTGCCTTAGAATATTTCTCTCTTTCTTACCACTTTCTCAAACCTCTATTGTCTACCTCCCACTAATTACCATTCAGTCCCACATGGTTGTCTTATTCTTACCTCAAATTTATTGTGTCATCATTTCACCTCTGTCAACAATTTCCATTCCATTTCAAGTCATACCCATTCTACACACTGAGACACAGTGGCACCAAATGATTTGCTATTCCACCCTATATCATGCTCTTCAAACCTTTTTACGTTTCCACGTTGCATTTTCTGCATACACTGCCTTCTCTCACTATTCAGCCCATTGTACTTCTGTTTCTTCTTCAAGAGTTCATGCATCATTTCTCTAGGGAAAGTTGGCTAACCATATGCAGAAAGATGAAACTGGACCCCTACCTATCATCATAGACAAAAATTAACTCAAGAAGGATTAAAGATAAATGTAAGACCTCAAACTATAAAGTTTCTAGAATAAGATCTAAGAAATCCCCTCTGGACATTAGCCTTGGCAAAGAATTTATGACCAAGTCCTCAAAAGCAATTGCAGCAAAAATAAAAATTGACAATTGAGACCTAATTAAACTGAAGAGCTTCTGCACAGAAAAAAAAAAAGAAAAAGAAAAAGAAAAAAACTATTAAAAGAGTAAATAGACAACCAACAGAATGGCAGAAAATTCTCCAACTATGCATCTGATAAAGGATTAATATCCAGGATCTATAAGGAACTTAAATCAACACACAAAAAAAGCATAACTCCATTAAAAAGTAGGCAAAGGACATGGACAGATACTCCTCAAAAGAAGACATACAAACGGCCAACAAAAATACAAAAAAAAGCTCAGCATCACTAATCATCAGAGAGATTAAAATCAAAACCACAATGAAATACCATCTCATATCAGGCAGAACGGCTATTACTAAAAAGTAAAAACATAACAGGTGCTGTCAAGGCTGTGGGGAAGAGGGAACGCTTATACACTGTTGGTGGGAATATAAATTGTAGGTTAGTGCAAAAGTAACTGCAGTTATTGCCATTAAAAGCAATGGCAAAAACCTCAGTTACTTTTGCACCAAGCTAATAGTTAAGCCACTGTGGAATTAATTTGGAGATTTGTCAAAGGACTAAAAGTAGAGCTATCATTTGACCCAGCAATCCCATTACTGGGTATACACCCAGAGGAAAATAAATCATTCTACTAAAAAGACACATGCACTCATATATTCATTGCAGCACTATTCATAATAACAAAAACATGGAATCAACCTAGGTGTCCATCAATGGTGGATTGGATAAACAAATCACGGCTGTAATCCCAGCACTTTGGGAAGTTGAGGAGGGCGATCACAAAGTTAGAAGTTCGAGACCAGCCTGGCCAACATAGTGAAACCCCGTCTCTACTAAAAAATACAAAAATTAGCTGGGCATGGTGATGCACACCTGTAGTCCCAGCTACTCGGGAGGCTGAGGCAGGAAAATCACTTGAAACTGGGAGGCAGAGGTTGTGGTGAGAGATGACGCTACTGCACTCCAGCCTGGGTGACACAGTGAGACTCCTTCTCAAAAAAAAAAAAAAAAGAAAGAAAATGTGGGACATATACACCATGGAACACTATGCAGCCATAAAAAGAACAAAATCAAGTTCTTTCCAGCAACGTGGATGCAGCTGGAGGCCATTATCCTAAGTGAATTAACACAGAAACAGAAATCCAAATGCTGCAGGTTCTTACCTGTAAGAAGGAGCTGAACATTGGGTACTCATGGACATCAAGATGGGAACAATAGACACTGGGGACTCCACAAGGAGGGTGGAAGGGATGGGGAAAGGGCTGAAAAACTTCCTGTTGGTTACTATGTTCACTCTCTGGGTGACGGGATCATTTATACCCCACACCTCAGCATCAAGTAATATACCCATATAACAAAGTGGCACATGTACCCACTGAATCGAAAAAAAAAATGGAAAACAAAAAATAAATAAAACTAAAATAAAGTAAAAGGAAATCTTCTGTAGCTCCTCCAGGAGGAGTTAATTCTTCCCTCTATCTCCTGACACTTTGGATTTCTCTTGTCTAGAATGCAGGGTGTTTTGTAATTATTTGTTTTCTTGTCTGTCTCTCTCAGTAGGCAGCATGCGTAGGGACAATGCCTTCATCTTTATATTCCAGTTCCTAGCAGAGTATACAATGGGAATTTTAGAGATATTTGCTGAGCAAACTTTAGACTTTTAATAACTTTATTAAATGATTACTATCAAATAAAAAGGTATGAGTTAATTTTAAAAAGTCATATGAAAAAGACACATGTACACACGTTTATAGTAGTACAATTTGCAATTGCAATGATATGAAACCAACCTAAGGGCCTATCAAGAAATGAATGGGTAAAAAACATGTAGTATATATACACACCATAGAATACTACTTAGCCCTGAAGAGGAATGAAATAATATTTTTTGCAGCATCTTAGATGGAGCTGGAGGCCATTATTCTAAGTAAAGTAATTCAGGAATGGAAAACCCAATATCATATATTCTCACTTATAATTGGGAGCTAAGCCATGAGGATGCAAAGGTATCAGAATGATATAATGGACTTTGGGGACTCAGTGGGGAAGGGTTGGAAAAGGGTGAGGGATAAAAGACTACATGTTGGGTACTGTGTACACTACTTTGGGAACGGGTGCACCAAAATCTTAGAAATCACCACTAAAGAACTTATCCATGTAACTAAAACCACCTGTACCCCTTTTGAAATAAAAGCTACTGAAATAAAAATGGGCGAGGTGCAGTGGCTCATGCCTGTAGTCCCATCACTTTGGGAGGCCGAGGCTGGTGGATCACGAGGTCAGGAGATCGAGACCATCCTGGCTAACATGGTGAAACCCTGTCTCTACTAAAAATACAGAAAATTAGCTGAGTGTGGTGGCGGATGCCTGTAGTCCCAGCTACCTGGGAGGCTGAGGCAGGAGTATGTCGTGAACCTGGGAGGCGGAGCTTGCAGTGAGCCGAGATCGCACCACTGCACTCCAGCCTGGGTGACAGAGCGAGACTCCGTCTCAAAAAAAAAAAAAAAAAAAAAGGAAAAGAAAGAAAAATGAAAACGTTATAGGTTAATTTATTTATGTAACTCCAGGTATTCATTCATTCATGGGTCCATTTATTTATATGCTAAGCATATAAGTGGAGAGATGCATATCTTTTACTTAAAAATTTTTTTTCTTCTTTTTCTTTTCTTGGGTTTTCTTCAGACTGAAGAGAAACAAATATAAAATAATTATATAGTGAATGAAAGATTTGCTGTAGTGAAAAGTGCCAAGAAGGATACCCAGTGGGGACAGTGGAAGTATATGGAGTGTGGGGTGAGTGCTGTTGATAAAAAGAAATGGTCTAGGGGAAAGGGGAATGTAGAACCTTCCAGGCCCAGGAAAGAGTCTGCTCAAAGGCCTTGGGATGGAACGGAGCATTGTCAGACAGGGAACCGAAAGACAGGGTGTCTGGAGCAGAGAGAGCAAGCGGGTCTATGTCCAGAAGAAAGGCTGTTTCCCAGAGCACACAGATTCTCACAGGCCCTTTTAGGAAGCTTTGTCTTTATCCTAAATGCAGAGGGAAACCAGTGAAAAGTGGAGTGGTTTTGGTATGTTACTATTACATTTTTGTGGGAATTACATTGGCCAAATGATAATTTGCTCTATTGTTTATTTTTGTGTTGACTACACCAGTTTCCTTAGGACAGGAACCATAGCTTACATTTCTTAGAGTTCCCAGCATTTCATACTATACAGTAAGCAGAGTTGGGGAACCAAGAAACGTGTGCTGCCTGTTCTATTTTAGATTCTTGAGAGTGAGGTTTTATATAAACACACTTAGAAAGAAACTTAGTTGGCTGGGCACTATGGATCACGCCTGTAATCTCAGCAGTTTGGGAGGCTGAAGCAGGTGGATTGCTTGAGCTGAGGAGTTCAAAACCAGCCTGGGCAACATAGCAAAACCTGTCTCTTAAAAAAAAAAATCAACAACAAAAATTAGCTGGATGTGGTGGCATGTGCCTATAGTTATAGCTAGTTGTGAGGTTGAGGCAGGAAGATCACTTGAGCCAGGGAGTTTGAGGCTGCAGTGAGCTATGATTTCACCACTGTACTCCAGCCTGGGTGACAGGCAAGACCCTGTCTCAAAAAAAAAAAAAAAAAAAAAAAAAAAAGAACTTAGTTAACCAAATCCATTGGATAGTTTGCTGTGATATTTATGATATGCAATTTGTGTGAAAATTGTGAGAAATGAATATGGTGGATGGACAGCTGGTTATCCATTACTAACTTGATTGAAAAAAACTGTTTCTTAAGTGTTTGGGAAACTAATAATCAGGGTTAGTTGCAGAAGAGCCCACTTCCCTTGTTCAATTAAGTTATTTTATTGCTCATGATGTTTGAAGTTTTGCCATTACAAAATCATTATTCAGGCCTTGAAAGACTCTTTGGTCTTTAAAAAATCCTCTTTGAAAATATAAATACCTAATGTCGGGTAAAAGATGTACTAAATTTGTCAGCTGACATCTTTGGGATATTTTGATGGGCTCCAAATATTAAGGATACACACATACACACACACACACACACACACACACACTTGGGTTAGGGCAGACACATCTGTGATGTGGAAGTGAAGTTAGTTTGGTGGCCAGAAATGAGTATCATTTTGTGAATGTTGGCAATGATTCTGCCATAGACTATCACTGAATCTGCCTGGAATTGGGTTTCACAGTAAAACAGAGTGCTTGTCTCTCTAATCTCCAGGACACTATAAAATTTGATCATATGATGAGGAAAAGTGTGATGAACTTTGGGACGTGAGCTGCTTTGTTATATAAGCTGAGCTGGTGGCACTGTTTACACAAAGCCTTTGTATTTCCTTCCTTCCTTCCTTTCTTCCTTATTCCCTCCCTCCCTCCCTTCCTCCCTCCCTTCCTCCCCTCCTCTCCTCTCCTCTCCTCCCCTCCCCTCCCCTCCCCTCCCCTCCCCTCCCCTCCCCTCCCCTCCCCTCTCCTCTCCTCTCCTCTCCTCTCCTCTCCTCTCCTCTCCTCTCCTCTCCTCTCCTCTCCTCTCCTCTCCTCTCCTCTCCTCCTCTCCCCTCTCCTCTCCTCTCCTCTCCTCTCCTTTTTCTTCCTTCTTTTCACAGTTAATCACAAGCCTTTAACGAGACAGGGCCACAGACATGATCACTCAACATCTGATATAAGGAAGGGGGAAGTTAAATACATATGCAGGGTGTCACCCAGCCATAGGCCAGGAGTGTGTTGGATGGGTCTACATGATCCATATGGATTTCTAATCACGGGAGCTCCATGTGGGGGCAGGACCAGGTGGGGTGGAAGTGTCCCAGTGCCTGCTGCATAGCTCTCTGGGGATCTGGCCTCTTCTCAGCTCAGCAGCCTGCAGGGTTTGCCTGCACCACGACACTCACTGGTTTTATGGCAGGAGGCAGAAGCCATGGAAGCGAGTGGAAAACAGAGCGCACAGCTCTGTGGATACTGGTGACACTTCATGACTGTGACCCAGAATGAACTAACACACACAGGGACACAGGGCATCATTGGTCCCGGGCCTCTGTCCATGACCAGGTGGTCAGCAGAAGGACTTCTGCACCTGACTGTACAATAGGCCTTTGTGTTTCAACGAACATCTGAAATCCACTTTTCAGGAACAAGTTCTTTTTGTAAGGTAAGGATTTCATTAGAATATCAGTACAGCTAATATGAAAATAGTGTTTTCTTATCTTCCATCAAATTCTCCAGACTGCTTTATTTGTCTCATTGCTCAACAAATTCCTAGTTGTTGGAAGGGAGATGAATGGGGAGAGTCTCTGTTGAGGTTTTGGGGTGAGAGTGGTTTTTCCAGATTATTCCATGATAATTTGAAATTTTCACTCTCTGCATGATGGGGGTGCATTTACACTGTATGCTTTCCATGATGATTTTTCTTATTTCCCTCTAGGGTGTTCTTCACTCGGCCCTGTGGATTTCTACAACATTACTTTCAAGTTTGGCAATTGTGCCTCATTGAATCAATTGGTGACATGGCAAATCTTGTATTAAAAATAGTTTTTAAATGAATAAAACCATTCTATTAGTAAACGTAACTACGTAATTTTCTCACAGATTCACCAGAGATGTCATAGATCTTCTTTGGGATTTCAATAAATTAAAAAATCACCACCTATGAATAAATATGTCATTATTCAAGCCACCACACTAACCAAAAACTGATCTGCCCATTTTTTAAACTTTTCCCCTGAGAGATGCTCAAATTCTATGATTCACCGAGTAGAATCTAAGTCAGGGGTCAGCAAACAGTAGTTCAAATCTGGTTAGCAGAATTTCTCTGTAAATACATTTTTATTAGAAATTAGCCATGCCATTTTTTAAGGACTGGCTGTGGCTGCTTTTGTGTTATAGCATCAGAGCTGAGTAGTTGCCACAGAGCCGGATGACCCACAGCACTGACAGCTTTTACTATCTGGCCCCTTTACAGAAAAAATTTGCTGATATTGGACTATCACATGCTTGTATATATTCTTTGACCATTAATTAGGTTTGAATTCCTTGAAAGCACAGACTATCTCCTATTTCCCTTTGTATCTTCAGTGCATATCACACTGTGTCTTGTTGGAAAGAAGAGCTCAGGTTCAAATGAAGGAAAAGAACCTAATCGAGCTGTATAAATAATCATGGGTCCCCCTCTCAAAATCTTAAATATTATAGGAAAGAATCACTGAAAACCAGCCACTGGGTGATTTTAAAATTTAATTAATTAATTAATTAATTAATTAATTTTTTTGAGACAGGGTTTAGCTCTGTTGACCAGGCTGGAGTGCAGTGGTGTGATCTCAGCTTACTGCAACCTCCGTCTCCTGTGCTTAAATGATCCTCCCACCTCAGCCTCCCAAGTAGCTGGGACTACAGGCACATGCCACCACACCTGGCTAATTTTTGTATTTTTAGTAGAGACAAGGTTTTGCCATGTTGCAGAGGCTGGTCTCAAACTCCTGATCTCAAATGATCCACCCACCTCGGACTCTCAAAGTGCTGGTATTACAGGTGTGAGCCATCGCGCCTGGCTGAATGATTTTTTAATAACGACAATTTTGGATTGATTCTCAAAAATATCTGTGTCAATAGGGCAGACCCTGATCTTGGTGCCCTCCAAAGGGTTGCCTGCGTTCTCATTTCAGCAATTCAGGGATGGGAAGAGACCAATGCAACTTTTGCTTTACAAAGAGAATTTTCATACCTAATCTCCCAAAAGTATTGCTAAGGATGCCCCAGTGTCAGGTGCTGGGCAGCATGGCCAAGAAATAGCTAAGCCAGGATGCTGGGGATATTTGTATTCTCCACTCACTCTTCCAGCAGGCAAATTCTGTCTTGCAATTTGTTATTACATGAAAAAAAGGAAGTGTTTGGGAAGCAATGTAGCCTGTACTCTGTACTTTTTCTACCTTTGTTTGAATGTTCTTGGTTGACTTTGCCTACGTATGTAAATTTGAGAAATGACTGGAATGTAATTTTTTTAAATTGATGTATTTAATACTTTGTTTGAGTAAGCATTGGAAAGGGCTCAGAAAAAATAATCTTGGGTAGTTTCCTTAATATCCAAGCCAAAGCTGGCAAATATGTAGCAAGTTTATTATCAGTCTGACCCCTTTCCTCCCTTCTCCTACCAGATGTCACTAGTAGATCACTGCATTTTTTTTTTCAGACAGACCCTCAGAATCTTTAAAATGTGCCCAGGTAGCTACCATTATTAAAATTGGCACATGAGGTGCACTTACCTTCCAAAACTGATCTTACTTATTTCTAGATGTGAGAATCTTGAGTGATGTGAGTCACATTTTAGTTGGATTTTCATACGTTTTCAGCTAGATTTTAGTTAGATTTTCACAAAAAGCATTACTATCTTAATTGTTTGCGAAGTTCACTTAGGCAAAAATTATGTATTTCAAGGCAATACTAGATAAAACTTGGTGCTTTTTGAGCCCTCCTCTTGGTGCTGGTAGGTTATTTAGGGACTTGGAAAGGAAGAAATCTCATATTCTATGTCTAAATTATGTTAAAACTGTGCAGACATCCAGTTTCCAAGGTCCCTGGGAGAAAACACACATACAGACACACACACACATGTGCATGCAACAATGAATTAAGGAGAAAAGAATTAAACCTGTCTTGGCCTCAGTTTCCAATTTATAAAACGAGAAAGCAGATGAGGTTTCTCAGTCAGACTGGAAAGTTCTCCAAGGTCACTTCCAAGAGTGTAGCAGACATCTCACCACCTGTTGCCCGTATTAGCCCTTCATGGACAGTGAGATTAAAAACACAGGTTGCTCTCCAGTGAAACTGTAATTGCAGAGCTTTAATTAGAAAAAGAAACAAAATACTCTTAGATTATGTTTTTCTAATTTTATTTTTAATTGTGTTATTATTGTTTCCATTTTATTTCAAAAAGAGAAATGAAAACCTCAAGTCTCCAAAGAGCTGCACACATTTCTTCCCCATACAACTGCTTTAGCAAGTTAACTAAAACAATTTTCTAAAACGTACTTTTAATGAAAAACTCCAATATCTGAAATTTGTCTTGAAGATTTTTTTTTCTTCAGACCTCTTACGGGACTCTGGAGTTTCCATACCTCAGTGCCAAGAGCATAGCAAAGGAATTTGACTCAATTTAGTAATTACCTCGTGTTAGTCTAGCTCAAAGTTGTTTTGCTCTTAATGGCTTAGGAGAGCCATTTAGATACTTTGATTCTAGCAATAAAGTTCCAATGGGAAGGTGGGTGAATGGCCATGTAATGTTTAGCTTATTATAACGGCCATAGCCAAAGCTTTTCCAGAGTAAATTTTTACCAGACTCGGACTAAGGATGGGTCACTGTGGAGGAAAGCATGAGAAAATAGGAAGGAGAAAATAAGTCTGGGAGAGTGCTTTCCCTCTCCAAATTAGGCCCCAGGATTATAATGGACATTTGTTTTAGTCCTTTCTCATAGCCAGAGGGAAAGTTTTCCCCAGCATTCTCCCCATGTGCTTCCAGGATCCTGACGCACCCTTACTGTATTAGTCAGTGTTCTCCAGAAAAACAGAACCAGTAAGATATATATATATAAGCTATGGCCTGAGAACAAAAGGGGCCCATGGTGTAAGTCTCAGTCTGAGGTCAGGAGAAGATTGATGCCCTAGCTCAGGCAGGAAGGTAGAAAAAAGGAGCAAATTCTTCTTTCCCTTATGTTAACTCATAAAATTAACCATACACCAAGGCTTCACAGTGGAGCATGTACATTAAACCACAGATTCTAAAACTATCTGTAGTAAAGGACTCCCCACCCCTGCATCCACTGTGGATTGACAGTTGTGTAAAATACAACAAAAACGAACCAACAAAAAAAAAATGACACACGAGGCCGGGCGTGGTGGCTCACGCCTGTAATCCCAGTGCTTTGGGAGGCCGAGGACGGCGGATCACGAAGTCAGGAGATCTAGACCATCCTGGCAAACATGGTGAAACCCTGTCTCTACTAAAAATACAAAAAAATTAGCCGGGCCTGGTGGCAGGTGCCTATAGTCCCCGCTACTCAGGAGGTTGAGGCAGGAGAATGGCGTGAACCCAGGAGGCGGAGCTTGCAGTGAGCTGAGATCACGCCACTGCACTCTAGCCTGGGTGATAGAGCAAGACTCCATCTCAAAAAAAAAAAAAAAAAAAGACAAACACATACAGAATACAAGCCTCAATTTTTTATTATTAGATTGAATTACCCTGTCAAATTGCAGTAAAATTTCTAACCACTCTCGATTTCTATATTCATCTTGTGACACACAGTCACAAAATGTGTGGACAGGGACTGGTCCACGTATCACACTTTGAGTAGCCTGACTTAGCTAGACCATTAGTGCTCTCTGGTTACCAGTGATTATTTCAGGAGTATTCTTATAACCTAAGCTGGTCCTGGACCCTCAAAGTTGGCACTTTGCTTGGGAATGCCAGGACAATGATTCTCCTTTCTCCTGGCTGGATGCCATCTTTGGCCACCAGAGACGTGGCCTGAGAATGAGTGAATACTGGGAAGCCATATCCAAGGGAGAGTAAGTGAGAAGCTGGATTTACTCCTCTATTGTGGAGAAATATAAGCCCATAAGTTAACATTTTTGTATAAACCAGAATTCATCTTGTTTTATATCACTGGCTAGAGAAAGAGTATTATGTGATACAGTAACTGGTTTGTATGTTTCCCCATGAACTCTCACCAGCTTCTGTTTGCCAGTCTTCTTTCCAAAACACAGAGCTGAGTGTGCTGTTCTTATGGTATAGAAAAATTCGCTTCCCACTGCCCTCAGTGCAAAGGTCCAGCTTCTTACATTGTCATTTAAAGTCTTTCACATTGGGTCCCCTTCTACTTTTTCAGCCTAATTTTTTGCTAGGTTCATCCTCAGGCACATATCTTATGCTTTAGTTTGACCAGACATGCACTTTTCTAGATACTGTAGATTTGTTCATGTTCTCTGTGTGGATTGCATTTCCCCTTTCAACACCCTTTTCTGACTTATTAAGAATAGAACCTCAAAAATATAAGGTGTTCATTACTCTTTTTTTTTTTTTTTTTGAGACGGAGTCTCACTCTGTCGCCCAGGCTGGAGTGCAGTGGCGCGATCTCGGCTCACTGCAACCTCTGCCTCCCGGGTTCACGCCATTCTCCTGCCTCAGCCTCCCAAGTACCTGGGACTACAGGTGCCCGCCACCACGCCCAGCTAATTTTTTGTATTTTTAATAGAGACGGGGTTTCACCGTGGTCTCGATCTCCTGACCTCGTGATCCGCCCTCCTCAGCCTCCCAAAGTGCTGGGATTACAGGCGTGAGCCACCGCGCCTGGCTAGGTGTTCATTATTCTTAAATGTTAATTATTACACGTCATCATTCTGGCTGATTTCAAGGGCTAAGTTTGAGAGTGTTGGCAAGAGGGCAAAGTGAGGCACCCAGAGACTTGATGAAAAGTGCATTTAGACCCCAAAGCTCTCATTTCATAGAGATTCTAATATGGTTGGTTGTACTACAAAAATCTGAGAGCAACAAGCTTAGACAAAATGTAACTTTATTGCCATGTATACTGAGTATCCTCAAATGGTAGCATATTACTGTAGTAGAATTTTTGGAAAAGACTCCTCTTTGGAGACAATATAACTAAGTGCAGTGTGAAATCCAAGAACAGACTTCTGGGTGGCGATGTAGGTAAATTGGGAAGATGTCATGGGGTAGTGGTGAGACAGTGCCACTCTACCAGAAGCCACCTCTGCCACCTCCCAAAGGCTGCCTAAAATGCTCTGGTAAGAGCTTATTACAAGGCATGGAGGTAGATACATTAGAATGTGTGAAATGTTTTCCTGGGAGGGATGACATTTTAAACTTTTATTTTATACATTACTGGGAGTCATATGTAATATAATTCTTCAAAGCAAGTTTTAAGAAGAGGATAGGAAAAAAAAAAAACAAAAAAACTCTATAAAGACAATGATGCTAAGTGTGGAAAGAAAAAGTTACCTAAGAGGTGATAAAGTACCAAAAATAGTTTTTCATTACTTCTCAAATTTGTCAGCATTTAATGGGCAAAGTGAATATTCTTAGGTATACAACTGCTTTAATTTTAGGATTGGGGATACTTTTAATTTTACAAAATTACATATTAATATTGTTTAAAGTAGAAGCATCGAGAATGTAGAGAATTTATTCATTAGAGCTCTAATACTTATTTGCTGTCTGATCTAGAGAAGTCACTTACCCTCTCTGAGCTTTGGTTGCATTCACTGATAAAATAGGCACAATATTCAGAGAAAATCTAAGTGCCTGTTACAATAAAAGCAAATTAAAAGAGAAAAAAAACAAAAACAAAAAAGGCACAATGCCTGACCTGCTAACCTCATAGGTTGTGAAAATGCACTGAGACAGCTGGAAGTAGACTTCTTTATAAGGTAGGCAAATTTATTATTTCTAGTTGGTGCTAGTGCAGAAAGGATAAGTGGTGTGAAGCACTGCCACTCAATGTCAATGGAATTTACTGTTGGCGGTACAAAAAAAGAAAATAAATATATCTCTAGTTTCTTGTTCCTTTAAATTTTGAAGGAGCTTGTACCAGGTTCAGAAAGGGAATTTTATTAGCATTTGGGGAAAAGCCTTTTTACTGAAACTTCTTGAAGCTTTCAACTGTGGGCACACATATGTTTGTAAAGACATCTAGCTAATGAATGACATTTTAAAAGAGAGAAGATGTTCTTTGACCATCTTCTCAAAGAATTATTAATTTGTATCAGAAAATTGGAGAGGGTGGACATGCAGGGATTTCTTGCTAAGAAGCATGATGTGTCTGAGGAGTTATGACCCACAGTATCTGATCTGTTCCAGAGATCACTTGGCGACTGTAAATGCTGGAGGTGGGGGAAACTCTCCTCTACATGTGTATAGATCTTGAGCTGTGTAGAACTAATTGCTCTAACTGCACCAGGAGGTCAAGGGCAGAGCCAGTGGCTTACAGATGCTTGTGTCTCCTAGTTTCCAGCAGTAAATATTTATTAGATGAAAACTTGGCTGAGCCTGCATATCAAAGAGAGGAGGAAGTGGCATCTCTTGGCAGATTTTATCCTCAAGGCAGGTTACCTTCTCCTGTATAATTGAAAGGAGACCTGGCCTGGCTTGAAGGCTGTCTTACCCCTTCAAAAGAGATCAAGTAGCAGTGGTGGCCCATGGGTGTCAGATAAAGGGCTTCATAGTTTAAGAAAGACATGAGAAATTAAGAGACAGTTCAGAGGACAGCTGTCATGATAAAGAGTTTAGAAAAGAGTGTGTAGGAAGACAGGTTAGGGATGGGGGATATTGGGATCATTTAAACCTGACAAGAGGAGCTTGAATAAAGTATGACACGCAGTTGGTATTTGGACATTTGCAGGGGTGATTATATAGAATATAAAGCAGATGTTCTCAAGTTTTTTTTGGATGCCAAGGCACTCAGGAAAAGATCACATTTACATGGCCTACAGTGTAGTCAGGTGAGGTTGCTTAAGACTACTTTCTGCTCTATGGCTTTGACACACCTAAGTCTCACTCTGCTACCAAAGGCTGATGGGATCAGTAGTATCATCCAAAAGACTACCAAGATGGCTAAATAGTAGAAAGGAGAGCCTTATTGTTCTTATCAGTTTGCAAGCCAGGAAGGGAAAGCATCCAGTGTGGAATGAAGGTGCTCTCTGTTGGAATAGGGGAAGGACAGGTTAGGTTTTATATTCATATTCATACGTATTCAACAAGTTTTGGGGAAAAGATATATATATTTATGCAGGAGCCGAGCACACCATAATGAGTAAACATATGTAACACACATCCCATATTGACTCTGGAGTGGGGGTTTAGCACTAAAATGAGGTAGAATTTGGCCCTTTATATCATAAGGTGAAATACAGGATGCAAATGTGGTTTGTGTGCAGCCCCTATAAGCTGGTAGAAACTGGCAGTCTAATATTAATAGCTTATCAGAAAAGAACGTTTGTAAGGCTGGTCCTCTGTCCAATCAGAGCTGATAGCTCATTTGGTTAGAGGGAGTTTAATTATAGAAAGTTATAAATTTGCCATGCCATCCAGGCCCTGAACCCTTGACCCATACGTAACTTTGTTTCCTTAACCTAAGGGTCTGCCTTTGTTGATAAAGGGGCATCTATTTTGGTCTCTTAGATCACAATAGCTTAGGGCACTGTAACCTATCCCTGTTTTAAGGGAGTTGCATACTTGTTACCAAATTGATGTGGAGGGCTGGGCCTGGTTGTGTTTGAGGTAGAGTTAGAAAATGTGGGGTCAAAATGACAAGAGCTTGAAATAAAAGGAGGAACTAATAGATTCTGGATTTGAAAATACTGATAGATTTGTCACAGCATGGGTGTGTGGGTGTGTTTGTGAAGAAAAGAACTTTTATCTGAGGACTGTGAGTCCTCTTAAATTATCAGGCCTAGAGAGACATTAAAATAAGGCAGGAATCATGGCCCTACTTCCTCCTCGAGCTATGTATTCATCTCTTGAAACTGCTTGCTATTGCCACATGTAGCTAGACATTAACCAAATAATGCCACACCTGACAATATAATCCACCCCCTACAGCTTAACAATGTATAGCCAATCACTAACCAATGTCATTTCTGTAAACCAATGAGAATTCTTGATAACAACTTTGTATCAGCCCACTCCTTGTCCCCTTTTTTCACTTCGAAAACCCACTTGTAACTGCTGCTAATTGGAGTATATATTTAGGCCGACTTGCATCTGTGTTCCCAGGTTGCAATCCTCAAACTTGACCCAAATGAACTCTCTACTTTGATAAAAGAAAAACTTCAGCCAAATTAAATTTAAAGGAATTTAATTGAGCAATGAATGATCCATGAATTGGGCAGCCTCCAGAATCACAGCAGATTCACAGAGACTCCAGGGGTGCCTCGTGGTTAAAACAAATTTATAGACAAAAAAGGTAAAATGACATACAGGAATTGGAAGTGAGGTACAGAAACAGTGAGATTGGTTATAGCTCAGCATTTGCCTTATTCGAACACAATTTGAACATTCAGCAGGCTATGAGTGGTTGAAGTATGTCTGCTGGGATTGGCCAACACTGAGCTGTTGTTACAGGTGCATACTATTGAGTTAGGTTTTCAATTTTTCTGACTGTTAAGCTAGGTTACAGTTCATCTACAAGGACTCAAATATAGAAGTGCAGAGTCCTTCTCAGGCCATATTTAGTTTGCTTTAAAAAGTCCCCCTTTTTGGTCATTTTCTCAATTTTGAGAGATTGACCATAACGTTAGTCATTGGTATTACTACCATGATTGTAAATGTACTTATATGGTTTTGAAACCCACTGGGAAAGAGTAGAACAGTGGGTTTTGCAAGGGGAGAATAAAGACTGAGTAGAGGGAACCTCCTTACACTGGAGCATCCTGTTTATAGGAGAAAAGCAAAACCTTGTCTGTTATAGGATCAATTTTTTTTAAAGTCTTAGTTTGATTATGTCACATTTAGCATGACTGACTTCATTTTAGTTTGGTTTGGTTTGTTGGGGCCAGGTGCATGAGCTCAGTCCAAATAATGGCCTCCCATAATTTTATTTTAAAAAAAATTCCCCCCTTTCGGCCAGGTTCTCACTTAAGTGAGAATGTGACCAAAACCTAGGGCCTTAGTGCCACTCTCAGTTACCATCACTTTGGTTTCTGGTCTCAGCATGTTATTCATAGGTTATGGTGTCCTCGTAGTCACACATTTCTTTCAGCTTTCGCCATTCCAGTTGAAGACAGAACATTTGGTGTTCTAGAGATGGCTGTGTGCAAACATTTAAAACTTTGAGAGAATACACCCCACCAGGGAGACTGTTATGACTACTGGGAGGATAATACCAAGAGTTTGGAGTATGACCCTTACCCAGGGCCCCCATAAACCAAACGATATAAAATTAAATAGATTAAAGAATGAGCTAGGTGAAGAGTCTACTCATGTGACTAAGTGGATTTTTCATTAATCCCTTGAAACTGAATTTTTATAATCTATATTTGATGTGTTTCTCCATAGGCCACAAGTGTCAGCAGCTGCACAGGCACTTTTCTGTTTAGCCAATTCTATTATTTAGCATAACTTTCAGGAGAGAATTTAGTCTGTTGTGTAATGATAGCCTTTAAAGTAGAATTTGCTGTAAAGCCTATTATGAGGGAGACATTTCTAATTATTTCTTCTTTTGTTCTAAGTCATGGAAAAAGGAACTAACAAATGATGTGCTTCTAGAAGAGTGAAGCCCTCGTGGCAATGTTCTCTTTAATCCATGATGTGTGTTAAGAGGAGTTTTGACTGATTATGAAGCATTGTATGAAGGACTAAACTTTCTCACCTACATTGGGCCTTCATCTTCTATCTATTAAAGTATAAGGTTATTCATATATAAGGCTGGCTGCAAAATCATTCACAAATAAAAGTATACCCTGTAAGTTTATATAATAGACCTCCTTTTCATTTCTATTGTTCATGGAGGCATAAACACAGAAAAAATATTCAACGATAAGAGTCTCGTGATAGTAGAAGTCTTGATCCGTGATCTTGGGAAAACCTGTTCTCATCAGGGATGCCATCTTCTTCTGGGGAGAAACTTTCCTGGTTAGTTTTACCTTAAGGGTTCCAATGGAGGTAAAGTTCCAGGAGTGTGGAGGAACTCTTCTCAGTTGTGAGATTATGAACCCAAGGTTCAAGGCTCCAGTTTTGCTGTAGTGTGGATGGCAAGGACAGTCTTTCTCTGATATTCTCAGAAGATCCAGTCAGGTTCTAGATTGTGAAGGGACTGTCCTCAGTGAACCATAAAAAGCTTTCTTTACCTAGTGAAAATACACCGTAGCATAATAATCTACTGTTATAACATCAGCCTTCTTGCATGGGAAAACTTTTATACAACAAGAAAATATGCATTGAAAATGACGATTGAATGAAATCCCTTTATAAATGTTTATATGGCCCATCAGGTACCTGAAGCTTTGATTGTCTTCCCAGGAATATGGAACTAAACATTGGTTTTAAGCTATTTCTGCAATTTATAAGTCATCACATCAATATCTTCAATTTGGATTATTTTATCTCTTCCATGATGAGTCATGGAATGCAGAGCCTTTAATAACAAAAGCTTTAAGGACTCAGGAAGGACAAGGCAGCTGTCCTGTTTCTTCATGAGTCCATGCTTAACAATGGTCTTATGTCCTCTTGAATACCAGTTGTTTCTCCAATTTGGGTGCATAGCACTGACAACTAATGGGTTATCATAGGTAATTTGACTTAAGACCATGGAGTTCATTCAAATTGTATATTTAAACAATTTTAGTATTGGCTGATTTAGCATGATAATCCAGAGTTTGATTTTGAAAGATTTATTTAATACCACAAGTTTAAAACGTTGGATATTACAAAATAGAATCTTAGGTTACCATAAGTCATTCATTTAGCCAAAAAGATAACTGAAAACTTTTTTTTAAAGGAAAAACATCATTCTGATAGAGAAGAGACTCAGCTTCCCAAACAAGACCCAATGAAGATAGCATGAGGCCAAGTGACTGTCTCTTCTTTCCTTCCCTTCCCTGCTTTGTCCTTTGTAGTTTACTTAAAAGGTAAACAAAAAACTTTCATCTTTTAATATTACATAAAAATCCTTTTTAAAAGAGAAAATCCAAATTTTATGTTTTTATTAGTGTATTTTTAATGCTAAAGCTAGTTTTTAATAACATTTTATAAATCTATTCAGTTTTAACTAATTTGACCATAAAGTAAGATTTTTATAAGCCTTTTATAACCCTGTACAATTTTTTTTTTCTCAGAGCAGAACAATGTTCTAAGAAACTCTGTTGTGCTTTTATTCCAATGTCCAATTTATGGAAAAAACTGAATAATGCCATTTTAACTTTAGCCAATTTGTTCACACATAGAATCTCTCACAATCAACTTTTCATAAACTTTCCACAACTTGTTCAAACCTTTAGTTTTATTTAATTTAAAACAATCCTTTAACCCTCTAACCTAGGCAAAAAATTTAAATTCTCATACCTTCGTATAATCTCTTACAAAAAACACATTTCATTCTCCTTACACACCTTGAATCTAAACCTATTTTTTCAGCAGTCTCAATTACATATTACAGTGTTAACTCTTGGCAACTTTCACTTTTGGTGAAAGCCTTGGTAAGTAAGGGATTTCAATTATGTACTAGGTGTGGAGCCTAGGACCCAGACAGAAATGCAGATAAGGCCTGGCTCTTTCCAACATCTAACTCCATGTGTTCCAGGTTTTACCAAGCTGTAAAGCATGCAGGCTGTGCAGTTAAGAGTAACAGTGGCATTTTATGAAGTATTTAGGAGGCCTAATCACCTTTACATTGTACGACATTTTTGGCGTAAATTGTTTTTTATAAATTCTTTCACAACTTACACAGAGCATGTACAACATATTTAGACTTTCTGATGTGCCCTAAACATTTCTGGCATAAATTATTTTTCATAAATTCTTTTATGACTTACACAGACCATGTATAACATATTTAGACTTTCTGACTTGTCTTAAATATCCCTCTTTTTAAACAACCAGTCATTTTACTTCAGGACAAGAATTTACCATACAACATCCTTTCTTATATAAAATCTCTTTTTTTTTATAACGTTCTTGTTATAAAACCTTGCATAGCTAGGGGGCGTGGTTAATTCCATAAATCCCCAGGCCTTATTCAGAATATAACATCTCCAAAATAAATTGAACAATTTTCAAAAGTCAAAGTAGTTTATGACCTTAAAGCATTTAGCAAGCCTAATATCTGACCTGCATAATTGAGACAAAATATCATTATTTAATTAATTTATTTATTTTTGAGATGGAGTCTTGCTCTGTCATCCAGGCTGGAGTGCAGTGGCATGATCTCAGCTCACGGCAAGCTCCATCTCCTGGATTCACACCATTCTCCCTCCTCAGCCTCTGGAGTAGCTGGGACTACAGGCACCCACCACCATGCCCAGCTAATTTTTTTGTATTTTTAGTAAAGATGGGGTTTCACCATGTTAGCCAGGATGGTCTCGATCTCCTGACCTTGTGATCTACCCACCTCGGCCTCCCAAAGTGCTGGGATTACAGGCGTGAGCCACTGCCTCTGGCCAAAATGTCTCTATTTTATCAATAATCTTTAAAGCTGTTTTTAGTTCCCAAAGATTACTAAAGTTACATGAACTAAAAGGCATTACAGTTTTTATTTTGCTTTCAAAATATTTGATTTAAGCACTTATTTTTGCTTAAGCCAATTAATTAGAGCTCTTTTATATAAACATTACACACAACACATGTATAATTACATAGACAGACAGAGAGAAGAAGATTACTACAATAATTGTAAGATTTTTCATTTGCCAGTTTTTAAATTTCTTAATTGCTTACTGGCTTTATGGTGGAGTCCTTGGAAGAACAGGGCCAAGAAAGGGGTATCTGGTGCCTCCTGTTTTTCCCAAGGAGTCCAGGCTTTTAGAGCTGAAATATCCACTTTTAAGTAAGCTGACTTTTAACCATAGTCCTCTTTAATAAAGTCTTTTAAAATTTCTTATTACCTTATTTTAGCCAGGCCAAATGGCTGATATTTCTGGCTTTTGAACTTTACCAAAAGTAACCTCCCAGGTGCTCAGAGAAAGGAAAATTTAAGATAGCCCGTGGAGGAGAAGAGACTATACAAGGTCATGTAGATATTAAACCAGAAAGAACTTACTTTTTTATTTTTTTTTTTTATTTTTTTTTTTGGAGACAGAGTCTCACTCTGTCACCCAGGCTGGAGTGCAGTGGCGCGATCTCAGCTCACTGCAAGTTCCGCCTCCCGGGTTCACGCCATTCTCCTGCCTCAGCCTCTCCGAGTAGCTGGGACTACAGGCGCCTGCCACCACGCCCGGCTAATTTTTTGTATTTTTTTAGTAGAGACGGGGTTTCACCATGGTCTGGATCTCCTGACCTCGTGATCCGCCTGCCTCGGCCTCCCAAAGTGCTGGGATTACAAGCGTGAGCCACAGCGCCCAGCCAAGAACTTACTTTCTAAGTAGGGAATCAAATCTGACTGCCAGTGTGAAAGGGCAATACCTTAGCTACTGAGCTACAGCACAGGGCACATCACAATAGCTTAGCACACTGTAACGTATATCTGGTTGAAGGGAGTCACAGACTGGTTATGAAACTGATGAGGAGGGCTGGGACTGTGTGTATTTGAGGTAGAGTTAGAAAATGTGGGTCCAAATGACAAATAAGAGGTTGAAATAAAAGGAGGAACTAATCGATATTGGATTTGAAAATATTGATTGATTTGTCACACGATAGGTATGTGGGTGTGTTTATAAAGAAAGGAACTTTTATCTGAGGAATGTGAGTCCTTTTAGTTATCAGGCCTAGAGAGACATTAAAATGAGACAGCAATCATGGCCCTACTTCCTCCTTGAGCTATGTATTCATCTCTTGAAACTGCTTGCTATTGCCACATGTAGCTAGACATTAACCAAATAATTCCACATTTGACAATATAACCCACACCCTATAGCTTAACAAAGTATAGCCAATCACTAATCAATGTCGCTTCTGTAAACCAATGAGAATTCCTGATAACAACTTTGTATCAGCCCACTCCTTGTCCCCTTTTTCAACTTTAAAAACCCATTTGTAACTGGTGCTAATTACAGTGTATATTTAGGGTGAGGGTGACTTGCATCTGTGTTCCCAGGTTGCGATCCTCAAGCTTGACCCAAATGAATTCTCTATTTATGTTGATTTTGCCTCAACTTCTTCTTTTTAGGTCGATGTGTATGTGTGTTTGTGTATAGAGCATGTTCGAAAGGTCTTTGAACAGTTTAAACTTCACTAACTTCAGAAAAATAAGTGTTATAAATTCACCCCCAAGAACCCTTGAGGTTTTAATTATATACATTTATTTTATACTTGTTTTAGTTTTGTAGATGTTAAATAATGAATTGTTAGTTAAACCATACCCCAGAGAGTTAAAAAGCCAATGACTGAAAAAATCATCAGTTTACAGGACAGCAGATTCAACAACAACTTGCTAAAACGCCAAAATTGTCTCTGCTTGTGAGATTAAAAAACTGGCTAAAATGGATTAAAACTAATAAGGCCAACTGGAGTTGGCCAGAACAAGCTTGCTGAAGTCATAGGCCAAATTTCTACCATGTTTCAAACTAACTCCCCCAAAATGTGCACATGCGATCCATGAGGTAGTGGTAAACAAAACTGTGCATGCCCGAGGATGTCCCAGACCTCCTCTTTTCTTCCACAGATCACCTACTAATCCCAGAAGCTACCTCCTAAACCTTTTCTAATAAAAAGATTGCATGAAAGCCAGCACACGGGACAGATCTGAGCTGGACTCCTGTCTCCTTGTTGGTTAATTTACAATAAAAACCTTCTTTTCTCAAAAACCCAAATTGGGCAGTGAGCTCATTTTCCTTGATAACATTAGTTTTAATCTTTTGAGACAGTCCTTCTGATTGGAAATAGTAAAAACTGACTTCAGCACAAAAAAATGTAATGTTCAACATTCACAAAACAAAGTAAGTATAAAGGAAATTTAAGTTTCATATCGGGGTTAATGTAAGGCAAAAACATTCTGTACATAAGATGGATTTGAGGACATATGTGATCCTGAGAGTAGCAAAGCCTGGGTACAGCAAATATTCCAGGTAGTATTTCAGGCTTTCAAGGCAGTGTAGTTGGTGGGGTCCCAGTTAAGGGCTCCAGACAATAAAGGGGGACTCGGATAATACCTGGTTTACTGTTGGAACAAACCAAAAATTCCACTGAGGTAAATATATGACATGAAGAAAGGATGGAGTTGGGAAATGGAGTGTCAGGGTAGGACAGAGGGACCTGGAGGGCCCAGGAGGGGTGGAGTCAGCTGGGCTGGTAAAAGGCAGGGCTGTGGACACACCCTTCTCTTATTGCTACCCCCACCCTCAGAAACCCTCTGTGACTCTTCCATGCTCTGTGATGCAGGTCTGGGCCTACAGTTAAGACTGGGCACCCACAGCACTCAGTTGCCTTGGGAAGCCATGCTGTTCAAACCATGGAGAATATCCTCTGTTTTCTAAACAGCTATACTGAGACAGGGCTGAGCCCTGACTCACCTTACTTGGATGGATATTGACCAGAAAACAGCCCTCAGAAGACAGGCTCATGAGAAAGTGATAAGACCTGAGACACTGCTCAGAGGCCCTGCCCTGCCCATCCATGGGCAAGATGGAGTGATGGACCTGAGCAATGAGTGTTGCCCAATAGGTGGCCAAGTTAGATATCGAGGAAGGACTACTGGTTGGCTTGGAGTCAGAGCTTCTGTCTCACAACTTTGCATAAGTACTTTGACTTCCTTGATGCTCAGATTCCTCCTGGAGGTAACCACTGATGCCTGTGTTTCACGTGGTGGTTTTGAGTATCACATGGGGTAATGTATGTGAAAGGACTTTACTAATGATGCATACACATGTGAACTTGTGAATATTATCAATGACTAACTATTCTTGGGGTTATCAGAGTTTAATATCCCAAGGGTCTTCCACAGAGTGACTTCTGTTATGAGCCTTGTGCCTCTGCTTCATTGCATATAACATACTGTTCTGGTTTCCCAGACCGGAAAAGTTTCCAGAGAGAAGCCGAAGAGGAAAGGAAGTTGCTTTCTATTCGGAAAAGGTGATTAATCGTTTCCCTTCTGTCCTTGTTCCCACCCCTTCCTTTTTTTTTTTTTTTTTTTTTTTTTTTAGCATGTTCTATTCACTTCAGGGATTCCTTGTAGACTGCTATAGTTGTGGGAGTGGGTCCCCACAGGAACAGGTATGTGAATTGAATGTGTTGGGGAGAGGCTACAGAGTGCATAGTGAGGTCATGGGTGGGGACAATGTGAAAGAGGTAGCAGGATTCAGGGGGCCCCACCCCTGCCAGGCTAACAGACCCTCCTTTCTTTGTTCTTGTCCTGGCTGCAGCTTTGGACCTCCTGCTTCCTGCAGTCCCCTGGGCCAGCATCATGATACCACCCGTTTTCGTCGACTGTTATGCCCAGACCCCAGCTGTCATGTGTGTAACAGAGCAACTGCCGATATCCAGCGACTGCTGTCTTGGGAGTCCCTGAAAGATGCTGCTCCCTCTGTGTCCCCTTTGGCTTCTTCAGCTTCTGCGACTGAGTCATCATTCACTCTGGCTTCCACCCCCTCAGCAACCCCTCCAGAAAACCTAATATTGTCCCCTTGGCCTAAGCCTTCTCCACTGACCCACTTAATTCTCTCACCTGACCTGATCACCCTGTTAGCTGACTTATTTTCTCCCTCACCACTGAGGCACCCTCTGCCACCACAGCCTGCTTCTCCCTTGGATTCGAAGTTCCTCATAGACCATTCCCCACCCCAACAGCTTCCCTCTCCCCATTTCCCACCACATCACATTCAGAGAGCGGAGCCCAGTCTCCAACCTGAGGCCAGTTTGTCTCTGAACGCCATCTTTTTATTTGACTCTACCCTATCCCAAGATATGAACACCTTACCAAATATTTCCCAGGCCATGAATCCCACTGATTCATGTGCTTGTCATCATGAACCACCAACCCCATCTGCTTTACCACTGAAGGACTGCACTGTAACTCAGTCTAAAGCAAGTCCCACAATACTGAAGCCTTTTCCAGAGATGTTATCTCTAGGTAGCTCTGGTGGATCATCCACCTCTGTCCCAACAATCAGAGGCATTGACCATTCATACCCCACATCTTCAGAATTCTCCTGGTGGCAGCCTCATGACAAGGACTTGTTTCCCTCCCCTATTGCACCATATGATTTCATGCAAGAGCTTCTTACCCTTCATTCTTCTGAGACCACTATAGGGGGGCACTCTGTGGTCAACCTCATAGAGCCTATTAACCTTTCATTTCTCAGTCATGACATTCTGGCACTCCTGCAGAGACAAGTCAAAAAAAGGAGTGATTTCCTAATGTGGAAAGAAAATGAAAACAAGGCAGAATCTTTTCCAAAACAACGTAGGCCAAGCTATCAACTAAATTCTTCACAGAAAATGTTAGCCTCAATTGCAGATAAGCAAGACTTGGCAGCCTCCCTTCCTTTTTGGGCCAGTAAAGACAAACTAGAACAACTGCACATCCATCAGCAGCCCCCATATTCTAAGTGCGTTGAGGACCATTTAGAGCAAAAATATGTCGAGCTCTTCTGGGGTCTCCCATTTCTGCACAGTGAGTCTCTGCACCCTACTGTTCTTGTCCAACATGGCCATTACTCCATGTTTGTATTCTTCAGTAGAATTACAAATACGTCTACATTCCAAGAATCTCCAGTGCTTCTCCATCCCCAACTTCTGTCCTTGCCTAGTACCCAACCTCTACCCTTGCCTCAAACCCTGCCCCAGGGTCAGTCCCCACATTGCACTCAGGTCCAGTCCAGTGCTCAACATCAATCTCCACTTCCAGCCCTACAACCTAGTCCTCTATTCCTGATTAGGATCTGTGGACTGTGTTTTCATAGACCCCAGAATGAGGCACGGTCTCTTACGCCATCTGAAATTAACCACCTGGAGTGGAACGTGTTGCAGAAAGTACAGGAAAGTGTGTGGGGTTTACCCTCTGTGGTTCAAAAATCCCAAGAAGACTTTTGTCCTCCAGCTCCCAACCTTGCATTGTTCAGCCAGGCCTTTAAAGCCTATGTTCCCATCTCCATCATTCCTGGAGACTTTCCATTCAGCTGTGAGCTAAGGAAGAAACGAGAGCACCAACTTTGAAAGAGACTCATCCAGAGCAATTGGGGCCTGCCTCACATAATCCATGAGTCTCTGTCAATGCTACATCCTCAGAAAAAAATTTCGGAGCTATCTGAGTCAGAGAGCAATCATGGACCCTTACATAGTTCTTTGGTTGAAAGTCAGAGCCGCAATGTTCTAATGAATTTCGAATCAAGCATCCCTAAAAGCTTCCACGAGAGGAGCTCAAACATGCTTTCCCTGGAGAACATGGAAAATTATCAGGGATATAGCCAGGAGAATGGCCCAAAAGATCATCTGTTGCATGAGCTGGAGACATCTTCAGATGAGGATCTGAGGTCTAACTCTCAGAGAAACCTGGAAAGTCACATGATGCATCTATCAGGGAATCATTCAGGGGAGAGCCTAGGTCAGAAATAACTCGAAAATGCCCTGACAGTACATTTGAGCAAGAAATTTGAGGAAATCAATGAGGGTCAAATGCTTGGGACTGTGCATAGTTCATGGCACTCAATCAAGCAGACAATGTCTCTTCCTGAGAAATTCCAAAGCCAAATAAAACATCGAAATTTGGCAGCATTGGTGAGTGAAGACCACCGCATTGATATTTCCCAGGAGATTTCCTTCCTTAGTTCCAACAAACAAAAGATGTTGGAAGCCCATATTAAAACTTTCCGTATGAGGATGCTGTGGGGCCTTCCCTGCCAAGTCCATGAATCCACAGAAATCTTTAACTTCGAAAGAGGACCTTCTCATTTCCTTTTCCCATTTCGACCTTCCCTCCTCAGCCTCCTCCATTTCTGGTGTAGATTCCAAAAATGGGGTCTCCAAACCCCCTTAGAAGAAGGTTTTCAAGGAGAAAACTTGGGAACAACAAGCTCAGTTCCCATGCTGGATCATCCTCACCGTGTCACCTCACCTGTCGGCAAAGAAAGCAAAGGACCCCGAGAAGACAATTTTCTGATACTGACCATGACTTTACAGAGACAGATTCCGAAGATGGGGCTTCCACGCCCCTTAGAAGAAGCACTACAGATTTTCAAGGAGAAAAGTTAGAAGCAACAAGCTCATTCCCCATCTTGGGTCATCCTCACCACATCATCTCACCTGTGACAAAGAAAGGCAGGGAGCCCTGAGAAGAGAATTCTCTGATACTGACCATGAGCTTACAGAAAGTCCAGACAATTGAGGATGGCAGACAGACTTTTCTGCCCCCACCACACAGCATCATAGGCGAAGTCAGTCAAAAACAGACTGTACTAGCCAGTAGATGCAGCCAAAGGCTCCCCATAAGGCAAGCTAGGGCTCACTGTGAGTGAAGGCATAAGAGAGAGAGTTCCAGTAATAATGTAGAAAGGCTTCAGGGCAGTAGCAGGACCTTTTATGTCACCAATGGGTCTAAAGAGATGTTCAAGGCAGAGGAGCTCTGCGCTCTTCAAACACCATCTAGGAACAACTTGACAACCAGCAAGTCAGGAAGCTTCTCAGTGATAAATGCATAAATAAGCACTTCTACAACTGAAAGTTTCCCATCAAGAATATCAGTTCCCCAAAATCCTAAGTCATCATACCTTAAAATCAGATGTTGAGCGAGTTAAAGTTTAAATTGGCCCAGAGTGAGCATAGCCAAGTTCAAAGCCATTTCACTGACATGTCCCTTGCCTTAGATAACTTGGTTTCCAAGGACTTACTGACTCATGCCCAGGGCATCTCCATGAGAACATGGCAAATTCCCAGGTGGTGCATGTCCACTTGGAGGACAGAGAGATCTGTAAGGAACAGCAGCAAGAACCCACGGTCCATAAGCATGTCTTACAGAAATGCCCAGATAAGAATTTCCCACAAGCAGCTGGGCGCAGTGCCTCATGCCTGCAACCTCAGCATTTTGGGAGGCTGAAGCGAGTGAATCACGAGGTCAGGAGCTTGACACTGGCCTGGCCAGCATGGTGAAATCCCCTCTCTATTAAAAATACAAAAAAAATTAGCCGGGTGTGGTGGCACATGCTTGTAGTCCCAGCTACTCAGGAGGTTGAGGCAGGAGAATTGCTTGAACCCAGCAGGCGGAGGTTTCAGTGAGCTGAGATCACACCACTGCACTCCAGCCTGGGTAAAAGAGCGAGACTCTGTCTTAAAAACAAACAAACAAACAAACACCAAAAAACAAACAACAACAACAACAACAAAAAGAATTTCTCACAAACACTACAAAGACAGTGAGCCTGCCAAGACCCAAAGGAGGAGAGATTGGTGGAGGGGATGCTGGACTGGGGACATCCCAACCGAGGAGAAAGGGCCATCCTGTTCAAAGCAAGACATCAGAGGAGGTGCTTGGGAGCAAATCTTCCCCAACCTTGAAAACACAGCCTCCTCCTGAAACTTTTTCAGAAAATGGATGAAGACTTTTTGCAGTGGTTTAATAAACCCAGCATAAGATATGAAGAACAAGAAAGTTCCCGGGAAAAGGGTACCTCCCTGTCATCATCTGTGCAGAATAGAGGTCGAGTTAAAAGTAGAGCTGCCTTTCCTGGGACTACTGAAGCTCAGAAAATTAGGAAAGACACTGGAAAGTTCCTAGAGGAGAAGCTGGGGCATAGGCATGGGATAGATATCACGTGTCCCCAAGAGCCCCTTTCCTCCCCAGTGGAGCTTGGGAAAGCTCAGCATGTGCCAGAACTGCAGGTCAGAGCAGAGCCTGTCCAGGGCTATCCCTGCAACTACATGGCTCCCTCCTGCAAAGTGACATCTACCAGATCTTGCAGCCAACAAGCTATCTTTGTTGGCCAGAATTATCCTACAAGGATTAGACAGATCATAGACAAGGACAGACAGCCCCAGAAAGTTGAGGCATTTAAGGGGAAGATATTGTATCAAGGCATCCCCAATCCGTGCCCCACAGGAAGCCTGTGCCACATCCAAACCCCACTTGCTGGTGTCAAGTCAACCTGGTGCCTCCAGCCATCCCAACCAGTGCTAAAAGCACTGTGTTCAGTGATGTGCCTTTATTAACTGGACAGAAAATGCTTCCGAAGCATTTCCAGGGAGGAAAATTTTCCCCCACAAAATAATTAACTCCTTGTTGAGAATCTCGATTCTCCCCAATAAACATTTTAATAAGAGTATTTTCTCTGTGTATTGTGTTGGGGGGTATAGATTTTGGGTAACCCAAGCTTGTGGTTAGGGAAAGGTAGGAATTAGCTCAGCTCTTACTGACTGCCTCCTTTGACTTCTAAAATGTGACCAATCCCCTAGAACTCTTGTGAAGGAATGAGTATCATGTGCCTCCAAAAGCCCCTTCTCTCCCTGATGAAGTCTGAAGAGATGACCTCTTTTCTACCTCTTTGCTTGAGACTTACTGGTATTGTGTGGCAGCCCACACCTTCCTCCCCATTCACTGCTTCATCTCCTTTAGAGCAGTAAGGAAGGCAGGCCTTCCATATCTGAAGAGAGGGTCAAGGACAGGTACATTTTTCAGAAATAGTGGTTTAATCACTATTTTTAAAAAGTTGTCATACAAGTTGGTGGGAGTGTTTGGGGTATTGCTGGCTGGCATAGGGTGTCAAGAACACTGCGGATGCTGCTTAAGAATTTGACAAACAGGGCATCCTCATGATTTGGGGAAGCATATTTTGACCTCGATGTTGAGATCTTTTTACTACAAGTCACTTTGGGGAAGTAGTTCCCCTCCCTGTGTATTTCTCCAGGCTGCCTGGATTGATGACATTTTTAATGGGCAAAAAGATCACCTAGCTGTTTGTGGCAGAAATGTTGACCGGGCAACCACCTACCTCCTGGGGTAAAATATAGCTGAGAGGAAAAGATGCCTTAGAATGAATGAGAAAGTAAAAAAGTGGAGCTAGGAAAGGATGAGCCTGCTGGTGGAAAAAGGTTTATGTCCTTCATGCCCATATCATGACCCTTTCTCAATCTGGACTTAGGCACCACCACCTTGAGGATTACCAGGGTGCTGCAGAGCTTACAGATGCCATTTTGGCAGAAGTGTACATGGGGCTGTTCTTTAAGGACTAAAACAGTATCTGCAAGGCTGTTGTCCTGCATAGCATCCCTCTCTTTAGGGAAGGCGATCTTTGTGCCTTCTTTCCAGTTATGTTGATGGCGACATGCAAGATCTTCCCTTAGTGTATATGGTGCACCTATCAGGATGGAGGTGTCACTTATGATCTTCATGGGGTTAGTGGAATATAATAAATATTGTGTAGAACACCTGCAGCTCATGATCTGGAAGTGAGTCCTGGACTATGCATGAGGGTTACAGCTATTTGGTGGCTCACTATGGACCTTTACAGAATGTTCCTTTTACCCAAGTGTATGAACATACCCACCCTTAAAATATTAGAGTATTAGAGGTCTGAAAAGAAGGCAATTACACTTATACAGACTGGGACTAAAAAATGAGATTTGTTTCCTTCTTTTTCTGTCTTCTTTTTTTTTTTTTTTTTGAGATGGAGTCTTGCTCTGTTGCCCAGGCTGAAGTCCAGTGGTGCGATCTTGGCTCACTGCAAGCTCCACCTCCTGGGTTCATGCCATTCTCCTGTCTCAGCCTTCCAAGTAGCTGGGACTACAGCTGCCCACCACCACGCCTGGCTAATTTTTTTTTGTATTTTTAGTAGAGACGGAGTTTCACCATGTTAGCCAGGATGGTCTCGATCTCCTGATCTCGTGATCCGCCCTCCTTGACCTCCCAAAGTGCTGGGATTACAGGCGTGAGCCTCCTCGCCCAGCCAAAAATGAGATGTGTTTTTTGAGGGCACTTGCGGTAGGATTTCCGGAAAAATTTGTGAGTGCTTGGTGTCAAAACAAAAGCAAAACAAAACAAATCAAAATAGATGTGCACTACAGCTCCCTCACTCAACCATCCTTCTCTTTTCCTGTCCATGCTTATGCCACTGACCCTGCAGTGTCTGAAGCTTGGGATTGCAGAAATAATTCAGATTTCGTGAAGGCTTTAAGAAGGACAAAATTGGGATGAAGCCCAGGGCAAAGAACTTGTGGAGGTGGAGAATCAGCGACCAGTGGATGCTGGGGAGATTCTCCATGTTCTTCCTTGTCAGCCTGTCCCCTAAGTCTTGTAAGGCTGGCAGCCATGGTAATTGTTTTAAAACGGCTGAAGGGGGCCCAGTATTTGGTTTGATTTGGTTCTAAAATGAAGGCTGAGAGCCTTGAAATGAAAGGACAGAGTTGGAGTCCGCTCCCCTACTCACCATGTCGATGAAGGTTGTACCTTGGTATCAGACATGAGGCCCCAGTTTGAAGGGGCTACATTATCTGGGGTATATGCCCTGGTGTTCATCATCTTCTGCCAGGAAAATTTAGAACACAGACACACACGAGGAGTTTAGGAGCAGAGGTTTAACAGGCAGAAGATAAGAGAAAGAGAAACAGCTCTCTCTACAGACCAAGAAAAGTCTCCAAGTGGAAAAGACTGGCTGGCAGTGAATGCACCAGATTTTATAGTCAGGTTTGAGGAGGCAGTGTCTGATTTCCACAGGGCTCACAGATTGGTTCAATCAGGTATGATGTTTACATAGTGTACAGGCAAGGCTGGTTGCCCCAACCTAATCTTATTACACAAATGGGCTTTCCAGCTGATCGGTGCCATCTTGTCTGCTCCTTACTGTACATGTGGCTGACAGAGAAAAGAAGATGGAGCCCTCATCTTGAACATGTCTAGTCCCCTAGTTCCTGATGGCATTCACTTGTGCAAGCTCCCAGCTTGCTTGTCTATGTCTGCAGCTCGAATTTATAGGCTGCTCTTTGTTAGAAAATGATTTGGGACTGATTCTTATTAAAAAGAAAAGATTTACTGAGGACTCCCATACCCTTATTATCTGCCTAGGTAATTTCTTCTTAACTACTATATCAGCAGCATTATAGCCCCAAAGTGAAAACAACCTAAATGTTCACCAACTAAATCAATAGATAAACAAAATGTGATATATCCATACAATGGGATGTCATTTGTCCATAAAAAGAAATGAAGTATTGATATGTGCTACAACACGAATGGACCTTGAAAACATCATGGTAAGAAGCCAGACACAAAAATCCACATATTGTATGATTCCATTTAGATGAAACGTCTAGAAATGAAAAATAGAGACAGAAAGTAGACTACTGGTAACATAGGGAGGCATGCAAATATTGAGGGGTGAAGGCTAAGTGAAGCAGAGTTTCTTTTTGGGGTAATGAAAATTTTCGAAAATTGTGGTGATGCATGCACAACACTGAATATGCTAAAAACTGTTGAATGGTATACTTTCGGTGAGTGAATTGTATAGTAAACAAATTATGTTTCAATGAAGAATTTTTTAAAAAGAAAGTTTATGTAGTAGCTTTATTCATAATTGGCAAAATTAGAAGCAACAGAAATTTCTTTCAGTAGGTAAGTAAACTTTTTTTGTATATCCCAAAATGGAATATTATATGCCATTGAAAAGAAATAAACTGGCAAAACATAAAAAAGGAGGAAACCTATTAAGTGATAGAATACAGTCTGAAAAGGCTGTGTGATTCCAACTATATGACATTCGAAAATGGGCAAAACTATGGAGGCAGTAAAAAGGGCAATGGTTGTCAGGGGCTACTGGGGAGGGAGGGATGAAGAAACAGAGCACAGAGGATTTTTAGGGCAGTGAACTATTCTGTATGATAGTACAATAGTGGATATGGGTTATTATACATTTGTCAAAACTCATAGAACGTACAACATCAAGAGTGAACGTTAATGTAAACTATGGACTTTGGGTAATAGTGATGTGTAATTGTAGGTTCATCAGTTGTAACAAATGTACCACTCTAGCATGGGATGTTAACAATTGGGGAGGCTGTGCCTGTATGGAGATAGACGGTATATAGGAAGTTTCCCACTTACTTTTGCTGTCAACATAAAACCTCTGTAAAGAATAAAAGTCAATTAAAAAAAGAAGAGGAGGAGGAGGAGGAGGTTGTTAATATCTCACAAGCCCTAACATCAGAGAGTTGGCATCAACTCTCTGAAGTATTCCCTGAACCCTGTTTTCCCTTCCTCCTGGCAGAAGAATTTTACTTTATCTATCTTCCCATTGTGTATTATTTTTGCTTGTTTTACAGTTTTCTGTAGCATGTTTTATTATACTTGTTTGCAGGTCTCACTTTCTGTACTATGACCTGTACAAGGGCAGAGGCAATGTCTTATTTTACTGATATTTTTACAGTAGCAGGGATACTACGTAGTAAAGTTCAATAAATATTTGTTGTGTGAATTTATGAAGAACATCTTACAACTACTCTTTCATTATTTTTATTTTTTTGAGACAGAGTCTCACTCTGTTGCCCAGGCTGTAGTACAGTGGTGTAGTCTTGTCTCACTATAACCTCCCCTTCTGGGTTCAATCTAATTTCCTGCCTCGGCCTCCCAAGTAACTGAGATTACAAGTGCCTGCCACCATGCCAGGTTAATTTTTGTATCTTTAGTAGAGACTGGATTTCACCATGTTGGCCAAGCTGGTCTTGAACTCTTGACCTCAGGTGATCCACCTGCCTTGGTCTCCCCAGGAACTGGGATAAAACTACTGTTTTAAAGTACAATTATAAAGGATTTTGGCTCAGAACCTGTTCTGCTTCAGGCTTTTGGGGATCCTGAAAACAGCTGCTTCCAAGTGACTTATCCCAGGTACAGTGGTCATGATATGAGGGCGTGAGCATTGAGGAAACTTCCTAGGAAATTGGGAACATATGAAAGTCCTAAACTAATAGGACTGAGCATCCTCAAGTGGTAGCATATTACTCTAAGAGCTTTTGGAAAAAATTCCTCCTTGGAGATAATAAAACCAAGTGCAGTGTGAAATCCAAGACCAGACTTCTGGGTGTAGGTAAATTGGGAAGATGTCATGGAGGCAATGGTGGGACAGTCTCATCCTACCAGAAGCCACCTCTGCCACCTCCCAAAGGCTCCCTAAAATGCTTTGGTAAGAGCTTATTACAAGGCATGGAGGTAGATATATACAGAATGTGTGAAATGTTTTCCTGGGAGGGATGACATTTTAAACTTTTATTTTCTACATTACTGGGAGTCATATATAATATAGTTCTTGAAAACAGATTTTAAGAGGGGGCTAGGGAAAAAAAAAAACTATGAAGACATTGATGCTAAGAGTGGAAAGGAAAAGTTATCTAAGAGGTGATAGAGTACCAAAAATAGCTTTTCCCTTACTTCCCAAATTTGTCAGCATTTAATGACAAAGTGAATATTCTTAACCATACAACTACTTTAATATTAGGGCATACATTTTACTTTAATAAATTACATATTAATATGTGTAAAGTAGAAGCATTATGAATGTAGAGAATTTATTCATTAGGGCTTTGATATTTACTACTGTCTGATTTAGAGAAGTCACTTACCCTCTCTGGGCTTCGGTTTCATTCATTGATAAAATAGGCACATGAGGTCAAGGGCAGAGCCCATGGCTTACAGATGCTTGTGTCTCCCAGTTTCCAGCAGCAAATATTTATGAGATGAAAACTTGGCTGAGGCTACATATAAAAGAGAGGTGGAAGGGTCATCTCTTGGCAGATTTTATTCTCAAGGCATGTTACCTGCTCTTGCATAAATGAAAGGAGACCTGGCCTGGCTTGAAGGCTGTCTTATCCTTTCAAAGGAGATCAGTAACAGTGGTGGCCCATGGGTAACTGTGGTGGCCCATGGGTGTCTAATAAGGAGCTTTATAGTATTAAAAGAAACTTCAGAGAAATTAAATTTAAAGGAGTTTAACTGAGCAATGAAAGATTTGCCATTTGGCCAGTCCCCAGAATCACAGCAGATTCACAGAGACTCCAGGGGTGCCTTGTGGTTAGAACAAATTTATGGACAAAAAGGCAAAGTGACGTACATGAATCAGAAGTGAGGTACAGAAAGAGTGAGATTGATTACAACTCGGCGTTCGCCTTTTTGAATGCAGTTTGAACATTCAGCAATCTATGAGCAGTCGAATTATGGCCGCTGGGATTGGCCAACACTCAGCTATTGTTACAGGTGCATACTATTGAGTTAGATTTTCAATTTGTCTAACTATTAGGGTAGGCTACAATTCATTTGCAAGGACTCAAATATAGAAGCATGGAGTCCTTCTCAAGCCATATTTGTTTGCTTTAACAATAGTTTCAGAAAGACATGAGAAGTTAAGAGCCAGTTCAGATGACAGCTGTCATGATAAAGAGTTTAGAAAAGAATGTGTAGGAAGATGGGTTAGGGGTGGAGGATATTGGGATCATTTAAACCTGACAAGAATCGCCTGAATAAAGTATGACAGGTAGTTGGTATTTGGACATTTGCAGAAGTGATTATATAGAATATAAAGCAGATGTTCTCAAGTTTTTTTTGGATGTCAAGGCACTCAGGAAAAGATCACATTTACATGGCCTACAGTGTAGTCAGGTGAGGTTGCTTAAGACTACTTTCTGCTCTAAGGCTTTGACACATCTAAGTCTCACTCTGCTACCAAAGACTGATGGGATCAGTAGTATCATTCAAAAGACCACCAAGATGGCTAAATAGTAGAAAGGAGAGCCTTATTGCTCTTATCAGTTTGCAAGCCAGGAAGGGAAAGCATCCAGTGTGGAATGAAGGTGCTCTCTGTTGGAACAGGGGAAGGACAGTTTGGCTTTTATATTCATATGCATACATATTCAACAAGTTTGGGGGAAAAGCTATATATATTTATGCGGGAGCCAAGCACACCATAATGAGTAAACATATGTAACATACATCCCATGCTCACTTTGGTTTTAGCACTAAAATGAGGTAGAATTTGGCCCTTTACATCATAAGGTGAACTACAGAACAGAGGTGGTTTGTGTGCCACCTCTATAATCTGGCAGAAACTGGAAATCTCTAATATTAGTAGCTTATCGGAAAAGAATGTTTGTAAGGCTGGTCCACAGTCCAATCAGAGCTGATAGCTCATTTGGTTAGAGGGGGTTTAGTTATAGAAAGTTAGAAATTTGCCATGCCATCCAGGCCCTGAACTCTTGACCCGTAGGTAACTTTGTTTCCTTAACCTAAGGGTCTGCCTTTGTTGATAAAGGGGCATCTATTTTGGTCTCTTAGATCACAATAGCTTAGGGCACTGTAACCTAACCCTGCTTTAAGGGAGTTGCATACTTGTCACCAAATTGATGTGGAGGGTTGGGCCTGGTTGTGTTTGAGGGAGAGTTAGAAAATGTGGGGTCAAAATGACAAATAAGAGATTAAAATAAAAGGAGGAACTAATTGATTCTGGATTTGAAAACACTGATTGATTTGTCACAGGATGGGTGTGTGGGTGTGTTTGTAAAGAAAAGAACTTTTATCTGCGGCATGTGAGTCCTTTTAAGTTATCAGGCCTAGAGAGACATTAAAAGGAGACAGAAATCACAGCCCTATTTCCTCCTTGAGCTACTACGTATTCATCTCTTGAAACTGCTTGCTATTGCCACGTGGAGCTATATAGTAACCCAATAATTCCACATCTGACAGTATAACCCACCCCCTATAGCTTAACAATGTATAGCCAATCACTAATCAATGTCGCTTCTGTAAACCAGTGAGAATTCCTGATTACAACTTTGTATCAGCCGACTCCTTGTCCCCTTTCTTGACTTTAAAAACCCACTCGTAACTACTGGTAATTGGAGTGTATATTTAGGCTGACTTGCATCTGTGTTCCCAGGTTGCAATCTTCAAGCTTGACCCAAATTAACTCTCTACTTATAATAATTTTCCATCAACTTCTTCCTTGTAGGTAGATGTGTATGTGTGTTTGTGTACAGAGTATGTTCTAAAAGTGCTTGAACAGTTTAAACTTCACTAACTTCAGAAAAATAAGTTCTATAAATTTACCCCTAAGGTCCCTGGAAGTTTCAAGTATATACATTTATTGTACACTTATTTTCATTTTGTAGAGTTAAATAATGAATTATTACTGAAACCACGCCCCAGAAAGTTGAAGAAAACAACGACTAATGAAATTAATCAGTTTATAAGATAGGAGATCGAAGAACAACAACAGTAACTTTCTAAAATGCCAAAACTCTCCCTGCTTCTGAGGTTTAAAAATTGGCTAAAATGGATTAAAACTATTAAGGCCAACTGGAGTTTGCACAGAACAAGCTGGCTGGGGTCACAGCCCAAATTTCTGCCACATTTTAACCAACTCCCCACAGATGTGCACATGGAATACATGAGGCAGCATTAAACAAAACTGTGCATGCTGAGGACTTTCAGACCTCCCCTTTCCTTCAACCAATCAACTATTAATTCCAAAGGCCACTCCCTAAACCTTTTCTAATAAAATGACTGCATGAAAGCAAGCACATGGGACAGATCTGAGCTGGACTCCTGTCTCCTTTTTGGTTAATTTACAATAGAAACCATCTTGTCTAAAAAAAACCCAAATTGGGCAGTGAGCTTCTTTTCCTTGATAACATGTTTTAATCATTTGAGTCAGTCCCTCTGATTGGAAATAGTAAAAACTGACTTCAAAACAAAGAATGTAATGTTCAACATTGACAAAACGAAGTAAATATAAAGGAAATTTAAGTTTTATATCTGCATTTATGTAAGGCAAAAACATTCTGTAGATAAGACGGATTTGAGGACAAATGTGATCCTGAGAGTAGCAAAGCCTGGGTACAACAAATATTCCAGGCAGTATTTCAGGCTTTCAAGGCAGTGTAGTTGGTGGGGTCCAAGTTAAGGGCTCCAAACAGCAAAGTGGGACTTGGGTAATGCCTGGTTTACTGTTGGAACAAACCGAAAATTCAACTAGGATAAATATATGACTTGAAAAAGGATAGAGTTGGGAAATGGAGTGTCAGGGTAGGGCAGAGGGACCTAGAGGGCCCAGGAAGGTGGAGTCAGCTGGGCTGGTGGGGTTGGGGCTGTGGACACACCCTCCTCTTGTTGCTCCCTCCACCCTCAGAAACCCTTTGTGACTCTTCCATGCTCTGTGATGCAGGCCTGTGCTTATAGTTAAGCCTGGGCACCCTCAGTGCTCAGTTGCTTCAGGCAGCCGAGCTATTCAGACCATGGAGAATATCCTCTATTTTCTGAACAGCTATACTGAGACAGGGCTGAGCCTTGACTCACATTACTTCGATATTGACCCCAACTTCATCTGCTTGAGTGGGTTGGGGTTGTTTATACTGTACTTGTTCTACGTGGTATTGACCATGTATTCATCACCGACTGAAAATAATAATGTCATCCAAAAGGTAAGGAACTGTGGGTGAACACCCAAGAGAAATGCCCTGTTGTTGTCTCCCAATCCTATTCCCACATTTGTAAAAAAGTTTGGTTGGTACAGAGACATGTCTTAGATGGGAAGTCTGAAGAGAGGATAGAACTTCACTCTTCTATGGAAGAGGTTGGGCAGACGTAGGGGTTCAGGAGGACTAAGGTTTCCATCTGTAGCTTATAGACTACCTATCTGGCTGTGGTGGAGAGTTCCAGGGTAAATCCCAAACACAGTAATTCTGTGGTCCCAGATGGGATTATTCAGAGAGTGTGGGCTCTCTGAAGGAGAATAGTCTCTGCTGAAATTTGATCATGAATCACATTCCCATGTCACCTGTCATTCAACAAAGCCTTCCTTCTTGTTGGGCTGACCAGGGGAGTAATGCTGAGTCTCTGAGCAGAGGCTGGAGCCAGAGCTCTGTCTCTGGGATATTTGTCCTGTGAGGGAGCACAGATGTGACTGTTGGCCTCTGAGTCTGTGCCCTGGATGAGGACTTCTAACTGAGCACATCAAGTGTGGCTCTCACAGAAGAAATCCTCTTTCAGCTTTTCAGAGAAGGGAAAATGGGGAATATTTTATCACCTTTAAAAATTGATAACAAGAACATATTTCTATTAATTAGAGAGTCATATCATTCTTGTATAATGAATGAATGAATGAATGAGCTTCATAGAGAGTGAGAGAAGTGAGTCCCAGCCTGTCATTATGTTTCTTTTGTTCTCAGCATCAGGGCAGAGCCAGGAGGAAAAGGAAAAGTGTGACATTTAAAGGTAATGTCAGCTTGCTCTATCTGAGCTTCAGGGTGACCCTTCCTGTCCCTTTCATGAGCACTCAGTCCCATGATTTCTTAGTATGTCAGTTACTAGATAGTCTCAGAAAACAGAGCCCTCAGAAGACAGGCTCATGGGAAAGCAATCAGACCTGAGACACTGCTCATAGGCCCTGCTCTGCCCATTCATGGGCATGACAAAGTGATGGACCTGAGTAATGGGTGTTGCCCAACTGGTGGCCAACTGAGATATCGAGGAAGGCCTACTGGTGGGCTTGGAGTCAGAGTTTCTGTCTCACAACTTTGCAAAAGTACTTTGACTTCCTCGATGCTCGGATTCTTCCTGGAGGTAACCACTGATGTCTGTGTTTCACGTGGTGGTTTTGAGCATGACATGGGATAATGTATATGAAAGAATTCTACTAATGATTCGACATACACATGTGAACTTGTGAACATTATCAATGACTATTTGCCCTTTTCTACTGATTCTTGGGGCTATCAGAGTTTAATATCTCAAGGGTCTTCCACAGAGTTAGTTCTGTATGATCCCTATGCCTCTACCTTCATTGCATATAACACACTGTTCTGGTTTCCCAGATCGGAAAAGTTTCCAGAAGGAAGCAGAAGAGAAAAGGAAGCTACTTTCTATTCTGAAAAGGTGATTAATCATTTCCCTTCTGTCCTGTTCCCACCCCCTCCTTTTTTTTTTTTTTTTTGCATGTTCATTTCAGGGATTCCTTGTAGCCTGCTGTAGTTTTGGGAGTGGGTAGCCATAGGAACGGGTATGTGAATGAATGTGTTGGGGAGAGGCTATAGTGAGGTCATATGACCTCACATATGGTGAGGTCATGGGTGGGGGGCAATGTGAAGCAGGATTCAGGGGGCCCCACCCCTGACAGGCTAACAGATCCTCATTTCCTTGTTCTGGTCCTGGCTGCAGCTTTGGACCTCCTGCTTCCTGCAGTCCCCTGGGCCAGCATCATGATATCACCCGCTTTCGTCGACTGTTATGCCCAGACCCCAGCTGTCAGGTGTGTAACAGAGCAACTGCTGATATCCAGCGACTGCTGTCTTGGGAGTCCCTGAAAGATGCTGCTCCCTCTGTGTCCCCTTTGGCTTCTTCAGCTTCTGCGACTGAGTCATCATTCACTCTGTCTTCCACCTCAGCAACCACTCCAGAAGAACTAATATTGTCCCCTCGGCCTAAGCCCTCTCCACCGCCCCCCTTAATTCCCTCACCTGACCTGATCACCACCTTACCTGACTTATTTTCACCCTCACCACTGAGGGACCCTCTGCCACCACAGCCTGTTTCTCCCTTGGATTCCAAGTTCCCTGTAGACCATTCCCCACCCCAACAGCTTCCCTTTCCCCTTCTCCCACCACATCACATTGAGAGAGGGGAGCCCAGCCTCCAAACTGAGTCCAGTTTGTCTCTGAACACCATCTTTTCATTTGAGTCCACCCTATGCCAAGATATTTCCCAGGCCGTGAATCCCACTGATTCATGTGCTCATCATCACGAACCACCAATCCCATCTGCTTTACCAACGGAAGATTGCACTGGGACTCAGTCTAAATCAAGTCTCACCGTCTTGAAGAGTTTTCCAGAGACGTTATCTCTAGGTGACTCTGGTGGGTCATCCACCTCTGCCCCAACAATCAAAGGCATTGACCATTCATGCTCCGCATCTTCAGAATTCTCCTGGTGGCAGCCTCATGCCAAGGACTCTTTTTCCTCCAATTTTGTACCATCTGATTTCGTGGAGGAGCTTCTTACCCTTCACTCTTCTGAGGCCTCTTTAGGGGGGCACTCTGTGGACAATGTCATACAGCCTGGTAACATCTCTTTTCTCAGCCATGATACTCTGACACTCCTGGAGAGACAAGTCAAAAAAAGGGGTGATTTCCTGATGTGGAAAGAAAATGGAAAGAAACCAGGATCTTGTCCAACACAGCTTAGGCCAAACTACCAACTAAACTCCTCACGGAATATGATAACCTCAATTGCTGTTAAGCATGACATGGCAGAATCCTTTCATTTTGGGGACAGTAAAGACAAACTAGAGTGGCAGCACATCCATCAGAAGCCCCCATATTCTAAGTGTTTTGAGGACCATTTAGAGCAAAAATATGTCCAGCTCTTCTGGGGTCTCCCATCTCTGCACAGCGAGTCTCTGCATCCTACTGTTCTTGTCCAACCTGGCCATCCCTCTGTGTTTGTATTCTTCCATGGCATTACAAATACATCTATATCCCATGAATCCCCAGTACTTCCCCCTCCCCAACCTCTGTTCTTGCCTAGTACCCAACCTCTACCCTTGCCTCAAACCCTGCCCCAAGGTCAGTCCCCACATCTCACTCAGGTCCAGTCCGAGGCTCAACATCAATCTCCATTCCAAGCCCTACTACCTAGTCCTCTATTCCTGATTAGGGAGTGTGGAGTGTGTTTTCATAGATCCCAGAATGAGGCACAGTCTCTTACGCCATCTGAAATTAATCATCTGGAGTGGAACGTGTTGCAGAAAGTGCAGGAAAGTGTGTGGGGTTTACCCTCTGTGGTTCAAAAATCCCAGGAAGACTTTTGTCCTCCAGCTCCCAATCCTGTATTGGTCAGAAAGCCCTCCAAGGTCCATGTTCCCATCTCCATCCTTCCTGGAGATTTTCCACTCAGCTCTGAGGTAAGGAAGAAACTAGAGCAACACATTCGAAAGAGGCTCATCCAACGCAGATGGGGCCTGCCCCGCAGAATCCGTGAGTCTCTGTCATTGCTATGTCCTCAGAGCAAAATTTCAGAGCTATCAATGTCAGAGAGCATTCATGGACCATTAAATATCTCTTCGGTTGAGGGTCAGAGGCACAATGTTCTAAAGAAGTCCGGATCAAGCATCCCTAGAAGCTTCCACGAGAGGAGCTCAAATATGCTTTCCCTGGAGAATGTGGGGAATTATCAGGGATACAGCCAGGAGAATGCCCCAAAAAACCATCTCTTGCATGATCTGGAGACATCTTCAGATGAGGATCTGAGGTCTAACTCTGAGAGAGACCTAGAAACTCATATGATGCATCTGTCAGGGAATCACTCAGGGGAGAGCTTAGGTCAGAAACAACTGGAAAATGCCCTGACAGTACATTTGAGCAAGAAATTTGAGGAAATCAATGAGGGCCGAATGCCTGAGACTGTGCATAGCTCATGGCACTCAGTCAAACAGACAACATCTCTTGCTGAGAAATCCCACAGCCAAATAAAACATCGAAATTTGGCAGCATTGGTGAGTGAGGACCACCGCATTGATACTTCCCAGGAGATTTCCTTCCTTAGTTCCAACAAACAAAAGATGCTAGAAGCCCATATTAAATCTTTCTATATGAGCAGTCTGTCAGGCCTTCCCTGCAAGGTCCGTGAATTGATAGAAATCTTCAAATCGAAAGAGGATCTTTCCAATTCCTTTCCCCATTTTGACCTTTCCTCCTCAGCCAGGTTTATTTCTCAGGGAGATTCCAAAGATGGGGTCTCTAAGTCTCGTAGACGAATCACTTTTCAAGGAGAAAAGTTGGGAACAACAAGCTCAGTCCCTGTTCTCGATGGTCCTTATCCTGTCACCTCACCTGTTGGCAAAGAAGAACCGGGGACCCTGAGAAGACAATTTTCTGATACTGACTATGACCTTATAGAGAAAGATTCCAAAGATGGTGCCTCCACGCCCCTTAGAAGAGGCACTACAGATTTTCAAGGAGAAAAGTTAGAAACAACAAGCTCATTCTCCATCCTGGGTCATCCTCACCTCGTCACCTCATCTGTTGACCACGAAAGGCATGGGAATCTGAGAAGAGAATTATCTGATACTGACAATTATCTTACAGAAAGTGTCCGGACAACTGAGGATGGCAGACAGACTTTTCTGTCCCCCACACACGGCATCATAGACGAAGTCAGTCAGAAACAGACTGTACCTGCCAGTAGATTCAGTGCCGAGCTGCCCATACTGCAAGCTGGAGTTGGCCATGAGTCAAGGGATAAGACAGAGAGTGCCAGTAATAATGTTAACAGTCTTCGGGGCAGTAGAAAGACCTTTCCTGTCACCAACTGGTGGAAGGAGATGTTCAAGGAAGAGGAGATCTGTGCTCTTCAATCACAAACTAGGAACAACTTGACAACCAGCAAGTCAGGAAGCTGCTCAGTGACAAATGTGAAAGCAAGCACTTCTCATGAAACTGAAATTTTCCCACCAAGAATGCCAGTTCCCCAAGATCCTAAATCATCACATCTTAAAAATCAGATGTCGAGCCAGTTAAAGTTGGTCCAGAGGAAGCACAGCCATCCTCAGAGCCATTTCACTGACATGTCTCCGGCCATAGATAACTTGAGTTCCAAGGACTTACTGACTCATGCCCAGGGCATCTCGAGTCAGGACATGGGAACTTCCCAGGTGCTGCATGTCAACCTGGAGGACAGAGGGATCCCTGTGGCACAGCAGCAGGAGCCCAGGGTCCCTATGCATGTCTTACAGAAATGCCAAGTTAAGAATTTTTCACCAGCTACAAAGAGAGTGAGCCCTCTAAGACCCAATGGAGGAGAGCTTGGTGGAGGGGATACAGGGTTGGGCACATCCCAACTCAGAAGAAAGAGCCATGCTATTCATAACAAGACATCAAAGGAGTTGCTTGGGAGCAAATCTTCCCCAACCTTGAAAACACAGCCTCCTCCTGAAAACCTTTTCAGAAAATGGATGAAGACCTTTTTGCAGCAGTTTAATAAACCCATCCTAACATATGAAAAGCAAGACAGTTCCCAGGAAAAGGGTAGCTCCCTGTCATCATCTGTGCAGAATAGAGGTCGAGGTAAAAGTACTGCCTTTACTGGGACTATTGAAGCTCAGAAAATTAGGAAAGACACTGGGGAGTTCCTAGAAGAGAAGCTGGGACATAGGCATGGGATAGATATCACCTGTCCCCAGGAGCCCCTTCACTGCCCATTGCAGCTTGTGAAAGCTCAGAATGTGCCAGAACAGCAGGTCGGAGCAGAACCTGTCCAGGGCTATCACTGCAACTACATGGCTCCCTCCTGCAAAGTGACATCTACCAAATCTTGCAGACAACAAGCTATCTTTGTTGGCCAGAATTATCCTACAAGGATTAGACAGATCATAGACAAGGACAGACAGCCCCAGAAAGTTGAGGCATTTAAGGGGAAGATACTGTGTCAAAGCCATCCCCAATCCATGCCCCACAGGAAGCCCGTGCCACATTCAAAGCCCACTTGCCAGCGTCAGGTCAGCCTGGTGCGTCCAGCCATGCCAACCAGTGCTAAAAGCACTGTGTTCAGTGATGTCCCTTCACTAACTGGACAGAGAATGCTTCCGAAGCATTTCCAGGGAGGAAAATTTCCCCCCACAAGATAATTAACTCCTTGTTGAGAATCTTGATTCTCCCCAATAAATGTCCTAATAAGAAGGATGTCTTTTCTGTGTATTGTGTTGGGAGGTGTAGGTTTTGGGTAACCCAAGCTTGTGGTTAGGGAAAGGTAGGAGTTAGCTCAGCTCTTACTGACTCTTTTGGTTTTTAAAAGGTGACCAATCCCCTGGAGCTCTTGTGGAGGAATGAATATCATGTGCCTCCAAAAGCCCCTTCTCTCCCTGATGAAGTCTGAGGAGATGAGCTCTTTTCTACTTCTTTGCTTTAGACTTACTGATATTGTATGGCAGCCTGCACCTTCCTCACCATTCACTGCTTCATATCCTTTAGAGCAATAAGGAAGGCAGCCCTTCCATATCTGAAGACAGGTTCAAGGACAGGAACATTTTGCAGAAATAGTGGTTTGAGCGCTGTTTAAAAAAAGTTGTCACAGACCACAGTATCTTATAGGTTGGTGGGAGTGTTTGGGATATTGTTGGTTGGGGTAGGGTGTTAGGAACACTGAGGATGCTGCTTAAGAATTTGACAAGCAGGGCATGCTCATGATTTAGGGACGCATATTTTGACCTCAACATGGGGGTCTTTCTGCTAACAAGTCACTTGGGGAAGTAGTTCCCCTCCCTGTGTATTTCTCCATGCTGCCTGGATTGATGACATTTTTACAGAGCAAAAAGTTCACCTAGCTGTCTGTGGCAGGAATGTTGACCAGGCAACCACCTATCTCCTAGGGTAAAATGTAGCTGAGAGTAAGGAAAAGATGCTTTAGAATGAATGAGAAAGTAGGAAACAAGTGAAGCTAGGAAAGTGTGACCATGCTAGTGGAAAAAGGTTTATGCCTCATCATGCCTATTTCATGACCCTTTCTCAATCTGGATCTAGGCACCACCCCCTTGAGGTTTACCAGGGCACTCAAGAGCTGACAGATGCCATTTTGGCAGAAGTATACATGGGGCTCTTCTTTAAGGACTAAAACAGTACCTGCAGGGCTGTTGTCAACATGGCATCCCTCTTTTTAGGGGAAGTGATCTTTGTGCCTTCTTTCTAGCCATGTTGATGGCAACATGCAAGATCTTCCCTTAGTGTATACAGTGCACCTATCAGGATGGAGGTTTCACCTATGATCTTCATGGGCTTAGTGGAATATAATATTGTCTAGAACACCTGCAGCTCATGGTCCTGAGGTGAGTCCTTGACTACGCATGAGAATTACAGACATTTGGAGGCTAGCTATGAATCTTTACAGAATGCTCCATACGGCTAAGAGTGTGCACATACACATCCTTAAAATATTAGAGCTCTGAAGAGAAGGCAACTCCACTTATACAGATTGGGACTAATAAATGAGGTGAGTTTTCTAGAGGTCACTTGAGATAGGTTTTCCAGAAAAATGTGTGAATTCTTGGTGCGAAAACAAAAACAAATCAAATCGAAACAAAACAAAACAAAACAGATGTCCACTACAGCTCCCTCACCTGTCCATGTTCTCTTTTCCTGTCCATGCTTATGCCACTGACCCTGCTGTGTCTGAAACTTAGGATTGCAGAAATAATTCAGATTTTGTGAAGGCCTTAAGAAGGACAAAATTGGGATAAAGCCCAGAGCAAAGAACTTAAGGAGATGGAGTATCCATGGAGGGCCCAAACATCCATGTGGATAGGCTTGCCAATGACCTGGCCTCCTAATTCCTCTGTCATTTCATCTTAGGTCCTTTATCTCCATTCCAGTTCAGTTACTGCCACACCCAGAAGCTATCGTCAGAAACAGCTAAAAGTTAACATCAGAAACCCTCTGTTTTTGGAGGCAGAGTATTGTTCATTCGCCCAGCCTGGTGTGCAGTGGCATGTTCTTGGCTCACTGCAACCTCCGCCTACCAGGTTCAAGTGATTCTCCTGCCTCAGCCTCCTGAATAGCTGGGATTAAAGGCACATGCCATGATGCCGGGTTTTTTTTTTTTTTTTTTTTGTAGAGACAAGGTTTCACCATGTTGGCCAGGCTGGTCTCGAACTCCTGACCTCAAGTGATCTGCCTGCCTTAGCCTCTCAAAGTGCCGGGATTATAGATGTGAACCACTGCTCTCAGCCACCTTCTAAGGGTTTTATCTTCAGAGGAATTATACGTCCTGAAATGTCTCTATTGAGTGGTAGCTAAACTCTAGTCTTGATGGACTGATCCATTCTTGCCTTGTAATAGGTACACAGTACACGCTTTAAATGGGTGAATTTTGTGGTATGTGTACTATAATGCAATAAAACTTAAAGGATTTAAAAAGAAGAAGTGCTTGAGGATAATAAGAATACAATAGGATACACCAAAAGGAGTTAACACATTTTTGGAAGATGAAAACCTGGTGGAGGAGAGAAAGCTGATTTAGCAAAGTAGACAAAGCACCGGTTATGCTTATTGCTGCTTCCTTCTCTTCATGAGGCACTGAACATGTTTTATTTCTTAAGTCCTTTCATTGAAGAGATGGTTAAACATACACAAGAGCAGGTAGAACAATGTAACTCCCCATGTACCCACCACCTAAATTTCACAATTATCATTTGGTATGGATGATGCATCCCATGTTTTACATGTGATTAAAGTGCAAAAGTCCATTTAAACATGTTGCCATCCATCTATTAGAAGATATGCCATCTGCCATATGTCAATGCTGTCACATTCCTTTGATACTTATCACATGAGGAACACACTTATGTACAACAGATGTACACAGCATTGGTGACAAACACATTGAGCTTTAATGGCCTTGGCAATCAGTTCTCCTTAAACTTCTCCTTTAAGTCAACCCCAAGGAGTCATTTGAATTTTTACCCACAGTCCACACAAGAAGCAACCTTACAGAGCAAATTCAGTGCACAACGTTGCAGTCCCTTAATCACACAGTAACTATAACATGAAAATAACAGTAGAAACTGTGCATGTTGCTAAAAACTTGAGATTGCTATATAAGTGTTTTCAAATATTTAAAAGAAATTTTTTCTATCACATATTTAAAATGAGTATTCATGTTTCCACTTATATAAATTAGATCAAATATACATGTTTATCTACCCTCCTTCCCATAGTGCAATTAAGAGTAAAAGATTATATGAAAAGAGGCTCAACATCATTAGTCATCAGAAAAATACAAATAAAAATCACCATGAGATAGCACTTCACGCCCACTAGGATGGCTGGAATAAAATAGACAAGTGTTTGAGACAAGTTGGAGAAACTGGAAGCCTCGTACAGTGAGAGTGGGAATGTGAAATGGTACAGCTGCTTTGGAAAACAGGCAGTTCCTCAAAATGTTGGCATATAACCCAGCAAATCCAATCCTAAGTATATACCAAGAGAAATGAAAATATGTGAGTGCAAAGAAACTTGTACACAAAGGTTCATCACAGCATTATTCAAATAGCCAAAAGATGGAAACAATTCAAATGTCCATCAACTGATGAATGTATAAACAGAATGTGGTATATCCATACAACAGATTATTATCTAGCCATAAAAAGGAATAAAGTATTGACACAGGGTATAACATAGATAAACCTTGAAAATTTTATGCTGAGTGAAAGGTCAGTCACAAATAACCACATATGATTCCATTCTGATGTCCAGAATAGAGACATTACACAGAGATAAAGTAGACTTAGAACTAGGTTAATGAGGTGCAAGAAATGTAATAGCTAAAGGATATATGGTTTCTTTTTGAAGTCATAAAAATATTTTTAAAATGACTGGTGATGGATGCACAACTGTGAATATAAAAATCACTGAATTATACACTTAAAATGGGTGACTTATATGGTATGTGAACTGTATTTCAATAAAACTGCTTTAAAAACTGAAGGATTTAAAAAATAAATGCTTGACATGACAGGGACAGGAGAGGATACAACAAAAAGGGTCAACTCATTTTTGGAAGGTGGAAATCTGGTAGAGGACAGGTAATTGACTTAGTGCCTGCAAACCAATTCACACCATGTATTAGTCCATTTTCACACTGCTATAAAGAACTACTTGAGACTGGGTGATTAATGAAGAAAAGAGGTTTCATTGACTGATAGTTCCACAAGTTGTTCAGAAGGCACGGCTGGGGAGGCCTCAGGAAACTTACAATCATGGCAGAAGGCAAAGGGAAAGCAAGCATGTCTTCACATGGCACAGGAGACAGAAAGCTAAGGAGGAAGTACTACACACTTTCAGAAAATCAGATCTTGTGAGAACTTGCTATCACAAGAACAGCAAAGGGAAAATCTCCCCCCATGATCCAATCACCTCCCACTGGATCTCTCCCCCAATACTGGAGATTACAATACAGCATGAGATTTGGGAGGGGACAGAGAGTCAAACCACATCACACCACAAAACTGCAGAATACAAGTGACATGATGGAACCAAACAAGAAATTCGGAGTTACATGCCATAAACAAGGTTCATTGAAATTTTGATTCCTTTTTGTTTTACATTGTATATTAGTCTGTTCTCATGGTGTGGATAAAGACATACCTGAGACTGGGTAATTTATAAAGAAAAAGAGGTTTAATGGACTAACAGTTCCATGTGGCTGGGGAGGCCTCACAATCATGGCAGAAGGTGAAAGGCACATCTTACATGGCAATGGACAAGAGAGAATGACAGTCAAGTGAAAGGGGAAACCCCTTATAAAACAGTCAGATATTGTAAGACTTATTCACTACCATGAGAACAGTATTGGGGAAACTGCCCTCATGATTCAGTGATCTCCTACCAGGTCCCTCCTACAACACATGGGAATCATGAGAGCTACAATTCAAGATGAGATTTGGGGCCAGGCGCAGTGGCTCACACCTGTAATCCCAGCACTTTGGGAGGCTGAAGTGGGTGGATCATGAGGTCAGGAGATCGAGACCATCCTGGCTAACATGGTGAAACCCCGTTTCTACTAAAAAATACAAACAATTAGCTGGGCGTGGTGGCAGGCACCTGTAATCCCAGCTACTCAGGAGGCTGAGGCAGGAGAATGGCATGAACCCGGGAGGCAGAGCTTGCAGTGAGCGGAGATTGCACCACTGCTCTCCAGCCTGGGCAACAGAGCAAGACTCTGTCTCAAAAAAAAAAAGAAAAGATGAGATTTGGGTGGGGACAGCCAAACCATATTATTCCTCCCCTTGCCTCTCCTAAATCTCATGTACTCACATTTCAAAACCAATCATGCCTTCCCAATAGTCCCCCAAAGTCTTGACTCACTTCAGCGTTAAAAAAGTCCACAGTTCAAAGTCTCTTCTGAGACAATGCAAGTCTCTTTAACTTATAAGCCTGTAAAATCAAAAGCAAGTTAGTTACTTCCTAGATACAATGGGGTTACAGGCATTGGGTATACACAGCCATTTCAAATAGGAGAAATTGGCCAAAACAAAGGGGCTCCAGGTCCCATGCAAGTCCAAAATTCAGCAAGGCAATCAAATCTCCAAAATTATCTCCTTTCACCCCATGTCTCACATCCAGGTCATGCTGATGCAAGAGGTGAGTTCCCATGGTTTTGGCATTTTCCTTCCACATTTCCCTAGCAGAGGTCCTCCATGAGGTTCCCGCCCCTGCAGCAAACTTCTGCCTGGACATCCAGGAATTTCTATAGATCCTCTGAAATCTATGCAGAGGTTCCCAAATCTCAATTCTTCTGGGCACCCACAGGAATACCATGTAGAAGCTGCCAAGGCTTTGGGCTTGCACCCTCTGAAGCCACAGCCTGAGCTGTACTTTGGTCCCTTTTAGCTATGGGTAGAGCAGCTGGGATGCAGGGCACTAAGTCCCTAGGCTTCACAAAGCAGGGGGACCCTGGGCCTGTCCCGTGAAACCATTTTTTCCTCCTAGGCCTCTGGGCCTGTGATGGGAGGGGCTGCCACAAGGTCTCTGACATGCTCTGAAGACATTTTTCCCATTGTCTTGAGGATTAACAATTGGGTCCTCATTACTCATGCAAATTTCTGCACCTGACTTGAATTTCTTCTCAGAAAATGGGTTTTTCTTTGCTATCACATTGTCAGGCTGCAATTTATCCAAACTTTTATGCTCTATTTTCTTTTTAAAACCGAATGCTTTTAACAGCATCCAAGTCACCTCTTCAATGCTTTGTTGCTTAGAAATTTCTTCTGCCAGACACCCTAAATCATCTCCCTCAACTTCAAAGTTCTGCAAATCTCTAGTGCAGGGGCAAAATTCTCCCAGTCTCTTTGCTAAAACATAGCAAGAGTCACCTTTATTCCAGTTCCCAAGAAGTTCCTCATCTCCATCTGAGACCACCTCAGCCTAGATTTCATTGTCTATATCATCATCAACCTTTTGGTCAAAGCCATTCAAAAAGTCTCTAGGAAGTTCCAAACTTTCCCACATTTTCCTGTCTTCTGAGCCCTCCAAACTGTTCTAACCTCTGCCTGTTACCCAGTTCCAAAGTCGCTTCCACATTTTCAGGTATCTTTACAGCAGCACCCCACTACTCCCGGTACCAATTTACTTTATTAGTCCATTGTCACACTGCTGATAAAGACATATCTGAGACTAGGTAATTTATAAAGAAAGGTTTAATGGAGTCAAGAGTTCCATGTGGCTGGGGAGGCCTCACAATCATGGTGGATGGTAAAAGGCACGTCTTACATGGTGGCAGACAAGAGATAATGAGAGCCAAGTGAAAGGGGAAACCCCTTATATAACGGTCAGATCTCATGAGATGTATTCACTACCACGAGAACAGGATGGGGGAAACTGCCCCCATGATTCAATTATCTCCCACCAGGGCTCTCCCACAACACATGGGAATTATGGGAGCTACAATTCAAGATGAGATTTGGGTAGGATTACAGCCAAACCATATTGCAGTGTATAAATTTTTTATATATAATTAAAATCTTTTTTTGGAGGAGCTCTTTTTCAGTATATTGTAAAACCCTGTTGAAATGTTAGCATGCTTCAAATGTGGAAAGGGAATCCCAGGTTCTTGCCTGGAACAGAACCTGGGACAAGTGTTTTAAAGTTGGCATGGCATTCTACTTTGGTGTATTAGTACACTATGCCAACTTTGTACAATACTAGGTCTAGGTGTGGTGGTGGCAACTGTGGGAATCAAAGCCAAAAATCTCAAACGTTATATAAAAATGTAGTCAATGGTCTATTAAAAATGTATTTATTTGAAATTTAATGTAATTAAACTTGCAGAAGAGTTGCATGGATGGTAAACGACAATATATTGGTCCATTTGCATTGCCATAAAGAAATACCTGAGGCTGGGTAATTTATAACAAAAAGAATTTTATTTTGGCTTATAGTTCTGCAGGCTATACAGGAAAGGTGGCACCAGCATCTGCTTCTGGAGAGGGCCTCAGAAGATTTTTAATCATGGTGGAAGGAAGACTAGAGACAACATGTCACATGGTGGGAGAGAGAGTGGGGGAGGTGGCATATTCTTTTAAACAGCCAGATCTCATATGAACTCATAGAGAACTCATTTATTACCATGGGGAGGGCACCAAGCCATTCATGAGGGATCCACCACGTTGACACAAACACCTCCCACTAGACTCACCTCCAACACTGGTGGTCATATTTTAACATGAGATTTGGAGGGAACGAAACTTCCAAACCATATCACAACAGTGTAACTTTTATCCAGATTTGCCTATTCACATTCTGACCCATTTGTGATCTCTCTCCTATATCCCTCCCTCCTACCTCCTCTCTTCTCTCTCTCTCTTTCTCTCTAAACACACACACACACACACACACACACACACACACATGGATTCCTGGACATCTGAGAATACATTTCATACATCATCCACTTTCTTCTTGACAATTTCATTGTGTATTTCTTAAGAAAAGAATATTCTTTTACATAGTAAATTATCCCTTTCAGTAAATTCAGCATTGATGTAAAACTTTTAACTAATCTCTTATCCATATTCCATTTTTGTCAGTAATATCCTTTGTGGCTTAAAAATAACCTCCATTACAGGATCCAGTCTAGAATCATGTATTGCATTTAGTTCTCATGTGTCTTCAGTCTCTAATCTAGAGCAGTTTCTCAACTTTTTTTTAATGGCATCACCCTTTTTGAAGAATATATTCAATGTGTAATTTTTATAATCCCTTCTTCTTGGAAAGTTTATGGTGGAGCTTATCTTGCTCTGGCTGTAAAGGACATTTTTACATTTGTGAGTTCTAGGGACCATACAGGCTGTTAGGACCAGACATTATAAACAAACAGAATGAAACCAAACATACAAAACAACAAAAACCATCAGAGATGCAAGGCTATATGGAGATATATTTCTCAACAGAGAGACCTCCTGTAGTCAAGGGAGGGTAGATGTGAGGAGGCAGGCTTAAAGTTTACCTCCTTTTGGGTAGAGAAAATGGAGAAGCTGTGGATACAGAAGACAGGCAAAGCTGTCATCACTGGTAAACCCTCATCAGATGAAAAGGATTGGGTGCCTGGGGTCAAGATGGAGTCATCAGACTCAGTGATGGAATTTAGGCAAGCAGTGTAAGGCAATGACACAAGGCTTAATTTCAGCAGTTCATAATCTAAGTAGAGAAGCTTCAAGGGTTGTAACTGTTAAATGACTGGCTAACATGGGGAGATAAATACATATATACTATAAACAAAATCGACATTGTTTTAAAAAAGTATAGAGGAGCCATAGGAATTGGGGTGAAAAGTTAGAAAGTAGATGGAAAAAAATTAAAAATTTTCATAAAAGAAGTAATCATAGGCATAATTCAAAACAAAATGCTATGCTAAGTTTCAATTGTGCTCATTATAGGTTATATTACACTAAGGAGAAATCTGCTTCCTAAATCAGGATAAGTTTGGTTATGTGGGTTGTGGTTCAGCACAGTTGCTCTGTGAAATTGAGGCAGAATTTTAAAATGCTGGGAAGAAGAGAGGGGGTTTGGTAGAGACAAGAAAGAAGGTGCAAGGCTGGGCACAGTGGCTCACGCTTGTAATCCCAGCACTTTGGGAGGCCCAGGCGGGTGGATCACGAGGTCAGGAGATCGAGACCACGGTGAAACCCCGTCTCTACTAAAAATACAAAAAATTAGCTGGGCGTGGTGGCGGGCGCCTGTAGTCCCAGCTACTTGGAGAGGCTGAGGCAGAAAAATGGCGTGAACCCGCGAGGCGGAGCTTGCAGTGAGCCAAGATTGCGCCACTGCACTCCAGCCTGGGCGACAGAGCAAGACTCCATTTCAAAAAAAAAAAAAAAAGAAAGAAGGTGCATAGGATAGAACACTGTGGTAGAGGGCGCTAGATTTGAGAGCCCTTAGGGGTGAATAGCCTAAAAGAGATTAGAGGAGAAAAAATTACTAAAAGTGTTCCAAATTTTTTGCCAGAGATGGGCCATGCCTTTGTGTCCCTCTTTGTTGCACAGGTTACTCTGTTCTCTAATGGCTTTTGGTAAACATGGATCTTTTTGAAGAAATATGGAGGGGATAGGTTGCTGCTGAGTAAATTCCTGGTTTTGCGCAGGTGAAAAAAAAACCATTGTGTTTGTGGGGAGGTTATAGTTGAGGACAGAGTAGATTTTGAAGGTGTAAATCCATGGCCACGTCACTTTCAAAGACAGTGGGCTCCAAAGGGGGATCATGAAGCAGTAAAAGGTAATAGGTGGAATAAATAGAAAATGTTACTAATGTAAACATACAGTATCATGAAAGGGTGCAGTTGGAGGGTAAGATGGAAGATCTAAAGGGACCCAGGAGAATGGACAGATCAGTTGGGCTAGATGATAGGGGGAAGAACTGTGGGTTCATCTTCCATTTGTTGTCCCTGCCCCACCCTCAAGAACTTCTGGTGTCTGTGTTAAAGTTCCATGATGTAGGCCTGGAACTCTGATCTGGAATGGGGACTCAGCACTCAGCTTCTGATAATGAAGACTACCTTCTTTGTCTCAGAAGCCTTACTGCACCATGGCTGAGCTCCAGCTTGACTTCCTGGGTATTCCTATCCTTGCCTTCCTGTGTGGGATGGGACTCCTCCTCCTATCTCTGTGCTACCTAAAGAGTAATCTGTGTTTTCCAATATTTTGGAAACAGAGAGACATCTGTCAGTCAAGTGAGCCAGAGCTGCACAGAGATTTTAGGTTTTTATTCTTTTCTAACGTGTGTATTTAATGCTAGAAATTTCCTTCTAAACACGATTTTTGCTGCAATTTTGATTTTCAGCAAATTTTGATTTTTCCATTTTCATTTAGTTTAAAATATTTTAAAATTTCTCTTGATACTTCTTCTTTGCCCATGTGTGTTGTTTAATCTTCATGTATTTTGAGATTTTCTGGATATCTTTATGTTATTGATTTCTAGTTTTGCCACATTATGGTCTAAGAGTAGATGTTATATAATTTCTTTTATAGTTATTAAGGTATGCTTTATGGCCCAGAATGTGATCTACCTTAGTTAATGTTCCATGTGAGCTTGAACAGAATGCTGTTGAATGAAGTATTCAATATATGTCAATTAGATCCAGCTGATTACTAGTGGTGTTCTGAGCAACTATATCTTCACAGATTTTCTGCTTTATCTGTCAATTACTAATAGAGACATTTTGAAGTCTCCCACAATAATAGTGGATTTATCTATTTCTCCTTGTAGTTCTACCACTTTTTGCCTCATATATTTTGACACTCTTGTTGTTAGAGGTGTACACATTAGGAATTATTATGGCTTCTTGGAAAATTGATCTCTTTGTTATCATGTAATGCCCCTCTTTATCCCTGACAATTTTCCTTGTGCTGAAATTTGACTTGTTTTAAATTAATATAGCTACCTCTATTTTCTTCTGATTACTGTTAGTATGGTATGTTTATCCCCATCCCTTTGCTTTTAATCTATCTGTGCCTTTATATGTTAGATGGCTATCTTGTGGACCGGACATGGTGGCTTACCTGAGGCGCAATCCCAGCACTTTGGGAGGCCGAGGCAGGTGGATCACCTGAGGTCAGGAGTTCAAGACCAGCCTGGATAACATGGTGAAACCCTGTTTCTACTAAAAATACAAAAATTAGCTGGGCATGGTGGCAGGTGCCTGTAATCCCAGCTACTCATTGGGGCTGAGGCAGAAGAATCACTTGAACCCGGGAGATGGAATTTGCAGTGAGTCAAGATTGCGCCATTGCACTCCAGCCTGGGTGACAAGAGCAAAACTGTCTCTAAATAAATAAATAAATAAATAAAAGGGTATCTTGCGGACAACACACAGTTGGGTCTTATTTTTTAATCTACTCTGACAGTTTGTCTTTTAATTGGTTAATTTAGGCCATTTATATTTAAAGCAATTTTTAAAATACAGTTGGACTAATATCTACCACTTCTGCAACTGCTTACTATTCATTGTACCAGTTCTTTCCTTTTTCTTCCTCACTTTTTTGCCTTCTATGGTTTTAAACAAGAATTTTATACTATTTATTTTTAATTATTTATATTTAAGGTGTAAAACATGATGTTTTGATAAACATGGTGAAATGATTACTACAGTCAAGCCAATTAACATAGCCATCAGTTACTTTTTTTGTGGCAAGAGCATCTAAAACCTACTCTTTTAGCAAGCTTCCAGTATACAATACAGTATTATTAACTAAAATCATGTTGTACATTATCAAGTCTCTAGACTTTTTTATCCTACGTAACTACAGCTTTGTACCTACTCCTTTCCCACTTCCTTCCTTCACTCCCACTGCCCTCATCCCAGTAACCATTGTTCTACTCTGTTTCTATATATTCAACTTTTTATAAAAAAAGATTCCACATACAAGTGAGACCATGTAGTGTTTTTCATTCTGTGTCTTGACTTATTTCATTTAGCATAAGCCCTCCAGGTTCATCCATGTTGTTGCAAATGACAGGATCTCCTTCTTTTTTAAAGGCTGATATATATATCTCACAATTCCTTTATCTATTCATTAACTGATGAACACTTTGGTTGTTCCTATATCTTGGCTATTGTGAGTAATGTTGCAATGAACATGGGAGTGTAGATATCTCTACAAGGTACTGATTTCATTTTCTTTTGGTATACATTATATCTATTTTGTCTGATATAAGTATAGCCACTCCTGCTCTCTTCTGGTTACCATTTGCACGAAATACCTTTTTCCATCTCTTTACTTTCAGTCTATGTGTGTTCTTAAAGCTAAAATGAATCTCTTATAGGCAGTATAATAGTTATATCTTTATTATTATTATTATTTACTTTTTAATTTATTTATTTTTGAGACAGAGTTTCACTCTTGTTGCCTAGGCTGGAGTGCAGTGGCACGATCTCAGCTCACCACAACCTCCACCTCCTGGGTTCAAGCTATCCTCCTACCTCAGCCTCCTGAGTAGCTGGGATTACAGGCATGCGCCACCATGCCCAGCTAATTTTGTATTTTCAGTAGAGACGGGGTTTCTGCATGTTGGTCAGGCCGGTCATGAACTGCCAACCTCAGGTGATCCACCTGCCTCGGCCTCCCAAAGTGCTGGGATTACAGGTGTGAGCCACCACGCCTGGCCAGTTATATCTTTTTTTAAAACCCAGGCACTCTATGTCTTTTGATGAGTGATTCACATTTAAAATAATTATTGATATGAAAGGATTTACTATGGCCATTTTATTAATTTCTGTTTTGTAGTTCCTTTGTTCCTTTTACCAACTTCCTTTATGATTTGAGGATTTTTTTTTTTTTTTGAGACGGAGTCTCACTCTGTCACCCAGGCTGGAGTGCAGTGGTGTGATCTCCGTTCGCTGCAAGCTCTGCTCCCCGGGTTCATGCCATTCTCCTGCCTCAGTCTCCTGAGTAGCTGGGACTATAGGCGCCTGCCACCACGCATGTCTAATTTTTTTGTATTTTTAGTAGAGACGGGGTTTCACCATGTTTGCCAGGATGGTCTTGATCTCCTGACCTCGTGATCTGCCTGCCTTGGCCTCCCAAAGTGCTGGGATTACAGGCGTGAGCCACCACGCCCGGCTGGTTTGAGGATTTTTTTTAAACAACGATTTTATATGATTCAATTATTCTCTTTTCTCTTAGCTTGTAAATTATATTGATTATTTTTGATATGGGGTCTAGCTCTGTTGCCCAGGCTGGAGTACAGTGGGATGGTAATGACTCACTGCAGCCTTTATCTCTCAGGCTCACAAAATGCTCCCACTTCAGCCTCCCAAGTAGCTGGGATAACAAGAATGTGCCACCATGCCCAGCTAATTTTTAAAAAAACTTTTTGTAGAGTTGGAGTCTCACTATGTTGCCTAGGCGGGTCTTTAACTCCTAGGTTAAAGTGATCCTCCTGCTTTGGCCTCCTAAAGTGTTGGGATTACAGGTATGAGCCACTATGCCCAGCTATAAATTACATTTCTTAAAAAAAAAAATTAGTGGTTGCCCTAGTTTGTAATATATTGCATTTACAGTCAATCTTAATTCACTTTCAAATAACACTATACTGTTTCACAGTGTAGTACCACAGGTACCTTATAATAAAATGTTTCCAATTCTTTCTTCCTCTCACTTATAACATTATTGTCATTCATTTTACCCATCCATGATACTATAATCACAAAAATGTTGTTTTTGGTGTCATTCTTATTATGGCAATTAAGAATAAGAACAATGAAAGTTTTATTTTACCTTCATTTATTCCTTTGTTGGTGCCCTTCCTTTTTTAAAAAGATAGATAGATAGATGATAGATAGATAGATAGATAGATAGATAGATAGATAGATAGATAGATAGACAGACAGATAGATCTGAGTGATCATTTTCCTTCTCTCTGAAGAGCTACCTTTAAACTTCTTGTAGGGCAGATTTGCTCGTAATTAATTCCTCCTGTTTGTTTGTTTGTTTGTTTGTTTGTTTTGGCCAGGGAAAGTTTTTACTTCTTCACCTTTGAAAGATAATTTTGCTGGATACAGAATTCTGGGGGTGGGGTGTGGGGTAAAGGGGGTGGGCTTCTAGGCTTCTAGCAACACTTCAAATATTTTACGCTATTCTTCTTCCTTGCATTGTTTATCATGAGAAATCCAAAATTTTTATTCTTGTTCCTCTATAGGTAAGGTGTTTTTTACTCCTCTGGATTCTTTCAAGATTTTTTTCACTGGGTTTTCTGCAGTTTGAGAATGATATGCCCAGCTGTATATATATATATTTTTTGAGACAGAGTCTCACTCTGTCGCCCAGTCTGGAGTGCAGTGGTGCAATCTCGGCTCACTGAAACCTCCGCCTCCTGGGTTCAAGCGATTCTTCTGCCTCAGCATCCCGAGTAGCTGTGATTACAGGCACACGCCACCATACCCAGCTGATTTTTGTATTTTTAGTAGAGACAGGGTTTTGCCATGGTGGCCAGGCTGGTCTTGAACTCCTGACCTCAGGTGATCCATCTGCCTTGGCCTCCCAAAGTGCTGGGATTACAGGTGTGAGCCACTGTGCCCAGCCCCGGATGTAGATTTTTAAAGTATTTATTTTGCTCGGTGTTATCTGAGCTTCCATGATCTATAGCAGTCTGTCATCAATTTTGGAAAATTCTGTCATTATTACTTTAAATATTTCTTCTGCTTCATCCTCCCTTTTCCTTCTGGTATTCCAATGATATGTTATGTTACACATTTTGAAACTGTCTCATAAGTCTTGGGTAATTTGGGTTTTAAAATTTATTTTTTTTTCCATTTGCATTCAGTTTGGGAAGTATCTATTGATATATATTGATATATATTGATATATATTCAAACTCACTCATTCTTTCCTTGGTCAAATGTAGTCTCCTGAGGGCCCATCAAAGGCATTCTTCATGTCCATTGTGATTTTTTTTTTATTTCTAACATTTCCTTTTGATTCTTAGGGTTTCCATCTCGTTATTTACAGTCCTCATCTGTTCTTGCATGTTGCCTACTTCTTCCATTAGAACCCTTATTAATCATAGTTTTTTTCTATTCCATGTATGATAAATCCTAAATCGGTGCCATATGTGAGTGCAGAACTGATGCTTACTTTGTTTATTTAGAATTTTTTCCTTGCCTTTTGGCATGCCTTGTGATTTTTAGTTGAAAGCCAGACCCAATGCATTGGATAATAGGAAATGAGGTAAATAGGCTATTAGTGCTAGGATTATGTTAATGTGGCTCAATGTAGTACTTGAGCTGTGTTAAGTGTTTGCTGTTGTAGTATATGACAGAGCCTCCTGAATTTTCTCCAGTTTCCTTGTTTTTGTCTCCTCTGGTATCATTAGCTTTCCCTAAGATTACCTTCTTAAACAGAGTCTACGCCTTGTAGCTCTTTGCGCCATCATCCCCTGTTACTATACTGGAGCTCTGTTAATGTGGTGCTAAGGTATGTAGGAGGTGATACAATTAAACGTCAGTCTTTTAGTCCTGTGTCCCTGGGCTGTGATGTTCACAAGTGTTTCCAAGTCTTTTTTCCCCCACCTCTCAGGTGAGACACGAAGCCTAGAGAGGGCTGGAGTTGGGTAACTTCGCTTTCCTCATGTAGGATCATGCTCTCGTAGTCTTTTTCCCTAATGAGTAGGCCTCTATTATGAAGAACACTCAGTATATTTTCCCTTGTCCCTGCCAGAAGCATGAGAGTTTTCTCATTGCTATTCATTGTGAGAACCTTATCGGTTTCCCAGGGGTAAAACCCATGAAAATCTAGGGGACTCCCTAAGACTGCGACCCCAGGAATTTTCTCACTCTCATACTAGTTCACAAACATCCTCCAGCAATTTGTCAAAGTGTCCATTTAAATGTTCCTACCAGTTTATGGCTTCAGTGGCTTCTGCTCCAGGTAAGCTGATCTCAATTATGATTCTCTTTATTCATTTTTCTGAGGATTTTAGGGGGGTTTGCCCTACAACTTCAATTCCCCAGTGGCTCCAAGAATAGTTATTTTCAATTTGTTCAGCTTTTTGCTTCCAAAGATGGGAGTGGTAAGTTTTTTGAATGTCAGAGCTGGAACCAGAAGTATCCCCTCAGAAAATGATTCCTTATTTTCCTGTTCTTCTTCCCAAATTTATAAATGAGTTCGATTGGCTTAGAGAGACACTTGACATGGGAAGTCTGAGGAGAGGCTAGAACATCACTCTTCTAAGGGAAGATGTCAGACAGGGGTAGGGGTTCAGGAGGACTAAGGTTTCCATCTGAAGCTCACAGACTACCTATCTGGCTGTAATGGAGAATTCCAGGATAAAATCCCAAACACCGTGATTCTGTGGTCCTGGATTAAATTATTTAGAGACTGGGCTCTCTAAAGAACGGTTTCTCCTGACACTTGATCATGAGTAATATTTCCATGTCACGTGTCACTTGACCAAACGTTCCTTCATGTTGGGCTGATGGGGAGGGCAATGCTGAGAGCCTCTGAGCAGAAGCTGGAGCTGGAGTGCTGTTTCCAGGACACAGGTTCTGTGAGGGAGCAAGATGTGACTGTTGGCCTCTGAATCTGTGCCTTCCTTGAACTGAGGACTGCTAACTGAGAACATCAAGTGTAGCTCTCATAGACAAAACTGTCCTTTGAATTTTTAAAAGGGAAAAATTGGAAATATTTTATCACCTTTAAAACTTGAATAAAGAGTTTTTTTTTTTTTTTTTGAGACTCTCACCCTATTGCCTAGGCTAGAGTGCAATGGTATGACTTGGCTCACTGCAGTCTCCATCTCCCGGGTTCAAAAAATTCTCACGCCTCAGATTCCTGAGTAACTGGGATTACAGGCTTCCGCCGTCACACCCGGATGAAACACATTTCTTTTTTTTTTTTTTTTTTTTTGAGATGGAGTCTCGCTCTGTCGCCCAGGCTGGAGTTCAGTGGCGTCATCTCGGCTCACTGCAAGCTCCACCTCCTGGGTTCACGCCATTCTCCTGCCTCAGCCTCCTGAGTAGCTGGGACTACAGGCGCCCACCACCACGCCCAGCTAATTTTTTGTATTTTTAGTAGAGACGGGGTTTCACCATGTTATCCAGGATGGTCTTGATCTCCTGACCTCGTGATCCGCTCGTCTCGGCCTCCCAAAGTGCTGGGATTACAGGGGTGAGCCACTGCGCCCGGCCAGAAGAAACACATTTTTATTAATTAAGATAGAGGTCATATTATTCTTGTATAATGAATGTCTGAGCTTCCTAGAGGAGTGAGAGAAGTGAGTTCTGGCCTCGCATTATTTTCTTTTTGTTCTTAGCATCAAGGCAGAGCCAAGAGGAGAAAGAAAAATGGAACATTTAAAGGTAAGGTTCTGCCCATTCAACCTCAGCTCCCCAAGGATGACCCTTCCTATCTCTTCCATGAGGTCTCAGGTGCCCAATTTCTGAGGATGTCAATTACTAGATACAGTCTCTCTTAGAAAACAGTCCTCACAGGAGAGGCTCACGGGAAAGCAATCAGATCTGAGACACTTCTCAGAGTCCCTGCTCTGCCCATCCATGCACATGAAGGAGTGATGAACCTGGGCAATGGGTGTTGCCCAATAGGTGGCCATGTGAGATCTATTGTGGAAGGACTACTGGTTGGTTGTTTTGGAGTCACAACTTCTGTCTCTCCACTTTGTATAAGTACTTTGACTTCCTCCTCTTTGAGATAACCACTGACATCTGTGCTTCATGTGATTTATTTTCATTATTTTTATTTTATTTTATTTTTTTTGAGATGGAGTCTTGGTCTGTTGCCCAGGCTGGAGTGCGGTGGTGTGATCTCCACTCACTACAAGCTCCGCCTCCCAGGTTCACACCATTCTCTTGCTTCAACTTGTGAGTACCTGGGACTATAGGCGCTGGCCACCATGCCCGGCTAATTTTTTGTATTTTTAGTACAGACGGGGTTTCACCATGTTAGCCAGGATGGTCTCAATCTCCTGACCTCGTGATCCTCCCACCTTGGCCTCCCAAAGTGCTGGGATTACAGGCATGAGCCACCACACCTGGCCCCATGTGATGGTTTTGAGCACCACATGGAATACTGTATGTAAAAGGACTTTATAAATGAAGCCACTTACATATGTAAGCTGCGTTAATATTATCAATGACAATTTGAGCTTTTCTACAGATCCTTTAGGTTCTTCAAGACCAATCAACTAAGGGCACCCCTAAGGGGTATTCTACTCAGGCTCCTATAAGATCTCTTTGCTTCTAACTTCATCACTATCCTGTTACTCACCCTACTGGCTTGTCAGGTTGGAGAACTTGCCAGAGTGAAGTACAGGAAGAGAGGAAGCTGTTTTTTCTTCTGCAAAGGTGACTCAACATTATTCTTCTTTCCAGTATCCCTCTTTTAGTAGAGTTCATGTAATTACAGGGCATCACAAAAGCCTGGGGTTGAAATGGGAGGAAAAATCCAGCATCAGAATGTAAAAGCCATAGGGAAAGGGGTAAAAGGTATACTGTGAGATAAGGAAAGTGGAGGGGGGGCATATGAAAAGACAGCACGCATTGTGAGGCCTTAGCTTTGCAAGACCTGTCAAGGTCACATATGTTTGGCTGCAGCTTTGTACCTCGTCTCCTGTAGTCCTCTGGGCCAGCATTACAATACCATCCATTTTCGGCAACTATTATGCCCAGACCCCCTCTGTGAGGTGAGTAATACAGCAAGTGCTGAGGTCAAGTGACTGCTGTTCCAGGAGTCCCCAGAAGATGCTGCTCCCTCTGTGTCGCCTTTGGCTTCCACAGCTTTTGTGACCAAGTCATCATTCACTCTGACCTCTGCCCTTCCAGCAACCCTTCCAGAAGATCTAATACTGGCTCCTCTGCCTCAGCCTTCTCCACTGCTCTGCTCCATTCTCTCACCTGACCTGAATATCCCCTTAGCTGACTTATTTAAACTCTCACCGCTGAGTGACCCTCTGCCACCACAGCCTGTTCCTCCCTTGGATTCCAAATTCTCTGTGGACCATTTCCCACCCCAACAGCTTGCTTTTCCCCCTCTCCCACCACAACACACTCAGAAGGCAGATACTGATCTCCAACCCAAGGCCTCTCTGTCTCTGAGCCCCACCCTTGACCCCACCCTTTCCCAAGATATCAATCCCTTATCAGATGTTTCCCAGGCAATGAAGCCCACTGATTTATGTGCTTGTGATCATACACCACCAACCCTGTCTGCTTCACCACCACAGGACTGAACTGTGACTCAATCTAAATCAAGTTCCATCTTATTGAAACCTGTTTCAGAGATATCCTCTATGGAAAGTCCTATTTGGTTGTCCACTTATGTTCCAACAATCAGAGGCATGGACCATTCCAACTCAGAATTCTCATGGTGGCAGCCTCACGTCAGGAACATGTTCCTCCCCAGATTACCATAACCTTATTTTCAGCCGGAGCCTGTTTCCCTTCCTTCACCAGAGACCTGTTGCTGGGGAGACTCTGATACCAAGCACTTGGAGGCCAGTAGCCGTTCGTTTTTGGCCTTAAGATACAGGCACTCTTGGAAAAACAAATAAAAAAAAAGAATGGCTTTCCAGATTTTGGAGAAGAAAGAAAAGGAGAAGGGATTATTTTCAAAATAAATGTGGTCAGAATATTAACTGACATCTTCAGGAAATTTATTGCAGTCACTTGTTGATGAGCAGGACACCACAGCCCCCCAAACCAGCTGGAACACCAAAGGCACACCAGAGCAGCTGAACGTTTGTCAGCAGCTCCTGTATGTCAAAACTTTGGGGGGAAATTTGCAACAGAAATATAGCCAGCTCTTCTAGGGTCTTCCCTCTCTGCATAGTGAGTCCTCAGTGGCTACTCTCCTGGTCTCTAGGAGAAGCTCCTCACTAGTATCTTGCTTTATTGTATTCAATACAGTCCAAATGCATGATCAAGAATCTCTACCACTTCCTCAGTTCCACCGTCATCCCCTCACCCCTATACATCCCCAATCCTTTCCTCAAACCAACCACCAACCCCAGATCCTACCTATCACTCAGGACCATTCCCAGGCTCACCTTCACTCCTCACTCCCTACCCTACCATCATCTTCTCCATCCCAGGTTGAGGACTGTGGAATATCTTCCCATATACTCCAGAATGAGGCTGACTCTCACACCTCAAATCAACATCTGGAATGGCATGTGTTGCAGAAACAACAGGAAGGTTTGTAGGGTTTAGTCCCTTTGCTCCAAAAATCTTAAGAAACCCTTCATCCTGCAGCTCCCAACCTTCCATTGGTCAGCCAGTCCTTCCAGGCCTATGTTCCAGTCTCCACCTTTCCTGGTTATTTTCATATCAGAAATGATCCCCAAGAGAAATTGGAGCTCCATGTTCCAAAGAGGCCAGTCTTACACTGGTGCCTCCATACCTGCAGGAATCTAGGATATCTAGCACTGATGAAGCCTTGGTGCAAATCAACAGAAATATCTTAGCAGAATTGCAGACATACTCACTCACAACCCCTTGAGCTTCAGGGCCACAGTAGCAAAAATCTAGGGAAGACAGAATTGAGTCTCCCAGGAAGTTTCCATGAAAGGTCCCAACAAAGTTTCAGCTATGAAATGACACGGCAAAGAATCTTGGGTATATCTTAGAGAAGTGTTCATTACACAACCCACCAATGGTCTCAGAAAACTACCTGGTGAAGGGTTTGAGGGCTGTCTCTGACAGAAAAAGTAACTGAGTAGATCACTCAAGGAATGAATTACTAAGTATTTCAAGGAGGAACTTAGACCAGAATCAAGTGAAAACCATTCTTAGATTACATTTGAGCAGGAAGTTTTGGCAGGTCACTTTGGATAGGATTCCTATCAGAGTATGTTGTTCATGGCTGGCTAATAATACATTGCCTCCTTCTGGGAGTTCCCATACCAATAAGGAAAACAGAAATGTGGCACCACTGGTGGGCAGGGTGTACTGCAAGATTAACACTCTGGAGGTTTCCTTTCTTGATTCCAAAACCCATCAGGTGTTAGAGGCTCATATGATGAGGGTTAGGGTAAGTCAGAGGTGGGCTCTACCCTTCAAGGGTCTTGAATCCATAAAATTCTGTATGTTGAGAAAAGCCAAAACATGGCCTCTTCCCCAATTTAACTTTCCTTTGTCTGCCACCTATATTTCTAGGATGGTTTCTAAAAGTATGGTTTCAAGGTCCCTTGAGGGATGCTCTAACGCTTTTCAGGGAGACAAGTTAGAAATGACAAATCCAGTTCCCAGCTTGGATTGTCCTCTCCCTGCCACTTCATCTGTAAACACAGGACAGGGAGCCTTGAGACAATCACCCTCTGCTACTCGCCATAAGCTTATAGAGAATGCCCAGACAATTGAGAATGGCAGATAGACTTTTCTGCCCTCTACACACAGCATCGTAGACAAAGAGAATCAGAATGAGACTGTACTAGCCAACAGACACAGCTCAGAGCTGTCCACAAGGCAAGATGGGGGTAGAGATGAATCAAGGAATGAGAAAGTGAGTCCCAGCAATAGTGTAGAAAGGCTTCAGGGCAAACAAAATGGTAGCAGAGACTTCAGAACATTTTTCTATGTCTAACATGTCCAGGGAGATAGAGGAGCTCTGTGCTTTTCAATCACGATCTACTGATGTCTTGACAACCAGTGAGTTGGGAAGCTCCTCAGTGATGAATGTGAATACAGATAAAGAAGAAACTACTCTGACCACCAAATACTCCCCACCAAGAATATTGATTGCTGAAGATCCTAAATCATCAGACTTTAAAGGACAGCTGGTGAGTTAAAGTTTAAATTGGAGAGTGGGGAGCATAGTCAGGCTCAAGGCTGTCCCAGAGACATGTTCTTTACTTCAGATAGCTTGATTTCTGATTCCTCACTGGCTCACTCCCTGACTGTCTCCAGTGAGGACAGGGCAGCTTCCCAGGTACAGCATATCCACCCGGACGATGGAGGGATCAGCAGGAAGCAGTTGCAAGAGCCCCAAGTCTCTAAGTACGTCTTACGGGAGTGCCAGGATAAGAATTTCCCATCAGCCAAGAGGGGACCCAAAGCAAGAGCCTTTTGGGACCCAAAGCAAGAGAATGTGGGAGCGAGGACTTGGGATTAGGGACATCCAAAGCCACAAGGAAGAGCCATCTTGGCAAGGACAGGAAATTAGAGGAGACTTCAATGTCTCTGTCATAGAAAGAACCATTTCGTCCTGAAAGTTACTTTGGAAAAAAGATGAGGCATTTCTTCAGTGGATTGATTTCAAGAGAAAAAGCAATGGGCAAGAAAGTCCCATGCAAAAAGACAAGTTAATACCAGCCTTTCTACAGCACCAAGACCTAGTTGAAGGTAGACCTGTCTTTATGAGGACTCGTGAAGCTCTTGAGCTCATGACAGCCATTGGGAAGATACTAGAGGAGAAACTGGCATGTAGGCAGGAACCTGAGGACTTGGAATTAAGTCAGCTGAAGAAGAGCCACAGACTCAGGCAGAGCCTGACAACAGACAACCCTCCAACTATGGGCTTCCCTCTGAACAGTGGCAAGGGGAAGGGTCAAGTACCAACCCTTATAACCAAGAAGCTGTCTCTGCTGGCCCAAGTTACCTTTCAAGTGTTTGATGGATCAGGACTAGGATTAGTCATCCTCAGAAAGTTGTGACATTTGAAGAACAGCTATTATGCCAGAGTAATCCCCCTTCCCTGCCCTCTAGTGAGCCTGTGTCCCATCCAAGCCCCACCTGCATGCAAGTATGCCAGGTGCCCCTGGCTGACATTACACCAGCTTAAGGCACTGTGTTCAGAGATTTGACCCTTCTTTGCAAACAGAAAATGCTTCTCCAGCACTTACGGGAAGGAAAAATTTTCCCCAAAGAATAATCCAGTTCTTGTAGAGCCTCTCAGTTTTCATGATAATATATCCTCTGATGAGAGCAATCTCTTTTTAACATAACCAAGAATATTGACCTTCCCCAATAAATGTTTCTTTTAATATGGAGTGGTGTTCTCTATGTACTGCTCTGGAGGTGTGGGTTTTGGGTATTCCAGAGCTTGTGCTCAGGGAAAGGAAGGAATTAGTTTAGGTCTTACTGTTTTTCTCTTTTGGCTTCTAAAAGATGACCAGTCCCTTGTAGGGAGCCTGATAATGGCCTTCTCAGTCTTATCCTAGGGTCTTTTGACACTGTTCAGATGTCCTGTAATTAAAACACTATTATTTCATAAAAGTACAAAAAGTTTACTCTAAAACCTTTCAAGGCTTTTCAAAGTGAGAAAAACCCTTTGAAAAACCCAAAGTCCAGAATTTGACTCAAATCATCCTTTTACTGGCTACCTGGCTATCTTAAACTATATACAGCTGTAGAGTACAGTGAGTTACTTTGGCATTATAAAGCCAGAAATTCCCTTGCTGCCTCCAGGAAGTTCGTTCTCTCTCTTTCTTTTCTTTCTTTCTTTCTTTCTTTCTTTCTTTCTTTCTTTCTTTCTTTCTTTCTTTCTTTCCTTCCTTCCTTCCTTCCTTCCTTCCTTCCTTCCTTCCTTGTTTCTTTCTTTCTTTCTTTCTTTCTTTCTTTCTTTCTTTCTTTCTTTCTTTCTTTCTTTCTTTCTTTCTTTTCTTTCCTTTCCTTTCTTTCTTTCTTTCTCTCTCTCTCTCTCTGTTTCTTTCTTTCTTTCTTTTTCTTTTTTTTTTTTGAGACTGAGTTTCGCTCTTGTTGCCCAGGCTGGAGTGCAATGGCATGATCTCGGCTCACTGCAACCTCTGCCTCCTGGGTTCAAGCAATTCTCCTGCCTCAGCCTCCTGAGTAGCTGGGAATACAGGCATGTGCCACCACATGGTGGCTAATTTTGTATTTTTAGTAGAAACGGGGTTTCTCCATGTTGGTCAGGCTGGTCTCGAACTCCTGACCTCAGGTGATCACCCACCTCGGCCTCCCAAAATGCTGGGATTACAGGCATGAGCCACTGTGCCCGGCCTTTAGGAAGTTTTAGACTTGGAAGTGTGGGAGTTTTTAGACCCTGAAATCAGTGACAGGGAGAAATCTTTTTCTTGGATCTCTTGGTAAGGAATAAATATTCCTCCCAAGAGCCAGCCCTTCTCTCCCTCATGAAGTTTGGGGCAATGTGCCATGTCCCTACCTCCTACCTTACCGTAATGAAAATGAAAATGGGTAGTAGTACATCTTTTCCCTTTCTGTACCCTTTTTGGAGCAGTAGTGGGGATAGAACGTGCATCTCTGAAAGAGGCCAGGAACAAAAATAATTTTCTGAAAACAGTGGTTTACTTTCATTTTTAAAAAGCTACTGACTCCAGAGCATCAGACAGGTGAGTGGTCATTGTATGAGGGATGAATGGGTGGATTTTGCTATTGTGGACACTTACTGGGCTGAGGTATGGTCTAGGCAGTGGGTGGGTCATGCTGAAAAATCTGTTATATGTGGCATGTTACTCTGTCTAAAAAGAACATTTTGAAGTTGACCATAAGGTCTCTTTGCTTATGAGGTTATCTTGAGGAAGAGAAGACTTCCTTCCCTAGGGAATCTTTTCAAGATGCATGGCTTGATCGCACTCTTACAAGACCTAGAGATCACCTGGCAATGACTTGTAGGAATGGTCACCAGGCAGTTACTCAGAACTTGGGAAAAAAGGAGACAAAGACCAAGAAAAATGTAATGGGAGAGTGAGTGGGCAAGGAAAAACAAAAAGAAGAGGGAAAAGTATAACCTCATCATCCTTGCTCATAACTCTATCCTGGCATCCACTGCACCCAACACTCCTTTACCTAGGCCTCACTTCCTAGAGTCTAATAAGGGATTTTTAGAGTACAGTGATTCCACTTCAGTATAAGAGTATGAGGGATGATCTTTGAGCATAAAGACAATATTTGCAGGGATGTTGTCAGACACAATATCATCCTATTTGGAGAAGGTAATCTTGGTCCCTGCCTTCCAACCATGCTACTACATCTTATACCAAGGTTATGATGATTTACAAGTATGTTAGATATGTATTGCTGTGTAATAGATACCTCAAAATTTAGTGGCCTAAAAATATACATTTATTATCTTACAGTTTGTGGATCAGGAATCCAGGCAAGGCCTAGTTGGTTTCTCTGCTTCAGGGTCTCTCACAAGGCTGCAGTCAAGGTGTCAGCTGGGGCTGGGGTCTCATCTGAAGGCTTTACTGGGGAAGGATACACTGCCATGCTCACTTATGTAGCTGTTGGCAGGATTCAGTTCCTCAAGGTCTACTGGACTCAGGTCCTCACTTCCTTGCTGACTGTTGGTTGGAGCTAGCTGGAGGTCACCTTCAGTTCCTTATCATGTGGGCCTCTCCGATGTGGCAGCTTGCTTCATCAAAGCCAGGAAAGGAGAGAGTCTGCTAACAAAACAGAAGTTACATTTTTTGTAAACTAAAATTGAAAATGATATCCCATCATCTGTATCTTTTTTCTACTGGTTAGAAGCAAATCAGAAAGTCCAGCCCACATTTAAGGGGAGGGATAATTACACGTGTGTCAATACCATGAGGTAGAGTCACTGGAGACTTCTTAGAAGACTTCCTAACACAAGGGTCTCTTCTTGGCCATCCCATTGAGTTCACTGAAGCCAAAGTGGCCAAAGGTGCCAAATAGGTCATCATCCTGATCCATATCCAGATTATCAAGGTGGAAGTTGTTTAACAGATGAGTGGAGTGGTGGCTGGTTAAAAACACACACACACACACACACACACACACAAACAACCCACAAATATCAAAGAAGTTGTAGCATCCAAAGAAAAAGAGAAAGTTGGTATGAAGGTAGAAGTGGTGTGGTAAAGTGAAAGGATCCCTTAGAACCACCTGAAATACCACTGCTGGTATTCAAACTTAGAGAAGAAATTAGGGGCAAAAGATCAGGAAGTAAGACTGGTCCTAGGCAGGAGGGTTCATACAGGCACTCGATTTATTTCCTCAGCTTTCATTTCTATCCATGTCTTTGCTCTGCGTTATGAATTGGCTTCATTAAGACTTTGTGTTTGGCAAGTTCATAGCTATATTCTCCAGGCTTCAAGTGCAGATAAAAATAGGTTGCCTCCCCCACTGGTGTTCCTTCAAAAGTTCCACTAGTACCCTACTGGCTCCAATTGGGTCACATGCCCATTCCTAACCAATCACTATCGCCAAAAACGTGGAATGATCTTTTTGGCCAAGTCTGAGTTACATACCATCCTCAAAATAGGAGTGTTGGGAAAGGCAACTCCACCTGCACATAGACTGAAACGAAGTTGGGGTTAGTTTCTCATAAGGCAATAGAGGAAATATTTCCAGAAGGTGAGTAAATTCTGGGTGACAAAGATAAAATGGATTTACTAAAGCCCTCTCTCTTACTGCTCCATTTCTTCCTTCTTGTTCAGAGTGATGTCATTGACCAAAGCTTACAGTTCAGGAAGAATGGTAATTCTGTGGATGCCTTGGGTGGGGAAAAAGTTGGGATTGGGGTTCAGGGTAAGGAAACCTCAATGTGAAGGAAATCAGTTGAAGGCCTCAACATCCAGGTGAATAGATGTCATCTTAAAGCGCTTTACCTTCATTCCAGTTCAGTTACTGCCATGCCCTAGAACTACCAGGAACATCTCTGCTTTTTGAAAAAATACAGTCTGACAGTCCACCCTTTATCCTTCTCACTTATGCCCTCAGTATGCCAATTCTTCAACCAGTTCAGGAATTGTAAGCCACTTTAAACTTTCTCCTTGTCAGTCCAATACCCTTTTAATTTCCTTCCTCTCTAAGAAAAACTTCATGATGCACACTTAACCACAAACCTGGTTAAGATCTGGACTTTATGGTCTACTCCAAACAACCTATCCCAGTGTCTTTTCATCTTTCCTGCCTGGAAAAATCCAACTTGCTACCTTTACTAGACCTGTCTTCTAAAAACAAGCTGATTCTTTTTGGATAAAATCACACAATTAAGTGTTTGGTGCCACCATTAATTCATTATCTACAACTAATGGCCAGTTTCTAACATTGCCTGAAAATAATCCATTCATTCCTCCAGTGAGTACTTTGTGCTAGGCAGTCTTCTAAGCACTTGGGACACACCAGTGAGGAGGCAAAGCTCTCTGTCTTGTGGAGTTTATCTTATTATTTTCTTGGTAAATTTATTTGCTTATCTACTCAAAATTACAATTTCACTTTCCTAATTTTCTCCACCCCATTCACCCATTGAACATATGTGCTGGACCACATATATTACAAAGGAATGAGAAGCCAACAGATGGGAACCTTTCATCATAAAACTTAAAAATATCTCAAACACCTTGAACTCCCATCAAATAACTTTGCTCTTTCCTTCCATTATACTGAAAGAGGTTTCCCTCAGATACCTGCCTTGATCCTCCCAAGCTGTGATCCGTCCTTGGTTTCCAATTCACAACACTCTCCACAGTGTTTTGGAATATTTGGCTTAATAGTCTGTCTTCCAGACTGAGATCATGTCTCCCTCATCACGGCTCTGTGCCCAGCACTTGGTAATTAGATAGCTCAGAAACTTCTGGAGGAATGAAAGAGCAATAGGAAAGATTTCAGACAGGAGGCATACTACACAGCATCTGTATAGCAAATTTGTATAGCGTCCTTTGGGGCCCAACCTTGCCTGGGGGTGGAGCCACGGCCAGGGGCGAGGCTTCATCCAGAGACCCAGCCTGAGAGGAAACGCTGCCGGGCTTCCTAAAGTCGGCAGCGTTGGCCACAAATCTCACCTCAGGCTTCTGGATTCTGTCTCCATCGCTTCCGGAAGACAAGAGCTGAGATTTGCTTCAAAGACATGGTCCTGGAAAAGGTCTCTGATCACCGAGTGCCCTTCTTCCCTACCCTGCCTGAAGGAGGATCCCTTCCTTCGTCCGCCAGTTTTCTTTTCTTTTCTTTTCTTTTTTTTTCTTTGAGATGGAGTCTCTCTCTGTCGCCCAAGCTGGAGTGCAGCGGCACCACCTCGGCTCGCTACAAGCTGCGCCTCCCGGGTTCACGCCATTCTCCTGCCTCAGCCTCCTGAGTAGCTGGGACTACAGGCGCCCACCAGCACGCCCGGCTAATTTTTTTTTTTGCTTTTGTAGAAGAGACGGGGTTTCATAGTGTTAGCAAGGATGGTCTCGATTTCCCGTCCTTGTGATACGCCCCCCTCGGCCTCCCAAAGTGCTGGGACCACAGGCATGAGCCACCGCGCCCGGCCTCATCCGCCATTTTCATCCCAACTGGCTGCACGCCTCGCGGCCTGGGAGCCCCCAACCGAACTCAACGGCCCCACCAGGGCGTGAGGCCTCGGAAACCGCTTAGAGCCCTGGGCGCAGGGCTGCGCCTGCCAAGGATACTCGATGGAACTCGAGGGAGATGATGGTATAATAATTAGAGTAACAATGTTGACCGCTATTAAGGCTTCGCTTTGCATTGGCTGCTTGGTTTTGAATCTCATATTTCACGTGTTTTTTGAGGAGATGCTGATATCTGCTAGTAGGGTTGGCCCTGAGTACCGCAATGAACAAGTAAAGAACTTTGTTCAGTTAAGGGCCGAAGTTAAGGAATGGGCTAAGGGCCCTGATGCAGTTACAACATGGGATTTTTCAGACACCAGAGAGGCCAGTGCCTTGGAAATAAATGCCTGAGCTGGACAGAAGGATAGTGTAAGATGTCAAAATGCTGGTCCATACACAAAATTAAGAGATCATCATCCCTCTGTAGGATCAGTAACTGGAAGAAGGATGCTGTCTCTACACGCTGTTTTTCAGAGGCGTCAACAAGTGCTTTTTCCCCTTCCCTGAGGGACCCAGAAGTGTGTCTAGTAGGAACGGTGGTTGGGAACCCCAGGTAAAGGTCTACCAAGGCGCAGTGCCAGTGGACAGAGATTAGGTGTACTCCTGAGAGTGGAAGCACAGCCATTTGTCACGCCTTTCAAGATCCAGGACAGCAAGACAGGTGGCTCTCCAGCAGAGAGGACTGCAGGCTTTTGCAGGACAGAAAATCTCAGGTAACTGTCTTTAATTACACAAATACTGATATATTCATGCATTTATTGAGAGCCTACTACGTGTCCGTGTTCCTTGTAAGACAGGAATATCACCATGTTTGCCCTCATAAGAGGTGAGAGGGCATCCTTTTTGTGACTGTTTCCCTTTTTAGAAAGTAGTACAGGCCAGGCACATTGGCTCATGCCTTTGTAATCCCAGCACTTTGGGAGGCCGAGACGGGCAGATCACGAGGTCAGGAGATCGAGACCGTCCTGGCTAACATGGTGAAACCCCGTCTCTGCTAAAAATACAAAAAAAAATTAGCCAGGCATGGTGGCGGGCGTCTGTAGTCCCAGCTACTCGGGAGGTTGAGGCAGGAGAATGGTGTGAACCCGGGAGGTGGAGCTTGCAGTGAGCCAAAAGCAAGCCACTGCACTCCAGCCTGGGTGACAGAGCAAGACTCCGTCTCAAAAAAAAAAAGTAAGTAGTATACGGACAGTCCCTGACTTGATGGTTTTACTTATGGCATTTCAACTTATGATGGGTTTAATCAGATGCGACCCCCTTGTAAGTCAAGGAGCATCTGTATAGCAAATTTGAAAGATACGGAAAAGTAGAAGGCAGAACCCCACAGATTGCCATCCTTAAAACAATTATTCTTAGCATTTTGATGTTTATTTCCAGATTTTGCTATGAAAATTTTTTTACATTGCTTAAATAAGTACTTAAAAAGAAAAACACATCATGTACATTTTATGTGATTATAAACTTTCATAATCTTTTTATAATATATTAAATAGTAGAATATTAATTTTACTTTTTGTTGATGTTTGAGTAGTTTCTAGTTTTTTAAAATATAATTTCAACTTTTATTTTAGATTCAGGGGGTACATATGCAGGTTCATTACCTGGGTATATTGCATGATGCTGAGGTGTTGGATACAAATGATCCTGTCACTCAGATACTGAGCATAATACTCAATAGTTACTTTTTCAACGCTTCCCCCTTCCTGCCCCCGTCTAGTAGTCCCTAGTGTCTATTGTTGCCATCTTTATGTCCATGAGTACCCAATGTTTAATTCCCACTATAAGTGAGAACATGCGGTATTTGACTTTCTGTTCCCGCTTTAATTTGCAAAGTGTAATGGCCTCCAGCTGCACCCATGTTGCTGCAGAGGACATGATTTCCTCGTTTTTTTATGGATGCATAATATTCCATGCTGTATATGTACCACAATGTCTTTATCCACTTCACCATTGATGGACACCTTGGTTAATTCCATGTGTTTGGAATTGTGAATAGTGCTGCAACGAACATATGAGTGCATGTGTTTTTTTGGGAGAGTGAATAATTTTGGATATATACCCAGAATGAGAATGTGGGATAGAATGGTGGCTCTGTTTTAAGTTCTTTGAGAAATCCCCAAATTGCTTTCCACAGTGACTGAAGTAATTTACATTCCCGACAGCAGTGTATAAGCATTCACTTTTTTTCTGTGGCCTCACCAGCATCTGTTGTTTTTTGACTTCTTGGTAGCCATCCTGACTGGTGTGAGATGGTATCTCACTGTGGCTTTAATTTGCATTTCTCTGATGATTAGTAATGCTGAGCATTTTTTCATGTTTGGTAGCTTGTGTGTCTTCTTATGAGAAATATCTGTTAATTTTACTTTTTGTTGACATTTGAGTAGTTGCTAATTAAAACATTTAAAAAAAATTTTGCTTACTGTGTTTGTTCATAATTGTACTTGCTTATAAACTGTCCTATTACAAACTGCAGAAAGCTTTTTACTAAATGTTTATTTTCTTACTGCCCTTGGTCTACTACTTTTCTTTTTTTCAGTTTCCTTAGATAAGTTATCCCCTCGTGTAGTTAACTATTTTAGCTCTAACCTAATTCTTTGAATTTTAGGCCAGTGGAACCAACTGATTGCTAAACATCCTCAAGGTAAAATCTTACGAACTGAACTATCGTCTTCTGTCACCAAGCTGCTTTTCCTCTGATATCCCCATTATTAATTAGTAGCACCAGGACACCCAAGCTAGAAACAGAACAGCCATTCTATACTTCTCTCTTCATTTTCTGCATAGCTAGTCTACTAATATGTGGATGAGGTGGAAATATATGCTGGGCAAAGAAATCCTAGAATTCTCACTGTTCACTACGTTTCCCTCCAATAGACTTTAAGAACCTTCAGATCATCAGCTGTACTTTGAAGTAGAATTTTAATTATATTAGTAATACATGTTCACAATCTGAGTCAAAATTAAAATATTCTCGTTGAGGTTAAATGTCCCATTCCAAAACAAAAACAGATATGCAATTCCACATAAAATTTTCTATCTATTGACTTAGTTTATATCAATGTACATTCTTGTTTTCTTACTGAATCCAATTCAGTCAGTTACTATCAATATTTATTTTGATGCCAAAATTGTCATAGATTTAGCTAGTTACTTCAATTTGACTTCTGTATTCTTTGGATATATCTCTGTTATTTCTTACTTTCTGATACAAAAAGATGTTTCAGGCTCATCGTATACTTTTGCTGCATCAGTCCTGGGTTCAGCCATTTCTCTTAGTACCCCTTGTTCTTTTATTGGAGAATGGTATTTAGAAGTCAAGGTCAGGGTGCTCATTATTGTGTTCATTATTGTGTTCATTATTATTAATCTTAGGTGTTGTTGGTTTTAGGCCCTCTCAATGGACAGAGCTAGTATACACACATGTTCACACATTTAAATCTCAACCTATTTCTCTACATAACTATGTATCTTGAAAATCATGAATTTACATCAGTACCTCTAGTTGTAATTGAACACTACAGGGTTTATTCTAGTTTCCTTCCTTTCCACATTGGTGACTTCTTTCTCCAACAATGAGAAATCTGGTTCCCATTAGCCTAAACATATTTGCTTATTTAGTCAGTCCTCCTGTCTGTAAGCAATCTCTCATCACCACCATGGCCCTTCAGGTATGGCTGTCCTCCTCCACCCACTTGGGCTTAGACCTCTATGTGCCCAGCAGCTGTGTTATGTAGGCACCCTGCTCAACTCACTGGATATCCAAAACCTGGAACCAGGCAACCTTTCTATGATAAACGCCTATTCACCCTGCTTCGGCTTTTACACTCTGCTCTGGGACACTGCAACAGCTCCTAACTGCTCCCTTCCTCCTCTTTAGGTTTGGATGCCTATTTTGCTTGACTTAACTAATGATTATAAGATTGAATTAGGAAGGGAAGAGGAAGAGTCATACTGTACTCCCTCCCAGCACCCCACCCCTTATTTTATTGAGGAGTAATTGACATTGCAAAAAATGCATGTATTTAAAGTGTACAATTTGAGGAGTTTTGATATACTTGAATATGTACATGTTAAATCATTACACTCAAGATAGCAAACACATCCCTATTCCCCCATTCAGTTTGAGTTTTTTTTGAATTAAACTTTTTATTTTGAGATGAATATACATTCACGTGTTGTTGTAAGAAGTAATAGAGAGATCTCATGTACACTTAACCCAGTTTCCTCCAGTGGTAACATCTTATAAAATTGTAGTATGATATCACAACCATTGGCATTGACATTGAAGTAGCCAAGACACAGAACATTTCTCTCATCATGAGAACCCCTCATGTTGCCATTTTATAGACATACCCACTTCCTACCTCCCTCCACTCCATCTAATCTGTTTTCCAATGTTACATTTTTGCCATTTCAGTAATATTATATATATATATATATATATATATATATATATGGAATCATATAGTACATAATTTTTTCCCCCTCAGCTTAATTCTTTTGAATGTCATTTAAGCTGTTGGATTTATCAGTACTTTATTATTTTTATTCCATGGCATGGGTGTACTGCAATTTGCTTTACCACTCATTAAATGACACTTGGGTTGTTTCCAGTGTTGAGCTGTTGTGAATAAAGCTTTCATAAACATTTGTGTACAGTTTTCGTGTGAACATAAATCTCATTTCTTTATGATAAATGACCAGGAGTATGATTGCTGAGTTGTATGATAGTTGCATGTTTAGTTTTTTTGAAGCCGTCAAGCTGTAGCTGTACTGTTTTACATTTCCGTCAGCAGTGTATGAGTGATCCAGTTTCACCTCATCTTTGTCAGCATTTGGTGTTGTCACTATTTTTTAGAAACAAAATTCGCTGCTCTGACAAGTGTGTAGTGATATCTCACTGTGGTTTTAATTTGCATTTTCTGAATGGCTAATAATGGTGAACCTTTTTCATGTGCTTATTTTCCATCTGTATATCTTCTCTGGAAAAATGTCTCAAGTCTTTTGTCCATGTTCTAGTAGGATTGTTTGCTTTTTTTATTGTTGAGTTGTCAGAGTTCTTAATGTATTCTAGATATGACACCTGTGTTGGATAGATGATTTGTTAAGAGTTTCTCCCAGTCTGTAGCTTCTTTTCATCTTCTCAACAGACTCTTTTACAGAGCAATAGTTTAAAGTTCGATGACATTCAACTTAGCCATTTTTTCCTTTTATGAATTGTGCTTTTGTAGTCATGTCTAAGAACTCTTTGCCCGGCCTTTGATCCTGAAGACTTTCTCTTTTTTTTCCCTTAAAGTTTTATAGTTTTGTATTTACATGCAAGTCTGTGATTCATTTTGAGTTAATTTTTGTGTAAGGTGTGAGACTTAGGCAGAGGATTTTTTTCCCCCTATGGATATCCATATGCTCAACACTACTGAATTGAATAGAATATGTTTACTCCATTGAACTGTTTTTTGTACTTTGTCAAAAATTCATCGAGCATATTTGTGTGGGTCTATTTCTGGATTTTCCGTTCTGTTTCACTGGTCTGTGTATCTCTCTGTTAACACTACAGAGTCTTGATTCCTGTAGTTACATAGCAAGTCTTAAAATCAGATAGACTGTTTTTTTCTATTTTATTCTTCTTTTCCAAAATTGAGCTGTTCCTGTTCCTTGCCCTTTCTATATAATTTGTAGAATAATCTTGTGTATAAAAATATGCTGAGATTTTGATAGCAACTGTATTAAACATTTGTATAATTAGGGGAGAACTGACATCTTTATATATTAAATCTTCCAACCCATGAACACGCTATACTAAAGCTTTCCATTTATTTAGGTCTTTTGCATTTCCTTCATTGGTATTGTGTAGTCTTTAGCATACAAGTCTTGTACATGTTTTATTAGATTTACACTTAAGTATTTTTTTTAGTTATTCCATATGATACTGCATTTTTAAATTTCTTGCCTATGTACTGATTGATAATATATAGAAACAATAGGATTTTGTCTTTATTTTGTATCCTTTGACTTTGCTGAACTACTGTGTAACTTCTAGGAGTGTTTTTGCAGATCCCTTGATATGTAAAAGGAAGGTGATCCACCCACCTTGGCCTTCCAAAGTGCTGGGATAAAACTACTGTTTTAAAATACAATTATAAAGGATTTTGCCTCAGAACCTGTTCTGCCTCAGGCTTTTGGGGATCCTGAAAACAGCTGCCTCCAAGTGGCTTATCCCAGGGACAGTGGTCATGACATGAGGGCATGAGCATTGAGGAGACTTCCTAGGCAATTGGGAACATATGAAAGTCCTAAACTAGTAGTTTATCTATACTGAGCATCCTCAAGTGGTAGCATATTACTCTAAGAGCTTTTGGAAAAGACTCCTCCTTGGAGATAATAAAACCAAGTGCAGTGTGAAATCTAAGACCAGACTTCTGGGTGGCAGTGTAGGTAAATTGGGAAGATGTTGTGGGTCCACGGGTGAGACAGTCTCATCCTACCAGAAGCCACCTCTGCCACCTCCCAAAGGCTGCCTAAAATGCTTTGGTAAGCGCTTATTACAAGGCTTAGTGGTAGAATGTGTGAAATGTTTTCCTGGGAGGGATGACATTTTAAACTTTTATTTTATACATTACTGGGAGTCATATGTAATATAGTTCTTAAAAGCAGTTTTTAAGAGGGGGATAGGAAAAAAAAAAAACCTATGAAGACACTGATGCTACGAGTGGAAACTAAATCTAAGAGGTGATAGAGTACCAAAAATAGCTTTTCATTACTTCCCAAATTTGCCAGCTTTTAATGGACAAAGTGAATATTCTTAACTGTACGACTACTTTAATTTGAATATTATGGCATACTTTTTACTTTAAGAAATTATATATTGCTGGGCGCGGAGGCTCACGCCTGTAATCCCAGCACTTTGGAAGGCCAAGGCAGGTGGATCACGAGGTCAGGAGATCGAGACCATCCTGGCTAACTCGGTGAAACCCCATCTCTACTAAAAATACAAAAAATTAGCCAGGTGTGGTGGCGGGCGCCTGTAGCGCCAGCTACTTGGGAGGCTGAGGCAGGAGAATGGTGTGAACCTGGGAGGCGGAGCTTTCAGTGAGCCGAGATCGTGCCACTGCACTCCAGCCTGGGCGACAGAGCGAGACTCTGTCTCAAAAAACAAAAAAAACAAAAGAAAAGAAATTACATATTAATATTGTGTAAAGTGGAAGCATTATGAATGTAGAGAATTTATTCATTAGGGCTCTAATATTTACTACTGTCTGATCTAGAGAAGTCACTTACCCTCTCTGGGCTTCGGTTTCATTTATTGATAAAATAGGCACAATATTCAGAGTAAGATCAAAGTGCCTGTTACAATAAAAACAAATAATAATAATAAAAAAGAATAGGTATAATACCTGACCTGCTAACCTCATAAGTTGTGAATGAAAATGCACTGAGATGGCTGGAAGTAGAATTCTTTATAAAGTAGACAAATTTATTATTTATAGTTGGTGCTAGTGCAGAAAGGATAAGTGGTGTAAAGCACTGCCACTCAATGTCAATGGAATTTACTGTTGGTGGTACAAAAAAAGAAAATAAATATATCTCTAGTCTCTTGTTCCTTTACATATTGAAGGCGCTTCTACCAGGTTCAGAAAAGGAATCTTATTAGCATTTGGGGAAAAGCCTTTTAACTGAAACTTCTAGTAGGTTTCAACTGTAGGCATGCATATGTTTGTAAAGATATCTAGCCAATGAATGACATTTTAAAAGAGAGAAGCTGTTCTTTGACCATCTCCTCAAAGAATCATTAATCCATATCAGAAAATTGGAGAGGGTGCACATGCAGAGATTTTTTGCTAAAGGACATGATGTGTCTGAGGAGTTACGACTCACAGTATCTCTGTTCCAGAGATCAGTTGGCGATTGTAAATGCTGGAGGTGGGGGAACCTCTCCTCTGCATTTGTATACCTCTTGAGCTGTGTAGAACTAATCGCCCCAACTGCACCAGGAGGTAAAGGGCAGAGCCCATGGCTTACAGATGCTTGTGTCTCCTAGTTTCCAGCAGTAAGTATGTATTAGATGAAAACTTGGCTGAGACTGCATATTAAAGAGAGGAGGAAGGGGCATCTCTTGGCAGATTTTACCCTCAAGGCAGGTTACCTGCTCCCACATAATTGAAAAGAGACCTGGCCTGGCTTGGAAGCTGTCTTAGCCCTTCAAAAGAGATCAATAAGCAGTGGTGGCTGATGGGTGTCAAATAAAGAGCTTTACAGTGCTAAAAGAAACTTCAGACAAATTAAATTTAAAGGAGTTTGAGCAATGAATGATTTGTGAATTGGCCAGCCCCCAGAATCACAGCAGATTCACAGAGACTCCACGGGTGCCTCGTGGTTAGAACAAATTTATAGACAAAAAAGGTAAAGTGATGTATAGGAATTGGAAGTGAGGTACAGAAAGAGTGAGATTGGTTACAGCTTGGCGTTTGCCTTATTTCAACACAGTTTGAACATTCAGCAGTCTATGAGCGGTTGAATTATGGCTGCTGGGATTGGCCAACACTCAGCTGTTGTTACAGGTGTATACTATTGAGTTAGGTTTTCAATTTGTCTGACTATTAAGCTAGGTTACAGTTCATCCCCAAGGACTCAAGTATAGAAGTATGGAGTCCTTCTCAAGCCATACTTATTTTGCTTTAACAATAGTTTAAGAAAGACATAAGAAATTAAGAGACAGTTTAGAGGACAGCTGTCATGATAAAGAGTTTAGAAAAGAATGTATAGGAAGATGGGTTAGGGGTGGGGGATATTGGGATTATGTAAACCTGACAAGAGTCGCCCGAATAAAGTATGACAGGCAGTTGGTATTTGGACATTTGCAGAAGTTATTATATAGAATATAAAGCAGATGTTCTCAAGTTTTTTTGGATGCCAAGGCACTCAGGAAAAGATCACATTTACATGGCCCACAGTGTAGTCAGGTGAGGTTGGTTAAGACTATGTTCTTCTCTAAGGCTTTGACACACCTAAGTCTCACTCTGCTACCAAAGACTGATGGGATCAGTAGTATCATCCAAAATACCAGCAGGATAACTTAATAGTAGAAAGGAGAGCCTCATTGCTCTAATCAGTTTGCAAGCCAGGAAGGGAAAGCATCCAGTGTGGAATGAAGGTGCTCTCTGTTGGAATAGGGGAAGGACAGGTTGTGTTTTATATTCATATTCATACATACTCAACAAATTTGGGGGAGAAGATATACATACTTGTGTGGGAGCCGAGCACACCATAATGACTAAATATATGTATCATACATCCCATGTTCACTTTGGAATGGGGTTTTAGCACTAAAATGAGGTAGAATTTGGTCCTTTACATCATAAGGTGAACCATGGGACACAAAGGTGGTTTGTGTGCAGCTTCTATAAGCCGGCAGATACTGACAATCTGTAATATTAGTAGCTTATCAGAAAAGAGTGTTTGTAAGGCCGGTCCTCTGTCTGATCAGAGCTGATAGGTCGTTTGGTTAGAGGCAGTAGATTTATAGAAAATTAGAAATTTGCCATGCCATCCAGGCCCTGAACCCTTGACCCATAGGTAACTTGGTTTCCTTAACCTAAGGGTCTGCCTTTGTTGATAAAGGGGCATCTATTTTGGTCTTTAAGATCATAATAGCTTAGCGCACTGTAACCTATCCCTGCTTTAAGGGAGTTGCATACTTGTTACCAAATTGATGTGGAGGGCTGGGATTGTCTGTATTTGAGGGAGAGTTAGAAAATGTGGGGTCAAAATGACAAATAAGAGATTAAAATAAAAGGAGGAACAAATTGATTCTGGATTTGAAAATACTGATTGATTTGTCACAGGATGGGTGTGTGGGTGTGTTTGTAAAGAAAAGAACTTTTATCTGCGGCATGTGAGCCCTTTTAAGTTATCAGGCCTAGAGAGACATTAAAATGAGACAGAAATCACAGCCCTATTTCCTCCTTGAGCTATGTATTCATCTCTTGAAACTGCTTGCTATTGCCCCATGGAGCTATGTAGTAACCCAATAATGCCACGCCTGACAGTATAACCCACCCCATATAGCTTAACAATGTATAGCCAATCACTAATCAGTGTCGCTTCTGTAAACCAATGAGAATTCCTGATTACAACTTTGTATCAGCCCACTCTTTGACCTCTTTTTTTGACTTTGAAAACCCACTCATAACTGCTGCTAACTGGAGTGTATATTTAGGTTGACTTGCATCTGTGTTCCCAGGTTGCAATCCTCAAGCTTGACCCAAATGAACTCTCTGTTTATAATAATTTGCCTCAACTTCTTCCTTTTAGGTCGATGTGTATGTGTGTTTGTGTAGAGAGTATGTTCCAAAAGTGCTTGAACAGTTTAAACCTCACTAACTTCAGAAAAGTAAGTTCTATAAATTAACCCCCAAGATCCCTTGAAGTTTTAATTATATATATTTATTGTACACTTATTTTTGTTTTGTAGATGTTAAATCATGCATTATTAGTGAAACCATGACCCAGAGAGTTGAAGAAACCAATGACTAATGAAATTAATCAGTTTACAGGATAGTCGATCAAAAAACAACAACAACAACAACAACTTACTAAAATGCCAAAAGTCTCCCTGCTTCTGAGATTAAAACACTGGCTAAAATGGATTAAAACTATTAAGGCCAACTGGAGTTGGCACAGAACAAGCTGGCTGACATCACAGCCCAAATTTCTGCCACGTTTCAACCAACTCCTCACAAATGTGCACATGCAATACATGAGGCAGCGTTAAACAAAACTGTGCCTGTGGAGGACTTTCAGACCTCCCCTTTCCTTCCAGCAATCAACTATTAATTCCAGAAGTTTAGGGAATTTTTCTAATAAAACTTTTCCTAAACCTTTTCTAATAAAATGACCCCATGAGAGCCAGTGCAGGGGACAGGTTTGAGTTGGACTCCTGTCTTATTGTTCGTTAATTTACAATAAAAACCTTCTTTTCTCAAAAACCCAAATTGGGCAGTGAGCTTCTTTTCCTTGATAACATTAGTTTTAATCATTTGAGACAGTCCCTCTGATTGGAAATAGTAAAAACTGACTTCAGAACAAAAAATGTAATGTTCAACATTCACAAAATGAAGCAAGTATAAAGGAAATTTAAGTCTTATATCTGCGTTTATGTAAGGCAAAAACATTCCATAGGTAAGATGGATTTGAGGACATATGTGATCCTGAGAGTGGCAATGCCTCAATACAACAAATATTCCAAGCAGTATTTCAGGCTTTCAAGGCAGTGTGGTTGGTGGGGTCCAAGTTAAGGCTCCAAATAGTAAAGCGGGACTTGGGTAATGCCTGGTTTACTGTTGGAACAAACCAAAAATTCCACTAAGATAAATATATGACATGAAAAGGGATGGAGTTGGGAAATGGAGTGTCAGGGTAGGGCAGAGGGACCTAGAGGGCCCAGGAGAGTCTGCTGGGCTGGTGGGGTTGGGGCTGTGGACACACCCTCCTCTTGTTGCTCCCTCCACCCTCAGAAACCCTTTGTGACTCTTCCATGCTCTGTGATGCAGGCCTGTGCTTATAGTTAAGCCTGGGCACCCTCAGTGCTCAGTTGCTTCAGGCAGCTGAGCTATTCAGACCATGGAGAATATCCTCTATTTTCTGAACAGCTATACTGAGACAGGGCTGAGCCTTGACTCACATTACTTCGATATTGACCCCAACTTCATCTGCTTGAGTGGGTTGGGGTTGTTTATACTGTACTTGTTCTACGTGGTATTGACCATGTATTCATCACCGACTGAAAATAATAATGTCATCCAAAAGGTAAGGAACTGTGGGTGAACACCCAAGAGAAATGCCCTGTTGTTGTCTCCCAATCCTATTCCCACATTTGTAAAAAAGTTTGGTTGGTACAGAGACATGTCTTAGACGGGAAGTCTGAAGAGAGGATAGAACTTCACTCTTCTATGGAAGAGGTTGGGCAGACGTAGGGGTTCAGGAGGACTAAGGTTTCCATCTGTAGCTCATAGACTACCTATCTGGCTGTGGTGGAGAGTTCCAGGGTAAATCCCAAACACAGTAATTCTGTGGTCCCAGATGGGATTATTCAGAGAGTGTGGGCTCTCTGAAGGAGAATAGTCTCTGCTGAAATTTGATCATGAATCACATTCCCATGTCACTTGTCATTCAACAAAGCCTTCCTTCTTGTTGGGCTGACCGGGGAGTAACGCTGAGTCTCTAAGCAGAGGCTGGAGCCAGAGCTCTGTCTCTGGGATATTTGTCCTGTGAGGGAGCACAGATGTGACTGTTGGCCTCTGAGTCTGTGCCCTGGATGAGGACTTCTAACTGAGCACATCAAGTGTGGCTCTCACAGAAGAAATCCTCTTTCAGCTTTTCAGAGAAGGGAAAATGGGGAATATTTTATCACCTTTAAAAATTGATAACAAGAACATATTTCTATTAATTAGAGAGTCATATCATTCTTGCATAATGAATGAATGAATGAATGAATGAGCTTCATAGAGAGTGAGAGAAGTGAGTCCCAGCCTGTCATTATGTTTCTTTTGTTCTCAGCATCAGGGCAGAGCCAGGAGGAAAAGGAAAAGTGTGACATTTAAAGGTAATGTCAGCCTGCTCTATCTGAGCTTCAGGGTGACCCTTCCTGTCTCTTTCATGAGCACTCAGTCCCATGATTTCTTAGTATGTCAGTTACTAGATAGTCTCAGAAAACAGAGCCCTCAGAAGACAGGCTCATGGGAAAGCAATCAGACCTGAGACAATGCTCATAGGCCCTGCTCTGCCCATTCATGGGCATGACAAAGTGATGGACCTGAGTAATGGGTGTTGCCCAACTGGTGGCCAACTGAGATATCGAGGAAGGCCTACTGGTGGGCTTGGAGTCAGAGTTTCTGTCTCACAACTTTGCATAAGTACTTTGACTTCCTCGATGCTCGGATTCTTCCTGGAGGTAACCACTGATGTCTGTGTTTCACGTGGTGGTTTTGAGCATGACATGGGATAATGTATATGAAAGAATTCTACTAATGATTCGACACACACATGTGAACTTGTGAACATTATCAATGACTATTTGCCCTTTTCTACTGATTCTTGGGGCTATCAGAGTTTAATATCTCAAGGGTCTTCCACAGAGTTACTTCTGTATGATCCCTATGCCTCTACCTTCATTGCATATAACACACTGTTCTGGTTTCCCAGATCAGAAAAGTTTCCAGAAGGAAGCAGAAGAGAAAAGGAAGCTACTTTCTATTCTGAAAAGGTGATTAATCATTTCCCTTCTGTCCTGTTCCCACCCCCTCCTTTTTTTTTTTTTTGCATGTTCATTTCAGGGATTCCTTGTAGCCTGCTGTAGTTTTGGGAGTGGGTAGCCATAGGAACGGGTATGTGAATGAATGTGTTGGGGAGAGGCTATAGTGAGGTCATATGACCTCACATATAGTGAGGTCATATGACCTCACATATGGTGAGGTCATGGGTGGGGGGCAATGTGAAGCAGGATTCAGGGGGCCCCACCCCTGACAGGCTAACAGATCCTCATTTCCTTGTTCTGGTCCTGGCTGCAGCTTTGGACCTCCTGCTTCCTGCAGTCCCCTGGGCCAGCATCATGATATCACCCGCTTTCGTCGACTGTTATGCCCAGACCCCAGCTGTCAGGTGTGTAACAGAGCAACTGCTGATATCCAGCGACTGCTGTCTTGGGAGTCCCTGAAAGATGCTGCTACCTCTGTGTCCCCTTTGGCTTCTTCAGCTTCTGCGACTGAGTCATCATTCACTCTGTCTTCCACCTCAGCAACCACTCCAGAAGAACTAATATTGTCCCCTCGGCCTAAGCCCTCTCCACCGCCCCCCTTAATTCCCTCACCTGACCTGATCACCACCTTAGCTGACTTATTTTCACCCTCACCACTGAGGGACCCTCTGCCACCACAGCCTGTTTCTCCCTTGGATTCCAAGTTCCCCGTAGACCATTCCCCACCCCAACAGCTTCCCTTTCCCCTTCTCCCACCACATCACATTGAGAGAGGGGAGCCCAGCCTCCAAACTGAGTCCAGTTTGTCTCTGAACACCATCTTTTCATTTGAGTCCACCCTATGCCAAGATATTTCCCAGGCCGTGAATCCCACTGATTCATGTGCTCATCATCACGAACCACCAATCCCATCTGCTTTACCAACGGAAGATTGCACTGGGACTCAGTCTAAATCAAGTCTCACCGTCTTGAAGAGTTTTCCAGAGACGTTATCTCTAGGTGACTCTGGTGGGTCATCCACCTCTGCCCCAACAATCAAAGGCATTGACCATTCATGCTCCGCATCTTCAGAATTCTCCTGGTGGCAGCCTCATGCCAAGGACTCTTTTTCCTCCAATTTTGTACCATCTGATTTCATGGAGGAGCTTCTTACCCTTCACTCTTCTGAGGCCTCTTTAGGGGGGCACTCTGTGGACAATGTCATACAGCCTGTTAACATCTCTTTTCTCAGCCATGATACTCTGACACTCCTGGAGAGACAAGTCAAAAAAAGGGGTGATTTCCTGATGTGGAAAGAAAATGGAAAGAAACCAGGATCTTTTCCAACACAGCTTAGGCCAAACTACCAACTAAACTCTTCATGGAATATGATAACCTCAATTGCTGTTAAGCATGACTTGGCAGAATCCTTTCATTTTGGGGACAGTAAAGACAAACTAGAGTGGCAGCACATCCATCAGAAGCCCCCATATTCTAAGTGTTTTGAGGACCATTTAGAGCAAAAATATGTCCAGCTCTTCTGGGGTCTCCCATCTCTGCACAGCGAGTCTCTGCATCCTACTGTTCTTGTCCAACCTGGCCATCCCTCTGTGTCTGTATTCTTCCATGGCATTACAAATACATCTATATCCCATGAATCCCCAGTACTTCCCCCTCCCCAACCTCTGTTCTTGCCTAGTACCCAACCTCTACCCTTGCCTCAAACCCTGCCCCAAGGTCAGTCCCCACATCTCACTCAGGTCCAGTCCGAGGCTCAACATCAATCTCCATTCCAAGCCCTACTACCTAGTCCTCTATTCCTGATTAGGGAGTGTGGAGTGTGTTTTCATAGATCCCAGAATGAGGCACAGTCTCTTACGCCATCTGAAATTAATCATCTGGAGTGGAACGTGTTGCAGAAAGTGCAGGAAAGTGTGTGGGGTTTACCCTCTGTGGTTCAAAAATCCCAGGAAGACTTTTGTCCTCCAGCTCCCAATCCTGTATTGGTCAGAAAGTCCTCCAAGGTCCATGTTCCCATCTCCATCCTTCCTGGAGATTTTCCACTCAGCTCTGAGGTAAGGAAGAAACTAGAGCAACACATTCGAAAGAGGCTCATCCAACGCATATGGGGCCTGCCCCACAGAATCCATGAGTCTCTGTCATTGCTACGTCCTCAGAGCAAAATTTCAGAGCTATTTGTGTCAGAGAGTAATCTTGGACCCTTACATAGCTCTTCGGTTGAGGGTCAGAGCCACAATGTTCTAAAGAAATTCGGATCAAGCACCCCTAGAAAATTCCACGAGAGGAGCTCAAATATGCTTTCCCTGGAGAATGTGGGGAATTATCAGGGATACAGCCAGGAGATTGCCCCAAAAGATCACTTGTTGCATGATCCGGAGACATCTTCAGACGAGGATCTGAGGTCTAACTCTGAGAGAGACCTAGAAACTCATATGATGCATCTGTCAGGGCATCATTCAGGGGAGAGCCTAGGTCAGAAACAACTGGAAAATGCCCTGACAGTACATTTGAGCAAGAAATTTGAGGAAATCAGTGAGAATCGAATGCCTGGGACTGTGCATAGTTCATGGCATTCAGTCAAGCAGACAGTGTCTCTTGCTAAGAAATCCCACAGACAAATAAAACATCGAAATTTGGCAGCATTGGTGAGTGAGGACCACCGTGTTGATACTTCCCAGGAGATTTCCTTCCTTAGTTCCAACAAACAAAAGATGTTGGAAGCCCATATTAAATCTTTCTGTATGAAGATGCTGTGGGGCCTTCCCCGCAAGGTCCTTGAATCCATAGAAATCTTCAAATCGAAAGAGGATCTTTCCACTTCCTTTTCCCATTTCGACCTTCCCTCCTCAGCCACCTTCATTCCTCGGGGAGATTCCAAAGATGGGGTCTCTAAGTCTCGTAGACGAATCACTTTTCAAGGAGAAAAGTTGGGAACAACAAGCTCAGTCCCTGTGCTCGATCGTCCTCACCCTGTCTCCTCACCTGTCGGCCAAGAAGGTCAGGGGGCCCTGAGAAGTCAATTTTCTGATACTGACCATGATCTTATAGAGACAGATTCCAAAGATGGGGCCTCCACATCCCTTAGGAGAGGCACTACAGATTTTCAAAGCGAAAAATTAGAATCAACAAGCTCATTCCCCATCCTCAGTCATTCTAACCTTGTCACTTCACCTGTCGACCAAGAAAAGCAGGGAACCCTGAGAAGAGAATTCTCTGATACTGACAATGATCTTACAGAAAGTGTCCGGACAACTGAGGATGGCAGACAGACTTTTCTGCCCCCACCACACAGCATCGTAGACGAAGTCAGTCAGAAACAGACTGCACTGGCCAGTAGATGCAGTGCAGAGCGGCCCATAATGGAAGCTGGAGCTGGCTGTGAGTCATGGGATAAGAGAAAGAGTTCCTTTAATAATGTAGACAGGCTTCAGGGCAGTAGAAAGACCTTTCCTGTCACCAGTGGGTTGAAAGAGATGTTTAAGGAAGAGGAGATCTGTGCTCTTCAATCACAAACTAGGAACAACTTGACAAGCAGCAAGTCAGGAAGCTGCTCACTGACAAATGTGAAAGCAAGCACTTCCAATGAAACTGAAATTTTCCCACCAAGAATATCAGTTCCTCAAGATCCTAAATCATCATACCCTAAAAATCAGATGTTGAGCCAGTTAAAGTTGGTCCAGAGGAAGCATAGCCAACCTCAGAGCCATTTCACTGACATGTCTTTTGCCTTAGATAACTTGACTTCCAAGGACTTACTGACTAATTCCCAGGGCATCTCGAGTCAGGACACAGGAACTTCCCAGGTGCTGCATGTCCACTTGGAGGACAGAGGAATCCATGTGGCACAGCAGCAGGAGCCCAGGGTCCCTATGCATGTCTTACAGAAATGCCAGGTTAAGAATTTTTCACCAGCTACAAAGAGAGTGAGCCTTCTAAGACCCAATGGAGGAGAGCTTGGTGGAGGGGATGCAGGGTTGGGGACATCCCAACCCAGGAGAAAGAGCCACCCTGTTCATAACAAGACATCAGGGGAGGTGCTTGGGAGCAAATCTTCCCTAACCTTGAAAACACAGCCTCCTCCTGAAAACCTTTTCAGAAAATGGATGAAGACCTTTTTGCAGCAGTTTAATAAACCTAGCATATCATATGAAGAACAAGAAAGTTCCCAGGAAAAGGGTAGCTCCCTGTCATCATCTGTGCAGAATATTGGTCGAGTTACAAGAGCTGCCTTTACTGGGACTACTGAAGCTCAGAAAATTAGGAAAGACACTAGGGAGTTCCTAGAAGAGAAGCTGGGGCATAGGCATGGGATAGATATCACCTGTCCCCAGGAGCCCCTTTCCTTCCCAGTGGGGCTTGGGAAAGCTCAGCACAACTCAGAAGTGCATGTCAGAGCAGAGCCTGTCCAGGGCTATCACTGCAACCACATGGCTCCCTCCTGCAAAGTGACATCTACCAAATCTTGCAGCCAACAAGCTATCTTTGTTGGCCAGAATTATCCTACGAGGATTAGACAGATCATAGACAAGGACAGACAGCCCCAGAAAGTTGAGGCATTTAAGGGGAAGATACTGTGTCAAAGCCATCCCCAATCCATGCCCCACAGGAAGCCCGTGCCACATTCAAACCCCACTTGCCGGCGTCAGGTCAGCCTGGTGTGTCCAGCCATCCCAACCAGTGCTAAAAGCACTGTGTTCAGTGATGTGCCTTCACTAACTGGACAGAAAATGCTTCCGAAGCATTTCCAGGGAGGAAAATTACCCCTCGCAAAATAATTAACTCCTTGTTGAGAATCTTGATTCTCCCCAATAAATGTTCTAATAAGAAGGATGTCTTTTCTGTGTATTGTGTTGTGGGGTATAGGTTTTGGGTAACCGAAGCTAGTGGTTAGGGAAAGGCAGGGGTTAGCTCAGCTCTTACTGACTCCCTACTTTGACTTTTAAAATGTGCCCAACCCCCTGGAGCTCTTGTGGAGGAATGAGTATCATGTGCCTCCAAAAGCCCCCTCTCTCCCTGATGAAGTCCGAGGAGATGAGGTCTTTCCTACCTCTTTGCTTGAGACTTACTGATATTGTATGGCAGCCTGCACCTTCCTCCCCATTCACTGCTTCATATCCTTTAGAGCAGTAAAGAAGGCAGCCCTTCCATATCTGAAGACAGGGTGAAGGACAGGTATATTTTTCAGAAATATTGGTTTAAGCACTGTTTAAAAAAAGTTGTCACAGACCACAGTATCTTCTAGGTTGGTGGTAGTGTTTGGGATATTGCTGGTTGGGGTAGGGTGTTAGGAACACTGTGGATGCTGCTTAAGAATTTGACAAGCAGGGCATGCTCATGATTTAGGGATGCATATTTTGACCTCAACATGGAGGTCTTTCTACTAATAAGTCACTTTGGAGAAGTAGTTCCCCTCCCTGTGTGTTTCTCCATGCTGCCTGGATTGATGACATTTTTACAGAGCAAAAAGTTCACCTAGCTGTCTGTGGCAGGAATGTTGACCAGGTAACCACCTACCTCCTAGGGTAAAATATAGCTGAGAGTAAGGAAAAGATGCCTTAGAATGAATGAGAAAGTAAAAAAAAAAGTGAAGCTAGGAAAGCATGACCATGCTGGTGGAAAGAGGTTTATGCCCCATCATGCCCATTTCATGACCCTTTCTCAATCTAGATCTAGGCACTACCCCCTTGAGGTTTACCAGGATGCTGCACAGGTTACAGATGCCATTTTGGCAGAAGTGTACATGGGGCTGTTCTTTAAGGACTAAAACAGTATCTGCAGGGCTGTTGTCAACATGGCATCCCTCTCTTTAGGGAAGGTGATCTTTGTGCCTTCTTTCTAGCCATGTTGATGGCAACATGCAAGATCTTCCCTTAGTGTATACGGTGCACCTATCAGGATGGAGGTGTCACCCATGATCTTCATGGGCTTAGTGGAATATAATAGATATTGTCTAGAACACCTGCAGCTCATGGTCCAGAGGTTAGTCCTGGACTAAGCCTGAGGGTTACAGATATTTGGGGGCTTACTATGAATCTTTACAGAATGCTCCTTATTTCTAAGAGTGTGCATATATGCACCCTTAAAATATTAGGGGCCTGAAGAGAAGGCAATTCCACTTATACAGACTGGGACTAATAAATGAAGTGAGTTTTCTAGAGGGCACTTGAGTTAGGTTCTCCAGAAAAATTTTTGAATGCTTGGTGTCAAAACAAAAACAAAACACAACAAAGCATAACAAAACAAAACAGATGTCCACGACAGCTCCCTCACCATCCTTCTCTTTTCCTGTCCATGCTTATGCCACTGATGCTGCAGTGCCTGAATCTTAGGATTGCAGAAATAATTCAGATTCTGTGAAGGCCTTAACCACAAAATTGGGATGAAACCCAGGGCAAAGAAATTGTGGATGTGGAGAATCCATGGAGGACTCAAATATCCATGTGGATAGACTGCCAATAACCTGGCGTCCTAATTCCTCTGTCATCCCATCTTAGGGTCCTTTACCTCCATTCTATTTCAGTTACTGCCACATCCAGAAGCTATCATCAGAAACATCTAAAAGTTATCATCAGAAACACCTCTTTTTTTGGAGGCGGAGTCTTGCTCAGTTGCCTGGGCTGGTGTGCAGTGGCACGTTCTTGGCTCACTGCAACCTCTGCCTACCAGGTTCAAGTGATTCTCCTGCCTCAGCCTCCTGCATAGCTGAGGATTAAAGGCACATGCCATGATGCCCGGCTGTTTTTTTTTTTTTTTTTTTTGTAGAGATAAGCTTTCACCATGTTGGCCAGGCTGGTCTTGAACTCCTGACCTCAAGTGATCTGCCTGCCATGCCTCTCAAAGTGCTGGGATTATAGGCATGAGCCACCATGGCCGGCCTCATCACAACCACCTCTAAATCTGTAATAATACAGTCTAACATTCCACCCTTTGACCTCATCCTACTATCCTTCCAGCCTAGACCCTCAATTTGTCAAATTTTCACACTGGATTATTATATTTCTACTTATCTGTCTACCAAGTTTTTTGACTTAATTTCCTCCTTCTTCAGTGCAGGTTTTATGGTCTATCCTATAACCAATATTTAACAAGCCCTACTTGAAATATGCCATATCCAATTCCCTTTAATCCTTACTGTCTGACAAAATCCCATCTCTCTGCCTTTTCCATAAATGTCTTCCCTTAAATGACCAATCACTGTTGGATTAAATCTCACAATGAAGTCTACTGTCACCATGATAAATGCATGGTCAGCCTTAGCACTACCTGGAAATAATTCACTCATTCATCCAAAAAATACTTATCCTGTGCTTACTAACTGAGAACAATACTAATGAAGCTTTGGTCATTTTTCCTTAGTCCACTTTCTCACCCATGTATTTCAAACCTTCTGCACTTTTCTCAAGTTTAGGCCATCTCCACTTGTTCAGCAGATGTGCTGGCCTCACCATTCAGAGAAACTAGAATCCATTGGATGGAAACGTTTCATAAAAAATTCTTCAAAAAACTATATCCATCCCTCCTTTGTTTCCTTCCAAGGTTTCTTCATTTTTTTTGAGACAGAGTCTTGCTCTGTTGCCCAGGCTGGAGTACAGTGGTGCGATCCTGGCTTACTGCAACCTCCGCCTCCTGGGTTCACGTGATTTTCCCAACTCAGGCTCCTGAGTAGCTGGGATTACAGGTGTGCACCACCACACCTGGCTAAGTTTTGTATTTTTAGTATAGATGAGGTTTCTCCTTGTTGGCCAGGCTGCTTTTGAACTCCTGACCTCAGGTGATAACGCCTGCCTCGGCCTCTCAAAGTGCCGGAATTACAGGTGTGAACCATCGTGTTCTATCACCTTGCAAGGTTTCTATCTTCAGAGGAATTATACTTCCTGAAATGTCTCTATTGAGTGGTAGCTAAACTCTAGTCTTGATGGACTGATCCATTCTTGCCTTGTAATAGGTACGCAGTATATGCTTTAAATGGGTGAATTTTGTGGTATGTGTACTATATTGCAATAAAACTTAAAGGATTTAAAGAGAAGAAGTGCTTGAGGATAAGAAGAATGCAAGAGAGTACACCAAAAGGAGTTAACACATTCTTGGAAGATGAAAACCTGGTGGAGGAGAAAGAACTTATTTAGCAAAGTAGACAAAACACCAGCTATACTTATTGCTGCTTCCTTCTCTTCATGAGGCACTGAACATGTTTTATTTCTTAAATCCTTTCATTGAAGGGATGGTTAAACATACACAAGAGCAGGTAGAACAATATAACTCCCCATGTACCCACCACTTAACTTTCACAATTATCATTTGGTATGGATGATACATCCCATCTTTTATACTATGATTAAAGTGCAAAAGTCCATTTAAACATCTTGCCATCCATCTCTTAGAAGATGTGCCATGTGCCATATGTCAATGCTGTCACATTCCTTTGATACTTATCACATGAGGAACACACTTATGTACTACAGATGTACACAGCATTGGTGACAAACACATTGAGCTTTAGTGGCTTTGGCAATCAGTTCTCCTTTGACTTTAAGTCAACCCCAAGGAGTCATTTGAATTCCTACCCACAGTCCACACAAGAAGCAATCTTACAGAGCAAATTCAGTGCACAATATTGCAGTCCCTTAATCACATAGTAACTATAAGTTGAAAAAAATATGAGTAGAAATTGTACATGTTGCTGAAACCTTGAGATTGTCATATAAATGTTTTCAAATATTTAAAAGAAATGTTTTCTATCACACATTTAAAAGGAGTTTTCATGTTTCCACCTAAATAATGTAGATCAAATATACTTGTTTATCTACACTCCTTCCCAAAATGCCATTAAGAGTAAAGGATTATATGAAAAGATGTTCGACATCATTAGTCTGATCAGAGAAATACAAATAAAAATCACTATGAGATAACCACTTCACACCTACTAGGATGGCTGGAATAAAAAAGTGTTTCAGATAATTTGGAGAAACTGGAAGCCTTATACACTAAGAGTGGGAATGTAAAATGGTGCAGCTGCTTTGGAAAACAGGCAGTTCCTCAAAATGTTGGCATATAACACAGCAAATCCACTCCTAGGTATATACCAAGAGAAATGAAAACATGTGCATGCAAAGAAACTTGTACGCAAAGTGTTTGGTGTGTCTATTGTTTTCCCCAATGGTTAATCTTTGGCCCTTTGACAGTGGCTTGTTCATTTGCTCTTTTGTGCTTTTGAGGAAAGTCCTTTGTGTAGCTACTTCTCTGCTCTGAGAAAGTTCTGAGTTAGGTGAAACAAAGGCGAGCCCCTTGGATCAGTTCTTCAGGGACTTCCCAGACAGATCAAAACAGACAAACTGAACTACTTAGAACAAGGTTTGCTCTGCTTTTTCCTCTGGAACCAGGTACCCACACTCTGAACAGCATCTGATATCTTCAAGGCTGCCACTGGGCTGGGAGTGAGGTGGAGCAATGGTAAATTAAAATGCTTCAATGCGTTGTACAGTGTTTTAGTGGTTTTTCTCCTTGTTAGCCTTTGTTTGGCTGCAGTAAACCTTTGGCCATCTTCCAGAGTTTTGACAAGGTTGATTCTGACTGTGTTTGCCAGGTTTCTTTGTGTATCTGAGGATGGTCAACTTCTCAGAATTCTCTAGTCTGCCATTTTGCTGACATCACTCCCCTATGTCCAGCTTTCTTTTGATCAAGATAGTTTATCTTTTCCTATTCTTTTATTGCATACAATTCATTTCTTTATATTTAAAGTGGTTTTCTTTCAGGCATAATATAGTTAGGTCTTACTTTTTAATCCAGCTGACAATTTCTGACTTTTAATAAGTGATTAGATCATGATAGGCACATTGCTAGCCCCCTAAAGATGTCCATGTCCCAATATCTGGAACTTAAGAATATGTTACTTTACATGGCATAAGGGAATTAAGTTTTCAGATGGGATTAAGGTTGCTTATCAGTAGATCTTAAAATAGAGAAGATTCTGAATTATCCATATGGGCCCTATCTAATGATATGAGCCCTAAAATCCAAAACTTTAGAAAGATTTGAAGACAGAAGAGGCAGGAGCAGTTTAAACTGTGAGAGAGTCTCTGAATTTCTCTTGCTCGTCTTGAAGATGGAGGTAGGGGACCGTGACCTAAGGCAGGAGGCAGTCTCTAGAAGCTCAAGCAGCCTGACAGATAGCAGGTAAATGGAAACATCAGACAATGAATTCTACTAACAACCTGAACGAGCAAGGAAACAGATTCTCTTATAGAGTCTCCAAAAAAGAATTGTGTTCTCACCTTGCTTTTAGCCTAGTAAGACCAGTACCAGACTTCTGACATACAGAACTGTAATATAATAAATTTGTGTTGCTTTAAGCCACTAAGTTTATGGTAATTTATTATGGCAGCAGTAGAAAACTAATGCAGACCATTTATATATAGTGTGATTATTGATATAGTTGGGTTTCAATCTACTTTATAGGTTCACAGCAAAATTGTATGGAAGGTACAGAGATTTTCCATACATCCTCTGCCCTCACACATGCACAGCCTCTCCTGTTATCAACATCGTCCACCAGAATGGTACATTTCATGGAACTACACTGACACATTATTATCATCCAGAGTGTATAATCTACATTAGGGTTCATTCTTGGTGTTGTGCATTCTGAATCTTCTATGATATCATTTTTCTCCTTTTGGGAGGCTTATTAGCAATAACTTTCTTCAGTGGTTGTAGTAGTTGTTTTAGACTTTACAGTACGCATCTTTAATTTATAACAGTTTTTGTTGTTGTTTTTTGTTGTTGTTTTTTTGAGATGGAGTCTAGCTCTGTCGCTAGGCTGGAGTGCAGTGACGCTATCTTGGCCCACTGCAACCTCTCCCTTCTGGGTTCAAGCAATTCTCTGGCCTCAGCCTTCCAAGTAGCTGGGATTACAGGCACACTCCGCCACGCCCAGCTATGTTTGTATTTTTAGTAGAGATGGGGTTTCACCATGTTGGCCAGGATGGTTTTCATCTCCTGACCTTGTGATCCTCCCACTTCAGCCTCCCAAAGTGCTGGGATTACAGGTGTGAGCCACCTCGCCTGGCCAACAGTCTAATATATCACTTCCCATAGTGTTTCTCTCACGTTCACTTGGCTTATTCTATTGAAAATACCTGTTGAAGTGTATGTCTCCCTGGATTTGTTAGAACTTTTTTGGATGCAAGTTGATAGAATTCCAACCCAATGTAGCTTAAATGGAAAACAATGATGTGATGGCCTTGTATTGAGTATTTGCTAATCCCTGAAACAAAAAATGTAGCCATATGGCTAGAAATGTTGATGGGCCAGATTGGGTTGTGGACTTATCTCTAGGATAAGAAGGGCACTGGGTTGAATGCCCCCAAAACTACATGAAGTAGGGGTATAACTCCTGGAAGATCAGGGTAGTTGGATGGGAAAGCATGCCTGAGAAATACTAGAGTTCTCATTGTCCATATATTCCTGAAATCAGTTTCTTAGGACAGGTGTTATTTTCTTTTAATTATTTTTTCTCATGTAAGTAATGCATCATTATATTATCTGAGTTTTAAAAAATAAAACAATCTCCATAAGTCTAAACACCTCCACTGATCATCCCTTTCTAGGAGGTAAACTCTTTATTTATTTATTTATTTATTTATTTTATTTTATTTTATTTTTTGAGACGGAGTCTCGCTCAGTCACCCAGGCTGGAGTGCAGTGGCGTGATCTCGGCTCACTGCAAGCTCTGCCTCCCGGGTTCACGCCATTCTTCTGCCTCAGCCTCCCGAGTAGCTGGGACTACTGGCGCCCGCCACCACGCTTGGCAAATTTTTTGTATTTTTAGTAGAGACGGGGTTTCACCGTGTTAGCCAGGATGGTCTTGATCTCCTGACCTCATGATCTGCCCACCTCGGCCTCCCAAAGTGCTGGGATTACAGGCATGAGCCACCGCACCCAGCCCTCTTTATTATCATGATTTTCAGTGTGGTGTGCATTGCATTCTGTGCTGTGCATTGACCTAGAATATTTATAGTTTATTTATTCATTTTACATAAAAAGAGATCACATTATGCATGTTACTCTGCAGCATGGTTCTCGTATTCAACAAATATCTTGTCATTCTATGTATAATAGTCCATATAGATATACTTCATGCTTTTTAACTGCTGTGTAGTATTTCTTTAGATGAATAGTTCATATTTTTTCGATTGTTGAATATTTATTTCCTAGTTTTTATTATTAACAATGCTGCCACGAACATCCTTCTATATGCTTGATTGTGCATATTTTCAAGTGCTTCTCTAGAGTATATGCCTAGAAATGAAATTTCAGTGTCAGACTTCACATTTAAAAAACATGTATTATTATTTATTTAAAAAAATATATAGTTTGAATAGGAAATAAATGCACATGGTAAAAGAAAAAAACACTGAAAAGTTATGTAATGAAAAGTAGTCTCCCTCAATCTTGAACAGACTCAGTTGGTGATTTACTTTCATTATATGTTAAATATTACAAGCCAGCTATTAATATTTTAAATATATCTTTCAATTTATGTTTGTCTAATATTTTTTCATGTTTAGTTTCAGGATATATGCCTTTGGTATAAATAGCATACCAGTTAGTCTGACTTCTCATTTTATACTGTCAGGTGATACATGGTTTATAATTCTATTTCTGATGTTTTTCAGTTTAATTGCTTGTTAAGTGTTGTCTGCTGGACTTTAACATTGTAAAGTTCTCTCTTCTTTTTTGTAATTACTGTTTTGTATACTTTGAGACTGTATAAATATTTTGTTATTCATCAAACTTTTCATTGATTCATCCATTTATATGCATATGAACTCAAGGATTTCATTTTTATTTAGTTAATTGTAATCTGTTGCTATCATTATTTATTTTGATGTTCATATTGTCATAGGTTTGAATAGCGGAAGCCCCTTCAAACTGATATCTGGGTCCTTTTGACATATCTCCATCATTGTTTGAATATTTTGTTACTTTGCTATCCAGCAATATGTGTTCGGGCCATCTTGTATTTTTCCTGCACAAATCCTAGAATTCGCCATTTCTCCAAGATACCCTAGTTCTATTTGCTGGAGAATGATATTTAGAAGCCAGTGTGTGGATACTAAGTGTGTTCATTGCTACTGGGGTATCAATGCTCCCATGCTTTCTCAGTGTACAGATTTATCTATCTATTTATATATAATATGTATCTATATTATATTTATTTCTGTACCTATCTATATACATTGAAAACTACGAGTTCATACCCATACCTTAAATTCTTACCAAATATCCAACACCACAGTGTTCATTTTAGTTTTCTTTCTCTCCCCCTCTTCTCTCTTTTTCCAACAGTGAGAAATCTAACTCTTATTCTTCTTAAAACAGGGAACACTTGTGATGTTTAATAGACTGATATTAATTCTTTCGCTCACTTGGGGTATACTAGTGGCAGTAATCATGCAACATGAAAGCATGGATGATAGAGCTTTATTTGACAGTTGAATCTGAATGTATCCTCTTAGAACATAACAAAAGGAGTAAAATCTGTAATTTCACATTTGTAGATATTTATACTGTGTTATCACTACCAAGAGAAGCAAAATCCTAATTTGATATCTCAAGAGATAATTACATTATTATGCTTTTTAAAGTATAATGATGAAAATGAATTATGTGATATGAAACTGTCTATAAAACATCTTAGTGACTTTACATCTTTAATGACAATAATAGCAACTGATTTCAAGGTTCAACTATGAGCAACTCTGAGGGTGTATTTTAAGCATTTATTTAAAACATTTTCCCTTTAATTGGAAAGTGTTTTTGATAATTGTTTAAGTGACCGTCTACCATTTTACTTTCCAAGATTTATGGTTAATATTAGAATCAGATATAAAACTTTATATACTTTTCACATTTATATGTTTTTAAATTAAATAATCTTTATTGAATTTGATATTTGATTCATTGATTATCTTATATTTCTTCCTAATAACTGCAGATATTTTACATGCAATATCAACTATTCTTTTTCAGGTTTTTGGCCTGACATTTCTCCATTCACATACTTGCCTTTTCATATTTTTAAATACTATATATTAATATATGTTGATGAGGCTGGATGTCTCTGAACTGAACTCCAACTTTGTATATCAAACAGTCTATTTCTATATTCATTTTGGATGTCAAATAGAAAGCTAAACTTAATATGTACAAAACCAAAACCTTGTGTTTGTTTCTTTTTAAGATCAAACCTTATCTTCTCACATTTTCCCTGTCTCAGTAAATGGCAACATTTGAGTTTCTCAGGCCAGAAACTCTGGAGTCAGCTTTGACTTCTTTCTTATTCTTATACTCTGTAATTGGTCCATCATCAAATTCTTTATAATATATCTAGGATCTGTCCAATTCTATTTCCTTCTCATCTGTTGTAGAGGATCAAGCCACCATCATCTCTTGCCTGAATTCTTGTAGTAGCATCTTAATTGTCCTCCTGGTTCCATGCTTGCCTTTGGGTCTGTTCTCCACCTTGAAGCCAGAGTGATCTTTTTCAAATATATATTGTATTATGCCACTTCTCTGCTCAAAACTTTCAGAAGCTTCTTTTTCAACTCAGAAAAAAGCCCAATAGCCTTTGAGTACCTTCTATATGATCTAACATCTCTCTATTTCTGTAGACCCATTTCCAGAATCTTTCCTTTACTTATTCTACTGTAGTCTCACTACTGGCCTTCTTGCTATTCTTTTAAAGTACCAAGCATTTGCTTACCTCAGGGCCCTTGCAGTCATTATTCCTTGAGGCTAGCATGCTCTTTACCATGATATCTGCCTGGCTAGATCCTTCCATTTTGTTCAGATTTCTATGCAAGAATCACCTTATCAGAGAAAGCTTTCCTGACCACCTAAAGTAAAATCGCACCTACCTTTTCACACTTCCTATCTCTCTTATAAGGTTTAATATTTCTCCATAGTACTTGTCACTGTCTAACATATTTTAAATATAATATGTCATATATATAGTTATATATATGTATAACATATATATAGTTATTTATGTACTATATACTATATACAGTATGTTTACTTATAACCACCACTAGATTATAAACTCCATGCAATCAGGAACTTTGATTTTCTTAATACGTGCCTCCTGTGTTTAGAACAGTGCCTAGAAAGTGATTATTGTTCCATTAATATTTGTGGAATAAATAAATAAATTAAAACTCTTTGTGAGAGAAAGAATCCATTGTGTTTGGATTTCAATAGTGTCAATCAAGTTAAGACATTTCTTGGTGCTTCCTTCTCCTCTCTTTGCCTGACTCAGTCCTGGATGAAAGCAGAGGCAGCTTTGTGTGTGGAGATGGGATTGGATGGGTAAGAAATTACAAGGTGGGCAAATGGAGGAAAAGGTCGTATCCTCTCCTCGTCCACTCTAGGTCTCCCTGCTTAAAAGCACTATCAATCTGGCAGAAGGAAGACATTTTAACTTAAAGTGAAGTGGGTGTTTTGATGGATACATTGTATAGGACATTTTAATTACTGAGCTAGATTATTCTTGGCACTATGAATGACTTAAAAGAAGAATGTTTAAGAACAGTCTGGGACCTTCCATCACCTAGTATTTCCTTCACAGGGCAAGAGAAAAATAAAGTCTCCAGATTGTTTATGAAGGGTCTGTGAGGGGGACACATGAAAAATTTTCCCCCTGCATCCTATGGAGTTCTGCTTATTTGTTTAACCTAATGATTATCCTTCTATGTGGTCTTTATCACAGTGCTTAGTAATCTACTGTTTACCCTCTGTCTGCCTTACTAGACTGAGAGCTCAAGAAGACAGGGGCAGCATTTTTATTAATCCTGTTAATCCAAGACCAACTATGGTACTTGACATGTAGCAACCATTTAGTGTTTGTTGAATAACCTCCCTCCCATCATCTTGATGCAAGAGTTACTTGAAGGCCAAAAGTACTTTGAGTATGAGAAATTCAGTATTTCATGATACAAAGGAGGCAGAATGCTTAGGTATATAAAGAGATATTGTGTTCCAAGATTTGGATCCATTGACCCAATGAAAATTTACCATCACTCCATTCTATGGGAAAACACTTTACTTCTGAACTGTATCACAGGGTTGGCTTTATCCTTCCCTTCTTATTCAAGCTCTCAGCTACCTAATCTTTCTCCCCTATTGCAGCAGGCCAAGTGGGCTTTCATGAAGCCCAGTGTTTGGAATAAATGCTAAAAATAATCCCCTTTTCTCCACATCTTATACTTCTTTAAAGGCAGAGCCTGAATCCTTACTGTTTAAAAGTCAACATCTCCTGTATTATTGTGGCAAATGCAAAAAATATGACAATGTTTGGAAAGACTATGGAGAGGGTTTGTTTCAGTATAAAAACTATAGCATTACTATCACTGTGATCCAGAGATGAAAAGTTATAAAACATTTTGACTCAAATAGATGCCACATGAATTTAATAATTTTCATGTGGATAATCATTTTTCAAACAAACCGTAGCCATGACTTAATCCCTCCTAGAAAGACAGGAGTGTATCTTCAAACAAATTGCCTAAGCTGTTTGTTCACAGTTTGCTTTTTGATTCAGCAAGATGGATTATGAGGGGTAACAACCAGAGCTGTGACAGCTCTGGCTAAATCCCACCTGGCGTTCCATCCATCTCTCCTTTAAAAATCTCTCCAAGTTTACAATTCTACAAAAGGCTTAACGGTATTCACTGGAGGAATGCCTTGGCTTGGGAGTAGGGGTAGGGAGTGGGGATTTAATATGCCAATTAAAAAATTTATTGTTAATAACAAATTCTTGGGTTGTTTCATTTGCAACCCAAGTGTAAATCCTATGTGAACAATGCAAGCACTGGGCTGACAATGAAGTGAAGTAAACACTTAGGGTCTATCCCTAAGTGTTTCACTAATTTAGTGAATCTTTTCTGGTCAGTGACAGCCCAGTGAACTTTCTTGAGGGACAGTGAAACTGCCATTTTTCTGGCCTCTAGACATGGTTTCGTCTATAGCACACATCCACAATCATATTGCTTATACAATACATATATGAAACTTCCTTCCTCTTATTATTAGTCAACCTGTCTCCTTTCTCCTGTGATTACCATCAACTTCATTTCCCTCACCATGGCTAAAACTGTCAGTAGGGAGGAAATAAGAATTATGATAATGTTTTAATACCTGTTCTCACATGTATTAAAAGAGAAGAGTTCCAGAGAGAAGAGTTCTCAAATAGGAGACTAAATGGCGACTATGTATTCTATCACTTCTGTGATATCATACAAGATACTTTATAGCCTTTTGGTTAGAACAGGCAAGTTAGTTGTTAATTGTTTAATGCCAGGAATTGTCCCCTTTGGACTGTTAACATATTGATCAGTCTTCATCACTCATGAACTGTGTAGCAGATAATTTGCCATTAATAATTAAAATACTGATGTTTAAGAATAGATTATTTTAAAAATGAGAGCTCAGTCAAAGCTAGCATTACATTAAAATAATATTTCATTTACTTGCATTGAAACAGCAGAAAAGAGGGTAGGGTAAACGTGGAGAATCCCATATTTCCATGACAGTATGATGTTTCTGGGAGTATAAAAAATGTTAAGAACCACTGATTCAGGCCAAAAGGTCCCCAAAAGTAGAAGCAATATATGGCAATATTAATATAGTCTCCCTCATTCCTTGTCATCATTCCCTGAATGGGAAGGTAATTCTGTACTTCGTACTTTCTTCTTGACGTCATCTTTGAGACTTGGTTTCTAATATATAAGTATTTAGCATACATTCAATCACACATGCTATCAAGAAAGGGACACTATCAGTAAAAAACTATAAATCAAATTTTGCTTTGAGAATGAACTTTGGATTTCAGCCTACTCTATCAGACTTTATTCCTGTTTTGTTATTAAATGCCAATATTATTTATATCTAACTTTCTTTCCCTTTATCTCACACATATGATGGAAGTGCTAAGCAGGAGTACAGGGGAACAAGGTCTGGTAACCTATGGGGAAAAAAATTAAATCTGGCATTTTTTCCTGGACCATTCAAGAGTAGCAGTCTATCTAAATATTGATGTTTGTATCCGTTAGAATAAAAGTGTCATCTGTTCAGGATATTCCATTAACAACATGTCTTTGAAATTTAGTGGGCTTGATATTCAAGAAAAGCATAAAATGAGAATATGGAATTATATAAGTCTTTTTCTTTCTTTAGATCTTTGACGGGTATGTGCAATCAACTTAAAGCCTTTTTTTGTCCTTTGATTATTCAATTTAATTATTGTATTCCATTGTTTTAATATTTTTCTGTGGTTTCCATGTTTTGCACATTTCACAGCATTATTTCACTTCGTTGTATTTTAAGACCTGAGATTCAGGTACAATTTGTTGAAATTGTTACTTTTTTTTTTTTTTTTTTCCTGCCTGAATCAGGGAGACCCAGGATGCTGTTCAGGCCTTATCCCAACCAAATTCCCCTCTTCACTTTGCAGGGCCCATCTTAGTCAAATGTGCTAACTTCTAAAATAATAAATAGCACTAATTCAAAATTTTTGGACCCTTAAATTAGCTACTTGCAGGTTCTTGTTGAAAGGTATATAATATTACATTGTAAAGAAATTTAAAATATTTATGGGTATTTGTGAAAAGCTGCATTATGTTAAATAATATTACATGTGAAGCTATTTAAAAGAATTTTTTTTTTGTATTTTGTGTAATAAAAATTGCTCAGGAGCATGCTAAGCCTGAGGCCAAGTTGTTTCTTAGTATGACTTTTTTAAAAAACATCTGCTGAGTAGCTACAGGGCCAAAGACTTGGAGAGCTTGTTTCTGTTGCATTTGCATATCCTTTTTTTTTTAAGTTTTATTATTATACTTTAAGTCTTAGGGTACACGTGCACAACGTGCAGGTTTGTTACATATGTATACATGTGCCATGTTGGTGTGCTGCACCCATTAACTTGTCATTTAGCATAGGTATATCTCCTAATGCTATCCCTCCCGAAACTGTTACATTTTTAACAGTGCTTTAGGAATATATTGGAACCTGTTATAATTTTTTTAATTAACTTCTCTTTGCATATTTATTAATGTGAATGAGAAATTATAGCTTACATATACAGTTATCTGTATGTAACACCATAAATGCATTTATAAATATACATATTGAAAGCATATTTCTAGCATCTATAAATGCCTATTTTTTAGTGTATACACATATGAAAACAATTTTCAGTGTATGTATAGTCACAAATGTTTTCTACTGGCATTTGAAATGAAATTTAAATTCCATTTTGTTTTTCTTAAAAATTGATCAATATAATTGATTAAATAATCAGCTTTCATCTTTTTGTGTATGAAATGAATGTTTTTTGCTTTTACCTGATACGGTCTTTTTAGGGTAGTTAGAGTTTGGGGAAGGGGGAAGCAGCAGGGAGTTCTTAGAATAAAAGTGTTAATTCCCTGAAGAAAAAGAACTGAGAAGCAATGTAGTGACAATCGCTTGGCACTAGTCTAACAGAAGCAAGTTTTAACATGCAAATCCTGTTTTGTTGCTCTTGTTTTCCTGGTACCCAAACAAAAGCAAGATAATCATTTTCACCCCACCCACAACTACTCAAAATGGGCTGTAATTCAATAGGAAAATAAAGACACTTTTCTATTTGCTTTTGAGAGTCTGAGTTCTTTGGAAAGGGGCTGAACACAGGGAGGAAAACAAATATTTGTTAAGTGATAAGAGTGCACCTGAATTATGCTAAATGATATCAGATACGAAAGAAAAATGCTAACATTTCTATAAACAGGGACCCACAAACAAGGCACATAGAGGAGACAATGAATAAACAAGGCACTGTTTATCTACAAGATTGGCACTGTACAAAATTTGGGGTCATAGACCCCTGATAATCTATTGAAAGAATAATACATAGTCACACATAATTTGTACACAGTTTTGACAGGGTAAGGTCCAAGGAAAAACCCTAACATAGAGGACAGGACTGTAATTTTAGGTCACCATTTCTTCATTATTTATTCAGAGGAGTCCTAGATAAGGACATATACAACTCTTATGTTCTTTCATAACACCGTATGTCTCTCCTTAGGTTTTCATTGTTATAAAATAGTATATATTTGAATAATTATTTGCTAAATCCTGTACCCTTGACTATAAGCTCCATGTGGGCAGAAATATCCTCACTCATCATTTAATTCCCCAGGATGAACACAGTTCCTGGTACATAGTAATCACACAAATACTGGTTGAATGAAACAATGAATGAATGTGGATTTGACATGAAATATGGAAGAAGTTAGAGAAGACAGCATTATATGTGCTAGAGTTGTTGGTAAGTTTCATAGAGGATGAGTCACCAGTGCAATCCATGATTCTTCAGGACCTGTCATGGGCATGGCCTTGAGCTATTCATGCGGTAGAGCTTATTTTTGAAAGGAAGTATTGATGGTCTCAGAGGCAGGGAAGAGGCATCTTGGATTAGGGGAAATAGGCTAAAAGAGTAGTGTGAAATAAGCACAGTGCATTAGAAAACCAGTTCTTCTGGTGGATGATGGATAATTGTAGAAAACTTGGTGGGACCATGCACTGTTTTGATAAAGGTGTTGTATTAGTTTGGATTCTTCATTAGCAGATCCTGTGGTGAGTATTTGTGAGCAAGTGATTTCCTAAGTAAGTGCTTCCAGAAGAGATTTATAAGGGAGTAGAGGGAAAGGGAAGAAGCCAAGCAAGCGTGTGTGTATGTTTAGGCAAAATCTCAGTCTCAGCCTGATCCTGCCAGGGAGTTCTCAAGTATAAATGGCACCTCAGAGTATGTGCAGACCCAGGCAAGGGAGCCACGTATTCATGCTTCCACTTTAGGGCTATTCCAGGGCATGTAAACTTCCAGGTCCTTCCTGTTTTCTCTCAAGAGCAGGGATAAAGTAGCTCATGAGAAAGTATCAGGTGCTGTGGGCCATTAGAAGCAAAACACACTGATGCCAAAGGATGGACACACAGAAAGGTCAAAGTGGGGATGGGAAGGAATCTGGGCAGAGGACTTGTGGGGTCTGCTACAGGAATTCTAGCCTGACTTCATAGGCAACAGAGATTTGCCACAGGTTCGCAAACCTCGCTGCTCATTAGAAGCACCTGAGGAGCTTTTAAAGAAAAATTAATTCATCTGGGCTGGAGCCCAGATGAATTAAATCAGAACCTCTTCAGGTAGAGCTTAGGCATCAGTGGTTTTTAAAAGCTTCTCCTGTGGAATCAAATGATTGCCTGGATTACTCTTGGGTAAGGATGTGGCAGGATGTAAATAATATTTTAGGGAGATATATCGGTAGGGACTTTTAGACCGGACTGAAGGGAGAAGAAACTGGGGGAGACAATGGAGTTTTGGCCAAAGGTGATGACTTGGACTGTGATGGTGGCAGAGCAAATGGACATAAAGAAACAAATGTGAGGGATAGTTTAAGGAAAAATTCAAGAGACGTATTAAATGATTGAATGGGAGGGCTTGAGGGGATGGAGGAGTCAAAGATGGCTTGAAAATGTCCAGGCTGGGAGTCTGGCTCTGAAGCAATGTCTTTGAAGTACTGTGACTCTCAGGACATGTGGAAAATTATATCAGCATAGCCCTTTGACATTTTCAGTTGGAAAAGGGAAGATGCTATTATTAATGAGGAAGCTTCTCTCAGGGACTAGATTATTCTTTGGTCATGAATTAGACATTCTGTTAACACATTCAGGCTAAAAGTGACTGTTTAAATCATATGATCCTTAATATAACAAAACTAAATATACCTTATGTGGCCTGAAAAATTTGTTCCCAAGGAACTTGGACTTTGGGTATTCATAAAATGGTATTCATAATTCTATCATACTGTGCTACTGTCAATATTCCAGTTGAAAGTATTGGCATTGGTTAGTTCTGCTATTAATTTGGCTAAATATACAAGTTTACAGCCATTTATCTTTTCCTTTATAGTAGTCATAAATTGTAACCCTTGACACAACATATAAACTAGATATAACTTTAGCATTTTATGCTTTTTTAATATGGTAAGGTGCTTTTTATGTTTGGGGAGTGGTAAAGATAATAACCTTTATCTCAATACAACAATTATACAAGCATTGAGAGTTGCATATTTTACTTAATTGTGTAACATTTCTTTGTAGGGACAAAGTAAAAGATAATTATAAAACTAGTAATGGTACTCTTTTAACATAATGCTTTCTCAACAATTCACATGAAGAACTCTGTAGGATAGTAAAGAAGGTACTGTAATTATTTGTACCTTACAAATGAAATAGTTGAGGCCCACAGAACATGGTTGTTCAGCACAAGAAGTGTTGGAAAAGAGACTGATGTCAGAACATTTGTTTCCCAAGTGAAATGTCTTTCCTTTATGGACTAGCAGTGATGTCATTCTGAAGCACTAAAAAGTCATTCTTCTGAGTTCTGCTTCTCCCAGGTGACGATCATTTAGATTTGATTATCTTGCTTCCTGTATATGAACTGTGGCATTTTATTGGGAGCAGCAGCAGCAGCAACAGTTATCAGTTTGACACTATCAGATGTTAGACGTTATTACTGGTACTTTGCAAACATTTTCTTTAATCTTCTTAAAAGCCCTATATGGTAGATAATAACCTCATTTTGTGAATAAGAAAACTGAGGCTTAGAATGATGTTTTTCTTTGACAGAAAGTGTATTTTTTAGGCATTATGGTTCAAAGCAAAGAAGAAAAGAAAAAATGTATTCCTGATTTAAAGTTTATGTTACAAACAAATATGGGCTGGGTGCAGTGGCTCACGTCTGTAATCCCAGCACTTCGGGACGCTGAGGTGGGTGGTCACTTGAGGTCAGGAGTTTGAGACCAGCCTAACTAACATAGTGAAACTCCATCTCTACTAAAAAAAAACAAAATTAGCTGGGCGTGGTGGCGGGTGCCTTTAATCCCAGCTATTCGGGAGGCTGAGGTGGGAGAATCACTTGAACCTGGGAGGCAGAGGTTGCAGTGAGCCGAGATCGTGCCACTACACTCCATCCTAGGCAACAGAGGGAGACTCTGTCTCAAAAAACAACAACCATAACAAAACAAAAGAAACAAATATGTATTGAAACCATACTCTTCAAATAGCTTTCTTATATGCATGTTTAATGTTTTACTTAGAAGGATTTCTCTTTGATTAGTTTCTAGTCCTGGGATGTTTAGAATAATTTTTTCCTACTTCCTCTAAGACTCCCATTATTTTTTAAAGTATGAATATTATTAGGTAATGAGGTAATATTTATGACCAATTGTGGACAACTGTGGCTGCAGGTTGTGTCTGTCCTTCATGTATATTGTTCTAGCTTTCTTCTTATGGCTCCTTCCAGGAACTTCCTCTTTAGCAGCCTGTATTTTCACCACTGAGATATAAACATGATTCAGTTTGGCCAATCAAATTATTTGATTAACCAAGCCTTAATGATTGATTATTTTAGGGATGAGCAAGTAGGGCTGTGTAATAAAGAACTTGGCCTCAGCTCAGACAGAGGTCTGGCTGGCCTTTGATTCCAGTTCCTGGGAGGTAACTTCTAATCCTTTGCATTTCCTGTTAAGATTTTCTTTGTAATTCATGGTGGGCACCTGGGACCACAACTGGTAGTTTATGTTAACAAGGTGACTTCTGTAGGTCTTTCAGACCATGTGATGTCAGACTGACATCTGGAGAGTGTGGAGGGCTGGAAATTAAATTAAACTATGTGGATAATTCTTTACTCAATTGGGCCTACATCATGAAACCCCAATAAAAACTTAGGACACATAGTTTGGGTTTTTTCATATATTAGTGCTCCTGGGGTAATGCACCTCTACGGTTGATGGAAGCTTCATATCTGGATCCCTCCCAGACTTCACCCTATGCATCTTTTCTGTGGGTTGGTTCTTACTTGTATCCTTTTATTATAATAAGAATGTAATCATAAGTATAATACTTTCCAGAGTCATGTGAGTTTTTGTAACAAATTATTGAACCTGAGGCTGATCATGGGATCTACCAAATTTGTAGCCAGCTGGTCTAAAGTGAGGGCGGTCCTGGGAGCCCCCAAACTTGTGGCTGGTGTCTAAGTGAGATCAGTCTTGTAGGAACTGTTTCTTCTCACTTTGCACTTTGGCAGACTCATTGCAGTTGGTGTCTTGATAGACTTGGTAGTCTGGAGGACTGTGCTCTTAACCTTGAGTTTGACCAACATTGAGTAAGGGCCAAGCAGATTATTCCATAGAGTTGAGCAGAGTATTCCATGTGGACTTAGAAAGGGAAATTCTGTTTCTGGAAATATTAAGCTGGAGATTTTAAGCTGGAAAGGTGTAGTTGGTTTGCTGGTAGCCATCTTGACTATCATGTGATGATAGCCTGTGTGTAGATTGTAGCTAGGTAGAGTAAGAATGATGAAATGGAGAGAAAAACATCCCTTATGGTATTGTCTGAGCCCGTTGATCTCGCTGTGCTAAAAGCTGTATGTATCTATGGTTTCCTGATTCAGCAAATCATTAAATATCCTTTGTCTTACACTAGTTTAGCTTCCACCATTGCAATCAGAGAGTTTTGTCAATATCTGTTGTTTGGACCTCATATTTCTCCTGGAGGATCACATGTATCAGTGAATAAAATTTTGATTGAGAGTCTTCTTATTTTTATGTAATTGATATAGTTTGCATATTTGTCCCTGCCCAAATCTCATGTTGAATTATAATCTCTAGTGTTGAAGGTGGGGCCTGCTGCGAGGTGTTTGAATCACAGGGGCATATCCCTCATGGCTTGGTGCTATCTTTGTGATAGTGAGTTCTCATGAGATCAGGTCATTTAAAAGTGTGGCAGGCACCCTCCTTCCCCCTGGCTCACCACACACACAACTTTTTCCTCTCATGCTCCTGCTCTGGCCATGTGACCCGCCTGCTCCCTCTTTGTCTTTTGCCATGACTGTAAGCTTCCTGAGGCTTCCCCAGAAGCTGAGCAGATGCCAGCCCCATGCTTCCTGAAAAACCTGCAGAACCACGAATGAATTAAACCTCTTTTCTTTATGAATTAGCCAGTCTCAGGTATTTCTTTCTTTTTTTTTTATTATACTTTAAGTTTTAGGGTACATGTGCACAATGTGCAGGTTAGTTACATATGTATACATGTGCCATGTTGGTGTGCTGCACCCATTAACTCGTCATTTAATGTTAGGTATATCTCCTAATGCTATCCCTCCCCCCTCCCCCCCCCCACCCCACAACAGGCCCCAATGTGTGATGTTCCCCTTCCTGTGTCCATGTGTTCTCATTGTTCAATTCTCACCTATGAGTGAGAACATGCGGTGTTTGGTTTTTTGTCCTTGCGATAGTTTACTGAGAATGATGGTTTCCAGCTTCATCCATGTCCCCACAAAGGACATGAACTCATCATTTTTTATGGCTGCATAGTATTCCATGGTGTAAATGTGCCACATTTTCTTAATCCAGTCTATTGTTGTTGGACATTTGGGTTGGTTCCAAGTCTTTGCTATCGTGAATAGTGCCACAGTAAACATACGTGGGCATGTGTCTTTATAGCAGCATGATTTATAATCCTTTGGGTATATACCCAGTAATGGGATTGCTGGGTCAAATGGTATTTCTAGTTCTAGATCCCTGAGGAATCGCCACACTGACTTCCACAATGGTTGAACTAGTTTACAGTCCCACCAACAGTGTAAAAGTATTCTTATTTCTCCACATCCTCTCCAGCACCTGTTGTTTCCTGACTTTTTAATGATCGTCATTCTAACTGGTGTGAGATGGTATCTCTTTGTGGTTTTGATTTGCATTTCTCTGATGGCCAGTGATGATGAGCATTTTTTCATGTGTCTTTTGGCTGCATAAATGTCTTCTTTTGAGAAGTGTCTGTTCATATCCTTCCCCTGCTTTTTGCTGGGGTTTTTTGTTGTTTTCTTGTAAATTTGTTTGAGTTCATTGTAGATTCTGAATATTAACCCTTTGTCAGATGAGTTGATTGTCAGGTATTTCTTTATAGCAAGGCAAGAACAGTCTAATACAGTAATCCTGATAATCACATAGAATGTCATTTTAAATATACTTTAAATGTTTAAATGTTTATTTATAAAACAAAAAATCTTTATCTCTGTGAAAACATTTCGTTAATAAGTGCCCAAGTTTATTTCTCTGAGTTACATTATCTATTTACTTATATATCTATCTAACTGTATTTTTGGTGTACAAATGAAGAGTAATGGGCAAAATGTAAAGTCAAAAAGATTCAGGAAATAGACATACTTGCTAAATAGTCTTTGTTGAGCTAAGCAAATAATGAATAAAAATCTGATATTCTAGGTGCACAGGTTTGAATTCAGGAGCAAAATCTTTTGGATTAGAATTATATTATGTCTAAATTCCCATATCCAGAAATTATCCTATTTACAAATGAATGGATAGAATTTATTCAAGTATAGATTATACACATGCACATACTTTTAAATGATGATGAAATTTGTCCCATTAGAAAATAAATACTCATTTTAGAAAATGGGAAAAATAAGAATGTTCATTAATTAAGATGTATTTATTTAGCACTTATTATCTATGAGACATGCTCAAAATATAGCAGTGAACAAGACAGATGTACTTTTTGCTTTCATGGAGATTAAATTTTAGTGGTATACAAAGAAAACAAAGATTAACCATAATTCTGCCTCTCTGAAAGAACATGGTTAATATTTCAGTGCATTTCCTTCCAGAGTGTGTGTGTGTGTGTGTGTGTGTGTGAGTATGGTGTGTGTGTGTCACACAATTGGATTCATGTCTGCATACATGTTGGATTCTTATTTTTTCTTTTAGCTTTTTATCCTGAATCTAACCTTAAGCCATTTTTTTTCAAAATATTATTCTTAATGGTCATTAATAGTAAGCTATATTTATGTATCTCAAATTTTTTTATTATAATACTATGACTAGTAGTTTTGGCAATAAATATTTTTCTAGACCCTGATTATTTCATTAAGATACATTCTTACCAATGAAGTGAATGGTCAAAAAGACAGGAACATGTTAAATGTTGTTTTAAATAAATATCAAAAGTTTTTTTCCAGAAAGAGTGTATTATAGTAGACTTCTTTCCCTTTTCTTTTTTTGTTTTGTTTTGTTTTGCTTTGTTTTATTTTGAGACAGGGTCTTGCTCTGTCATCCATGCTGGAGCACAGTGTCATGATCATGGCTCACTATAGCCTTGACTTGGGCTCCAGTGATCCACCTACCTCAGCCTCCCCAGGAGCTGGGACCACAGGCACACGCCACCACAACCTGCTAATTAAAAAATTTTTTTTGTTTGTTTGTAGCGATAAGGCCTCCCTATGTTGCCCAGGCTGGTCTCAAACTCCTGGACTCAAAAGGATCCTCCTGCCTCAGCTTCCCAAAGTGTTGGAATTATAAGGTGTGAGCCTGCCAAAGAAGAGTTAGAAAATGCTTATCTCACTTCACCTTTGTCATCATTAAATATTGATGTACATTGCTTGCTAGCATTGTTTTATACTTTTGTTTGTGTTAAAGGATGTTATTCTCCAGTATACCTTCTAATTGATTATTTCAGGTTTATAAGAAATCAGTTGATATTTTCTGTGTAATGCCCATTCTGCAGCAGTGGTCTTGGGTTTGGAACAACAACCAAACTCACAAAACGCAATAGGCTTCACTCAGCTTTCAGTTAATTTAGCCTTAGGAATAGATACAGATGGAGAAGAAAATAGCATGCACAGTAACAACACAGAAGAGGTTTTGTGATTTCCAAGCACAGATTTGAATTTGTCAATTACTTCACACTTAATACATGCATGGTGATGAGAGATGAAGCTAGGTGGATAGACCATCTCAAATTAGGGAGTCCGTCAGCCTCAGGATCCCTTCACCTTTTACATAGCTTATCAAGTAGCCTCTTCAGGGATACAGGAGAAGCACCTTTCCTTTGTGCAGCTGCATCTTATCAATATATATTCCTCATTTCTTGATAAATAATTTAAAGAATTTTAATGATGAGGTACAAGTCTTGGTCTAGCACAAATCCTTGGCTAGTAATTCTTATTTATCATAGAACCATTGTAGATATATTCCTAACTATTCTTTGAGTTAGTCATAGGCATCAGTGAAGCTAGAGGAAAGAAACCAATGGTTAACCTTTCCTTTAATCCTGTATCTAAAATTTTCATTAAACATTCTTTGTAATGCTAAGACTTTTACAGTTTATTAACTTGTGTATGTGTGTGTGCATTGTAAGTAAATATTTATTTCATGTACTAGTTATGAAAGAGACTGTGTATGTTGAGACTATGGGTCTCTGGAATCAGTTTGTCTGGGCGCAAATCTCGATTCCTGCCCTTACTTAGGTTCCTTGAATTTTCCTTGCCTTACCTGCAAAATGAAGATAATAATAGTATCTATGTCATAGAGTTGTTTTATAGAGTTTTATATGTGAGTTTTAATACATGTAAGTTTTAATGTATGTAATGAGTTTTAATATATGTAATGAGTTTTAATATATGTAAGGCAATTAATTTCAGGTACCTAACAATTGTATATTGCAATTTTATATTCTTGCTATACGAGACAATGTTATAAATTGTATTTTATTTTATTTTATTTTATTTTATTTTATTTTATTTTATTTTATTTTATTTTATTTTATTTTTTGAGACAGGGTCTCACTTTCTCACCCAGGCTAGAGTGCTGTGGCATGATTTCGGCTTACTGCAACCTCAACCTCCCAAGCTAAAGCAATCTTCCCACCTTTGCCTCCCTAGTAGCTGGGACTACAGCCTTGCACCACCATGCCTGGCTAATTTTTTGTACTTTTTGTAGAGATGGGGTTTTGCCATGTTGCCTAGGCTGGTCTCAAACTCCTGAGCTCAAGCTATCCACCTGCCTCGGCCTCCCAAAGTGCTAGGATTACAGGCATGAGCCATTGCACCTGACCTATAAATTTTTTTTCAACTATCAAACTCAGTTTAGAAGACTCAAGAGAAGAAGGAAAGTCAATTGTATTTACCCATGTTGTTGCTTACTCTTTTCTTTTGTCCTTCCAGGTATTCCGTGATTCCTACTTTTGTCTTTTGATTTCTGTTTAGAGAACTTCTTTAGTCATTGTCTTTTGTTAAGGATAGATCTGCTGGCAACAAATTCTCTTAGTTTTCCTTCATCTGAGAATGTATTGATTTTCCCTTCACTCTTGAAGGATATTTTCACTGAATATAATATTCTGCTTTCAGAAGTATTTTATTTCAACATTTGAAAAATGTCATACCACTTGCTTCTGGTCTTCGTGAGTTCTGATGAGGAATTAACTATCTTGGATTTGTTTTTCCTGTAAAGGTAAAGTGTCATTTCTTTAGTTGCTTTGATTATTTTTCCTTTGTTTTTAACTTTTCAAGAAGTTTTTGTCTATAATTTGTCTTGATGTGGACTTCTTTTCTTTCTTTCTTTCTTTCTTTCTTTCTTTCTTTCTTTCTTTCTCTCTCTTTCTCTCTCTTTCTCTCTCTCTCTCTCTCTTTCTTTCTTTCTTTTTAGATGGAGTCTCGCTTTGTCGCCCAGGCTGGAGTGCAGGGGTGCAGTCTCGGCTCACTGCAAGCTCTGCCTCCCAGGTTCATGCCATTCTCCTGCGTCAGCATCCCGAGTAGCTGGGACTACAGGCGCCCGCCACCACGACCAGCCAAATTTTTTTTTTTTGTATTTTTAGTAGAGATGGGGTTTCACCATGTTAGCCAGGATGGTCTCGATCTCCTGACCTTGTGATCTGCCCATCTCGGCCTCCTAAAGTGCTGGGATTACAGGCGTGAGCCATTGCTCATGGCCTTGATATGGATTTCTTTTCTTTGAGACAGTGTCTTGCTCTGCTGCCCTCGCTGGAGTGCAGTGGCACAGTTACTGCTCACTGCAGCCTCTACCTCCCGGGCTCAAGTGATCCTCCCACCTCAGCCCCATGAGTAGCTGGGACCACAGGGGCATGTCACCTCGTTTGGCTGATTTTTCTTTTATTTTTTGTAGAGGCAGAGTCTCATTGTGTTGCCTTGGCTGGACTTGCACTCCTGGGCTCAAGTGATTCTCTTGCCTCAGTCTCCCAAAGTTCTGGGATTATGTGTGTGAGCCACTGTGCCTGGTCTTGACATGGATTTCTTTTTTATTTACTCTGAGATTTGCTCACCTTCTTAAGTCTATAAATTTGTGTCCTTTGCCAAATTTGGGAAGTTTTAGCTATTATGTCTGTAAGTACCCTCACCTTTTTCCTCCTCTTCTCTGGGACTTTTATCAAGCAAATATTAGATTTTTTTTTAATAGTCTCATAAATCCCTGAGACTCTGTTCACTTTTTTTTTTTCAGTCTATTTTGTCTGTTGTTCAGTTTGGGTAATTTCTATTGTACTATTTTCAAGTTCACTGATTCTTTCTTGTGTCACTTGCATTCTAATGTTGCACCCATACACTGAGTTTTTTGTTTTGGTTATTGTATTTTTCAGTTCTAATATTTCTACTTGATGGTTCTTTATATCTTTTATATCTTTGCTGAGATTTTCTGTTTATTTGCTGAGACTCTCAATTCTTTTATTTGCTTCAAGTGCATTTGTAGTTACTTGCTGAAGTATTTTTATGATGGCATTTTCAATTTTTTGTGAAATAATCCTATCATGTCATCTTGGTGTTGATGTGTATTAGGCATTTTTTGTTTTCATTTAATTTGAGTTTTTTCTGCTGTCTGGCATGTTGTGTTTGGCTGTAGTGAAGCTATTACTATATACACTTTCTGTCTTGCAAGGCTACCCCTTTTCTGGTACTTTAACTAGAGAGAGTAGGTTTTGTGGGAGGCTTTTTTTTGGCAGGCACCCTTTGGCATTTTCTGGTTTTCAGTTTCTTTGGCTGCAAACTCGGGATATATGAAGCAACAGGAAAACAAAGGGAGCTCACCACCACTTGTCTTTTTCCTTGGGTCTTAAGGTGTCTAACTAGTCTGTCTTCTTTTCTCCATTTCTCAGAGAATAGAGAAAAGGTTGGGTGTAGTGGCTGTAATCTCAGCATTTTGGGAAGCTGAGGCAGGAGGATCGCTTGAGCTTAAGAATTTGAGACCAGCCTGGGCAATACAGTGAGACCCTGTCTCTACACAAAATACTAATAAAAGAGTCCTCTTATATTTGGTTAATAGAAAACATCCAGGGCTTTTAAATTGTACTTAGCAAGAGAAATAGGGAAAAGTATAACTGCTTTAGTTTCCAGTAGTGGAAGTCCACTGGCTCTAATGTTTTTTTTTTTTTTTGAGATGGAGTCTTGCTCTGTCACCCAGACTGGAGTGCAGTGGCACTATCTTGGCACACTGCAACCCCTGCCTCCCAGGTTCAAGCCACTCTCCCTGCCTCAGCCTCCTGAGTAGCTAGGATGATGGGCTCCCGCCATCAAGCCCAGCTAATTTTCATAGTTTTTTAGTAGATATAGGGTTTTGCAATGTTGGGCAGGCTGGTCTTGAACTCCTGACCTCAGGTGATCCACCCACCTTGGCTTCCCAAAGTGGTGGGATTACAGGCATGAACCACCGTGCCCAGCCCATTGGCTCTATTTTGATAATTATTTTCTTTATGTCTTCTTGAAAGATAAGAGCTATCTTTGACCTATTACTTGCCAACATGTGTATGTGAAGATAGTTTCTTCTGTTGTCTGCTTGAGAATGCAGGGAGCCCATTTCTAGCTGAAAGGTAGGTAGATGTACTTAGTTCTCAGCATAAATTCTAGTCATTAATATTTATAGGCATTTACCAAGTTGATTCTTCTAGCTAAACAATGGTAGTATCACTTTTTAGCCCCAAGTCTGATTCTTTGGCAGTCTGAGTTAAGGGGGCATAGATTGGTCTCCTAAAATAAACTTTTAAAGGCTTTCCTAGTATGTTTTCCTTACCTTATAAAATTATGGAATCATTCTACCTAGGATACATTATATGAATTCTGATCCTCATGTACTCTTTGACTACTCTGTCTTTTTATTTTTGGGGACTTGGAGGATATAAAAAGATGTTGAAGAGTCAGAGAAGGAGAAGTATTAAGTATTATGGCTATCTCACATCACCTTCCATTCAGTTGAGAAATGACCACTTATTTTTTTTCTGATCGAATATAAGCGTGTCTCTCCAAGCCAAAGGGATAGAGAATGGGTGAAAAAGACAATTCTGTAGGCTTCAACTAGGCCATCTTCATTTTCAGAGTGATGCATGGATCAGCCATTGCCTTCTTTGCTCATTTCAGCTCCATTGCTTTAATAGTTAAAGGAAATTCCTTCCAGATTTAGACAATAGTTAGTCAGTTTTTAGCATTGCTGTTTTTAATCTCTTTTTCTGGGTCTGTATAGGTATTTTAGGATAAGGGAGCGGCAGCCAGCCAGATGCCATTTAAAACTAGGATCTCCCATAAGCTAAACTAATCTTAAGGGAAATTTAAAAGTGAGTCTAAGTGAAAGCAAGTTTTTTCAAAATTGAATTGAACAATTAAGTTGCTAAAATAATCTCTTCATTTAAAAATCAGTGACAAACAAAAATAATTTTATTGTTTGAGTTTTTAAACTTTTTCAAATCTGTGAATCAAGCTCTTCTTGGTGCTTGAATAGGTGCCATCTGCTGAGTTGTAACTGAGCCAGTTCTTGCATTTGGGCCTAAATTTAATATTTAATTCTGATAGATGAAACATGCATTTTTAAAAGCAGTGAGCCATTTGTAGATTTTTAGTTTAATACTTGCCTAAAACTTATATTTACTTCTTAGTAGTGACTTACATAGATACATTTCTTAAATACACAGATGCTTCTCAACTTATGATGAGGTTACATCCTGATAAACCTATCATTGGTTGACTTATGGTGGTTTGACTCATGATTTTTAAAATTTATGATGGTACAAAAGCAATTCACATTTAGTAGAAACTGTACTTCAAGTACCCATACAACCATTCTGTTTTTCACTTTCAGTATAATATTCAATAAATTACATGAGATATTCAATAATTTATTATAAAAAAGGCTTTGTGTTAGATAATTTTGCCCAAATGTAGGCTAATGGCAGTGTTCTGAGCATTTTTAAGAGAGGCTAGGCTAAGCTATGATGTTTGGTAGGTTAGGTGTATTAAGTGCATTTTTGATTTATAGTATTTTCAGCTTATAGTGGGTTTATTGGGATGTAACACCACTGTAAGTTAAGGATCATCTGTACTTGCTCATACATAACCTATCCTAGGTATCAGTAAGCTATTATTGTTTTTTTTAAAAAAATAATTGATATGCTTGGAACAATAACCAGAAGCTTAGAACAGCTGAATCTATAATTCAACTGGGTGGTTTCTGCTGACTTGGACTGAGTTTGGCAAAGCTCACTCACGTTTCTCTGGTCAGCTGTGAATTGGCTAGGTGACTGCTGATCTTGGCTACACTTTATTTGTCTGGAGCTTTGCCTGGGACACTAGACTGACTCACCTCTGTTCCATGTGTCTCATCCTCCAGCAGGCTAGCCCAGGCATGTTCTTGTGATGAAGGCAGTGGAGAGTGGGGAAGAAAGAGAGAGAGTGAATAAGAGAGAACAAGTGAACACAGAAAATGCACCACACACCTTGAGGCCTAGGCTTGGAACTGACAAAATGCCACTTCCTTCACATTTTTTTGGCTAAGCAGGTTGCAAGGGTTCATGAAATAGACTCCATCTCTTAATGGGATGAACTGCAAAGTAACATTTGAAAGGTTGCTGATATACGGAGGGGTGAATAATTATAGTCATTTCTACAATCAATACACTATTTTAGGAAAGGATGGAACGGGACTAGAACCCTATTTTATGCCTCTACACCCGATTTCTTTTTATTGCATTAGCTTTTCTTCCTACTTACCTATACCATGAGTCTGAATGTTTCTGAGGAAAATAAAAAGCATTTATGTTTTCAGCATAGAGAATCTATATTGAAATGTTACCAATATAGAGAATCTTTTGAAAGTTAAGAAGGATTTTTTTACATTGCTTTACCCGTTTATTTCTTTCGACTGTAAGTCTCAGGAAACTAGAATGATAATATTAGGGTTATATAACCCTAGTTATCAGGGTTTTAGATTCACTTCACATCTTATATTTTTTATCATTAGTATCATTAGTATTTGTGACAGATTCTTTTTGGAAATCAAGTTATAGGATAAGACATAAAACTTCAGGGTGTGTTTTTTCTCACATTGAAATTTTTATCATAGCCCACTCACCCCTTGTTATTTCCCTTGCCTTTGTGGACCTGGAGACAGATGAAAAAGATAAAATTGTTATTGAGTTGTAGCAGCTTCAAGCTGTCCTGTTTGTTTGTCCCCAGATCTTTCTATGCCAGTTCCAAATTCCCTCTTGCCAAAATTAGGTTTGGAAAAATAACATATTTCGTATATGACATATGTTTGAAATTAGCAGGAAATACAGCCAAGATTTGGAAATTAACAAGGAAAAAGTTATTTCTGAAAACAGTTGGGAGCCTAAGAAGAGTGTTTGGCTTAAAACATTAGGGTATTTCATTGTTTAGTAAATTAAATAATTCAAAAAAATCCAAGACGGAACAACACAGCATTTTTTTTTCAGTATATATGGATAGTTCTTATTTAAAAACCTTTTGGACAGAAATTAAATGAGGAATCTAAATGTACCATCTACAGGATATATAATCTCCTAATATCTAGTAAATCTAATTCTTCATGAATTTTTTTGAAATTAAGTTACATACTTCTGTTTGCCCATATGTGAAAAAGAGATTTACCATTGATCTGCTACTTACAAAATAAACAGGAATAGTTTAGGGGACCCAGAACAAGAATCAGATCTTCCCTTTCTAATATGAAGGACTATTTGGACCTAACTTCTTGCTAAACACATTATCATTTCTGTATTAGATGTTGAATTGTCTCCTCTAGCAATTTATCTCTTTGAATTAATTTAATTCAAGGTAAGGAACATTTACTAGGCATTGTCTATACAGGGGAGTAAGATGGTAAGGAGGCATATAGATTGACAAACTGTGGTCCTTAACCACAGGAGACTTAAAGTCTAATTGAAGAGAATAGGATTATTTAATGCGAGGTATTGTTCTTGTCAGGGCCCCATTTATAGAAACATGCATTCCTTTAGAGTCCTAGATCAATTTATAAGAAGGTGAAGGCCTGTCTAGGCTAAGAATCTCAGAATTGTTGATTTCATGAATCCTGGCTGAATTCATGAAAATTATACATTTTGAATACACTTTTATAATCAGAGGAAAACCTGTTTTGTTATTACAATGTTTCGCAATGTCTTCCTAGTTCGTTTCTTTGCATGATTATAAGATGGGGCATTATCAAGGAGGTGTCAGCCTGGCACTATGACCTTTGCCCCTAAAATAGAGATGTTTGTTCTGAGAAGTTACCTCCTATATCTTATTAGTTCTCAGCATTCTGTGTCATTGAGATGGGATCCAGCATTAATAGATCAGACAAATCATTAGAATTATGTAGACATTAAATGTCAGCTAGAGGAATGATGAGTTGGTCTCAGCCAACAAGATTTCAGAGTATGGCTTGTTGATAGAGAAGTAAATTCAAGATACTAAAGACCTTATATTGTCTAATTCTGGAGCACAATGTAGAAGAAATACTGACCACTTGGCTTTGCCTGCCACATTAGAAAGTGAGTACTCCTTGTTTTTATTGATGATACCATTAGCAAGAAGCAGTGACTGGGATTTACAGACTGGATTAACTAGTTACCATTGTTTGACATTCATCAGGCCTCTTAGCTCTCTAATTTCTTTGATTTGTAAAACAGAGCTAATAAAAATAACCCTCAGAATTCCTCTGAGGACTAAATGAGAAAATACATTAAAACTTGTCAGCCAGGAGTGGTGGCTCATGCCTGTAATCCCAGCACTTTGGGAGTCCAAGGTGCACGGATCACAAGGTCAGGAGTTCAAGACCAGCCCGGCCAACATGGTGAAACCTCATCTCTATTAAAAAAATACAAAAAAAATTAGCTGGGCATCGTGGTATGCGCCTGTAATCCCAGCTACTCGGGAGTCTGAGGCGGGAGAATTACTTGAAGCCTGGAGGCAGAGGTTGCAGTGAGCCGAGATTGCGCCACTGCACTCCAGCCTGGGCGACAGAGCAAGACTCCATCTCAAACAAACAAAACCAACAAAACAACAACAACAAAAAACCCATGTCTTTAAAGATACAGCATTATAGATACGTCAGTTATTTTTATACTACAAGGAATAAGTAGAGCCATTTTGCAAAAAGTTGAAGAGCCCAAAGGCTGAAGGCCTAACTTAGCCAGTGTTTCCTCTTTTTGTCAGGCAGGGAACACATACTAGTCAAGAAATTCACTGAGTGGACACGGAGTGGGAAATGTGTTGTAAAGGGGGTCTCATGATGGCTGTGTTGATTAAAAATTGAAAACTAGTACTCTGGGTAGAATAGAAGAGTTCTTTGGTCTGTATATGGCTGATTCAAATAAATCCTGTTATTCATTGGTCAGGAAAGAGTCTTTCATTAGTTTAGAAAGGTCTGGCATCTCAGGGTCATTCAGAGTTCATGGTCATTTATCAACTTCAGTTCCTTGGAATCAGTTGTGATAAAACACAATGTTCAATTTTATATCACTTAGGCAAGTGTTTCTGTAAACAGAAAATTTTCTTTGACCTAGTTAACCAGAGAAAAGATGAGTGAGATAACTTGATATGGAGAGAAACAAGATTTTTGGCTTGTCCTTTTTGCCTTCTCTTGCCTCATGATACATCTACTTCAATTCCTCACCATTATCTGAGTGGCCATTATTAAATTCTATGCTCCATGCATTCTTTTTAAAGAAATAGATTTATTGAGATATAATTAACGTACTATATAATTCACCCATTTAATGTGTAGAATTCCGTAGTTTTAGTATATCTGCAGATATGTGAAACCAACAGCAGTCAATTTTAGAACATTTTCATCACCTCATAAACCCCATGCCCTTTAGCTGTCATCCTCTAATCTCATTAACCCCCTTATCCCCAGACCTAAGCAAACATGAACTTTCTTTTTTTGACTGTTGCCTAGTCTGGAGTGCAGTGGCATGATCTTGGCTCACTGCAATCTCTGGTGCCCAAGCAAGTGACTTTCCTGCCTCAGTCTCCTGAATAGCTGGGATTACAGGTGTGTGCCGCCACGCTTGGCTAATGTTTGTATTTTTAGTAGAGAAGGGGTTTCACCATGTTGGCCAGGCTGGTCTCAAACTCCTGACCTCAGGTGATCCACCCGCCTTGGCCTTCCAGAGTGCTGGGATTACAAGTGTGAGCCACCACGCCTGGTCTCTACTTTCTATCTCTGTAGATCTCTTTGTTCTGGACTTTAATATTATTATATAGAATTACATAATATCTGGTCTTTTGTGACTAGTTTCTTTTACTTAGCATAATGTTTTCAAGATTTATCCATGTTGTAGCATGTATCAGTACTTTATATGGCCAAATAATATTCTATTGTCTAAATATATTGAATTTTATATATTCAGATATTTCAGTTCTTTCCACCTTTTAGGAATTATGAATAATGCTGCTATAAAAATTTGTGTACAAGTTTATATGTGAACATATTTTTAAAAAATCTTGGGTATATACCTAGAAGTGGAATTGCTGGGTCATATAGTATCTATGTGGTAACTATGTAATTGTGTGAGGACCTGGCAGGCTGTTTTCCAAAGTGATTATGCCATTTTTCATTCCCACCAGCAGCGTATGGAACTTCCAAATTCTCTAATTCTTGACAACACTTGTTATTGTCTGACTTTTTGATTCTAGCCATCCTGGTGGGTGTGAAGTAGTATCTCATTGTGGTTTTGATTTTCATTTTCCTGGTGGCTAATGATGTTGAGTGTCTTTTCATGTGATTATTCATCATTTGAATATCTTCCTTGGAGGAATGTTTATTCTCATCCTTTGCTCATTTTTAAGTTGGGTTTTTTTATTGCTGAATTCTAAATAGTTTTTTTATATATTTTGTTACATATATATTTTTATGAGATATGTGATCTGCAAGTACAATTAATTCTTATTATTTGTGGATTCCATATTTGCAAATTTACCTACTCACTAAATGTATTTGTAACTTCCAAATCAGTACTGGTGGCAGTTTTGTGGGCATTCAAGGACATGTAGATGTGCAGATTGGCAAAAAGTTTGAGTCATCTGATAAGTTTTCAGCTGAGGTGGAACAAGTCAATGCTCTACCTTCTTATTCCCAGCATTCTTCCTGTAAACAAATTTCCCCTTTTCAATCTATTTAGTGTTATATTTTTCATATTTTTGTGCTCTTTATTGATCATTTTGCTGTTTAAAATAGCTCTCAAGTGGAGCACAAAACTGCTGTCTAGTGTTCCAAAGCACACAGAGGCTGTGATGTTACTTTTGGAGAAAATACATGTGTTAGATAAGCTTCATTTGGGTGTGAGCTATAGTGCTGTTGGCCATGGGTTCAATGTTAATGAATCAACAATATATATTCAATAAAGTGTCTTTAAACAGAAACACACATGAAACAAGGTTATATGTATGGACTAGTTAAACAAAAATGTGACCAGATGCACACAGGAACCTAATCCTGTATTTCCCCTAGGGGAAACAATTCAGTATTTGATAAGTCAGTGTTTGCAGTGACTTTATAGAACATAATTACTGTGAATAATGAGAATCAACTGTATTTTCTCCTGTTATGTGGGTTGCCTTTTCACTCTCCTGATGGTGTGCTTTAAAGCACAGAAGTTTTAAATTGTTATGTAGTCCATTTTATTTAGTTTTTCTTTTGTTGCTCAAGTTTTTGGTGTTCTGAGAATCGTTTGCTAAACCAAGGTTGTAAAGATTTACCCCTATCTTTTCATCTAAGAGTTTTATAGTTTTAGCTCTGACATTATTTGATCCATTTTGAGTTAATTTTTAAATATGATGTGAAGTAAGGGCTCAACTTCATTCTTTCGCATGTGGCTATCCAGTTGTCTCAGTACCACAGAGAAAAAAACTATTGAAAAGACTGTCCTTTTCTCATTGAATGGTCTTGGTACTATTGTTGAAAATCAGTTGACCATAAATGTAAAGCTTTATTTCTGTACTTTCAGTTCTATTCCATTGATCTATATGTCTGTTCTTATGCCAGTGCCAGTGTGTCTTGATTATAGTTGCTTTGTTAGTAAGTCTTGAAACCGGGAAGTAAGAGTTCTACTTGGTTCTTCTGTTTAGTTTTGGCTATTCTAGCCCCTTGCAATTGCAGATGAATTTTAGAATCAATTTGTCAATTTCCGTCAGCTGAGATTCTGATGAGATTGCATTGAATCTATAGATTTAGTGAACATTGCCATCTTAAAAATGTGAAGTCTTCTGATCCATGAATGTGGTATTTTTTCTTATTATTTAGATCTTCTTTAATGTCTTTTAGCAATGTTATGTAGTTTTTGGAGTGTAAATTTTATACTTATTTTCTTTTTTTTTTTTTTTTTTTTTTGAGACGGGGTCTCGCTCTGTCGCCCAGGCTGGGGTGCAGTGGCACAATCTCGGCTCACTGCAAGCTCCGCCTCCCAGGTTCACGCCATTCTCCTGCCTCAGCATCTCCGAGTAGCTGGGACAACAGGCGCCCGCCACCAGGCCTGGCTAATTTTTTGTATTTTTAGTAGCGACGGGGTTTCACTGTGGTCTCGATCTCCTGACCTCGTGATCTGCCCGCCTCGGCCTCCCAAAGTGCTGGGATTACAAGCGTGAGCCACCGCGCCCGGCCTACACTTATTTTCTTAAATGTGTTTGTAAATATTTTATTCTTTTTGATGTTATTGTAAATGAAATTTAAGTATTCGTTTTCTTATAGTTTATTGCAATCCATCCATTGTTAATTGTCTATCATCTCTCAAATATGCTCTGTTGTTTGAGCATGTTTGAGCATACCTCTAGGCCCTCATAAATTCTGTTCCTTCTGTCTAGAAAGTCTTCCCACTCCAAGTCTCATTGTTGAATTTTTTTATTGTTGAATTCTTACGCACTTTTGATGAGAATGTAAATTGGTATATCCACTATGGAAAATAGTATGGAGATTCGTCAAAAAATTAAAAATAGATCTACCAAGTGATCCAGCCATCCCACTTGTGGGTACATATCCAAAGAGAATGAAATCAGTATCTCCAAGAAGTATCTGCACTCCCATGTTCATTGTAGCATTACTCACAATAGCCAAAATATAGAAACACCCTAAGTGTCCATTGATGGATGAGTGGATAAAGAAAATGTGACCACACACACATACACACGCACACACACACACACACACACCAGAATGATATTCAGCCTTAAAAAAAAGAGGGAAATCCTGTCAATTTTGACAACATGGATGAACCTGGAAGACATTATGCTAAGTGAGATAAACCAGGCACAGAACGACAAATCCTGCATAACCTCACTTGTATCTGGAATCTTAAAAAGTTGGGCTCAAAGGAACAGAGAGTAGAAGGGTGGTTACCAGGGACTGGAAGGTGGGGGAGATGGGGAGATGTTGGTCAAAGGGTGAAAAGTTTATACAGGATGAATAAGTTATGGAGATCTAATGTAAAGAATGGTGACTATAGTTACAGATATGTTAATTAGCTCCACTGTGGTAATTATCTCACAATGTATACCTATATCAAAACGTTATGTTGTACACCTTAAATACATACAATTGTTTTTGACGATTATACTCCAATAAAGCTGGAGGAAAAAAGCCTCAGTTTTTCCTCTATAAAGCATTTTATGGCTGTTTTTGCAACCTTCCCTAAAAACAAGGAGACAAACAAACAAATAAATAAAAGACAGAAGAATTAGGAGTTGATAACAGTTTCCTTTATCAAATTTCACATTAAGGTAGCCTAACTCAGTGATTAAGAGCCTGGATGTTTTAATTGGAGAATTCTGGGTCTAAATCCCAGTTCTACCATCACCTTTGACGTGACTTTTGATTTTGAGCAAGTTAGTTGACTTCTCTCAATTTCAATTTTATTATCATACAGTGAGGGCAAGGTGTGTAACTTTTTGCATCAAATTTCTTATTTCATAGGCTTTTTGAGAGGATTATATTTGTTAATATGAGTATAGCACTTAGAAGAGTTTTTGACCCATAGTAATGCTTTATTATTTTTATCTACCCAGTTTTAAAATCCATGCTATTTTCACCAATCCATACCACTCACATAAGCTGTGCTTGATAAATATTTGTTACTGGGAAAACTGTGGTGATAGTGGTGGTGACAGTTGAGGGGGCAGCTGTTTTGGTTGGAACTCAGTCCTGAAGGGAAACATCAAATGCCTTTCTTTTCTAATGAAAGTATCAGGATAAGATCCAATTACTTGATCATAAGCCAAATGTCAAGCTTTTCCATTCATCCTCTGAGAGCTGTCTTATTGGAAATGACTGCCCTTTTATTAAATACACTTTTATGCTACAATTTCTTGATTTAAAAAAATTGTCAGCTATACTGAGAATTCAAATGGCTATTACAAGTCAGTAAAATCTGCAGACCATAAATGCTTTAAGATCTAGTTCTGAGTATTATTCACTTTCTATGAATACTTTAGCACCTAGTAGTACCGTGGACACAATGAGATTAAAATGTGATGATGATTTAAGTAAAGAGCTCTAAATATAAAATTCTTAGAATATTCTCAAGAGCATATGATTAGAGAGTACATAGGGACTTGGAAAATATACCTTTTCATAAAGGAAATCAAATTTCTTTCATGGTTTTAAAAATCATTTCTTTTTTAATAAACCTAAGACCTCAGAAGATGTTCTATGTCTCTGTTCAAATGAGCAAGTTGCTGCAAAAATTATAACTGATTATGCTCATTTATAAAATGTACTTGATTTACACTGACCATGCATGATTTATACCAAGAGCTATCGAAAATGACTTTGCCTCTTTGGACAGAAAACCCTAAGAATTTGCCAAAATGGATCTTATTATTATGTGCTACAAATGTTGTGGAAAACTTACTGTAGAAATGATCTAAAACAACGTTGACCTTGGAACCAAATTCAAAATATTTTCTCCCATGTGTTCATAAATCCAATAAATAAATTTATGTAAACATTTGTCCACTATTTTTTTAAACCAGAATACTATTATTATACCTCTATGGTTGGCTAGAGTCCTGCGGATGTAGAAGATGGATTATATTCATGCAAACTAGTTGAGACTATATGTTTCTAGAGTATTATATCACTGGGAGCTTGAATCTTGTGAGTGCTATAAGCAATGTAAGTATCTTTTCCACCTGTGAGATGTATTCATTTCCTTCCCCGGTACTCACTTCCACTCATGTACAAATCTGCCAATTTAGGTCTTTATTCTTCTTCCTCACAAAAATGTTCTGTACACCTGGACATCATATCTTGTGACATTTTATCTGTTCTTTTTTTTTGTCCAAAAGTTCATTTTGTAATGATCAGATTAGGTCACTTCTCAAGATAAATGTTTGTGTACCTAATTCCATTTCTTACAAGAGTGCTAAGTTCAGTGAGAACTAGATTGTTCACTTCTGCCTTACAATTATTCTTGCACCCTGGAACAATGAGGGAGATTCTGTGATGCAAATTTCATTCATTCATTCTCATTCATTCATTCAATGATTCTCAAATCAAAAATAGTTATTGTTGCATACCATCTTAGGTATTCTGCATACCTCTTAATATACACTGATAAATGAGAGCGAAAACCTGTTTTGTTTAGTTATTTTCCTCTAAGGCTCTGTCTCCCTGCTAGATTATAAATATTACGAAGTCAGAGACCATATTTGTTTTGTTCCTTCTCATATGTCCTGCACCTGATACCATCACTTAATAATTTGTTGATTGAATGATTAGAGGTTTCATGGAGATATGCTAAGGAACTGAAAAAAAAAGTTATTCTGTAACTTATTAGGAAAAAGGGCACTTTGGGCCTAAAATGAAAATAATTCTATTTATACTCATCTGTTAAACTCCACAGTTATCTTCAGTAAAAAACAGAAAATAATATTAGAATATCAGCTGATTATCAATAATCAACTGATAAAATTCCTCCCTCCATTTTCAGTGAGGCTAGAAAAATTAAAGGGATCAACCAAGTTCCCACAATTGTCATGCAACAGATCTGGGACTTTAATCTGGGTTTTAAGAGTATCAGATCTTAGATCATCTTTCTACACCATGACATTTTGTGAGGATTACCTGAAGGCAGTGATTCTGTGTTTTACACTCAAGGCTTCAGACACCAAGGTAAAATTACATCACCCTAGATAAAGATCTTAACCTTGGAGAGAGTTATTTAAGCAAATGAAGATAATCAAATGAGGCAGATGTTAGTTGGCATCACATTTCAGGAAAAAATAACTTGAGTTGGCTGAGTCCTAAAGCTTATCCTTGTCTCTTGCATGAAAATGTTGCATGAAAATGTGTTGGGGCTTTGACATGTGTGGCAACCAATCCTCAAAAGAGTGAGTCACACCTCCTCCTACCCTGCAACTGTCAGTACTGGCTTCCGGCAAAAGGTTGGAAACACTGCAGTCATGTGGCTTGGCTTGCTGGGAGAGAAGAGGCCATGAGCCAGGAGAAGGCAGCACTAGAGGAAAGTCAGGATGAATATGGGACAAAATGAGTGCAAAAATGGAGCCCCCAGAGAAGGGGTCTGAGCACTGGATATAGAATCTAAAAAGGAATGAGGCTAATCTAGAGCATTTTATAAGATCCACCGGCTTCAGTTCCTGCAAAGAGGAAAGGGAGATACAATTTTGAAGATGCTGAGATAAAGGATTTCTGAGTGGGTTGCATTATAAGGGCTGATAAGGGAGACCATAAGGGAGAATGGGTCAGGCAAACAGGCTCTACGCTCCTTGAGAAACAAGATAGAGCTTCTCTTAGGGAATAGCGCTTAGGATAGGCTTTCACCGGAGGGTACCTTGGGAGTGCCTGGCTATCACTCTGCCAGCCAGAGGCAGTGAATTCATTTTACTCTTGCTGTGGGGCATACTGTTAGGCTACTGCTGCCAGGTTTCTCATTGGTTCTAGAGTAGTATTGTGGCAGGAGTATTCATGCCAAACAGCTGAGATAGGGCTCGGGTATTATGGGAACTGACTAGCTCAAATAAGAATCTTGGAATATTTTGGAGTGAGGGAGGCTTCCATGACTCCTGATTTATGAGGTTCTCTGAGTTGTGATCTTCAAGGAAGGTAAGAGTTTTTGAAAATATAAAAGCTGTGTGCAAAGAAAGTTTATATATATATATATATATATATATATATATATACACCCCTCCCCCCCCCCCACACACAGGAGCAAGTAGTAATAGCAGGTTAATTGACATGAAGTATGGGTGGGGCTAATGGAAGAGGAGTAAACGACCAAAAGGCAGCCACTATTCATATGCAGAGTAAACTGCGTTCTGACTCAGGCAGGAGCATGTATTTCTGAGAATAAGTGGTACATACATATGACTTCCCATATGAAGGAGGAGCCAGAATTATGAGACCGGTTACATAATGTAAAAGTAATAATTCATCTCATTTGTATAGACTTTTAGTGTTTGAAATTGCTCTCAAATGCTTTTTTTGGTTTTCCTTGTACAAAACATGTGAACAGGTATTATTTTATTCTTATTTCACGGATGAGGACATTGAGCCTCAGAGTCTCATATGATTGCTCAAAGTCATGCAAATAGTGAATCAGGGACTAACCTCAGATCTTCTGATCCCCAATTCTGACTTTTTCTTCCTAGATTATATGGCTTAATTCCCGTGAAGTATGTGCATTGCTCTAGATGATCATGGTGAGATCAATGGCTCTCTTGGTCACCACTGTGTCCACAGTGCCTAGTCTGATGCCCCTGGCATGCAGTAGGCACTCAGTAAATATATTTAAGGGAAGAGTAAACAAAAAATGGGTTAATAAAAATAGATGATGTTTAGTGATGGCATGAATTTTATAATGATATATTAGACATTTACCCCAGTAAACTCCACTTCTAGATATAGTGCCTTTTTACTTACACCAGTGTTGACTACTTGACCCTCTCCTTCTCAATTACAATGAGAAAGATAACACAAGGAGGGGTATGGGAAATTAATCCGGAGTTCAACTAGTAACTGAGTAAAATTTTGAATTAAACACTGCTCCATATTAAGCCAGATCGTGGATCAACATCAACCATCCTACATTAAATACTGCTGGTATAGCACACCTACCCAGCCCATAATATTTTTGTTGTTTTCCTCTTGCCCTCATCCTCTTTCCCAGTGAAATAGAGTGATAGCTTTTACTAATACCTTTCCCCTACTTTGTTTGTACTGAGTATTCCTTAATATTATTGTATAATAATACGTATATTTTTGGCATTTTAAAAGTTGTTCTAACAGTATTGAAATCTCACTGGGAAAAGGCAGGCTGTTTCATACTTTTTCCATTTCTCCCATAATGCTGAGTGCATTGCTAAGTATTTAACTGACACTTAATAAGTACTTGCTGATGGAGTAATTTTCTGAAAAGAAAGTCAGTATTCTCCTTAATTTTGCTCTTGTCTGTCACTGCATAGTAAAAGTTGTACATGTCATACAAGTATGACTTTGCTTGTCACGGAAAAAATCTGGTTTTGGTATCAAACACAACTAGGTTTTCATCCTTGCCCAGCATTTAAATAGCTGTGAGACTTTTGGTAAGTTTTATAATGCTTGATGCTTCAGCATTATCATCTCTGAATGAGAATAAATGATTTTTATCTCATAAGGTTATCATAATTATCTGATCTAAGAACTCTGTATAATGCTATATAACATATAGCAGGCAATTCCTCTTCTTTCTGTCTGTCTTTAAATAATATTACATGGGAAAGGCCAGTTTTAACCTTAGCTCCCACATTTATGAGATGTATAATTCTGGACAAATGACTCAACCTTTCCAAATTCAGATTTCTGCAAAATGAGATGAAAAGAGAGGATCAAACATAATGAGAATCAATTTTGTGAACTATAAATTTGTATACAAAGGAAAGCTATTTATTGCCATCCATGGTTTTATTGACCATGATAAGGCACTAAGAAAGGAGATTGTGTTTTTAATTTTCTTTCTTTTTTCAGTAGAAGAAACTTGCCCAGTGACTTAAAGGTTGTCCAAACTAACCTAATTTTAGGAGACCTGGCCTCATAGTAGAGTATTATCCTTTATCTCTTGACCACAGCAGTCTAATTATGATGGAATACTAGCTGTTACATACATTATTCAATAGAAATGTTAAATATAATTTTCTTCAGTTTGCAGCTAATGCCAGCCTTTTTTGCTGTTAGATATACTGTTAATCTATTGATATCATTCTAGAACCACTTTTTCTCTCCTTCTCACCGTATTTTCTAAAAATGGCTTTTTATAGTTGATCATAATAATAGACACATTATAAAAGCTAATAGACATCAAACACTTTATCAAACACATGCATTTGTAAGCTTTAACTTCAGGAATGGAATGAGCAACACTCAGAACAGTCATAGCAAACATGGAAAGAAGGTGAATACACAATGCACCTTTCCTAAGGCATTACAGATAAGGCTTGTCGATGATGCAAATGTAAGGTTGGTATTAGGATTAAATCTCTTTCTGAACTACAGTGGCAACGTGACTATTTGGCTTCCATTCATTGAACTTCCAGAACCTCCTTAGTAAGATTTATCTTTTCACATGGGAGCATTAATCAAGACAAATTCCTTCACAACTGTTGTCACACATTTCTTGCCATGTGCTATGTAGTTAGTTTACCCGGAGCCTACTTCAAAGGACTGTAATTTCAGTATTTCATCATCTCAGCATTTCATCTGTCATTCTGGCAATATTTGATGCCTCTTTTATCCTTCAGTTTTTTTCTCCATATGAACTATTAATATATATGAAAATGCATGTGTCTCTCTTAGGCTCTCATTACCATCTTGCCTGCTCTGCTAGTTTTGCATGCATACTGCAGTAAATTCGGGTGGATGGTCTAAGTAAGTTATGGGAAAGCCAAATGTGATTGGACAGATTCATAAAATGTAGTCAGATCATACGTTACTGAATATATATTTCTTTCTTCTTTCTCTAAACCTACACACTAGGCAGTGTGGCTGCATATATACATGGTCCGGGAACAAGTGTTGGCCACACATAAACAAGTTGATGAAGTCCAGGAGTCACATAGCACTTACCAGACATTGAGTTGCAGCTCATGAATCAGCTAGAGTTAATTATAAATAAACGGCCATGGGCTCATTACTGAACTGGTTATGGGCTTTTCCAGTGATTGGTTTTTAATCTAAAAATAGGGACCAGTGGGCTGTTTCAAATATTTCGTGTCAAGGGAGCAAATGCCCATAATCAGCCGCTCCATTTTTTTCCTTCTTGAATCAGGACTAATTGTTAATACATAATGGCTAGGGAGAATGGTTGGCTACAGGATTTCTAGGTTGTAATTTCACCTCAGATGCCACAGAAGAAAACCTATGTGACCCTATTTTTCTGATTTGTCATCCCTGTGATCCTGTTTACTAATTTTCTGAAATGAATTTAAAATCATGTCATAAAGTTAATCTCAGCTGATTAGCTGGTTGGTTTACTTTCTGGGCACCCATTGCATTTTTCATCATTCTTAATTTCTTCTTTCTTGTGCAGTGTTATTTGTCAGAACTCTTTTGGTTGCAAGGGGACAGAAATACAATTTGAATTGGTTTAAGCAAAAAGATTACTGATTGACTTACATGCTTCCTGACCTTATGGTGCTTTAACCAAGAACACGGTTTTGAAGAGCAGACATGTGACCTTTCTTTCTTGTTACAAAGGAGAATTTTACTTATTCTTCTTGAAATTTCCCTTTTCTAGACTCTGCCAGGTCTTCTGGTGGGTTCTCCAGAGCTTTTATCCCAGAATACCCAGGGTGTCTAAGCCCTTCATATGAGAGCTTTCAGCCAGAAAAAACAGATGGCAGTGGGAGAAAGATTTTCCTTGCTTCCTTCTGTGGGAGGAAACGAACCGTCCTTCTATGTTATATCAGAGGCCTTGTTGGGCTTAACGCAGTTAAGCTTATTAGGCACGGTCTGCAAGGGACTAAAATGTGGTACTTCTTTCCCTGCCCCTGCCTTTTAAAAAAATGACATAATCAGAATTCTAAAGGGTATGCCAGCTCTATAAGACTATGTTGTTAGACTTGATTTTACACCTCTCAGAATTTTGTTTCCTACTTGCTTTGTTTCCAGGACAATTCTAAAAGCCCCTGATATATATCATTTATGAAAACAGTAATTTTGGTGACTGATGTATATTTATACTCCCTATTACCCTCTTCTCTTCCCATATCATTTTCAGATTCTGTCACAATATTATCTGGTTTATGATGACAGATTGACAGATGGAAAACATGCCACATGCTTATCTTCTTTGGGCTCAGCATCCTTTGCCAGCAAAGAAAAGGCCTTTGCCTCCTTCCTACAGCTACCAGTGTTAAGATGTCCCCAACAACTGCCCTCTCATTGTCTTTTTGGTCAGGGATCACCATCTGTATCCCCAACCCGGGAATCCTTCTAGTATTGATGGTTCTTCATAGAATTATTTTCTATTCACCCTTTAGCCTACAGTTGCTTCAGGTTTGGACTTCTCTATATCAGAGACCAGATGGTCTCAGGTGGGATTTGCTTAATTTCCAGTTTCCTTGTGTAACGGGGTCTTTAAATTAATTGAAGTAGGGAATCAGATTTATCTGGGAGATGTCTAATGAACTGGTGGGGCAGACTGCCAGGAGATTATTTAGATGAACCAATTTTCATGAGAGTTCCCATTTTGTTTGTTTGTTTTCTTGGCTAGAGGAGGCTGGAGAAGTATATACTTGAGATGGGAGTAGGGAATGAGGGAATGAGGATTATAGCACAAGTCTGCTTTTTCAAATTAACCTCTGGGTCTGGCCACATCAATATTTATTTGAGCATCTCAAAGAGAAGAGAATATATGTGAAAGCTGAGGAAGCCCTTTTCTTAGAGGTTCTGTGAGATGCATGGGCACATACTTCACTACTTTAATCCTCTTGTGGTAAATGGTGTCAGAAAGTGGGGAAGAAGCACAGCCTTCCCACTTCTGCATAAATGGCAAGGCTGTGTCAGAGCATTGAGGTTTCTGGGGAGAATTAGTGTCGTTTTTGTCTTAAGGTTTTGCAGGCAGCTTTGCAAGCAACAGGAGGCTATACCTTTCCACAACCATAGACATAGTTATACTGAGCTGCTGCTGTACTGAATTTAATAAATGCCTCATGTTATTTCTCCAGCTGCAGACATTATTGAAAGGGGTTAGAATAGAAAGAGCATGGTGGAACCCACTTGGTAATAGGGAGGACTGTTCATGAACTCCTGTAAAACACACCTGAGGGACTCCTAGGAATTACTGTGTAAGACTTGAGATCCTATGTGAACAGTCTGAGCTAGTAGTCAGTGAAATGAGGTATTATTTTTAATTGAGCTGCAGTTATATTTGATGAGGCCTGTCCAGTTTACTCTTGCAAAGTGTTTGACCTTATGGTTCTCTTAAAGAGATATTTTAAGAATTGATATAAATATCTTGAGGGGAAAGACTTTAAGTAAATGTGGAATTACTGTTGTCACCTTATTTCTTAGATAAATTTTGTGATACACCAAAGGCATATATATCTCAAATACATAAATATACATGTGTACACACATATGTATATATGTATGTATATATACATATACATGCATTATGTGTATGTATACGTGTGTACATATAAGTAAATATACATATGTATATATATATATATATATATATATAGAGAGAGAGAGAGAGAAGGATGGAGAAGAAGAATGACAGAGAGACAGTTCATTTTAAAGAATGGTTGACCATAGAATGATGCCAAATGCAGACTATTTTAATATACTTTCATTGCTTTATTTACTATTTCTTAGAGACACATAATTTACATAATCCCAGATGTTTGGAAATACTGCTATTTACTGAGACTTGCATTGCCGTCAACTTTTTTATTTTCCATAAAGGAAATAAGCTATGGGTGCCCCAAGAAATATTCTCTATTTCTCTAGTAAGTAGGAATGCTTGGTGAGGTGAACCACATATGTAAGATCTTCACATGACTGGGTTTTGGGTAAGAGCTTATTTTTGCTATCTTCCCACTGAGCTGAGGTGAGGTGATTGTTTCTAACATCTACCTGAATCCTTTCCTTTTTTAGGGGAAAACCATTAATAAAAAACTGACGGCATCGGTATACTCCATAGCTTCATTTGCTGTATCCAGTTGAGAATATTTAGTTCTACTCACTAGAAGTGCTTGATTTGTTTTTCTAAACAAATCTGTACTAACCCATCTTGTAGCAGCTCTTTCCAACACATTCTTGGGTTCCCATTTAGTCAGCCTATTAACTAAGTCACATTTGAAGCCTGACTGATGTTGTACAATCTTAGCATGTCATCTTTATTATTTATTTACTATGGAAGGTCCATGAGAACATGATATTTTTTTCTGTGGTTGCCTGGAGTTTGTGTTCAGACACAGTTAACTTGTTTCTACTTCACTGGCTGTGACTTACATTTACGTAAAATTTTTTGGTCAAATATTTTAAAGATTTATATAAGCACAGCCAAGACAAAGCCTTCCTTTCTTGAAGGACATCCTTTAGGAATAGTAATATTTATGCTTTAGCTTATTCTCCTCTCTTCCTTGTAGTATGCTGACAGCCATGAGAAATGTGTTTTCTTTAGAGGGATCAGATGTCATTCTTCTCGAGTCATCAGAGCCACCTCCTGCAGAACTTTGGCTCCTTTGCTTACCTTGAATTTCCCATTGATATTTCATTTAACTATAACTAGGTCAAGCAAAGCTGACTGGGTCTAGACAGGACTTCATTTTTTCCCTTCTTTGGCGTACCTACTTTACAAGTTTTCATTAAAGGTTATTTTCAACCCTTCTCTTGTCTCTTTAAGCCTTAAGATCATATGTATCTTTTAAGAGATGTAAAAACAAATAGGAAGAATGAAAAAAAATATACTTAGTGAAGTTTGGAATCTATTCAGAGATGGAGAGCTTGACACAAGAAACCAAAACCAGTCTTCCTATATTAAGAGATTTTTGCCTATGATAAAATATGCCTTCCTGTTTACAAACCTAATCCAAGTTCTTGAAAATTTACTTGGTTATTGAGGGCTCTTGCCAAACTGTTTTTTAGGTAATGTAAGTTCAAGTAGTTAAAAAAATATGGTCACAGAAAGTCTTATTTAAATATAGAACTGGAATGTTGAAATATTTTTTGATGAGGCCGGGCATGGTGGCTCACGCCTGTAATCCCACTTTGGGAGGCCAAGGTGGGTGGGTCACCTGAGGTCAGGAGTTCGAGACCAGCCTGGCCAACATGGTGAAACCGTATCTCTACTAAAAATACGAAAATTAGCCAGGCATGGTGGTGCATGCCTGTGGTCCCAGCTACTCTGGAGGCTGAGGCATGAGAATCGCTTGAACCTGGGAGGTGGAGGTTGCAGTGAGCTGAGATCTCGCCACTACACTCCAGCCTGGATGACAGAGTGAGACCCCATCTTAAAAAAAAAAGAAAAAAAAAGAAATATTCCTTGATGAAATATACTTAAACAAAAAGTCGCTTCTATGACATACTCAAAACAAATAAGGCACATATGTTTAACATTCTACATAGAAACCCTATGTTTAATGTAAAAAATTGTAAATAAATACTTTAAAAAGTATGTGATTGTCAATATCCATAAATTGACAAGTTTGGTTTTCCTATGGAATTTTTATATTTGTAGGCTGGAGTGATCACAGAGAAACCACATCCAACCGACCTTTGGAAAATAGTATACCTAAGCATTTTACAGAAGACAGATGACCTTCTGGGGGCAGACAAAGGGCTCCTGGAATGTTGGGAGAGGTCAGTCTGTCAGGATAATCAGGTGCATGGAGACATAAGTGTACTAACATCTGAGGGTCTGATTACCTTTGTACAGTTTCATACTTTTTAACCGGCTGGAATGAATTTCTGTTTGTGGGGCCCAAGATTAGCCAAGGCCATGGTAGGAGCAGTGGGAGTGAGGATGGGTGAGATTTTGCAGGCTTTTACTAGGAAGAAAATCTACTTTCTGCTTTAACCTTTTCTTACCCTGCCCCATTCACATCTTTTTCCTTTAATCTATTTAGCCTTTTCAAAACTCTGGTAAACAGACTCATACGTTAAATAAAGATGGTATATATTCCACTTCTAGAAGAAACATGTTATAAGAAAATGACATTGCAGATCGTTTAAAAAGTAACTATTCGAATATGACTTAGGTCAGTATAAATTCTTTTTGTAAAAATATATTTATTGAGATATAATTCATATACCATAATATTAACCCATTTAAAGTACACAATTTAGTGGGGTTTTTTTTTTTTAGCATATTCACAGGGCTGTATAACAATCACCTAAGTATAATTTTAGAATATTTTCAACTTATTTTCCCTAAAGAAATTCTGTACTTATTGGCAGTCACTCTACATTCCCTCATCTCCTCCCCACCATCCTTAAGCTACCATTAATCTACTTTCTGTCTCTATAGATTTGCTTATTCTGGGCATTTCATATATATAAGTGGAATCATATAATTTGTAGCATTTTGTGATGACTGGCTTCTTTGATTTGGTACAACTTTCCAGTTTAATACCTGTTGTAGCACATATTGGTACTTCATTTTTTTTTGCCAAATAATATTCCATTGTATGATATACCATATCTTGTTTACTCATTCATCAGTTGTTGGACATTGGGTTGTTTCCTTCTTTTGGCTATTGTGAATAGTGTTGCTGTAAACTTTCATGTACAAATTTTCATTTGAATATCTGGTTTTAATTCTAACATCACCTGTGTTTGTAAATAAAGTCTTATTGTAACACAGCCACACCCTTAGGCATATAGTTCTCCATTCTTTGTTCTAAATAACTCAGTCCCATCAAGCAGAGTTGTAGAGCATTTTGCCCCTATTGTCTGCCTTTGTACATTGTCAGAACCCCTGAGCTGCTGCACTAGGTATAAGGACAGGGACTTGCTTGTCCACAGTGACCCTTTCCCCGCTACCATATCTGTGTGCGAGGGGAGGTGGCAACCACTGTTATTTTTACATAGAATCTCCATTTTATGAGTGAGCTGTGGTGTGGTGATTGAGGCCCCAGTTTTCTTGGCCTCTTGCTCCTTGTCCTGGGGTAGAGCTTCCACCCTAAGAGTAGGGGCTAGTTGGGAAAGGGACCTGCTCCTCTTGACTGTACCAGCCAAAGAAGAATTTCTGAAACATGGGGCTAAGGGATATGAGAAACACTAGCAGCCTGCATGGGATGTAACTGTAGCCCTAGACTGGAAGCTAGGGGAGAGTGCACATAATGGAGTGAGTCCTGGCTCAAACCCAACAGACTCTTGGCAGTTCTTACTGAGATTTAGTATATTTTCTTCAATGAATATTTCTCTGTTGCTTATGCCCCTGGGACAATTTGCAGAAACTTTCAGGAATTACTTTTTAGAATTTTCACTAGTTAAATTTTTTTTTTTCTGAGGAGTGGGTCTCCTGAGCTAATTCACTATTGTGGATTCTCTGCCTCTTCCATTCACATTTAAGTTCAAATATTTGAGTAATGCTGATAAAATGAAACTTATACATTTCATTCATCATTGCTTTTTGGATTTTAAAAGAGTCTTACTTTTTATTTTTTTCACATTTTTTGATGCATGTAGCCCAAGGGTTTGTTATTTTAAAAAATTGATTAATTTATTTATCTTAAACATTTTTCTAGCTGTTTTGAGGAATAACTGACAAAGAAAAATTGTATGTACTTAAGGAATGCAATGTAATGTTTTGATTATATCTACATTGTGAAATGATTAACCCTATCAAGCTAATTAACATATCTATCACCTCACATAGTTATTTTGTGTATGTGTGGTGAGAACATTAAGATCTACTCTCTTAGAAAATTTAAACTGTTTAATACAGTATTATTGACTGTAGTCACCATGCTGTACATTAGATTTCTAGAACTTAACACATCCTGCATACTTGATACTTTGTACCCTTTGACCAATTTCTCTCCATTTCCCCAACCCCCAAGTCTGGCAACCAGTATTCTACCCTCTGCTTCTATGAGTTCAACTTTGTTAGATTCCACCTGTAAGTGAGATCATGCAGTATTTGTCTTTCTGTGCTTGGCTTATTTCACTTAGTACAGTGCTCTCCAGATTCATTCATGTTGTTGCAGATGGCACAGTTTTTAAAGGTGGAATAATATTTTGTTGTTTGTATATATTTTCTTTATTCACCCATCTACAGACACTTGGATAGTTTCCATATCTTGGCCATTGTGAATAATGCTGCAATAAACATGGAGTGTAGATATCTCTTTGACGTACTGATTTCATTTCCTTTGGATATATACCCAGAAGCAAGATTGCTGGATCCTATGGTAGTTCTATTTGTAGTATTTTGAGGAGTCCCTATACTGTTTTCCATAAGGGCTATACCAATTTACATTATCATCAATAGTGTATAAGGGCTTCTTTTTCTTTACATCCTTGCCAACACTTGTCATCTTTTATATTTTTGGTAATACCCATTCTAATGGGTATTATCACCTTAGATGTGAGGTGACACCTCATTGTGGTATTCATTTGCATTTCTCTGTTGATTAGTGATGATGAGCATTTTTTATACACCTATTGACCATTTGTATGTCTTCTTTTGAGAAATGTCTATTCAGGCCCTTTGCTCATTTTAAAATCAAGCTGTTTTCTTGCTACTGAGTTATTTGAATTCTTTATGTATTTGTGATATTAACCTCTTATCAAATGTGTGGTTTCCAAGTATTTTTTCCCATTTTATAGGTCATCTCTTCATTCTGCTGATTGTTACTTTTGCTGTGCAATTGATGCAATCTCATTTGCCTATTTTTGCTTTAGTTGCCCGTGCTTTTGGGGTCATATCAAAAGAATCAATGCCAAGACCAGTGTCAAAATATTTTTACATAAGTTTTCTTCTAGTGGTTTTACAGTTTCAGGTCTAATGTTTGAGTCTGTAATCCATTTTGAATTGAGTTTTGCATATGATGTGAGATAAGGGTCCAATTTCATTCTTCTGCATGTGGATATTCAGTTTTCCCAGCGCCATTTGTTGAAGATACTGTTCTTTCTCCATTTTGTCATCATGGCATCTTTGTTGACAATCAATTGACTGTAAATGTGTGTATTTATTTCTGGGCTCACTATTTTGTTTCATGAGACTGTATGTCTGTATTTATGACAGCACCATACCATTTTGATCAGTACAGATTTTTAATATATTTTGAAATCAGTGTGATACCTCTAGCTTTCCTTTTCTTGCTTAAGATGGCTTTGTTGATTCTGGGTCTTTTGTGATTTCATATCAATTTTGGGATTTTTTTTCTATTTCTGTGAAAAATGCCATTGGGATTTTGATAGGGATTGCATTGAATCTGTGGATCACTTTAGATAATATGGACATTTTAACAATATTGATTCTTTCAATCCATGAACATGGATAACTTTCCATTTATTTTTCTTCTTCAATTTCTTTAATCAATGTCTTATAGTTTTCAATGTATAGATCTTTCACCTCCTTGGTTATATTTATTCCTAAGTGTTTTATTTTTTGATGCTATTAATAAATGTGATATATTGGGATATATCATAATATAAAAATGGGATATTTTCTTAATTTCTTTTTGGGATAGTTTATTTTTAGTGTATAGAAATGCAACTGATTTTTGTATGCTAACTTTGTATCTTACTGAATTTATTATTTCTAACAGTTTTTGTGTGGAGTCTTTAGGGTTTTCTGTATATAAGGTTATGTCATCTGCAAACAGAGACCATTTTACTTCTTCTTTTCCAAGTTAGAATTCCTTTTATTTCTTTTCCTTATCTGATTTTCTCATTAGTACTTTTAGTACTATGTTGAATAAGAGTGTTGAGAGCAGGTGGGATCCTTGTCTTATTCCTGATCTTAGAGGAAAAGCTTTGAGCTTTTCACTGTGGAGCATGATACTAGTTGTGGATTTGTCATATATGACTTTTAATATGTTGAAGTACCTTCTTTCTATACCTAATTTGTTGTGAGTTTTTTTTCATAAAAAGATTTTGGATTTTGTTAAATGTCTTTTCTGCATCTATTGAGATGGTCATGTCATTATTGTGGTATATCACATTTATTAATTTGTGTATGTTGAACCATCTTTGTATCCCAAGGATAAACTCCACTTGATCATAATATACGATCCTTTAATTGTGCTGCTGAATCTAACTTGCTAGTATTTTGTTAAAGACTTTTGCATCTGAGTTCATGAAGGATATTGGCCGGTATTTGTCTATTCTTGTAGTGTCTTTGTCTGGCTCTGGTGTCAGGGTAATGCAGGCCTCATAAAATGAGTTTGGAAGTATTCCCTATTACTCAGTTTTTGGAAGAGATTGAGAAATATTGGTGTCAATTATTCTTTAAATGTTTGCTTGAATTCAGTTGTGAAGCCATCAGGCCCTAGACTTTTCATTGTTGGGACGTATTTTTTATTGATTCAGTCTCCTTACTTGTTATTGGTCTGTTCAGATTTTCTATTTCTTTGTTATTCAGCCTTGGTAAGTTGTATGTTTCTTTTCTTTTCTTTTTTTTTTTTGAAATGGAGTCTCGTTCTGTCACCCAGGCTGGAGTGCAGTGGCACGATCTCGGCTCACTGCAAGCTCTGCCATCCGGGTTCATGCCCTTCTCCTGCCTCAGCCTCCCAAGTAGCTGGGACTACAGGCGCGTGCCACCACGTCCGGCTAACTTTTTGTATTTTTAGTAGAGATGGGGTTTCACTGTGTTAGCCAGGATGGTCTTGATCTCCTGACCTTGTGATCTGCCCACCTCAGCCTCCCAAAGTGCTGGGATTACAGGCGTGAGCCACCGTGCCCGGCAGTAAGTTGTATGTTTCTATGAATTTATTCATTTCTTCTAAATTATCCACTTTATTGGCATATAATTGTTTTAGTAGTCTGTTATGCTCTTTTGTATTTCTGTATGTCAGTTACAATGCCTCCTCTTTATTTATTTGTTTAAGATGGAGTCTCACTCTTGTCACCCAGGCTGGAGTGCCTTGGCATGATCTTGGCTCACTGCAACCTCTGCCTCCTGGGTTCAAGAGGTTCTCCTGCCTCAGCCACTGGAGTAGCTGAGATTACAGGTGGGCACTACCATGCCTGGCTACTTTTTTTTGTATTTTTAGTAGAGACAGGGTTTTCCCATGTTGGTCAGTTTGGTCTCAAACTGCTGACCTCAAGTGATCTGCCCCTCTTGGCCTCCCAAAGTGCTGGGATTACAGGCATGAGCCACTGTGCCTGACCTCTTCTTTCATTTATAATTTTGAGTCCTTTCTCTTTTATCTTAGTTTAGCTAGAGGTTGTGTCAATTTTGTTTGTATTTTCAAAAAAAATCAAGTCTTAGTTTCATTAATCTTTTCTATTTTTCTAGTCTCTATTTCTGCTCTTTTCTTTTATTATTTCCTTCATTCTGTTAACTTTGGGCTCAGTTTTTTCCTCTTCTTCTTATTACCTGGAGAGTATAGTTAGGCTGTTTATTTGAGATATCTCTGTTTTCTCAATGTAGACACTTATTATTATAAATTTCCCTCTTAGAACTGTTTTTGCTGGATCTCCTAAGTTTGGTATCTTGTGTTTCCATTTTTATTTGTTTCAAGATATTTTTCCTTATTTCTCTTTTTGATTTTTCACTTGATCTATTGGTTGTTTAGAGGTTTGTTTAATTTTCACATTTTGTGAAATTTTCCAATTTTACTATGTTATTGATTTCTAAATTGCATACCATTGTGGTTGGGAAAGATACTTGATATGATTTCAGTTTTCTTAAATTTGTTAAGAATTGTTTTGTGGGCTAACATATAACCTATCCTGGAGAATGACTCATGTATGCTTGAAAAGAATGTGTATTCTGTTGTTGTTGGATGGAATGTTTAACATATATCGTTTAGGATCATTTAGTCTGTAGTGTTCAAGTCTGCTGTTTCCTTATTGATTTTTTCGCTTGGGCAATCCATTGTTGAAAATGGGATATTGAAGTTTCCTACTATTATTGTATCCTGCCTATGTATCCCTTCAGTTTTATTAATATTTGCTTTATTTACCTAGGTGGTTTGATGTTGGGTGCATGTATGTTTATTATTGTTACATCTTCTTGATGAATTGACCCCTTTATCATTGTATAATGACCTTCTTTGTCTCTTGTGACAGTTTTTGACTTAAAGTTTATTTTGCGTGATATTAAGTATAGTTAACCTGGCTCTCTTTTGGTTACCATTTGCATTTTTCCCATTTCTTCACTTTTATCCTATGCATATCATTAATACTAATGTGAATCTCTTGTAGACTCTCATTAGTTGGATCTTTTCATTTTTTTTAACCATTCAGTCATTTTATGTCTTTTAATTGGAGAATTTAATTGATTTACACTTAAAGTAATTATCAATAGGTAAAGACCTGCTGTTGCCATTTTGTTGTTTTCTGACTATTTTGTAGATTCTTTGTGGCTTTCTTCCTGTCTTGCTGTTTTCTTTTGTGATTTGACAGTTTTTTTATAGTGTTATGATTTGATATCTTTCTCTTTGCTTTTAGTGTACCTACTATAGATATTTTCTTTGTGGTTACCATGAATTGTACATAAAACAACTCATAGTTTTAACAGTCTATTTTAAGCTGATAACAACTTCAACTGCATATGAAATCTGTACACTAACTTTTTCTTTCCCTGCATTTTATATTATTGATATCACAATTTACAATCTTTTTTTTTTTTTGATGGAGTCTTGCTCTGTTGCCCAGGCTGGAGTGCAGTGGTGAAATCTTGGCTCATTGCAAGCTCCCCCTCCCAGGCTCATGCCATTCTTCTGCCTCAGCCTCCTGAGTAGCTGGGACTACAGGCACCCGCCACCATGCCTGGCTAATTTTTTGTATTTTTAGTAGAGATGGGGTTTCACCAGGTTAGCCAGGATGGTCTCGATCTCCTGACCTCATGATCCACCAACCTCAGCCTCCCAAAGTGCTGGGATTACAGGCATGAGCCATGGCGCCTGGCCCAATTTACATCTATTTATACTGTGTATTGCTTAACAAATTTTTGTAGCTGTAGTTATTTTAATGTTTTTGTCTTTTAACCTTTATCCTAAAGTTAAAAGTGATTTAGGCACCACCCTTAAAATATTAGAGTATTCTGAATTTGACTATATTCTTACCTTTTTTTTTTTTTTTTCTTTTGAGACAAGGTCTGCTCTGTTGTCCAGGCTGGAGTATAATGATGTAATCACAGCTCACTCCAGCCTCCAGCTCCTAGGCTCAAGCAATCCTTCTGCCTCAGCCTCCTGAGTAGCTAGGACTATTGGTACACATTATGTGGCCCAGATGATTTTTAAATTTTTTTTTGTGGAGACCGGATCTTGCTTTATTGCTCAGGCTGATCTTGAAGTCCTAGCTTGAAGCAATTCTCCCGCCTCAGCCTCTCGAAGTGCTGGGATTTTACACATGAGCCACTGTACCTGGTCTATATTTTTACCTTTACAGATAATTTTGTACTTTCGTATGTTTTCGTGTTGTTAGTATTCTTTCATTTCAACTCGAAGGACTCCTTTTAGCATTTCTTTAAGGCATTTTGAAACCGCAATTCCTTAAGGACCCCTGTTTTTATAGATCTGAGTGTCTGTTCTTAAGCAGTCAATCAGCATTCTAAAAGGCTGAGCAAGTAATATTTTCTCTGGTCTTACATTTGAGATTATTGTCCATTTATTTTACTGCACTAGAATGAGACATCTGCCAATGATCCTATTTTAGAATAAATATTATATCTCTTAGTACTTTTTATCCTTCTTATGAATACTTTCAAAATATTGTATAAAAAGATGAACCCATTTTATCCTTAAACGTGAGCTTTTTTAAGAGATAAAGCTGTCCATGAACTTTGGGGAAGATTTGCAGATACCTGTGGTTAGTTTTGCCAGTGACTACAGAAGAAGTGTTCTGGAGTTTCCCTTGTTTCTTGGATTGAGAGGGGTTTAGGATTACAGAAGGTAATAGAGAAGGTAGTAGATGGAATTCTAGCAATTTTTGTTCTTGTTGTGTTACTATACTCTCTCTATTGTCTTTCTCCAACCTGGGAATGTCTATTTATTGAATAATTTCTATGTTCAAGATAGTCCATCCGTATATATGTGCATCCTAGTATAGTATTTTATTTATTTAATCCTGAAAGATAGCCAGAGAGGGAGGTGTTACTTTTGCATTAAGAGAAGTTAGCTTGAGCATATAGCCACACAGAGCACAAGTAGCAAAGCTATTTAAACTCGATGTCTTATTCCAAGTTGATGCTCTTTTCATTGTACTGCAGAGCATGAATGTGAGAGACAGTAACATCTGTGGTATGTAGGGGAGACCAATAGGAGGAGAAAGACTGCACGGGTTTTAGGAAATGAGGGCAAGGTAAGGTAAGCATGAGGCAGAGGAGAAAGGGTCTTCCCTTTTCTTTTCTTTTTGGTATAAAATGTACCCAACTTAGGCCCCAATATTTTAGTTTTCTAAATTCCCTGTAAGCAAATATTTAAATAGTTTACTAATACTTATATTTCTTTAGGTTATGAAGATTATGAAAATTTACTGGACTTAGGCTGGGTGCAGTAGCATAAGTAAAATATACTATCTACCTCATTGTGTTGTTTGAAGATTAATACACGTAGATATATATGTAAAGAAATTTGAGTTATTGCGTGTACAGAAATGAATGGTGCCTGGCACACTGTAAGTACTCAATAAATATTAACTATTATTTAAAATTGGAAAATTTGAATGGTACTTATCAATTTTCAACATCTAAAATTACCCACAAGGTATAGATGACTTAATTGTAGTTATAGAATGAAATTAAAATGTTAACAGTCTTATGAAAATGCATCTATCAGAAGCTGGGAGGCAAAAGGGGAAAGGACAGGTGGAAAAAAGAGTGGGAGTTTAACATAAAGTAGGGAGTCAAGAGATAGGGTCTAAAATTAAAAAATAAGAAATAGAGGTTATATGAAAATGTATGTATTTATAAAGGAAACAAATGAGAAATCATAACAGTATTATCAAAAAATTAGGAAGATGGGGAGAAATAAAGGTGGGAAATGCAGTAAAGGAGCTCAATCCTCCTATCATCTGTTATCTGTCACACTAGGAAGAATACATGTACAAATAAATTTTAAAGGTAAAAACTCAAGAATTTTTGGTCTATACATGTTTACTTAGAGATATAACAAGAAACATATAGGTTGCCTCTGCAGAGAGGCTAGGATGGAAAAAGGTGAAACAATGAAATTTCTTTTATTATATTAGTTCTGTTACCTATTTACACATGACTTTAATAACCTTTCCTTTTTATAAAAGTAAGGGACACAAAGACTCCCCAAGCCAACTGCACTTTAGGTCAAAAATATAGTGTTTTTCAAAAACTAAGTCTGGTAAATTTTCTTTTCTTTTCTTTTTCTTTTCCTTTTTTTTTGAGATACAGTCTCCCTCTGTTGCCCAGACTGGAGTGCAATGGCGTGATCTCAGCTCAGTGCCACCTCCACCTCCCAGGTTCAAGCGATTTTCCTGCCTCAGCCTTCTGAGTAGCTGGGATTACAGGCGTGTGGCACCACGCCTGGCTAGTTTTTTTTTTTTAAGATTTAGTAGAGACGGGGTTTCACCATGTTGGTCAGCTGGTCTCGAACTCCTGGCCTTGCGTTGGCTTCCCAAAGTGCTAGGATCACAGGCATGAGCCACAGCGCCCTGCCGACAGCAACCATTTCTTTACTTCATAATTCCATGGGCCAAAAATTTGGGCTGGCCTTAATTGGGCAGTTGTTCAGGTCTTGGCTGTGCCCGTTCCAGCATCTGTGTGTAGCTGGGCAGTTCTGCTTCTGGAAGGTAGGTGGACGTTGGTTGGGGTTAAGAAGGAGAATGGGCCATGTGTGTCTTATCACCTAGCATGCTACTTTGGTCTGGTCACAAGGCTACTGTCAGAGTTTGAAGAAAGAGAGCAGAAGCGGGCCAGGCCTCTTGAGACCTGGGCTTGGAAATGAATGGCACACTGCTACTTTGGCTGCATTCCTTGGGTCAAAAGGACTCACAAAATTAGCCTAGATTCAAAAAGAAAGGAAGTAGACTCCATTCTTGTTATGAATGGTTATAAAGTTACATTGTTGTGGTGTGCTTTTAGAGGAAAGTAGATTGTCATCTTTGCATTCTATCACAATTTCCTTGACCATTGCACATATTGCCCGTTTATTATGTAAATATTACACTGGAGAGCCAATATGTGTTCATTCTATACAGTTCCAATATCATCACTCAGTATGAAAAAAATTAATAAAAAAGAGATCTCTTTCAGACTTCATCAACTGTTCCAAAGTTAGATTTTATTTTACTTTTATATTAGGCCATTGCTTTTTTGAAAGTTTTTTTTTTTCCTGGACATTATTATTGCCCTCTTGCTTTTTTGAGCAGAAATACGTACTTACTTTACAATACCTATAATATTTTATGGCTCATTAGTTTCTTTAATAAATATATTCCATTTTTTTCATAAAGTTATCCTGGATCTAAATGACTTTGGTTATAATTTGCACAGATTGCTTTGCAGGCTGTCATCCTGGGATTTCTTTTCATGCATATTTTGGTTTGTTGCACAGTTCTTTGAATCTTACATCTTTTCTTGATTTTTACCATTGTTTTGCTGGGGGATAGCTTTACCATCTTTTGCAGAATATAAGTAAGTTATCTGAAGTTTCGAGTGTCAGAAAATAGATTATTTTCCTTCTATGTTTACCAAAAATTTGTCTGGATATAGAATTCCAGGATCAGAATATCTTCCTTCAGTACTTAAAAAATCTTGCACAACCATCTTCTAGTTTTTACCACTTCTAATGAAAAACTTGAAAGAGCATGACTTTCTTGTTCCTTTGTAGATTCTGTATTTTGTTTATTCTCTTTCTAAGATGTAGGATTTCTCTATCATTTTGCTTTGAAATTTCACAAAAATGTCTTTAAGCACGGATTTTCTGTTGACATTTCTTGGATCATTTTAAAGTTTCTGTCTCTCAAGCTCTGGGAAATTTTCTTTTATTGCTTTAATAGTAATCTTCCCTTTCTTTTCTCTGTTCTTACTGGAATTTCTGTTAATTAGATATTTTACTTCTTAGGTTGATTCTCTCTCTGCTTTTCTTTCTTTCTCTCTCACTCTCCCTTCTCTCTTTTTCTTTCATTCTCTCTCATTCCACATCCTGGAAGATTTCCTAAGCTTTACTTTTTAAACTTCTGATTGAATTTTAAGAATTTTTTTATGGATTCAAGGGAGTATATGTGCAAATTTTTTCCATGGATATGTTGTGTAATGGTCAGGGTTGGGCTGCTAGTATACACATCACCCAAGTAGTGAATGTTGTTCCCAATAGGTAAGTTTTCAACCCTTTTCCCCCTTTCTCCTTCCCCCTTTGGAGCCCTCAGTGTCTGTGATTTCCATCTTTATGTCCATGTGCACTCATTGTTTATCTCTCACTTATAAGTGAGAACATGTAGTATTTGATTTTGTGTTTCTGAGTTAATTCAGTTAGGATGATGGCCTTCAGCTCCATCCATGTTGCTGCAAAAGACATGATTTCATTCTTTTTTATGGCTGCATGGTTGAATTTTAGATTTTTTAAATTATGCTTTTAATTTTTGTTTTTTAATTTTTAGATTTATCTCCATACATTACTTTTCAAAAAAGGAAAAAAAAAATCTTAACTTTATATTCTTCGCCCACGAGGAGTATTCAGTCTTCTTTAATTGATCTTCCTTCATGTGTTAACATCTATGTTTGCTATTTCTTCAGTTCTTTTCAGCTGATAGCTCTTGAAAAGAAAGGAAGATGCTGTTTATGGTTTAACATTTAGTGGGGTAGCAGTGAAATACTCATATTGGATATTACTACATTATCCAGATGTCACTATATTGCAGAATATGGTAAGACTGTTATATTCTCCTCTCCCAGCTGTCCTTAGATTGTGTGATATATGGGACAGGAACTCTTACCATACATGTATATAAATATGCTTAATTAACATAGACAGATTTCTTGTCAGTGGTTGGTATATTAATCTGGCAAATCCTCCTTCTCCCATCCTGCCAAGTTTTTGATCATTTGAAAGTCTGCCAGTCTAGTTTTTTATGGCTCTAAATATGGGGAACCCTTTATTTGGGCTTTCTTGAAACAGGTGCCTGCCTTCTTGCTGCTCTTGTAGTAAGTCTTTTGGGTTGTTCTATTTTTTGCTCATCCCTGTTCAAAATTCTAGAAAGTTGCTCTCTTCCTCAGTGGATAGATTTGCTTGGTTTACTCTCAAACTCAGTTCATATTTTAATAAGCCCTTTTTGAATTCTCTAAGGGCCATGGTTTCATGTTGTCATCTTTTGTTTTTCCCCTGTGAATACATCCAGCTCTGTACCTTCACCATCAGCAGAAGTGTCCCCTAGACCCCCCTTGAGAGTTTCCACCCACACTTTTTCCTGTGTTACTTTTCCCCATCCATGATGAGAGAGTGTTTTCTTTGCTGTTTATGGTAGCCTTTTGGAAACACACAGATTAGATAAATAAGACGAGACCTGAGAAATCCTTTGGAATTTCACTTTATTTTTTGGGGGGGAATCAATATTCAGGATTTAATATATTTTTTAAAAAGTCTAAAGTATCTTATTCAATGAATTTTACCTGTGAGAACATTCATTCGTTTAAGAATATACATTGAATCATTCTATGTGACAAACATTTGCTGGGGTATTTGGTGATCAGAGAACAGATGTGTATTCGATTCAGGTATTAATAAAATAATCACACAAATAAATGTAAAATTACACAAGAACTATGAAAAGGAGGGAAAATGCCATGATAATTAATCATGGTCTTGGAGAGTGAGGAAGGGTAAAATAGACAAGACTTAATGATTGGTTAAGTAATGTCAAGGTGGGAGAGAAAGAAAGGTATTAAGGTGTGAGAGAAAGAACAATGTCCAAAGTAATTTCAAGGATCAAGGCATGAGCAGATAGATGGACTTGGGTGGGTAACACTGGATGGGGGCCAAGTTTGACAGGAAGAAAGAAGACTATGTGTTGAATTCTGGACATGCCAAATTTGAAGAACTGTTTCAACATTTGAGTATAGATATCATATAGACATTTAATTATACAGTAGCTTTCCACTTATCTATGCGGGATATGTTCCAAGACCCCCAGTAGGATGCCTGAAACTGTAGAAAGTACTGAACTGTATATATTCTGTTTTTCCTATACATATACACCTATCATAAAGTTTAACTTGTAGGCACAGTAATGTGTCTGGAATTGGTGGGTTCTTGGTATCACTGACTTCAAGAATGAAGCTGCGGACCCTCATGGTGAGTGTTACAGTTCTTAAAGGTGATGTGTCCAGAGTTTGTTCCTTCTGATATTCAGACGTATTCAGAGTTTCTTCCTTTTGGTGGACTCATGGTCTCACTGGCTTCAGGAGTGAAGCTGCAGACCTTTGTGGTGAGTGTTACAGCTCTTAAGGCGGCGCGTCTGGAGTTGTTCGTTCCTCCCGTCTGGAGTTGTTCATTCCTCCTGGTGGGTTCATGGTCTCGCTGGCCTCAGGAGTGAAGCTGCAGACCTTCGCAGTGAGTGTTACAGCTCATAAAGGCAGTGTGGACCCAAAGAGTGAGCAGCAGCAAGATTTATTGCAAAGAGTGAAAGAACAAAGCTTCCACAGTGTGGAAGGGGACCCGAGTGGGTTGCCACTGTTGGCTCGAGCAGCCTGCTTTTATACCCTTATCTGACCCCACCCACATCCTGCTGATTGGTCCAGTTTACAGAGAGCTGATTGGTCCGTTTTACAGAGAGCTGATGGGTCAGTTTTGACAGGGTGCTGATTGGCATGTTTACAAACCTTGAGCTAGACACAGAGTGCTGATTAGTGTATTTACAATCCCTTAGCTAGACATAAAGGTTCTCCAAGTCCCCACCAGATTAGCTAGATACGGAGTGCTGATTGGTGCATTTACAAACCTTGAGCTAGACACAGACTGCTGAGTGGTATATCTACAATCCCTTAGCTAGACATAAAGGTTCTCCAAGTCCCTGCTAGACTCAGGAGCCCAGCTGGCTTCACCCAGTGGATCCTGCATTGGGGCCACAGGCAGAGCTGCCTGCCAGTCCCGCACAATGCGCCCGCATTCCTCAGCCCTTGGGCGGTCGATGGGACCAGGCGCTGCGAAGCAGGGGGCAGTGCTTGTTGGGGATACTCGGACTGCGCAGGAGCCCATGGCGGTGGGGAGAGGCTTGGGCATGGCAGGCTGCAGGTCCTCAGCCCTGCCCTGCAGGGAGGCAGCTGAGGCCCGGCGAGAATTCGAGTGCAGTGCTGGCAGGCCGGCACTGCTGGGGGACCCGGCACACCCTCTGCAGCTGCTGGCCCAGGTGCTAAGCCCCTGACTTCCTGGGGTTGGTGGCACCAGCTGGCTGCTCCAAGTGCGGGGCCACCGAACCCATGCCCACCTGGAACTTGCGCTGGCCTGCAAGTGCCACACACAGCCCCGGTTCCCACCCATGCCTCTCCCTCCATACCTCCCCGCAAGCTGAGGGAGCCGGCTCCGGCCTTGGCCAGCCCAGAGAGGGGCTCCCACAGTGCAGTGGTGGGCTGAAGGGCTCCTCAAGCATGGCCAGAGTGGGCTCCGAGGCTGAGGAGGTGCTAAGAGTGAGCGAGGGCTGCGAGGGCTGCCAGCACACTGTCACCTCTCAGTAAGAGATTAACAACAGTGACTAATAATAAAATAGAACAATTATAGGCTGGGTGTGGTGGCTTAATCCTGTAATCCCAGCACTTTGGGAGGCTGAGGCAGGTGGATCATGAGGTCAGGAGATAGAGACCATCCTGGCTAACATAGTGAAACCCCGTCTCTACTAAAAATACAAAAAATTAGCCGGGCATGGTGGCAGGCACCTGTAGGCCCAGCTACTTGGGAGGCTGAGGCAGGAGAATGGCATGAACCTGGGAGGTGGAGCTTATAATGAGCCAAGATTGCACCACTGCACTTCAGCCTGGGTGACAGAGCAAGACTTCGTCCAAAAAGAAAAAAAAAAAGATTGTTAATTATGATATCAATAAAATAGGGTGACCTGGTCAGTGGGGATCTGAGCAGTGGGTGCCCATTCAGTGGGGCCTACTCACTAGGGTCATAGTCAGGGGCATCTGGTCACCTGGGGCCTGCTTAATAGGGACCTGGTAAGTGGCAGCCTGTTCCCTGGAGGCCTGGTCAGTGGGGCCTCATCTGTGGGGCCAGGCAATGGGGTCATGATCAGTGGAACCTGATCAATGAGGCCTTGTCAGTAAGGACCTGGTCAGTGAGGCCTTGTCAGTAAGGACCTGGTCAGTGAGGACATGGTCAGTGAGGCCCTGGTCTGTAAGGTCCTGGTCAGTAGGGTCCTGGTCATTGTGGGCCTGGCAGCGGGGGCCTGGTTAGTGGGGCGTGGTCATGGGGTTCTAATCAGTGAGGGTGTGGTCAGGGAGGACCTGATGTCTGGGATCTGGTCAGCAGGGACCTCATGCGGGGGCTGCTGAGCACTGCTGGGAGATGTCAGGTGCAATACACGTTATCGAAGGCCCTGTGGACAGCTCAGATGGGCCAGTGGTGCCCAAAGGCCCAGCCAAAAGTGGACAAAGCAGGTGTTTGGATGAACCTGGGAGATCGTGCTTAGAGATTTTGACAGGACAAAGGCAAAGGAAAGGCCAGAGTGGCCAGTGAGATGGTCACAGTCTATGGGCTACACAGGATGGAGGAAGCCAGGGAACAGGCAGGGTGGGCAGCTGGGGTGCAGGGAGAGGCAGATGCATGCTGGGAGGTCAGACCCTGTCAGTGCTGTGGGGGTGTCAGGTGGGGTGGGCTCCAGGTGTACCCTCAGTGCACTGGGCAGGTCTTGGCCCAGACTCCCTGGACCCTGGCTGAGTGATGTGGTCACTCCCTGGGGGACTGCTGTTGGGCCCCGGCCACCCACCCTGGGCAGTGATGTCCCATCTCAGGACTGGACTTTCTCAGATCCTGCAGAGGGTACAATCTCCAGCCCAGGAGGGGCAGCCCCATGGTGCAGCCCGAGCTCTCCATGGGCCTGGAGCATCCTCAGCCAGCCCTGCACTCCCTCTTCTCCCAGGTCCCGCTTTTCCAGTGTCAGCCAGCAGGGAGGCCCCATCCTCCCTTCCCTATGTGTCTCCTGGGCTGAAACTTGTGGCAGATTGGGACAGGGATGGTGCTTCCCTCAGGCCCATTTAGGGAGGGGACTGGCTCCCAGCCTGGCACAGGTCCTCAGCTCTGCCTCGGTTGCCTTAGAGTGAGAAGGATCAGTCAGTGCCCTGAAGGTAAATGTAAGAGACTGTCCATGCTGTGTGGGAGGCTGGTCTAGGGATGGAGGACTTAACAGGTCCTCCCAGTCTGTTAGGCCTGGGCAGTACTGTCCTGTCTCAGGACTCAGAAAGTCCAGTCCTACGATGGGATGGTGCTGCCCAGGGTGGGTGGCTGGGGCCTGACAGCAGTCCCCCAGGGAGTGACCACATCACCCAGGCGGGGTCCAGGGAGCCTGGCCTGAGACCTGCCCAGTGCATTGAGAGTACACCTGGAGCCCACTCCACCTGATACCCCCATAGCCCTTGCTGGGTCTGACCTCCCAGCAGGGTCATTCACTCATCTGGGGCAGGGGAGTTCACCACCCTCAGCAGCCTCCATGAAGGCCGCCCCCCAGCCCCCCACCCCCCACCTACACATGCACAGAGCTGGAAGGTCTGTCCCCACCGCCACTCCAGAGTGCGAGAAAGGGAGAGGCAGTGGGATGGGGACTCTGTGCTTTGCATGTTGGTTGAGCTAAGAGGGCCCATCTCCATCCCAGCCTTTGTCAGGGAGAGAAGGGGCTTCCCGGGGGCAGATATTATCTATTCTCCACCAGGATACCCAGGGTCAAGACTTCTCCCACTTCTGAACTCAGGGTCCAGCACTCTCCCACCCAAACTTCCACTGTTTTGTGACACATGAAGCTACTTGGCTGTGGCACTTCCTGGAGCCTGCATGGAGATGTTCAGCCCTGTGACATCTCTGCAAACCTTCTCCCTACAGCTGCATAAAGTTTGAGGTAGACAGTAAGTAGTGGAAAGATGGGTTGAACCTTATTTCAGAGTGGGATCTTCATAGATTTTTCTCATCTTGTTTTTAGATTTTTTTGTTGTTTGTGTAAAGACAGTATTACAGAAACGTAAGGTTCAGTGAAGGAACTCAGGATGAAAGTGTGCTTACAGCACCACTGTCAGCATCCCTCCATGTCCTGTCACTTCTAGAAACCAAGCCCACACCAAGCATGCCACAAATAAAAGCCATCACCCTCTTATGAATAAAAAACTGTATATATTGTGGAATATTAAATGTTCCGTGTACTAACATGAGAGAAAATACTTTTTCTCTACCTAGAGTGAATTTTTTCCTGGGGACTTGTTTTTCTCTAGGGAAGGCTAAAAAAGAATTTGTGACCGAACAAATTAGATACCTCCCCAAAGAAGACAGTGCCTTGGACAGTGGTGATGGTGGCTGGAGGCACTGGGTGTCTTCGACTGGTGCTGAGGGGGACTGACTGGGGATACAGCTTTCTTGGGGAGCAAGAGTTGGGGATATCATGGGCCCCATTGCTCGTTGTTGCACCGGACACTTTTCAAGGGCTGCTGATCTCTGATTTGCCTGTCTCTGTTGGGACAACTCTGGCTCTTGATAGTGGCTTGTTGACTGCTGGCTGCATAGCTCAGCATTCTGCTGTGTTCTGAGTAGAAGAGGTGCCTGTGGTTGCAGGGAAACCCACAGACTGGGGCTTGTTTTTGCTCATTTACCTTCGAGGCATGGCGCGCATGGCAAAGTGACATTTTCTCCTCCAGCATCTGTCCAACTGCTGTCATGAGCTCCTGAGCTTCAGCACTGCTGCTGTACATGCATGATCAGTTTTTTACTGTTTTTTGGCTCTCAGCAGTGACCGGTGCTGGCTTCCTTTCTTTCTTTGAAAAAACTCTCTGAAAAAATTGCTTGATGTTTTCTCCAAAGTGGCTTATTGAAGGAGGCTGTTTCTTTGATGGCAGTAGCTGGACACCTTCATTCTGATGGGTGTCTTCTCTCTTCCTGCCCGGGGTAAGTTGAGGAGTCCTCAATCCTTGAAACATTTCTTCATGTTTTTCTAAGTTGGGCTTCCTAGAGTTCTCACTCTTGTGAGTAGGAGGAAACATTGGGCTTTGGCTCTTGCATGAGCCTTGACAGTTTGGGTTCCTGGGCTCCTTGTGCCCCAGGTTGCTCCTTTTGGCTGCCATGAGGTCACATAGCTCCTGGGAAGCCCGCATGTTCCCAGTAGGCATGCTCTGGAGATGGCCCTGGGGCACTTGAGAAGCCAAATTCTCTGAAGCATGGGGCAGAACAGATGCTTGCCCATCTGGAAGGAGCACAACAGTGGCAGAAACATCAGGCTGGGCCTCTGACTTCGTGGCCATTCCAGGCTCAAATTCATGAACAACCTCCTCCATAAGACACAGCTTTCTTGGATCTTGGGAGACAGACATTCTAGGGAGTAGAGAGCTTTTGCTGGCCCCGGAGCCTCGAAACCACGGCCATCCTCACTTGTGGCTTGGAGGTTTGCCAGCATACGGGTTGCCAAGGGGACTCTGGGTTGTGGCACTGCCTCCCTGGTCTCTCCAGCCCTTGAAGATTGGGCTCCTAAGCTCCTGCTCTGCTGGATGCTGCCTGTGAGGCTGTATGTGAGGGGCTTAGATGGCCACCGGCCCTTCTGTCCAGCTGTAGGAGCCTTCAAGGACCCATGATCATTCCTAGATGGGATCCCTTGTGGGGCCCTCACCTGCTTACATGCAGGTGAGGAGGCCTGAAGACTCTCTGGCATATGAACAGATGCTTTGGTCAGCACCTGCTTTCTCAGACTTGCCATTGGTGGCTCTCTAAGGAACGTGGCCACCTCAACTTTTGAGCCAGACCCAGATTCACAGGTGGCCGAGGAGGGACCGACAAGCTGTGTACTGCACAAGGATGAAATCTTTTCCAGTTTAAAGCACTGAATGGGCTTGAGGACCCTGAGGGGTAGACCACCTGTGTTTGGCCCAAAACCTCACAATATGGGCTCCCAGCACCTGCTGAGTACACAGCTCAAGGAAGGAAAGCACCTGGGCTGTGTTCACACAGGCTTTCCCACTTTTGGGGGGTGCTAGATTGCTGGTTTTCACGTGGGTGTTGGACACAGGAAAAGCCTGGTTGACAGCAAGCCAGGATTGACGCACACTCACGGAGATCAAGCCCTAGTTGGTCTGGCCTAACTTCCTGCCCATGTGGGTTTTCAGGATGTTTTCTATATGATTCCTCTCTGTGCATCTTAATAAATCACTTCCCGAGTCACTCCTCAAGGGCTTCCTCAAGTTCCTTTCTGACTCCTCAGAGGTCACCCCCAGAACCTTCCCTGGGAAGCTTTCCATGCCCCTGAATAGATTTTGTGGGGTCTCACCCAGAATTTGCCCCAGATGTGGGCATGGGCCCCTCTCTAGCTGGAACTTCACCTTCTGTGCCTCCTTGCTGCTTTCGCCTGTGGACGTGGAGGACTGCCAGGGCCTGGGTTTGCCCTTGGCCTGACTTGTCCCTGGCGATTCATCCCGAAGCTGCATCAGATCCAGAGACTCTTGGATCCTTCCAGGTTGCCCTATGTGTTGCTCCAATTGTCTCCGGAGTTCAGGACTGACTGGAAAGTTCTCAGGCAGAATGGATGTCAAGCTTTCCTGGGGAGGATTAGGAGTGGAGACACCAAAGATGTTCTGAGATTTTTAGACCCTAGAGGGTAAAGCCAACTCACCTTCTAGTTGTTTCCTCAACAAAGGCCATTCAGGGTGCTGAGTTTCAGGTAGGGAGAGAGCTTGCACTTTATTCTGTGATGCAGGGCAAGCTACTCCAGTGTTCTTAATTGGGGATGGAAAAGCAGGAGATAGGACTGGGAAAGAGGATTGAAGATGGGCCTGAGCCTCGGCCTGAGCCATAGGTGTGGGCCAGAATTGGGGTGTGGATGAAATAAAGGGTTGGGACTCGGGCCCCAGATGGGACAGGGGCTGAGCCTGGAAAAGCAGTGGGGACATTGTAGTCTCCCTTTGAATTGGGCAGACATTGGAAATTTGATTGAAAAAAGGAGGAGACTGTAAAATGCAAGACCAGTCAGTGACCCAGGCATTAGCCACCAGGGATTTGCTGTGCAGAGAGGGGAGGCCCCAGAAAAACTGGCTATAATTCTTCTGAAAACTTTCCTGCAAGAGCCTAGGATTTGAGAACTTCTGAGGACTGGGCAGCTCTTTCAAGTTCTCTCCCTTGTTCCAGAAGGGTTTTGGGGTTGTGGTGTCCTGCTCAGCATCCAATGGTTTAACCAAATTCCCCAAAGAATTTAAGTGCTTTTCTGGGGTCATTTGGTTTGTAAATGATTCATCATTTTCTTTTTCTTCCCAAATGTTGACCTTGGCTCTTTCTGTGACTTGTATCCCCACGACATTCTGGCCATCAGAGCTGAGCAAAAACGGGCTACCAGCTTCCATCTGACAGGTCTCTGGTGGGTGGCGGGAAAGATGATCTTGCTGGACTGATGAATTGAAGACTCACCAGGTTCTGGTAGTCTCCTGACACCAGGAGGAGGCAGAAACTTGACTGAGCCGCCAAGGCCTGAGATGGCTGGGACAGAAGCCGCCAAATCCTCACGTGGAGACAAGCTTTGAGGGATGGTGCCCAGTGGAAGTGCCACTGAGTCACAGTGAGATGGAGTTATCAGAGTGGAGTCCCTCAGGGGAGGAGCAGTGAAGCCTTTTGGAGGAGGCAGAGAGCAGGCCAGAGGATCAGGGTGTGTGGTGGGTGAGGGAAAAGTGCAGGTGGCTCGGGTGAGAGGCGTTCTAGGAGAAGGGAAGGTTCTGCTGGCTGGGAGGCACTTAGGGAGGAGACTGAGGTGGTCATTGGGCCTGGTGATGGGGTGGAGGCCAGATCCTGAGGATACTTGGTTCAAGGATCTGGGGAAGCTAACGGGTAGAGAGTGGGAGCAGCATCTTCCATAGGCTCATGAGAGGACTGGGAGGCTCCATCAGGTGCTCTTTTGCCCACCTCACCTGGGGGGGTCTGGACCGGAGAGCTGACCAAAGTCACCTTTGTCAAGGTGTGGCCCCAGGAGGCTGCAGGAGACAGGAGGTACAAGCTGCAGCCAGGAGCAGGTGGGTTCGGAGGGCAGAGTAGGCGCTCGGGCCACAGCCCCTCCACCTCCCCACACCCTGACTGCCCAATTCTCCTGCTACCCCTCGCCCCAGGGTCTTACTCCCATCCTCTGTCCCCCTGGTCTCCCCATTCCAGGTCAGCTCCAGGCTGCCTATGGCCCTGGGGTCGCATCCCAGCCCTGGCAGGAAGGATGCAGGGAAGGGGAAGTGCCTCACCTCTGCAGTTGTGAAAGCAGGTCCCAAGTCTCCTCCAGGCCTCCTTAGGGCAGTGAGGGAGGGGCCTGGGATCTCACAGGAGGCTGAGTGGATGTTTCTTTAGGGAAGACCTTGGGGAATTAGGCCCTGGAACCCACCCATCTGTGTCCAAAGCCACATGGCCCCAACGGTAATAGCAAGGCATGGAGGGCAGGGCTTTGTCATTCACAAAGGGCTTCCACACATGGACCCTCCACCCCCACAGTCCTCACAATTGCCCTGTGGGGAGAAAGGACTGGGGTGGTCTCAAAGAGGAATCAGCCTTAGCAGAGTTGAACAGCTGTTCCCAGGGAGCGGGAGGCCCCCTCACCCCACTCCGCATCCAGGAAGGCATTGGTCTTCCCAGGACACACATACTGCCCCCTGCTGGGTAACGCTCAGTCCCTGGCCCACCATGGCTTCATTCCGGCATGGAATCTGAGAAGGACCCGGGGTTCTGATTTCCTTCCTAGGAGCCCCAACCTCAGGCTTCTTCAACTGAGTTCTTCAGAGTCAGTTCCCTCCGGGACAGATGAGATCAAATTAACTCTAGTGTGCCCTGGCAGAGCCTTACCTCTCAGACTGTGGTTTTTCATCCTGCCTCTGGGCCTCCCCCTCCACCCTACTGGACACTGGGAGGCACGATGACATGGGGAGACAAGATGATGCTGGGAGACAAGATGACACTGGGAGACAAGAAATGGCGATGAGCTAGGACCGGCTGTCCATCTCCGCCCCTAGCCCAGCCGCAGCATGCCGCACTCACGAACCACATGGCTCTCTCTGTCTTGCTCAGGGAGCTCTGTGTACTTCCTCCTACTCATGTTTAAATGGATGATAAACTGCTTTTCTTCTTAGAAAAACAGGAAGAGGGGGTCGGGCATGGTGGCTCACGCCTATTATCTGAGCACTTTGGGAGGCTGAGGCAGGTGGATCACCTGAGGTCAGGAGTTTGAGACCAGCCTGGCCATGGCGAAACTCCGTCTCTACTAAAAATACAAAAATTAGCCAGGCGTGGTGGCGGGCGCCTGCAATCCCCAGCTACTCAGGATGCTAAGATAGGAGAATAGCTTGAACTCGGGAAGCAAAGGTTGCAGTGAGCCGATATCGCTCCATTTCACTGCAGCCTGCGTGACAGAGCAAGACTCCATCTCAAAAAATAAAATAAAAATAACACACACACACACACATACACACACACACGGATTTTCAATATGAGGTCCACCGTGGACGCCATCAGTCCCTGTTTCTCTGCTCCAGGAATACCCAACCTCAGGCCCACAGGCACCACTGAGCTGTCAGGTAGGATTCTGCTTCCCAGGAGACCAGAGGAGATGCTGGGCCCCGGTGGGAGGCCCTTGGGGGCCCAGCACAGGCCTCATATCACCCCACACAGAGGAGGCTGGGCCCCGAGCCACCTGCCCCAGAAAGGGGCTGATGAGCCAGGGCTCAGGGCCTGGCCTCGGACAGAGACCTCCCCTGTCTCATGACCTGAGACCTCCCCCGTCTCATGACCAGTCCTGGCCGCTAAGCCCATGGGTTTGATTTTGCCTTGATGCCTCCTGCGGTCCCCCACAGATGGACTGGGAGCTTGGGATGGAAATCCCTGTACACGATCTACCCCTACCAACCTCTGGCTGCCCTGCCTCTTCCTGGAAGGATGATGTTCTGGTCTCTCCTGAGACTTCCCATTGCAGAAATCTCTCCACTGGATTTGGAAAAGTGGAACTAATAATAAAAAGAAAGGAGAGAATCAAGCTCTGTGGGTCCGGACTGAGGGCTCCTTACCTTTCTCTTCCCAGGCGATGGTGAGGGTGGGTTGTCACAATGGAGGTAAGAGAAGTAGGGGAGTAATAGGAAGAAGAGCCCCAGGGCAAACACCAAGGTGAGGAAGATATCCAACACCCATGGTGTGGAGCTGGGGGCATTTAGCGATGAGGCACTAAGTAATTTTAGAGGAAAGGGAAGATTCTCCATGTGAATAGGTGTGTTGCTTTCAAGCAACTGAGCTCTGGGCATCCCTGTGGAGACTAGGGACCGGGGCCCAGGCCTAGTCACAGAGCTGGGGCCTTCACATCAAAGGGGCAGTGGGAGGGGGAGGGGCAGTGGGAGGGAGAGGGGCAGTGGGAGGGGGAGGCTGAAGCACAGCCCCTTCCCACCCCCCAAGCCGGGGATCCCTCCACCCTCCCACCTTCCCGATCCCTCCTTGCCACTAAGTTTTGTCAGTGATAGAACTCAGCCAATTTTCTATTCTTTCTCCCTGGAACACAGATATTACCTAGTTCCTTTTATCTGTTGGAGATGGTGGCTTGAGGTTACCTGCTTTATAGCCCTTGAAAATCTGAAGTTGATTCTGAAATTTTGGCTATGTACCAGGGATTTTTATTCTCAGAATCTCGTTCATCCTCAACTCCAGCTTTCCCGCACAATGTTTTTGTCTTATATCAATCCAGGGACAAAATGTAAATTCTTTTTACTCTTATTTAGTTTTGCAAATTTTGAATAGTAAGTTTTAAAAAATTATTTCTATCTCACTTTCTTTTTTTTTTTTTTTGAGACGGAGTCTCTCTCTGTCGCCCAGGCTAGAGTGTAGTGGCGTGATCTCGGCTCACTGCAACCTCTGCCTCCTGGGTTCAAGCCATTCTCCTGCCTCAGCCTCCCGAGTAGCTGGGACTACAGGCATCCGCTGCCACCATGCCTGGCTAATTTCTTTTTGTATTTTTAGTAGAGACGGGGTTTCACCTTGTTAACCAGGATGGTCTCGATCTCCTGACCTCGTGATCCGCCCACCTCGGCTTCCCAAAGTGCTGGGATTACAGGTGTGAGCCACTGTGCCCTGCCTTCTATCTCACTTTCAATCAAAGGGACCTACCCACATACAATTAAGATTTTTTTTATTTTTTAAATTTTATTTATGTACTTATGTATTTATTTTAAGTTCCAGAGTACATGTGCAGGACATGCAGTTTTCCTTTTGTTTTTTTTGAAACGGAGTCTCACTCTGTTGCCAGGCTGGAGTGCAGTGGTGCGATCTTGGCTCACTGCAACCTCTGCCTCCTGGGTTCAAGTAAGTCTCCTCCCTCAGCCTCCCAAGTAGCTGGGACTACAGGCGTGCGCCACCATGCCCAGCTACTTTTTGTATTTTTAATTGAGATGGGGTTTCACCATGTTGGTCAGGATGGTCTCAATCTCTTGACCTCATGATCCACCCGCCTTGGCCTCCCAAAGTGCTGGGATTACAGGCGTGAGCCACGGCGCCCAGCCGGATTACAACATTTAATATTGTTAAGATGGCAATACTTTCCAAAGCAATTTGCAGGTTCAATGCAATCCTTATTTAAATTCTAATGATGTTTTTTGCAGAAATCGAAAAACGTATCCTAACATTTATAAGGAGTGTTAAGAAAGTCCAAATTGCCTGAACAATCTGGAATAAGAAGAATAAAGTTGGACTCATGCTTCCTGATTTCAAAACTTACTTTAAGGCTACAGCAATCAAAACAGCGTGGTACACAGTGTGGCACAAAGACAGATATATATGTAATCCCAGCACTTTGGGAGGCCAGGGTGGGCAGATCACTTGAGGACAGGAGTTTGAGACCAGCCTGGCCAATATGGTGAAACTCTTTCTCTACTAAAAATGCAAAAATTAGCTGGGCATGGTGACATATGCCTCTAGTCTCAGCTACTCAGGAGGCTGAGGCAGAAGAATCGCTTGAACCCAGGAAGTGGAGGTTGCAGTGAGCCGAAATCGTGCCATCGCATTCCAGCCTGGGTGACAGAGTGAGACTCTGTCTCAAAAAAAAAAAAAAAAGGAAGACAGATATCAGACATATAAATAAAAAGAACAGAATAGAGAGCCCAGAAATAAACCCTTGTTCAAATGATTTTCAACCATGGTGCCAAGACCATGTGGAAGGACAATCTTTTCAACAAATGGTGTTGAGAAAGCTGAGTACAGTGTATCCATATATAGTGACGTTGGGCCCTTATATATACTATATACATAAACCAACTCAAACTGGATCAAAGGCCTAAACATAAGACTTAAAACTATAAAGGTCTTAGAAGAAAAAGCATAAAGGAAAAGTTTTCTGACTTCGGTTTGGCAATGATTTATTGGATCAAAGACACCAAAAGCACAGGCAATAAAAGAATAGATAGATTTCATCAAAATAAAAATATTTTGTGCATCAAAGGACACTATCAATAGAGTGAAAAGGCAACTCATGGATTGCAAGAAAATGTTTGCAGATCATACATACTGATAGAAGATTAATATCGAGAATATATAAAGAACTTCCCAAACTTGACAACAAAAGATACAAACAAGATGATTCAAAAATGGGCAAAAGATTTGAATGGATATTTCTTCAAAGAACATACACAAATGCACAAGATGCTCCACATCACTAGTCTTTAGGGAAATTTAATTCAAAACCACAATAAGATATCATTTCACATCCATTATAATGTATATTATCCAAAAAAATAAGCAACAAGTGTTAATGAGGATGTGGAGAAATTGGAACACTTGTGCATTGCTGGTGGGAATGTAAAATGGTGAAGCTGGTGTGAAAAACTATCTGGCAGTTCCTCAAAAATTTAAAAATCAAATTACCATATGATCCAGCAATTCCACTTCTAGATAGGTATATACCGCCAAAGAATTGAAAGCAGGAACTCAAACTATTACTAGCACATCAATGTTTATAGCAGCATTTCACAATAACCAGAAGGTAGAAATAACCCAAACGTCCATCCACGGCGAATGGATTAACAAAAGGGGGTATATAAATACTAGCGAACATTACTCAGCCTTAGAGAGGAATAAAGTTCTGATACATGCTACAATATCAACAAATCTTGAAGAAGTTGTGCCGAATGAAATAAGCCAGATACGGAAAAAGAAATATTATACAATTCTATTTATATGAGGTACCTAGAGTAGTCAAATTGTAGAGACAAAGCATAATGTTGGTTGCCAGGTTTGGGTGTACAAGGAATGGGGAATTATTGCTTAATAGGTATAGATTCAGTTGGGAATATGAAAAAATTCCGTTGGGAAGATGAAGAAAAAAATGTCTGGGATGCAGATGGTGGTGATGGTTTTACAACAATGTTAATGTATTAGACTTAACACCACTGAACTGTACACTTTAAAATGGCCAAAATAATAAGTTTTGGTATGTATATTTTACTTCAGTAAGAAAGCCAGAATTATTAATGCCCCAAATAGGGAGATGAAGTAGAGGGTGCCTTGCATGTTAACCAAAATGATCTCTCTTTTAGACAAAGAGGATAAACATTTACTTATGAGGGTTTTTTGTTTGTTTGTTTGTTTTTGTTATGTTGAGCCTCTTTAACATGTTTACAAAATGTTGAAGTTCATAAAATGGGATAATTTTTCAGTCAATTTTTTGTTTACATACCATGTTTGCAACTTCTTGCTTTAGGCCATCAAGAAAAATGTCCAAGCGGCACTAAAACTGTCAGCATTGGGAGCTAATTCAGAATATTGTCTAAAGATGTTGTTTAGGGAGATAGTTTCTCATATTTTACATTAGCTTTAGCTAAATAATATTTTAAGGATGCAATATTTGAGTCCAAATTGTGCTTGAGGTCTCCTCCTACCCATTAAATAGACTACTGAATGGTAGGAATATTTTGATATTGTTGTTTTAAGGTGCCTCTTAAATGAACAATCGCTGCTCTCTTAGTTATAATTCACAGTTATTATACTGGAACCCTGCTGATGTGGTGGTAAGGCATTGTAGAGGGAAAGTAGTGTGTAATTTTATGATTACATATCCATTTTCTAGTGGGCCTGAGTCCCTGGGCTCTGACCTTCAGAAGAATTTCTTAGCCTTTTTTTTAACCCTTTATGTGAGACAGGAAGTCTAGTGTGGGCCAAGTTGTGTAATTGCCCTTCCCCTAGGTCTGTTAAGTATTTCCTTTTGAGGACAGGTCTTTCTTAAACAGAGCCCTATGTTCTAGTTGTATGTCAAATGGTAACTTTCCCTCTCACCCTTCCAGGTGCACAAAGGAATTTATTTTCTGTTCACAATGAGCACCTGGTGGGGCTCCTGGAGGTAAAACTCATGTAAGTGTGGGAGAATCCAGGCTCTTTACATATGGGAGCAGAACCAGATCTTTTAATGTGCAGAGCTGAGATTAGAAGCCAGATATCCTGATTTATAGGAACAAGCTTCCTGCAACAACTCACCACAGATCACTATTTGAAGGTATTCTTTTACACACTTCTCCACTTTGTAGTCTCTTAGTCTACACTTTTATTCTTACTTTTTATTCTCAAAACTGAAGTTTTTTTTTGTCATTTAATTATAGTCTATTTTTATAGCAGTTTTAGGTTCACAGCAAAATTGAGCAGAAAGTATAGAGAGTTCCATTGCATCCTCACAACCTCCTCCACTATCAGCACCACTGGGGCACATGATGTAATTCATTATTACAATTGATGAATTCTACATTGATACATCATTATCACTTAAAATCTGTCATTTACACTAGGGTTCATTCTTGATGTCCATTCTATGGGTTTTGGCAAGTATATAATGACATGTTTCCACAATTATAGTATCATATGGATACTCTGATCTGTCCTCAAAGAATGTCACAGAGTTGTAATCACACAGTACATAGCATTTTCAGATTGGGTTCTTTCACCTAGAAATATGCATTTAAGTTTCCTCCATGTCTTTTCTTTCTTTGTTACATTGTATTTTTATTTTTTCTTTTTTACACTTTATTTTTTCAGATATAATTTGCAAATAGAAATTTGTAAAATACATAATTTACAAATAAAAATTGTATATATGTAAGGTGTGTAACACTATGTTTTGATATACGTATACATTGTGAAATGATTACTACTAATTAACACTTATCACATCACATAGTTTTTTTTTTTTGGTGAGATCTACTCTCTTAGCAAGTTTCAAGTATTCAATGCAGTATAGTCACCACGCTTCACATTAGATTTACAAAACTTATTCATCCTGCATAACTGTTGCTTTGTACCCTTTGATGAACTTGTCTGCATTTTCCTCACCCCCAGTCTATGGTAACTACCACTCTGCTCCCTGCTTCTGTGAATTTGACTTTGTTAGATTTCACATATAATTGAGATCCTGCAGTATTTGCTTTTCCGTGTCTGCCTTATTTCACTTCATTTAATGTCCTCCAGATTCATCCATGTTGTTGCAAATGGCAGAATTTCCTTCTTTTTGAAGGCTGACTACTATTTTGTTATTTATCAGTCTACACACACACATACACGCCAAAACCCATATAATGTACACCAAAATGTTGAGCGTTTTTTCATATGCTTTATTTGCTTTCATATATCTTTAGTGAAGTGTCTGTTCAGGTCTTTTGACCATTTTTAATTGGTTTATTCCATTTTATTATTGATGAGTTTTAAGAGTTCTTTATATATTTTGGATAATATTTCCTTGCCAGATATGTCCTTTGCAAATATTTTCTCCCAGTCTGTGGTTTATCTTCTTATTCTCTTGACATTGTCTTTCTCATCAAACTTAATTTTTGATATAAAACTTTATGTTCTGTGGTATCTGGTTCTGTGCACTCAAAAATACTTTTGAATTTTGGAAATTCATGTTGAAAGGAAGTAGTTTTGTGAATTCTGAAGTACTCCCTTGAGTGACATTCCAGACTTGATGTCTTAGTTTACCCTGAAAGGCTCACATTATATGTGTCAGTAGTCACCTCTTGAGCACAAGTTCTGTGCTCTTGACATTGGGCAGGTGTAGGTCTTTGGCTGTCAAGTCAGAGCTAAATAACAACCTGGATTTTGGGTCTCTTATTGGAGGGAATGTAAAACTTACTCTCACAAAAATTAAAATCTTCTGCAATACAGTAACAAACATGCATTGCGGCTAGTGGAATGTGCTTATGATGAGAAGCAAAAGGATCTACCTTCTAGTGTGTGCTCCAACATGTGGTGGATGGCAACTTTGGTTAAATAGGCCTTACAAAGCCTATTTCTTTATCTGTAAAACTGGAATACTATTAACTGTTGTGGTGGTTAATTTTATGTCAACTTGGCTAGGCCATGGTCCCCAGTTTTTGGTCAAACACCAGTCTAGATGTTGCTGTGAAAGTATTTTTTAGATGTAAGTGACATTTAAATAAGTAAAGCATATTACCTTCTGCAGTGTGGGTGGGACTCATCCAGTAAGTTGAAGGCCTTAAGAGAAAGGCTTTAGGTCCAAAGAAGAAATAATTCTGCCTCCAGATTACCTTTTGACTTGAGACTACAACATTAACTCTTCCTTGTGTCTCCATCCTACTGTTCAGATTTTGGACTTGCCAGCTCCTATAATCATATGAGAAAATTCCTTAAGATCTCTCTCTACACACACACACACACACACACACACACCCTATTTGTTCTGTTTCTCTGGGGAACCCTGACTAATACAACTGTTTAGGCACTATATATATATACATATATATACACATACACACACACAGTATATAGAGAGAGTATACAATGTGTCTACAGATAGTATACTATATATACACAGTATATATGTAAATATATGGTATACATAGTGTATATATATACACAGCATATATAGTAACACTGAATATATAGACAGACTATTATACAGAGTGTATCTATATATAGATATATACACATAAAAAGTATATATATTGTATGTATATAGCATACTGTCTATATATAGTATACTATGTACGCTATATATATTTATATGCCATATATCTATATATGCTATATATATTTATATAGTGTACATAGTATATATAGTATAGTATATATATTTATATAGCATACATAGTATATATAGTCTACTATATATAGACAGTATATCTCTATATGTGTGTATATATCTATAGATATACTGTGTATAATGGTGTGTATATATACACAGTGTATATTATGTATACATATGTATATGTGTATATTATGTATACATATGTATATGTATATATACACATAAGTATACTGTAATATATATACATATACCTATAAACAATATATTACAGTATTGTATATACACTGTATATACATCTACATGTAAATTATATATACTATGTATACATATATGTACACATATATGTATATTATATATATGTATATATATACACACACACACTCTTTCTCTATAGGCTTTTCTGTATAATGGAGTGATCATTTCCTTGTTCTTTATTGACATTTGTTGGCCATATTTCACTTCTACAAATTGTTATAAAGGTTAAAGAGCAGATCTAGCAGACAAAAATGAGCTTTGGAGGCTCAGTGAAGATTTGGAATGTGCTGGATTTCAGAGGCTTAAAGAACATAGAGACTGTGATACATATACACCATAGAATACTATGATCCCACAATGGTTTCTTGAAGATTATATTTTCAAAAAGTACATTCTGGAAGAATAAGCTCTGGGACTAACACCCTGTAGGGTTATTGAAAACACATTTACTTTCAAAGGATGTCATGCATCATTAAATGACCAGAACAATAAGTTAATCCCATAGGGTAGGAGTTCTATTTGTGAGTTTAAGAGTGGAGAAGATATTTTAATATTGTACTTCTTTGTTCAGATATCTCCTCAGATTGTGTGGGAAAGTTCTTAATAAAGACGTTAAATAGAGAGGGATAATAACTTTTCTTAACATACAATGCACATTTGATGCCATCAAGACTGGCAAATTTCCCAGATCAAAAGCTGTTATTAGCTCACTGTTTCTTTAGCCAATATATTTTTATTCAAATTATCTACTGTGCACTGACATGCAAAAGAAACATCGATTTCTAATAAAATATGGCCTGATATTATCTAATGTGTTAAATCTAAGGGTCATCTCAAGAATACAAAGTTTAATATAACTCCTTAAGGACTGTACTAAATAAATATAATTATTTTGCAGTAACCTCATGACCATATTTATTTATTTTTAATTGCTGTAATAAATGACTTCTGTTCAGATAGTTTCAGAAAGATCCTCCCAGAGTTTATTCATTGGTGCAAATGCTGATGTGCAAACAGCAAGAGGCTGAATGCATGCATAATCAATAATGCATCTAGAAGCTCTCAACAGAGTTTAGTCAGAGTATCTGTTAGAACTTGTCTCTCAATATCTCATCTCTCTGGCTAATTATTCATACATTTCGGGGAATCTTGACTGCATTAAGCCTCCTTCCTTTGGACAATGAGGGGAAAGAAATTATCCCCAGAAGGATGAAAAATATTTTTCTGCAGTGGCTCCATATATATAAGAACCGATGACTCCATGGTTATGCATAATCAGGACATATTTCAGAGTCCTTCATTTATTCAGCATTCATTCAAAAACACGTATTAAGTGTGTTTAGATGCCAGGCACTATTGGGAATAGAGCAGGCAAGTTCCCTGTTACCTGTATAGCATTTAGCAGGACACAGAAAAATAAACAAGTAAATCAATAGATAAAGATACTTTACAGCTAGTCTAGATAGGCCTTAAAATAATAAAACGGAGTATTATAATGCAGGGAGTGGGGTTGACTGTGCTAATTACATTAGACAGCTAAGGAAGACCTCTTTTTTTTTTTGGATTTTCAGATTTTATTTTAAAGTTTGAAATGTATATATAAAATCATATTGCCAATCCTTTTTTTTATTTTCTTTTTTTTATTTTTTTAATTTTTTATTTTTTATTATACTTTAGGGTTTTAGGGTACATGTGCACAATGTGCAGGTTTGTCACATATGTATCCATGTGCCATGTTGATTTCCTGTACCCATTAACTCGTCATTTAGCATTAGGTGTACCTCCTAATGCTGTCCCTCCCCCTTCCCCCCACCCCACAACAGTCCCCGGAGTGTGATGTTCCCCTTCCTGTGTCCATGAGTTCTCATTGTTCAATTCCCACCTATGAGTGAGAACATGCGGTGTTTGGTTTTTTGTCCTTGCGATAGTTTACTGAGAATGATGTTTTCCAGTTTCATCCATGTCCCTACAAAGGACACGAACTCATGATTTTTTATGGCTGCATAGTATTCCATGGTGTATATGTGCCACATTTTCTTAATCCAGTCTATCGTTGTTGGACATTTGGGTTGGTTCCAACTCTTTGCTATTGTGAATAGTGCCGCAATAAACATACGTGTGCGTGTGTCTTTATAGCAGCATGATTTATAGTCCTTTGGGTATATACCCAGTAATGGGATGGCTGGGTCAAATGGTATTTCTAGTTCTAGATCCCTGAGGAATCGCCACACTGACTTCCACAATGGTTGAACTAGTTTACAGTCCCACCAACAGTGTAAAAGTGTTCCTATTTCTCCACATCCTCTCCAGCACCTGTTGTTTCCTGATTTTTTAATGATGGCCATTCTAACTGGTGTGAGATGGTATCTCACTGTGGTTTTGATTTGCATTTCTCTGATGGCCAGTGATGAGGAGCATTTCTTCATGTGTTTTTTGGCTGCATAAATGTCTTCTTTTGAGAAGTGTCTGTTCATGTCCTCTGCCCACTTTTTGATGGGGTTGTTTGTTTTTTTCTTGTAAATTTGTTTGAGTTCATTGTAGATTCTGGATATTAGCCCTTTGTCAGATGAGTAGGTTGCAAAAATTTTCTCCCATTGTGTAGGTTGCCTGTTCACTCTGATGATAGTTTCTTTTGCTGTGCAGAAGCTCTTTAGTTTAATGAGATCCCATTTGTCGATTTTGGCTTTTGTTGCCATTGCTTTTGGTGTTTTAGACATGAAGTCCTTGCCCACGCCTATGTCCTGAATGGTATTGCCTAGGTTTTCTTGTAGGATTTTAATGGTTTTAGGTCTAACATATAAGTCTTTAATCCATCTTGAATTAATTTTTGTATAAGGTGTAAGGAAGGGATCCAGTTGCAGCTTTCTACATATGGCTAGCCAGTTTTCCCAGCACCATTTATTAAATAGGGAATCCTTTCCCTATTTCTTGTTTTTGTCAGGTTTGTCAAAGATAAGATAGTTGTAGCTATGCGGCATCATTTCTGAGGGCTCTGTTCTGTTCCATTGATCTATGTCTCTGTTGTGGTACCAGTACCATGCTGTTTTGGTTACTGTAGCCTTGTAGTAGAGTTTAAAGTCAGGTAGCGTGATGCCTCCAGCTTTGTTCTTTGGGCTTAGGATTGACTTGGCGATGCGGGCTCTTTTTTGGTTCCATATGAACTTTAAAGTAGTTTTTTCCAATTCTGTGAAGAAAGTCATTGGTAGCTTGATGGGGATGGCATTGAATCTATAAATTACCTTGGGCAGTATGGCCATTTTCACGATATTGATTCTTCCAACCCGTGAGCATGGAATGTTCTTCCATTTGTTTGTATCCTCTTTTATTTCATTGAGCAGTGGTTTGTAGTTCTCCTTGAAGAGGTCTTTCACATCCCTTGTAAGTTGGATTCCTAGGTATTTTATTCTCTTTGAAGCAATTGTGAATGGGAGTTCACTGATGATTTGGCTCTCTGTTTGTCTGTTATTGGTGTACAAGAATACTTGTGATTTTTGTACATTAATTTTGTATCCTGAGACTTTGCTGAAGTTGCTAATCAGCTTAAGGAGATTTTGGGCTGAGACAATGGGGTTTTCTAGATATACAATCATGTCATCTGCAAACAGGGACAATTTGACTTCCTCTTTTCCTAATTGAATACCCTTTATTTCCTTCTCCTGCCTGATTGCTCTGGCCAGAACTTCCAGCACTATGTTGAATAGGAGCGGTGAGAGAGGGCATCCCTGTCTTGTGCCAGTTTTCAGAGGGAATGCTTCCAGTTTTTGCCCATTCAGTATGATATTGGCTGTAGGTTTGTCATAGATAGCTGTTATTGTTTTGAAATATGTCCCATCAATACCTAATTTATTGAGAGTTTTTAGCATGAAGCATTGTTGAATTTTGTCAAAGGCCTTTTCTGCATCTATTGAGATAATCATGTGGTTTTTGTCTTTGGTTCTGTTTATATGCTGGATTACATTTATTGATTTGCGTATGTTGAACCAGCCTTGCATCCCAGGGATGAAGCCCACTTGATCATGGTGGATAAGCTTTTTGATGTGCTGCTGGATTCGGTTTGCCAGTATTTTATTGAGGATTTTTGCATCAATGTTCATCAAGGATATTGGTCTGAAATTCTCTTTTTTGGTTAAGTCTCTGCCAGGTTTTGGTATCAGGACGATGCTGGCTTCGTAAAATGTGTTAGGGAGGATTCCCTCTTTTTCTATCGATTGGAATAGTTTCAGAAGGAATGGTACCAGTTCCTCCTTGTACCTCTGGTAGAATTCAGCTGTGAATCCATCAGGTCCTGGACTCTTTTTGGTTGGTAAGCTATTGATTATTGCCACAATTTCAGAACCTGTTATTGGTCTATTCAGAGATTCAACTTCTTCCTGGTTTAGTCTTGGGAGGGTGTATTTGTCGAGGAATTTATCCATTTCTTCTAGATTTTCTAGTTTATTTGCATAGAGGTGTTTGTAGTATTCTCTGATGGTAGATTGTATTTCTGTGGGATCGGTGGTGATATCCCCTTTTTCGTTTTTTATTGCATCTATTTGATTCTTCTCTCTTTTCTTCTTTATTAGTCTTGCTAGCGGTCCATCAATTTTGTTGATCTTTTCAAAAAACCAGCTCCTGGATTCATTAATTTTTTGAAGGGTTTTTTGTGTCTCTATTTCCTTCAGTTCTGCTCTGATTTTAGTTATTTCTAGCCTTCTGCTAGCTTTTGAATGTGTTTGGTCTTGCTTTTCTAGTTCTTTTAATTGTGATGTTAGGGTGTCAATTTTGGATCTTTCCTGCTTTCTCTTGTGGGCATTTAGTGCTATAAATTTCCCTCTACACACTGCTTTGAACGTGTCCCAGAGATTCTGGTATGTTGTGTCTTTGTTCTCGTTGGTTTCAAAGAACATCTTTATTTCTGCCTTCATTTCATTATGTACCCAATAGTCATTCAGGAGCAGGTTGTTCAGTTTCCATGTAGTTGAGCGGTTTTGAGGGAGTTTCTTAATCCTGAGTTCTAGTTTGATTGCACTGTGGTCTGAGAGACAGTTTGTTATAATTTCTGTTCTTTTACATTTGGTGAGGAGAGCTTTACTTCCAACTATGTGGTCAATTTTGGAATAGGTGTGGTGTGGTGCTGAAAAAAATGTATATTCTGTTGACTTGGGGTGGAGAGTTCTGTAGATGTCTATTAGGTCCACTTTATGTAGAGCTGAGTTCAATTCCTGGATATCCTTGTTAACTTTCTGTCTCATTGATCTGTCTAATGCTGACAGTGGGGTGTTAAAATCTCCCATTATTATTGTGTGGGAGTTTAAGTCCCTTTGTAGGTCACTGAGGACTTGCTTTATGAATCTGGGTGCTCCTGTGTTGGGTGCATATATATTTAAGATAGTTAGCTCTTCTTGTTGAATTGATCCCTTTACCATTATGTAATGGCCTTCTTTGTCTCTTTTGATCTTTATTGGTTTAAAGTCTATTTTATCAGAGACTAGGATTGCAACCCCTGCCTTTTTTTGATTTCCAGTTGCTTGATAGATCTTCCTCCATCCCTTTATTTTGAGTCTATGTGTGTCTCTGCACGTGAGATGGGTTTCCTGAATACAGCACACTGATGGGTCCTGACTCCTTATCCAGTTTGCCAGTCTGTGTCTTTTGATTGGAGCATTTAGCCCATTTACATTTAACATTAATATTGTTATGTGTGAATCTGATCCTGTCATTATGATGTTAGTTGGTTATTTTGCTCGTTAGTTGCTATAGTTTCTTCCTAGCCTCGATGGTCTTTACAATTTGGCATGTTTTTGCCATGGCTGGTACCGGTTGTTCCTTTCCATGTTTAGTGCTTCCTTCAGGAGCTCTTTTAGGGCAGGCCTGGTGGTGACAAAATCACTCAGCGTTTGCTTGTCTGTAAAGTATTTTATTTCTCCTTCACTTATGAAGCTTAGTTTGGTGGGATAGGAGATTCTGGGTTGAAAATTCTTTTCTTTAAGAATGTTGAATATCGGCCCCCACTCTCTTCTGGCTTGTAGAGTTTCTGCTGAGAGATCAGCTGTTAGTCTGATGGGCTTCCCTTTGTGGGTAACCCGACCTTTCTCTCTGGCTGCCCTTAACATTTTTTCCTTCATTTCAACTTTGGTGAATCTGACAATTATGTGTCTTGGAGTTGCCCTTCTCGAGGAGTATCTTTGTGGCGTTCTCTGTATTTCCTGAATGTGAATGCTGGCCTGCCTTGCTAGATTGGGGAAGTTCTCCTGGATAATATCTTGCAGAGTGTTTTCCATCTTGGTTCCATTCTCCCCGTCATTTTCAGGTACACCAATCAGACGTAGGTTTGGTCTTTTCACATAGTCCCAAATTTCTTGGAGGCTTTGTTCATTTCTTTTTATTCTTTTTTCTCTAAACTTCCCTTCTCTCTTCATTTCATTCATTTCATCTTCCATCAGCGATACCCTTTCTTCCAGTTGATCGCATCTGCTACTGAGGCTTCTGCAATCTTCGCGTAGTTCTCGAAACTTGGCTTTCAGCTCCATCAGCTCCTTGAAGCCCTCCTCTCCATTGGTTATTCTAGTTATCCATTCTTCTAATTTTTTTTCAAAGTTTTTAACTTCTTTGCTGTTGTTTTGAATTTCCTCTCATAGCTCAGAGTAGTTTGATCGTCTGAAGCCTTCTTCTCTCAACTCATCAAAGTCATCCTCCATCCAGCTTTGTTCTATTGCTGGTGAGGAACTGCGTTCTTTTGGAGGACGAGAGGTGCTCTGTTTTTTAGAGTTTCCAGTTTTGGTGCTCTGTTTTTTCCCCATCTTTGTGGTTTTATCTACTTTTTGTCTTTGATGATGGTGATGTACAGATGGATTTTTGGTGTGGATGTCCTTTCTGTTTGTTAGTTTTCCTTCTACCAGACAGGACCCTCAGCTGCAGGTCTGTTGGAGTTTACTAGAGGTCCACTCCAGACCCTGTTTGGCTGGGTGTCAGCAGTGGTGGCTGCAGAGCAGCGGATTTTCGTGAGACCACAAATTCAGCTGTCTGATAGTTCCTCTGAAAGTTTTTTCTCAGAGGAGTACCCAGTTGAATGAGGTGTCAGTCTGTCCCTACTGGGGGGTGCCTCCCAGTTAGGCTGCTCAGGGGTGAGGGACCCACTTTAGGAGGTAGTCTGTCCGTTCTCAGATCTCCAGCTGCATGCTGGGGGAACCACTACTCTCTTCAAAGCTGTCAGTCAGACAGGGACATTTAAGTCTGTGGAGGTTCTTGCTGAGTTTTTGTTTGTCTGTGCCCTGCCCCCAGAGGTGGAGCCTAAAGAGGCAGGCAGGCCTCCTTGAGCTGTGGTGGGCTCCACCCAGTTCGAGCTTCCTGGCTGCTTTGTTTACCTAAGCAAGCCTGGGCAATGGCGGGCGCCCCTCCCCCAGCGTCTCTGCTGCCTTGCAGCTTGATCTCAGACTGCTGTGCTAGCAATCAGCGAGACTCCGTGGGCATAGAACCCTCCAAGCCAGGTGTGGGAGACAATCTCCTAGTGTGCCGTTTTCCAGGCCCGTTGGAAAAGCGCAGTATTAGGATGGGACTGACCCGATATTCCAGGTGCCGTCTGTTTCCCCTTTCTTTGACTAGGAAAGGGAACTCCCTGACCCCTTGTGCTTCCCGAGTGAGGCAATGCCTCGCCCTGCTTCGGCTCGCGCACAGTGCGCTTCACTGACTATCCTGCACCCACTGTTAGGCACTCCCTAGTGAGATGAAACTGGTACCTCAAGCAGAATTGCAGAAATCACCCGTCTTCTGTGTCGCTGGGGCTGGGAGCTGGAGACGGGAGCTGTTCCTATTCGGCCATCTTGGCTCCACCCCCTAAGGAAGACCTCTTAAAGGAAGTGACTTTGAGCTGAAGATTTGGGAAAAGAGATATCTGAGGCTTAGGCAACCACAATTTAAAGACCCTCAAGTAGGGTTTAGTATGTCGAAGAAAGAGAAAGGAAGCCTGCCTGACCAGAGTGTAGAGATCACAGGTAAGAGTTGTATGCGGGAAGACCGTGTAAGGTCTTGTAGACAGTGATTAAGAGTCGGATTTTATTATAACTGAATTTGGAACTCACTGCAGTGTTTTGAGTCAGGGAATGACATGATTTGCTTTTTCTTCCTCCTCCCATTTTTCCCCTTGCTTTTTCTCAGGTTCTTTCTCATTCAGCTTTTTCACAGGTTTTCTGAGTCAGTATTTCAGATAATATGTTCTCCAGATAGTTCCTGTCTGTTCAAGTAGCTTCATTCTATGAACTGGTAGTAGTTGTATTGCTACTCTTTTTTAATAATTGCATAATTACCTCCACATTTTTGGTTTAATATCACATGATATGTGGTACTATAAAATCATATGAAATGCAATTGATTTGGTTCCATTGTATCGGAGTTCGCATACTGACAGCCTATGGGTCACAGACCATAGGAATATTTAATTTGGTCCTTTCAGAATTTTACAAATAGAGAAATTTGTCATAAACACTGAGAGTAACATGATTATCTTTTTTTGTATGTTTCTAAAGGATCATATTTGGAAAATAATATTAGAGAAAGAGCTTACAAGAAGAGACATAAGGCAAAGTGAAAAGGTAAAGAGGCAGGGGAGGCAGGTTTTACAAAGTTAAAAGATGAAAGCCTGGAGATCAGCACTCATTGTATATGACATGCATTCTTTGAGACACTGTCTCTTTATAGCCATTTACAGCTAAAGGGGTCTGAGAGGCAGTATATATAATGAACCCATTGAACTCATATTGCATGGGTTCAAATCCTAGTTCTAATGCTTATTAGATATCTGACTAGGGGACCCATTACTTTATCTTTCTATGCTTCAATTATTTTATTCTCTGCAAAGTTGGGATAATATAGTAAGTACTTTTTTCATAGGGTGGTTATGAGGATTAAGCAATTAATACATATGAAGCACTGGGAACAATGTCGGTCACTTAGTAATATCCAATAAGCTATTATTGTTATTATTCTCATTTTACAGATGATTCTAAAAACACTATTCTCAAACAGCTAATTGACATGGCTGAAGTTACCCAACAAGTTAATGAAAGAGTCAGATGCTGAAATTAGGTATTTTAGAAAGCTCTGCTGGAAATAAGTGTTTTAAGAGTAATTTGAATAATTTGGCTTGGGAATTGAAAATTGCCAGTTTTACTTTTGTTTAGCCCAAGTTTTATATCAATCGTTCCAAAAAATATATCAAGACTTTTTACCAGTCTTAAAAATTGTTAAGGACCAAAAAGAGGTCGTGTTTATGTAGTTTGTATCTATTGATATTAATAATATTAGAAATTAAACTTAACAAACTTAAAAATTACTTATGAATACATTAAAAACCTATTAAATGCTTTCATAAATAGCATATTTTTATTGAAAATAATTATTTTCTAAGACAAAAATATTTAGTGAGAAAAATGGCCTTATTTATATTTCTACAAATCTCTAATGTCTGTCAGAAAGACAGTTGGAGTCTCACATCTACCACTGCATTCAACCTGTTGCAATATCACTCTGGAAAACTCAAAGGTACATGCATCTTCTTACTCATAGGAAAGTAGTTTTGACTTGACATACCTTCTGATAGTCTCACAGATCCCCAGAGGTTCCCAGACCATACTTTGAGAATCATTGATTTAGATAAAATCAGAAATTTGAGATGGGAGAGATACAAATCTTGCCCAAGTCTCCAAATCTGCTTTGGAAGTGGAAACTCAGTGGCCAAGAGCAAACCTTTCCAGGAAGAAAACATCTGTTGCCTTTGCACAAGATAACTCCAGTTAAAATCGTCACAACAGATGTCTACAGCCACCTCAAAATATTCGTTGCTTTGACTAAATATGAAATATTCCCCCTCCAAACCCTTTCTCCAGATTTGTGTGTCTGAAAGAGCTGAGGTGAAATAGAGATGGTGCACAATAGCTCAGAAGTAAATTAATGAGTAAAAGAGTATACTCTGAATTCACAGGAAAATGAGAAAAATTCCATGTACTCACCTTCTTCTTGTCCCTCTAAGCTCCTTGGAATTCCTGAGTATTACATTCGTTTTCATTGTGGTGGGAGTTAGAGAATTATAATGTCCTCTTCTTGCAGTTGATGGGCATAGACGAGGCATTTGAAAGACAACTTCTACTTGATAATAGACCCAATGACCTGTGAAGATTTCAGTTCTCTTCTTCTTATCCATCAGATCTTTGTAGTTCTGAAGACCTGCTATTAGACAGACTGCATTTAGAGAAGGAAAATTATTTTCTCATCTAAAAAAACTTTAGATAAACCATATTTGTAATGGGATTCATTCTGATGAGGTCTGAGTATTTGTGGACTCCTCAACAGACTAAATGTTTTATTTCTTCAGGCAAATCTTGAAATTCCACATTCTCTCTTAATGCCATCTATAATTTCTCCATTTATTCATTCAGAATTTGTTGGCTAGCTATTATGCCAGACATGGTATTAGATACTGCTGACTAAAGATGAATGTCCAAATTTATATATTTGAAGAGTTTGGAAGAAGGTATAAATTATTTAAATATGTGTGAACTATATGTGAAAAACACTGTGCTAGAGACATAGATACAGTGCTTTGGAAGACAAGCAGGGGAAGACTAATTGTAGTTGAATGATTTGTAAAAAGTTTCTCACTGGAGCTGGGTCCTGTAAGAGGCATTGTGATTCAGGGGATTCTTGATGAGAGAAGGTCATTCTTGAAGGGAACAGAGTGAGTAGAAGTTTGGAGTTGTGAAGAAGCCTGAGATGTGCAGGGAATGATGAGAAGCTGAAATGTAGGGTGCACATGAATGGAGGCTAGAACAAGGTTGGAAAGGAAGGCTGTGGTTAAACTGGGGACAGGCTCTAGGGATTGAAAAGGGGGATTTGTACTTTATCCTGTAGGCCACAGGGAACCATCAGTGGGCTGTTTTCTGTTGCAATGTATGTTTTAGAAAGATCTTTCTGCTTGTGGATAGGCAGGAAGAGGAATGAGCAGTGCTCCATGTGAGGTAAGATGGTTCACTTTCACTAAGGCAATGGCAATGGGAAGAGAAGGGAGGCAGTAGGGACAGAATTGAGAGGTATGTAGAAGCTTGCATCAACCAGACCTCATTCTAGATATGGAGAATGAGGATACATCCTTAAGGACAACTTATTGGAGACTGAACTGGTGAATTAAAATAGTTACTAATTCAGGTGTAGAAAACTGGAGCAATGACAGGAGCTTGTAGAAATGCTGATACTGATTTTTAACATTCTGAATTTGACCCATCTATGGTTTATCTAGGTGACACTTAGAAATATGAATCTCAAGAGAGGTTGAGAAGAAGTTATGTGTTTTCTTTCTAGAAACATCTGTAACCAGCTCAGTGTATACTACATATGAACTTGATGACAAACCCTTTGCTGTTGTTTGTATGGATGTCTTATGTCTTCAGCAAGAAATAAAAATTTCAAAGGGTTCCAAATATTTGTCCTTAGTAGTAAGCTTTTAAAAGGCAGAAACACTGGGTTCTGCTCTTTTTTTTCTCACAGAGCCTAATATAGGGGTAGGCACAAATTGGGAAATAAACACTTAAAGGTATTCTTTAAAGTAAGAAGATAGAATCAGAGAATGAAGGCAATAAAGAATAGTTTAGGGCAGGTGGGGTGGCTCATACCTGTAATCCCAGCACTTTGTGAGGCTGAGGGGCAGATAGATCCCTTGAGTCCGGGAGTCCTAGACCAGCCTGGGCAATGTGGTGAAATCCTATCTCTACAAAAAAAAAAAAAATGCAAAAATTAGCCAGGAGTGGTGGCACATGCCTATAGTTCCAGCTGTTTGGGAGGCTGAGGTTGGAGGATCCTTTGAGCCCAGGAGGTGGCGGTTGCATGAGCCGAGATCACACCGCTGCACTCCAGCCTGGGCAATAGAGCAAGACCCTGTCTCGAAAAAAAAAAAAAAGAATGGTTGAGAAAATTGAGCAATTAAAGTAATTCAGAGGACTTGAAACAGAAAAAATATCTCTCATAAAGATTCTTAGTAAGAAGTGGGGAGAAAAATAGAATCCAGAGATACAAAGAAAGATGAAGAATATGGGCAATTATGGCTTTAAAAAATATTTAATGCTAACAGTAATTGAAAGAAAGATTATTGCCAGAAGGGATTTTTTTAGAAGGGAATTTTTTTTTATACATACATTTATATTATACTTTAAGTTCTAGGGTACATGTGCACAATGTGCAGGTTTGTTACATATGTGTACACGTGCCATGTTGGTGTGCTGCACCCAGTAACTCGTCATTTAACATTAGGTGTATCTCCTAATGCTATCCCTCCCCCCTTCCCCCACCCCAGGACAGGCCCCGGTGTGTGATGTTCCCCTTCCTGTGTCCAAGTGTTCTCATTGTTCAATTCCCACCTATGAGTGAGAACATGCAGTGTTTGGTTTTTTGTCCTTGCGATAGTTTGCTGAGAATGATGGTTTTCAGCTTCCTCCATGTCCCTACAAAGGACATGAACTCATCATTTTTTATGGCTGCATAGTATTTCATGGTGTATATGTGCCACATTTTCTTAATCCAGTCTATCATTGTGGACATTTGGGTTGGTTCCAAGTCTTTGCTATTGTGAATAGTGCCGCAATAAACATATGTGTGCATGTGTCTTTATAGCAACATGATTTATAATCCTTTGGGTATATATACCCAGTAATGGGATGGCTGGGTCAAATGGTATTTCTAGTTCTAGATCCCTGAGGAATCGCCACACTGTCTTCCACAATAGTTGAACGAGTTTACAGTCCTACCAACAGTGTAAAAGTGTTCCTATTTCTCCACATCCTCTCCAGCACCTGTTGTTTCCTGACTTTTTAATGATCGCCATTCTAACTGGTGTGAGATAGTATCTCATTGTGGTTTTGATTGCATTTCTCTGATGGCCAGTGATGATGAGCATTAGAAAGGAACTTTAAAAATATAAAATACTTGTAATGGTACATACTCTTAGAGAATTTAAACAAAAAAATCATTGAGAGTTAATAATAAAGTAGTTGAATTTGAGAATTTCGGCAAAAAATCCTGGATCTCTGAATACAAAGACGCTGAATAAACAAAAAGTGCCATTTATTATTAATGTAATTAAAAGGGACTTAAACACTTTAAAAATAATGTTTTGGGAGTTTTGCATCCCATAGAGAGAGGTTACTGAGTATTGATTGACTGAAGGGTAAATTCCTACAGTCCAGAGACAGAGATAAACTCAGTGGAATGGACTAGGTTTTTTTGCTACAGGAACAACGGTGACTTTGTCAAGCAAATTTTTCACTTTGTTTTATTTTCAGTCTATATGTTGTTTTCTATCTCATTTTCCTATATCATTATATATCTATGATTATTATGTAAAAATCACTTTTCTTACTTTGTAAACAGATACTGGTTTGCTTTAGAAAGTGTGATCAGCTTTAAAGAACATAGTCTCTGGGTGGTCCATGTCTGATCCATACCATTACTTTAACTTTGTTTCGATACTATTAATATTCAAACAAAAATAGCTTAAGAGGACCTGCCAGATGAATGAGATTGTATCATATTCCTCTTCAATAATAAAAATCTTGCTAAGGCTGGCACCTTGGGAAAGACTAGTGAGATTAAAATCAGTGACTCACCTGCCTTTGCTCTGTCAAGCATAAGAGAAAGAGGGACTGTGAAGCCTTGACAAGGAGAGCAGGGACTTTAATTGAGGGCAGAAGGGCTCAGGCCTTGTTTCCTAATTATAGATGTTTTTTCAAACATCAGAGGTGCAAATTCAAAATATGTTGCAATTTATTGGCGAGTACAGTCTACCTAAATAAAGGACTGTTTAATTCAAATAAATTTACAAGGCTTTTTCTTAAGCCAGTTTCATGTATATTATATTATTGTATCCCTGGAGAATGTAAAATTCTGAATGTGGACCTGCACCTTGCTATTTTTTTCCCCCACTTGGATCTTCTTTGGTGTGTATGTGACTGTGTTTATATGTGTCTCCTATGTGTCCAGCTTATTTTTGGGTGTAGAGGAGAGGTTCCTGATGACTCGCACTCTTTACTTCTCTTTACCATCACATACATTACTTTTATAGCTTCCATCCTGCCATTTCAATGAATGGGAAATACGATCACAGGGTAACATGAGTTAATAAGTAATTTTAGGAGGATATTGCTTAAAAATGGTTTCTCAATTATGTTCCAATTGGTTCCTTGTGTTGATAAAATGAGAGCTTCCTTAACATAGAATTCACATCATAAAGTTGAGTTGAAGTTTGAGGATTCTTGCTACCATTTAACATTTAATGGCACTCAATTTTCTTGACTCATGTTTTTGACATAGTGTTCCATGTTTCATCTGTCACCGATGCAGTCCTACTTGGACCTGTAAGCCAAATAAATGCCCCCTATTAAGAGTTGTAGTGTGCTCTTCGATTGTTCATTTATTTAGTAGGTTATTATTAATTTAATGACTATGGTCCTAGTCCCTTTCACATATGGTGCCATAGGTGGAAAAGGGGTTCAAATGTTTCTATAGTATTTATATTTTTTGTTATGTGAATGCCACATAAGCAGCTCTGCAGCCAGAATTTCTTGGTGGCCCAAATATAAAGCCTTATAATTAGAAGTATGTCGTGCTATAATAAAAACATTATCAAACCAGCTGTACTAGGTGTACAGATTTTCTGTTTTTATTCATGTGTGTGCATCTATTACAAACACAGCACAAATAGAATATAAAAATAAGTTAACACTCACAGCCAAACCTGTTAAATTTAGTTCAACAAATTGTATGAAACCCTCCATCTGTTTGCTACATTATTTTCACAATGATAATAGGCAAGGCAGATTTGCTAGCTGAGTTTTATAGAGAGAATGGCTTGTTCAAAAAATATGTAATAAGCTCCCCTAAATGAAACCAAACCAAACTGCATTATTTTCTTCCATGTGGCTTCGAGTGTTTATGTTGTGATATTACATTTACACAGATGTTATTACTGATCTGTTGTGCCAAAGAATAATTTTGAAGCTCATTTATCAATAATTATTGCTCTGGCCAGTATGAATGTTCCAAAACAGCAAGCAAGTGTGAGGAACAGATCTTTTGATTTCTTTAGTAATAGGTCATGAATAGCTGTTTTTTGCCATTAGTACATTTTTCTATGATTTGCTCTTGGCACTGCAAATACATTTATATTTTTAAAAATACAAGAGGGCCACAAAGGTCTTTACCATGTAATAATTCGTAAATTGAATAATATTCACATTGTAGGGTTATTGAGGATTGCATGAGATAAAGAAGTGTCTAGCACCAATGCTGATTTCTTAGCTGATGAAGCTGACTTGACTTACTTACCTGTCAGCACCTACATCCTGTTAGTAATAATTGTGAATTACTGCAGACATCTCTCAGAATTCCCATGACATGTCTTTCTAGAAAGCAAGAATTTTTCTGAATATAGTTTTATGAACAACTATCTTAGTTCTCAGATACTAATTCTCTTATTGTCTGAGAACTAAGATAGTTCTCAGATACTCATGATAATTTTTATTTTATTTTTTCAATTTAAATGAACAATTGTTTAGCTCCTACTATGTGTGAAGAATTTGTGTACTAGATATATAGGGAGCAAAGATAAAGGCATCACAGTCTTTACAGGTTCAAACATTAATTTGAAACACTAGTCACACTTTTATTCCATTAAACACTGATTTTCCTTCCAGTTTTTGGATTTGTCTTGGCTACATGCCTGGAAAAACCTTAAAACCTATCAAGAAGACACATACCATTAATGACACACATATAATATCATTCGTTATTTTAATAATTCTTTCATTTATTATTATTTTTACATATAAACAGCTCTGGAGGCATCCTGTAGAGATAGAAACTATGGCACAGATCAGGTTTCACTGCCACTGTGTTTGTTAGTAAACCAAGTATCCCCAGGTCCTCCGGGTATCAGGGCCCACAGGCCCCTTTTGTATCTGAATAGTAATAGTAGGTCTCCTCACTGTCACATTCAGCATAACCACAGGAAGACTTGTCTTCAGGTTCTCATCCCTCTTGTATCTGGAAATCCCCAAGGAACACATTCTGTTTTCCAAATCTGATCTTGGGGGATGGATTTGGGAGTATTGTGGCAGCTTCTCCAGGCTGCTTCCACACTCCATTGCAACTTTGTTCCAAATGTGAAAACAAGCCCCTCATCTGACTCTCTGTGGCATACTTATGATTAAATGCAAACATTTTGCAAACTCTACTAAAGAGCTGCAGGTAATTCAGGAAATTACAACACAGAAAAATACTTTAAATATGAATTTTCCTATTATAACTCCTAGAGTTCAGAGGCCATATTCTTTTACAGGATGATGTTTACTGTTTTTCCTTCTTCTCTGTTCCATCCCAGTGGCAGTGTTTACCTCCACAACAGGAGTGAGAACCTTTGACCAGGTTTCCTTTATTCAGAGACCTGACACCCCAACTTTCTCTTGGGTTAACTGCAAAGAAAAAAGAATAACAAAACACTTTCTCCTTATCTCCAGGCTGTGGTCCATGTTGTAGTAAACCTATAACCTCCTTTTCAGATGAAACTCTACCTCTATTTAAGAAGGCCTTTTATGTTATTAGATAGAAGAGTTTAGTAACTGGTTTTCTCAGCTCACCCATTCCTGAAAAGCAGGATTTATAAATTCAGATACTTTTATAATCTGGTAAATATAAATGGGTGATGGGCCGGGCATGGTGGCTCACGCCTGTAATCCCAGCACTTTGGGAGGCCAAGGCAGGCGGATCATGAGGTCAGGAAATCGAGACCATCCTGGCTAACACAGTGAAACTCTGTCTCTACTAAAAATACAAAAAAAAAAAAAAAATTAGCTGGGCATGGTGGCAGGTGCCTGTAGTCCCAGCTACTCAGGAGGCTGAGGCGGGAGAAAGGCATGAACCCGGGAGGCGGAGCTTGCAGTGAGCCAAGATCGTGCCACTGCACTCCAGCCTGGGTGACAGAGTGAGACTACATCTCAAAAAAAAAAAAAAAAATATATATATATATATATATATATATATGATGTGGGCTTGGTATAAGAAAAAGTATGCTGTCTTCAATCTTTTTTTGAAATAAATGGTTGGACTTCTTGGGTGTATTTTTTAACACAACCTCTGATAGGAAAAAGTTGAGGAAATATTTAGCTTAAGTGTGATGACATTTATCATCTGGCATATATATTAAATAGGGAAAGATGGAGACCATGGTAAGTGGATAACAGATGCTTCACCTACAGAGAACATGGGACTCAGCTTTAGCTATTGACACCACAAGAGAGCATGAATGGGGCATTCCCAACTCTTCCTACTATTTGGAGAGAAAACAGGAATTCCCATTTCTATGAGGTGACTGTTTTATAATTCCAAAATTAAAAAACACTGTGATGGTTGATATTGTATATTTCAAATGAAACATGTTGGTAGGCCACATCTGACCTTTAGGGTGCAATTTCTCAGTGTCTGTTGAAAAGGATTTGGGCTTCACTTTTGCAAAGCCAAAAGGCCAGAAGATCAATGGGAATTTTTTTGTTTTTGATTTTGTTTTGGCTAAATCTATAAATAGTGTTTTTATTGTTTCGTGGAATAACAGGATCAACAAGTTATGACATTATAATAGTATTTTGTCCCTGCTACATAGACAAGATGAAGATTTTGGGAAGAACAGTAGTTTACCTGAAAATGTTTGATTTAGTTACAGGAATTAGTTTGGATAGAAGAAAGGACGTGAAAGGTTTGGAAACAGACAGATCTAGGCTTAAACCCACCTCTGACATTCAAATGTAAGTTGGTGTAAAAGACAAACTCTATGACTCACCTTCTGATTTGTAAAATGGGAATAATAAAGCTTACCTTACAAATAAGAGTAAGGCCAGATAATTCATACAACTGGCTGGCCCATAGTAAGCGTTAAAAAATACCAGTTTCTTCTTTTCTACCTCCTGTTTACTTGGCTGTTTATTAATTCCCACCATTTGCTTTAGTTCCAAAGCCAGAACTTTTAAGTTTGTTTTGTTTCTGTGTGTAGGTTTTGCAGTGTTTAGAAGTGGGATGGCTATCTCAACAAGTTCCAATGAATTCTTAGTTTTATCAAATGGAAGACTCTCTGGTCTCTTGCCCATGATTTGTTATGGCACTTCCCCAGTACATTTTGTTGTATTCCTAGTACTGCATTAATCCATCTGGCTGTGCTCACTTGATGTCTAATGGCTGGTCCTGCTGACATACCCTTAGCAACCTTACTCTGCTTGTTAGTATCACCCACAGCAGCCAAGTAGCTCCTTCACCAATTACACATTTAATTGTTTAACTAGTTGCATGTATTTCTCTGTTACATTTCCATTCATATTATTTTTAGTGGAATTTGGGGCAGAAAAGCTACTATCATTTTTTCTCTTTGTCATTATTAGTTTGTATAGCCAGTGCAAAGCAATCTGAAGAAAACACAGGTTGTTTATCAGGAATGCTGTGTTCTAGTTGTTCTAGTAGCAGAAGGTCCTCCATTAACTGTATGTCATTAGGCAATTCTCCTGACTCTTGGGTGCTTGGTTATCTCTTTTGTAAATCGAAGTTAATAGTGTTTACCCTGCTAGCTCTCTGGGTTGTCATGAGATAATAGATAACAAGGAATTTCACTCTACAAATGTAATGTGACTGAAAAATAAAGGTCATCATTTTAGAATTTTAAGGAATAGGACAGGGTTCCTCAAACATTGCTCTACACTAGAACCACCTGGGGAGCTTTAAAAGCACCCCATGCTCAAACACAGCTTATAGTCATTAAATCAGACTCTGGTGTGGAGCCTAGGTGTTGGTATTTTTTTAATAGGAAATATGTTTATTATTGATCATCTCAATTCAAAAATACTCATTCTTTCTCAGGGCTGTCCATCATACTCAGTCTCTTTGCAGATATTAAATACATCAAAATCATGAGCAATTTTAACAGTAACATAGAAACTTCTGTACAGTAAGCAAGACAGGAATTTCTAACAATGACACAAAAGCTCCAGAACTTGCCAGTAAAACAAAGGAAGCATTTCCAATGACAAGGCCTAGGAACCCATGGATAAAAATCTAACAGAACACATGCTGGAAAACGGGGTCAGGAAATAGTATCATCCACCTCAATCTGAATATGATCAGTGATGGCACAAAGCATGTCCTGTGAGAGGGACTTGGAGATACGATCGCTTCTATCCAGAAATGTGCCCTTTGGGAATGGGACATATGGTACCTAAGTGCCCCCAAATCAATTGTTTTTCAACTTCTTGTCTACACAATCATAACCAAGATTTCAAGGAAAAGGCAGGCGCAGGAAGTATTTAGCTTTGTCTTCTTAGCAGATGTAACATCAGCTCTGCATCCTCCGCTAGAGACAGGCCAGTATCCAAGGGCTCTAAAGTGTCCCACTTGGCCTTCTTTCTGTTACGACTTGTTGGTCCCATGTCTTCCACTTCACTGTTGCTCCTCTTCTTCATTCCCTGCTTCATCTTGGTATCACTAATTTTATTTTCCATATCTTCATTATCTGAATCTTCAGAGCTTCTGTACTTATCTGGATCTGGGAGTGTGCTTGGATCAATTCCATCATCATCAACATCACTCCAATCCAGAAAGGCTTCCTCTTCATCTTTGGCCTTTGCTTGTCTTTTGTTGGCTTCTCTTCTGGCTTCCCTTTCTTTCATTCTTTTCTCCCGATGCTTTGCCTTAATTTTCTCCCTATATTCTTCTTTGTCAAATTTGTCCTCTTCCTGAAGTCTTCCCTTTGCTTTATCTAAGTTGATACCACCTGCGTCATCATCTTCCTCAGCATCCTTAATGGCAGATTTCTGCATTTGTGGCCACTGCTGAACCAACTCCCCTTCATCAGTACATGTTATCTTTTTATTTGCTTTAAAATTTCTCTTCGTTACTATTTTTGCTTCTGCAACTTTGATCACTTTTTTCTTGATGCTGGATTTAGAAGGTTCTTTCTTCTGTAATGTTTTCTCCTCTTTAAGGTCAAATCCAAACACATTGTGCCGCTTCACCTTCAAGAAATCAGCATCTTCTTCCTCCTCATCTCTGTCCAGGAACTGCGTAGGAACTTCCTTGATCTTCTTTGCTTCACTGGTGTTAGGAAGAGATGGAGCTTGAGATCCTTTTGCTTTTGCCAGTTTCTCTTCCATTTCTTCTTCATCGTCTTCCTCTTCCTCCTGTTCTTCGTCACTAGTATCATTAGCCAGTCTGTGCTCTGTCCCTTTGAGTCTTTTTCCACTTTTCTGAAGGATGGACATTTTCTCATTGAAGAAGGCTCTAAATTCTTCCACTTTGTCATTGGTGAGGGAGGGAGCCCTTGGCTCAATTACTTTATTAGCTTGGCTCATTACCAATTCTTTGGTGGGTTGTTTCTGCATTTTCTGAAGAAATCTTATGCGTGGTGCCACAGCAAGCCCAAGAGGCAGGGCATATTCAGGTATAGGTAACTTGCTCACATCAAATACTTCTTTATCCTTCATCAGATATACCGATCATATATCGGAGACCAAACACCTTTGAGCTCTTTCTTTTAAATCTTGATCTTCAGCTAAAAAAGATTCCAATTTTTTCTGGATATCTATGTTTTTCTGGATTGATTTTGATTTCCTTCATAGGTACTTTCTTCTGAAGAAGCTGCTGCACCATAGCTTTTTCTGGGGCAAGCAAAATTAATAAAGCTTCACCATCCCCTTTTTACCTGGCAGTTCTACCTGCTCTGTGAATATATGTGTTGGCATCCTCAGGACAATCAAACTGAAGAGCCCAATTCACAGCTGGGAAATCCAGCCCCATGGCTGCAACGTCACTAGCAAAGAGTACTGCAGCTCTCTTATGGACAAACTCATTATAGACTTCCATTCTTCTCATTTGCTGCTGTCGACCATGGAGGTCAAGGATAGAAATACCAGGACGTAGCTGGCAAAACACTCGGTACAGATGTTGGACCTCTTTGCAACTGGAAAAAAATACAATTCTCTTCTTCTTCAGATGGCTTCTCAAAAAGGAATACAGCACACTTATTTTTTTTTCTTTTTTTTTACTTTTTTCCCTTTATTCATTTATTTATTTTTTGGACATAAATAAGTTCTTTTTTTTTTTTGCAATTTTTTTTTATTATAATTTAGGTTTTAGGGTACATGTGCACAATGTGCAGATTTGTTACATACGTATCCATGTGCCATGTTGATTTCCTGTACCCATCAACTTGTCATTTAGCATTAGGTATATCTCCTAATGCTATCCCTCCCCCCTCCCCCCACCCCACAACAGTCCCCAGAGTGTGATGTTCCTCGTCCTGTGTCCATGAGTTCTCATTGTTCAATTCCCACCTATGAGTGAGAACATGCAGTGTTTGGTTTTTTGTCCTTGCGATAGTTTACTGAGAATGATGTTTTCCAGTTTCATCCATGTCCCTACAAAGGACATGAACTCATCATTTTTTATGGCTGCATAGTGTTCCATGGTGTATATGTGCCACATTTTCTTAATCCAGTCTATCATTGTTGGACATTTGGGTTGGTTCCAAGTCTTTGCTATTGTGAATAGTGCCGCAATAAACATACGTGTGCATGTGTCTTTATAGCAGCATGATTTATAGTCCTTTGGGTATATACCCAGTAATGGGATGGCTGGGTCAAATGGTATTTCTAGTTCTAGATCCCTGAGGAATCGCCACACTGACTTCCACAATAGTTGAACTAGTTTACAGTCCCACCAACAGTGTAAAAGTGTTCCTATTTCTCCACATCCTCTCCAGCACCTGTTGTTTCCTGACTTTTTAATGATGGCCATTCTAACTGGTGTGAGATGGTATCTCACTGTGGTTTTGATTTGCATTTCTCTGATGGCCAGTGATGATGAGCATTTTTTCATGTGTTTTTTGGCTGCATAAATGTCTTCTTTTGAGAAGTGTCTGTTCATGTCCTTTGCCCACTTTTTGATGGGGTTGTTTGTTTTTTTCTTGTAAATTTGTTTGAGTTCATTGTAGATTCTGGATATTAGCCCTTTGTCAGATGAGTAGGTTGCAAAAATTTTCTCCCATTCTGTAGGTTGCCTGTTCACTCTGATGGTAGTTTCTTTTGCTGTGCAGAAGCTCTTTAGTTTAATTAGATCTCATTTGTCAATTTTGGCTTTTGTTGCCATTGCTTTTGGTGTTTTAGACATGAAGTCCTTGCCCACGCCTATGTCCTGAATGGTATTGCCTAGGTTTTCTTGTAGGATTTTAATGATTTTAGGTCTAACATTTAAGTCTTTAATCCATCTTGAATTAATTTTTGTATAAAGTGTAAGGAAGGGATCCAGTTGCAGCTTTCTACATATGGCTAGCCAGTTTTCCCAGCACCATTTATTAAATAGGGAATCCTTTCCCCATTGCTTGTTTTTGTCAGGTTTGTCAAAGATCAGATAGTTGTAGATATGCAGCATCATTTCTGAGGGCTCTGTTCTGTTCCATTGATCTATGTCTCTGTTGTGGTACAAGTACCATGCTGTTTTGGTTACTGTAGCCTTGTAGTATAGTTTGAAGTCAGGTAGCGTGATGCCTCCAGCTTTGTTCTTTTGGCTTAGGATTGACTTGGCGATGCGGGCTCTTTTTTGGTTCCATATGAACTTTAAAGTAGTTTTTTCCAATTCTGTGAAGAAAGTCATTGGTAGCTTGATGGGGATGGCATTGAATCTATAAATTACCTTGGGCAGTATGGCCATTTTCACAATATTAATTCTTCCAACCCAAGAGCATGGAATTTTCTTCCATTTGTTTGTATCCTCTTTGATTTCATTGAGCAGTGGTTTGTAGTTCTCCTTGAAGAGGTCCTTCACATCCCTTGTAAGTTGGATTCCTAGGTATTTTATTCTCTTTGAAGCAATAGCACACTTATTTTTTGCCGCTGCTCACGGACTATGTAGTTCTGTTCCAAGGTGGCAGGGGTGCTATATTTTCATTTTTCATGAACCCAGACATACTCAGGGTTTTTCAAACTCAGGCATGCCAGGTCCTTTACAGATATAGTTTGTGTTGCTGAGAAAAGTAAAGTCTGACGTTTCTTGGGGAGATTTTCAATAATAGCATTCACGGTATCGGCAAAGCCCATATCCAAGATTCTATATGCTTCATCAAGAACTAACATTTGGAGAGCGGTAGCATGAAAAAATAGTGTTTCATCCATGTGTTGAAGAAGCCGACCTGGTGTGCACACGAGTATATTTATGTTGTTGATCCTCTCAGCTTCTGTTTCAGATACTTTCCACCAATGATGAGACCAGCTGAGAAGCCATGATTCTTTCCTACCTTTTGGAGAACCTCAAAGGTCTGATAGGCCAGTTCTTTCATAGGTGATATTATGAGAACCCCCAGCCCATCTGTTGAGGTCTATTGCAGATGATATAAGGCTTCTAGCACTGGAACAAGGAAAGCCAAAGTCTTACCAGATCCAGTTTTGGCCACTCCACGTACATTTTTACCATGCAAAGCCAATCCAATGGTCTACTTCTGTATGTCAGTTACCAAGCAGTATTGAACTTCTTGCAAACCTTTCAATGTTTTTTTGGACAAGGAAAAATCTGAAAATCTTGTAATTTCATTTACATTTATCTTCTCATAGTTCTGCATGAGGCGGCTGTTACCCTCGTGCTTGACCTGCCATTCGGGTTTCTTCAGTTGCTTCCTCAGCTGCTTCTTTTTGTTCTGCCCATGGCTGTGTTTTTTCTTCCAGCGATTGAAGCTCCGCACTGGGTCGGGTCGGGCTCCCGAACCTGGAAAGTCCGCAGTTTTGCCCATTGCGGCGGCAGCGACAGCTGGGATCACCCCCAGATACGAGACACCTAAGGCCAGGCTCTTGGAACCAGCATGTGGAAAACGCACAGAGGCGCATGCGTAAGTGTTGGTATTTTTAAACTACTCATGTGATGCTAGTGCACAGCCAAGTTTGTGAGCAGTGCTCCAGCACCTTACTGTCAGAGTATGGTCCATGGGGCCGACAGTTATCAGGATCACCTGAGAATTCATTAGGAATGCAGGTTGTCAAGTCCGTTCTAAATCTTTGTATTTTAACAAGATCTTCAGGTGATTCATTTGCATCTTAAAATTTTAAAAGCACCACTTTAGAAGTTATTTCATCTGTTTTATTTTGAAGTTGAAGAAAAATCCACAGAAGTTATGGAGTTTGCTGATGGTCACAATTCTAGCTAATGAAGCCAGGACTAGAATTAAAAATTCTTGATTCCAAACCTGTGCTTCTCTCCAACGCTGTGGATGTGTGCCTGTGTTATCCTTCATATAGAAGAAAAAGGTGTGGATAAATTGTCAATAGTGTGTACACTTTGAGTGTACTCTGTCTTTTTGAGATGTAGCTTATGGATTTGCTGTTAATTATCATCTCTCTCCAGACCTATCACCTTTGAGAACAATGTTCATGAGATGGAGAAACTGACTGACAGCTGCACCTAGATAGATTGCTTTGAATATTTCGGGAAAGAGTGGAACAGTTTGCAATTTAATTGTGCTAGTTATTGAGTTTGTGTGTGTGTGTGTGTATCAGGGTCTCACTCTGTTGCCCAGGCTGGAGTGCAGTGGCACGATCTCGGCTCACTGCAACCTCTGCCTCCCAGGTTCAAGCGACTCTCCTGCCTCAACCTCCCGAGTAACTGGGATTACAGGTGTGAGCCACTGTGCCTGGCCTGTTATTGACTTTTCTTACTAAAATTCTCTACTTCCAAAGCATAAATGCTAATAAAAAATATTTATAAAATAAGACTTTTCTGCTCTTCATTAGCTGATGGAGTAGTCTCAAGACTAAAAGACTGTGGTATGAGACAAGAATACTAGTCTAAAAAGATGATGGCATGGGAAAAGAATATAATTTTTTCTTTCAGTTATCAACTTGAAGCTTTTGGGAAAGGGGAAATCCTGGGAATTTAGGGATGTGGGTAGTTTTGTAAGAAACCAGCCAAATGTTCTAAAGACAGAGTTTATGCTGGGCTCTGTGCTCAAACTGATCTAGCCAGAGTATGAAGGAAGCTGGAGAGAAAATGCAGGCTAGGTTGGTGTTGATCTGTCCAATCAAACACCACATGGGTTTAGCAGATATATGCCATGCACATCGATATGTGCTATTTTAAATTTCCTGGGGCAATACTTGTTAGAGAAGAGCAGTATGTTGGACTCATCAGGCTTCTTACTAATATGTACCTAGCTCTCTCCTCCTCTCTGCACCTGCTGTGCTACTGATTATACTGTAAGTAATGGCAGCTTTGCCTTGGGAGGTTATGGATATGCTGCAGGTGGGGCATCTCTCCTGTGAAGGTGTGTAAATTTCAAATTGCTAGTTGCACCTCCTTGCAAGAGGGCTATGGGGAGCAGGAGGGAGAGAACAGCAGTGGGAGTGGCACCCAAAGCCATAATAATTTCTGATGATTAACCTCCAGTTTTTCACATCCTCTATTATGTGTGTTTCCAGGATCATAGACAAGATGATTGCTTTGCTGTATGGAAAATCTGGAACTGTATAACTATCTAATTTTCCACACATGATATCATAATACCTCTAGTAGCACTATTTGTAGCTAAAGCCTCCCTCTCCTCCTCCTTCTTCCTGTTTTTTCCTCTATTTGATGTATTTTCCTTTCTTTCATTAATTGCAAGGGGCTTTAGCCCAGGGTGAGGATGGTGAGGATAGTGACTAGTGCGATAGGAGTGGTGGCTTCAGAGCCTCCTGTCTGCATGGTAAAAAATATATGTGTGTTTATCTGTTTAGGAGAAGATTCCTAAAGACCCAGAGTGATATTATTACAGCTAGAATGCATTTAGAAACTCTAATGAAATGCATGTAAGGACAGAGGCAGGTAATAGAAATGAGTGACTGGATCAAGAGAACTGCGGTGGACTTGGTGGCTCCTAGCCTGTCTCAGAGGGGACATACCAGCCAGCTCCATCCATTGTTGCTATAGAGAGTGACAACAAGTGCTATGAAATCTCATTTTTAAACAGAAGCTAAAAATTCAAGTTTTACATGAAATTTTCTGCTCTCTAAGTGTTCATAATTAATTGAGGTTTCTTTTTAACTCCATCAACTATGTAGGCCAAAAACCATGTCTGAAGGACTAGATTGGGCCTGTGGAGCAGGAGTTTGTAAACTTGATTTAGTCTGATGTCCTCATTTCATGGAAGAAAAGGAGTTTGTCCAAGCTCTGTCATGACATTAGTGAGGTGCAGAGTTGAGAAAAGAATGCGGGTCAGAATGCTCCTCATTCCTTTCACCTCTGAAGATACCTACAGTAGGATTTATGTGCCACGCAGTGAGCCAGGTCAGGGTTAGGTTACAGATATGGCTCCAGCCCTCAATGAGCTCACAGTCTGGCAGGGGTGACAGACAAGCAAACAACTAACTATAACTCTCTGAGGTATGTGCAACAAAGAAGTAGCTATAAATGCAGAGGCAACATCAGGAGGAACAAGTTCATTTCATCTGAGGAGAGGGTGACATGGCGTGGAGAATCAGGGATGGGCTTACAGAAAAGATGATGCCTCAGTTGGGTGTTAACACTTAAATATTTTGATAATAGTCACAATGTTTTGTTTGCTTGCTTCTTTTATGTTTGTTAAGCAGCTGGTTTGTTACTGTGATTCTGATGAATTTAGGGGGGCAGAAATTGATAATAAATTGTCTCGTATTGGCTTGATTTAAAGTTCACACATACCAACTTACTTGGACCTCATAATGTTTGGTGAGGGTAAGGAATAGGGCAGGTATTAACTCAATTTCGTAGATGAGGAAATTGTGACTCAGGAAGCCTAACTGCAAGGCCCAGTGTCACCTCATTATATATGCATCAGTAGAACTGGGTGGAAGGGAAATTTCTCATTTGCAGTTGGTGCTATTTATATTCTGAGTCCTGACTTAGTGTGGCATCACAAATCATCCATCCTGTGCTGTAAACCAATTCCAAGTTCTGGAATCCTCAGGAGTTTTTGCCTCAACTTTCCTGGGAAATTGGATTTGAAGAACTACCCTTATGTTCATTGGAGATAAGGTGAAGACAAAGGTTTGGCGAGATGCTGATTCAGAATGCAGAAACACTCAGGCTTTCAGGTCCTGCCCCATTCCACAAGTTGTAGGCCTGCAGGGCTGCATTCAGTGGAACACTGGTGAGGGTAGAAGGTTGGGGGATAGGAGGTCTAATTTTCACGGAGTCCCAGTGTATGCTAGCAGGAATGCTATGGGAGTGGGGTTAAGTACATACAAACAATTTCACACTTATAGTGGGTTATTTCAGAAATTCACTGACCGGCTGGGCGTGGTGGCTCACGTCTGTAATCCCAGCACTTTGGGAGGCCGAGGCAGGTGGATCACAAGGTCAGGAGATCGAGACCATCCTGGCTAACATGGTGAAACCCCGTCTCTACTAAAAATACAAAAAAATTAGCTGGGTGTGGTGGCGGGCATTGTAGTTCCAGCTATTCGGGAGGCTGAGGCAGGAGAATGGTGTGAACCCGGGAGGCGGAGCTTACAGTGAGCTGAGATGGCGCCACTGCACTCCAGCTTGGGTGACAGAGTGAGACTACATCTCAAAAAAAAAAAAAAAAAAAAAAAAAAAAAAAAAGAAGAAATTCATTGACCATGTGACCCAAGTTTTTAGGAGAAAATTTAGACAGTAAGAAAGGAGGCACTTTAACTGAGTGCTCATTGTGTCTTTGCAACTGCACTGGGTATTTTTATGTTATCCAAGTTAACACTTCCAGAAAGCCTGAAAGATGAACATCATCAACTCCATTTTCCAGAAGAAAAGCTGGGACTCAAAGAAGAAGTTATGTGACTTGCCAAAGGTTAGATGGATATTAAATGATGGAGTTTGTATAGAATTTAGGTCTGGTAGTCTGATTGAATCCAAAGAACGTGTCATAAGAAACCTAAGAAATGGGACATAATTTTCTGTGTAATGAAGGTGATTTATTTCATGTAATAATTTTACTTGGGGTACCGATGCACAAGTGTGCTGTATGTATTTGTATGTGTATGCTTATGGTGATGGTGAGATGTCAACAGAAAACAGCATAGGAAAGGCAGAGGAAAGAATCAAATGGGTGAATTTACTTCTAGTCTAATTTACCATGTTGACTGTTCACTTTCAGTTACTCTGCATTAACGGAGATAAAGAGTCTGGTGGAAAATCTCAAAACTGGATTAATGAAATTATTTGTATTTGGCATTGGGTGTGAGTGTGTGTAATGGTTTAGAAAATTATAAAACAAATAATGAGACCATTTAGTCAATGTTCAACTTAGGAGGAAGAGAAAAGCTGTGCTTTTCATCAGCTCTGCTGAATAACATCTCTCTCCTTCCTTCTTTCACATAGCAGTGTCTCTTAGGCAGGCACAAGTTATCCTTACAAAGGGAACTGGTTTATCTCTCTCAATTTGCTTGTTTACTTTTTCAGATTTCCTGGAAGAGTTAAGGTAAACAGCTTGGTGTATTTGCGATAATTTTCAGCTTTCTTTCCCAATTTCTGTTAAACTATAGCCTGTAGTTGGGTGTAAGGAAGACTACCAATTAATTTATCTAACATAGTTTAATTGAACACCTACCATATGCAAGGCACTGTGCTAACTTCTGGGGAATACAAATATAAAAGTGACAAAGGCAGATATGCAACTAACTGTACTGTAGTTAGATTGTAACAAAAACAGGCCCAGATCATACCAGGCAGAGATGCTGGGAAAGATAATTTGATATCCTTAAAAAACAATATTTAAAAAATATTTATTCTGCATTTATTTAGCAGGGGAGAGATTATTACCAGCCTGAATTTTTAATGTTCTATTCAAGTGTACCCTCAGCTTTGATGAGCAAGATCAATTTTTATTTTTTATTTTTTTTTTTGAGGCAGGGTCTCGCTCTGTCACCCAGGCTGGAGTGCAGTGGCACAATCTTGGCTCACTGCAACCTCTGCCTCCCAGGTTCAAGTGATTCTCGTGCCTCAACCTCCTGAGTAGCTGGGATTACGGATGTGTACCACAACGCCTAGCTGATTTTCATATTTTTAAGGTCAATTTATATGTATATATTTTCAGCTATTTATGGAATTGCTTGTGGGTACCATGGTACCATTTTATTTCAGTGAAAGCCCCCTCTTATAGATTGTTACTCTGGGCTACCACACAACTGGCCCAGCCCTTAATTTTGCTCTCTACAGAAGAATGGAGCTCGTGGAGACAGGGGAGGGAAATGGAGGAGGGAAAGACTAATTCTGACTGTGACTGAGCCAGGCCTCAGAGAATGATTAAAGCTTCTAAAAGCTGAGAAACTGAGGCCCAGGACAAGACAGGTCTGTCAGGAAGAGAGGGCAGTAGAGGCAAATGCAGGGCCAACTAAGCTAAGGTAAAAGGGCCACAAACTGAAAGTGACATATAGGAAGTCACTAGCTGACTGCAGAGGACAGATCTGATGAAGTATTACTGGCAGATTCAAAGGTCTTACTTCTACCATGGTACAGTTCTCATGAAGTGATAAAAGCTGAAATTGGGATGAAGCAGGGGAGAGCCAGGCTGGAGTGCTTCTCTTATTGGAGGCTATAGTCACTCCCTTTAAGTTATGCCTGTCCTTAAGTACAAGCATTCTGCGCCAGCTTCTACACTACCCTCACTGTCCTGTGCCTTGCTTTGCTTCAACAGCCTTTCTTGAAAGGATGTGTCATTTGGTGGCTCCTTTGCCACTTTTTTCCAGATTGCTGACTTAGGATTTTTTTGTTTATTTGTTTTAAAGACAGGGTCTTGCTCTGTTGCCCAGTTTGGAGTGCAATGGTGCAATCATAGCACATAGATCATAGGTCATCAGATCCTCCTGCCTCAGCCTCCCTAGTAGCTGGGACTACAGGCATGCACCTCCATACCTGGCTAATTTTTTAGTTATTTGTAGAGACAAAAAACTCGCTATGTTGCCCAGGCTGGTCTCAAACTCATGGCCTGAAGCGATTCATCCCACCTCTGCCTCCCAAAGTGTTGAGATTACAGACATGAGCCACTGTGCCTGGCAGAGGGCTGACTTAGGAAGTGGCATGTCTTGAGATCATCCAAGGACTTTAGGTAGTCTGAGTTTGCTATTTTTATGAACATAAACAGGACTGACACTGACAGGACTGACCTGGGAAGTTAATCATGGCAAGGAAGGTGCCAGGCCTGAATTCCTGGAGGAAGTGAGTAGGTGTAGGTGTTGACTGGTTCTGCTTGAAGCAAAGGCTTTGCATCCGAGAGACCCTCTAGGAACACCTGGGAGGCTTAGCTTCTAGGCTCAAAGAATGCCTGGAGCTTTGAGAATGTGGTCTTCTAGAGAGGATCTGTCAGATCAGTATTCAAGATGGTAGATACCACTTACATAATTGTAATTTCATTTTAGATTCTTGGCCTTCATATTTAGAAACAAATTCATACTTTTCATAGTTCTCGTTAAGCATTAGTGGAACATTTTAGCATTCTTCCTCTACCACATGCACAACACAAATACAATAGCTGAGGATATTTAGAAAGGAGGGCATTTAGAAAGTGGGATTACATGTAGACTTCCACTCCGTGTGTTGGAGTTGAGACATTTATTCAGTCATCTAATTTTTCTATCATCTTTGATATTTTAAGGACATATTCCTAGCTTAATATTTTTTAAAGGGTATTTGGCAGGACAGTAAATGGTATTTTAAAAAGTAAAAAATTCTGCAGCTAAATAAGTTTGGAGAATGTTGGCTTAAGAAACTTAAACAATTTTTTTTAAGTCCAGGACTTTTCAGAGCTTTAAATATGGTAATGTGCTTTTAGTAATTATAAGAAGAGTATACAGTATTCATGGTCACCTATTTTATGGTAAACTGAGATCCACTAGACACAATATGGGAAGCATTGTTCTAGATCATAATTTACATGTAATCTCTTGGGAGAGTCACTTTACATCTTTTTTATTTATATACAACGTTTTTCAACTTTTATTTTAGATTCAGGGACTACATGTGCGGGTTTGTTACATGGGTATATTGCATGATGCTGGTTTGGGATACAGATGATGCAATCATCCAGGTAGTTAGCATAGTACCCAATAGTTAATCTTTCAACACTTACCCCCTCTGCCTCCCTCCCCTTCTCCAGTAGTCCCCAGTATCTATTGTTCCCATCTTTATGTCCATGAGTACCCAGTGTTTAGCTCTCACTTATTTTTATTTTTATTTATTTATTTATTTTGAGATGGGGTCTCGCTCTGTTGCCCAGGCTGGAGTGCAGTGGTGCGATCTCGGCTCACTGCAAGCTCCACCTCCCAGGTTCAGGCCATTCTCCTGCCTCAGCCTCCCGAGTAGCTGGGACTACAGGCACCCGCCACCACGCCCGGCTAATTTTTGTATTTTTAGTAGAGACGGGGTTTCACCTTGTTAGCTCTCACTTATAAGTGAGAACATGCAGTATTTGATTTTCTGTTTCTGCATTAATTTACGTAGGATAATGGCCTCCAGCTGCATCCATGTTGCTGCAAAGGACATGATTTCATTCCTTTTTATGTTTGTGTAGTATTACATGGGGTATATGTACCCCATTTTCATCATCCAGTCCACCGTTGATGGGTGCCTACATTGATTCCATGTGTTTGCTATTGTGAATAGTGCTGTGAGGAACATACAAGTGCAGGTGTCTTTTTGGTAGAATGATTTCTTTTGGAATGAGATTTCTGGGTCGAATCGTAGTTCTGTTTTAAGTTCTTTGAGAAATCTCCAAACTGCTTTCCACAGTGGCTCAACTAATTTACATTCCAACCTACAGTGTGTAAGTGTTCCCTTTTATCTGCAGCCTCACCAACATCTATTATTTTTTGACTTTTTAATAATAGCCATTCTGACTGGTATGAGCTGGTATCTCATTGTGGTTTTGATTTGCATTTCTCTGATGATTAATGATGTTGAGTATTTTTTCATATTTTTGTTTTGGCTGCTTGTATGTCTTGTTTTGAGAAGTGTCTGTGTCTTTTGCCCACTTTTTAATGGGGATATTTGTTTTTTTGCTTGTTGATTTGTTTAAGTTCCATATAGATTCTGGATATTAGACCCTCATTGAATGCAGAGTTTGCAAATATTTTCTCCTATTCTGTAGATAGTCTGTTTACTCTGTTGATAGTTTTCTTTTGCTGTGCAGCAGCTCTTTAGTTTAATTAGGTCCTACTTATCATTTTTTGGTTTTGTTACAATTGCTTTTGAGGACTTAGTCATAAATTCTTTCTCAAGAGCAATGTCCAGAATAATGTTTCCTAGATGTTCTTCTAGGATTCTTATAGTTTGAGGTCTTAAATTTAAATTTTTAATCCATCTTGAGTCAGTTTTTTAATATGGTGAAAGATAAGGGTCCAGTTTTATTCTTCTGCATATGGCTAGCCAACTATCCTCACACCATTTATTGAACAGGGGGCCATTTCCTCATTGCTTGTTACTGTTGACTTTGTCAAAGATCAGATGACTGTAGGAGTGCAGCTTTATTCCTGGGTTCTCTAGTCTGTTCCATTGGTCTCCGTGTCTGTGATGAGAGTGGGCATCCCCATCTTGTTCCAGTTCTTAAGGGAAATGGTTCCAGCTCTTTCCCATGCAGTATGATGTTGCCTGTGAATTTGTCATAGATAGCTCTTCGTCTTTTAAGGTATGTTCTTTTGATGCCACGTTTTTTGAGGGTTTTTATCATAAAGAGATGTTAGATTTTATGAAAAGCATTTTCTGCATTTATTGAGATCATATGGTTCTTGTTTTTAATTGTGTTTATGTTGTGAATCACGTTTATTGATTTGCATATGTTGAACCTTTCTTACATCACAAGAATAAAACCTACTTGATCATGACGAATTAATTTTTTGATTTGCTGCTGGATTTGGTTTGCCAGTATTTTGTTGAGGATTTTTGCAATTATGTTCATCAGGAATACTGGCCTGTAGTTTTCTTTTTCCATTGTATCTTTGCCAGATTTTGCATCAGGATGATGCTGGCTTCCTAGGATGAGTTAGGGAGGAGTCCCTCTTCCTCGATGTTTTTGTATAGTTTTACTAGCATTGGTACCAGCTCTTCTTTGTATGTCTGGTAGAATTCGGCTGTGAATCCATCTTCTCCAAGGTTTTTTGGTTGGTTGGTTTTTTATTACTGATTCAATTTAGGAACTTGATATTGGTCTGTTCAGGGTTTCAATTTTTTCCTGATTCAATCTGGGGAGATTGTGTGTTTCTAGGAATATATGCATTTCTTCTACATTTTCCAGTTTGTATGCATAGAAGTGTTAATAATAGTCTCTGGGGATCTGTATTTCTGTGGGATTGGTTGTGATGTCACCTTGGTTGTTTCTGATTGTGCTTATTTAGTTCCCTTTTTTTCTTTGTTAGTCTGGCTAGCAGGCTGTTGCTATTGCTTTTCCTTTCACAGAACTAACTTAGTTTTGTTGGTCCTTTTTATGGATATTAGGGTCTCAATTTTATGCAGTTCTGCTCTGATTTAGTTCTTTCTTTTCTTCTGTTAGCTTTGGGGTTAGTTTGTTCTTGTTTTTCTAGTTCTTCTAAGTGTGATGTTAGATAGTTAATTTGAGATCTTTCTTTCTTGATGTAGGCATTTAGCACTATTAACTCCTCTTAATGAGAGGTGAAGCCAGCCAGACTTCCCGGGTTGAGTGGGGACTTGGAGAACTTTTCTGTCTGGCTAAAGCATTGTAAATGCACCAGTCAGCACTCTGTGTCTAGCTAAAGGATTATAAATGCACCAGTCAGCACTCTATGTCTAGCTAGAGGATTGTAAATGCACCAATCAGCACTCTGTGTCTAGCTAAAGGATTGTAAATGCACCAATCAGCACTCTGTAAAAATGCACCAATCAGCACTCCGTGTCTAGCTGAAGGATTGTAAATGCACCAATCAGCACTCTGTAAAATGGACCAATCAGCAGGACGTGGGCGGGGACAAATAAGGGAATAAAAGCTGGCCACCCCAGCCAGCAGCGGCAACCCACTCAGGCCCCCTTCCATGCTGTGGAAGCTTTGTTCTTTCGCTCTTCACAATAAATCTTGCTGCTGCTCACTCTTTGGGTCTATGCCACCTTTAAGAGCTGTAACACTCACTGCGAAGGTCCACGGTTTCATTCTTGAAGTCAGTGAGACCAAGAACCCACTGGAAGGAACCAACTCTGGACACATAAACAGAGTTTTGCTGTATCCCAGAGATTTGGTATGTTGTGTCTGTTTCCATTTTTATTTAAAAGAACTTTTTGATTTCTGCCTTAATTTTGGTGTTTACCCAAATGTCATTCAGGAACAAGTTGTTTTATTTCCATATAATTGTGTAGTTTTGAGATCTTCTTGATATTGATTTCTATTTTTATTCCACTGTGGGCCAAGAGTATGCTTGGTATAATTTCAGTTTTTTTGAATTTATTGGTACTTGCTTTATGGCTGAGCATCTGGTCAATCTTAGAGTATGTTACATGTACAGATGAGAAGAATGTATATTCTGTGGTTGTTTGTTGGAGTATTCTGTAGATATCTGTTGGGTCCAGTTGGTCAAGTTTTGAATTTAAGTCTGGAAGTCTTTGTTAATTTTCTGCCTTGATGATCTGTCTGATGTTATCAATGAGATGTTGAAGTCCCCCACTCTTATTGTGTGGCTATTTCTTTTTATAGGTCTAGAAGTACTTGTTTTATGAATCTGGTGCTTCAATGATGGGGGCATGTATATGTAAAATAGTTAAGTCTTCTCGTTTACTTGAACCCTTTATTGTTATGCAATGCCTTTCTTTGACCTTTTATACTGTTGCTGGTTTAAAGTCTGTTTTATGTAATATAAGAATAGCAACCCCTGCTTCTTTTTGTGTTCCATTTGTGTGATAGCTCTTTCTCCATTCCTTTACTTTGAGCCTATAGTTTTGTTACATGTGAGATGGTTCTCTTGAAGTTAGCAGATGGTTGGGTATTATTTTGTTATCCACCTTGCCACACTGCACTTTTTTGTTTTTGTTTTTGACGTTGTCTCACTCTGTCACCCACGCTAGAGTGCAGTGGTGCGATCTCGGCTCACTGCAACCTCTGCCCTCTGAGTTCAAGTGATGCTCCTGCCTCAGCCTCCCAAATAGCTGGGATTACAGGTGCCTGCCACTGTGCCCAGCTAATTTTTTGTATTTTTAGTAGAGATGGGGTTTCACCATCTTGGCCAGACTGGTCTCGAACTCCTGACCTCACGATCCACCCGTGTCGGCCTCCCAAAGTGCTGAGATTATAGGCATGAGCCACTGCACCCAGCCCACTCTGTGCTTTTTAAATGGAGTGTTTACAGTGTTTACATTCAAGGTTAATATTGATATATGAGGTTTTGATCCTATTGTGATGTTGTTAGCTTGTTGCTTTATAGTCTTGTGTAGTTGCTTTTACAGACTTTGGACTATGTACTTATGTGTGCTTTTGTGGTAACAGGTATAATTCTGTTTTCATGTTTAGAACTCCCTCGAAGAATTTCTTGTATGACTGATCTAGAGGTAATGGATTCTTTCACTGTTTGCTTCTCTGGAAAGGATTTGATTTCTCCTTTGCTTATGAAGCTTAATTTGGCAGGACATGAAATTCTTGGTTGGAATTTCTTTTCTTTAAAGATGCTAAAAATAGGCCCTGATCTCAACCTGTTTGTGAGGTTTCTGCTGAGAAGTCTGCTGTTAGCCTGATGGAGTTCTCTTTGTAATTGATCTGACCCTTTCCTCTAGCTACTAAGATTTTTTTCTTTTGTGTCAACTTTGGAATGTTGATGACTATATGTCTTGGGGATGGTCATTTTGTACAGTAATTCACCTCACAGGGGTTCTCTGAATTTCTTGAATTTGCATGCTTACCTCTCTAGCAAGATTCAGGAAAGTTTTATGGACTGCATCCTCAAATATGTTTTCCAGGTTGCTTATTCTGTCTCCTCTCTCAGGAATACCAACGAGTTGTAGGTTTAGTTTCTTTACATAATCACATATTTCTCAGAGGTTTTGTTCATTTAAAAAATTCTTTTTTCTTTATTTTGGCTGACCGGGTTGATCTGAAGCATCAGTTTTTGAGCTCTGTAATTTTTCCTCAGCTTGGTCTAGTCAGTTGTTAAGGCTTACAACTGTATTTTGAAGTTGTGGTGAATTTTTAATTCCAGAAATTCACTTTGTTTCTTCCTTAAATGGCCATGTTGTGTTTTAACCCTTGAATCATTTTACTTACTTTTTTGGATTGGGTTTTTAACTTTCTCTTGAGTCTTATTGAGCTTCCTTGTCATCCAGATTCTAAAGTCAATGTCTGCCATTTCAGACATTTCAGTCTGGTTAGGATCCAGTGCTGGGGAGCTAATGTAATCTTTTGGAGGTAAGGAAACATTTTGACTTTTTGAGTTGCTAGAGTTCTTGTACTGGTTTCTTCTCATCTTAGGGGGCTGGCATTTCTTTATCTTTTTGAAGTTGCTGTCATTTGGATGGGGTTTTTGTTTTTCTATTATTTTTTCCCTCGAGGATTTGACTGTGGTGTATATTGTGTATAGTTGACTGGCTTCATTTCTGGGTGCTTTCAGAGGGTAAAGGCTCTGTACAGGTTCCTTAGTTGTGGCTAGTTTCCTTCATTGGGTTTCACGGTGCATGCTGTAGGAATTTATTTTTCTTGGTGGTGTAATTCAGGCTGTGATCCAGTAGATGTCCCTTAAGAGTAAGAGCTGGCAGATAGGCGTTTAACCCTGTGTCCTTTGTATTTCAGTGCATTCACAGCAATGCTCTGGTGAGTGGGAAATGGGGACAGCAGGAATTACCCCTTTACCAAGTGTGTTCCCAGGGCTTGGAGAAGCTGCCTCCAATCACTGGTTCTATGCCTGCATTTCCTGAACCCCAAGTGGCCTCTGGTTGACTGCACTCTCCCCTCCCTTAAGGGAGGCCTGAGCTGAAGGTTAGGCCACCAGAAAATTTGCAGCTCCCCAGGGACTCTGTGGTCATCTGAGCTTGGCAGAGTCAGAGGAGGTTGTGGGGTATGTCTGTGGGTGGTCTGGTGATGCCCACAGGGTGGGCAGGATGGTGGGGCCAAGAGTGTGCAGCTGGTGTGGCACCTACTGCTTGGTTTTTGCCCAGAATACCGTTATAGGGACCACCTAGCTCAGGCTCCCGGAGCTGGGACTCCTTCTGTTGTCTGTCCCAGGAGTAGGCCTGACCAGCTAGTTTTGTCCCAAACCTTCTGGGCCCAGATCTCTGGGCTGGTCAAGGCCAGAGGGCTCCCTAAGGTAGCAGCTACAATGCCCCACAGGCTATACCCTTCCTGCACCTGTCTTGTGGAGGTATGGACACCAAGCTTTTGTGCTGGCACACAAACCCACACCTCACTCTTCTCAGTGTTCTCAGAGTGGGGGCTCCTTCCCTGCTCAGGCTGAAGTCATACATCTCAGCTGATACCCATGGGCAGTGTGCTTGAACCCTGGGGGATTCGAATCGACGTTTGACTTTGCCCTCTGGCCCCTTGGGGTTGAGTACCACCTGTGCTGGAGGCACTGAATTGCTCCCAGGGCACTGGCAAAACACTCGGCGTAGTGGAAGCTGTGCTGTGTGCATCCCCTTGTAGGAGTGGCCAGGCAGGGCCTTGGGAGGGGCCAGCTGACAAGGGGGCACACAGATCAGATGCACTCCAGACCTGTGTAGAGGCAGCCCTGGTTTCTCTTGGCCCGGCAATCAGCAGGGGATAGAGTTACTCAAAACAAAATGGAGAGCCTTGGGGACAGGCACATATAATCGCATTTTGCCGCAGCTGCCCTGCATGTTAAACCTTCTGGGCTCCATGGAGGTTCAAGCTCTGCCTCTGCCTATTCTCCAGCAGTTCCCTGTGCCAATTCAAATGTCTTTTCAGGTCATAGGATCTCTTGTAGCTAAGACCCCAGAGGTCTGTGGCAGGAGTGTTGCATCCTGGAGCTCTTTTACTCTCCCCTTCCTTAGTACCTATTAAGGACCAAGAGCTGGTCCTGGTGCTTGGTGATGTCATGCAGGCTTCCTAGCTTCCTCCCTCTTGGATCTCACTGTCTACATCACCTTCCTATTGACTTTCAGCATTTTGTCTCAAAAGATCTGTTTGAAGTATGATGGTTTACTCAACATTTTGGTTTCTCTCAGTGGGAGAGGCGTTTCCTGGCTGTGTCTAGTCAGCTATCTTTACCTCTAAGCTGTAGTTTTGTAATGTGCAAATTGACAGTGAGAGCACTTGGGATAATTTGAAGTCAAGTGAGATCTTGTGAACTATTTAAAGTACTGGAACAATTTAAAGTGCTGGGGAACTGTTAGTTATTATTAGTCTACCAAATTTATATCTAAAAGATATTTTATGATTATTATTCAATACAATAACTTTTATGTTAAGGAAAACAGTACAAAATCAATTACAAGCTTATTTAATTGAGTAATAATAATGCCCTCAGGTGAGGCTGGAAATCATTTACAGATATATCATAGCAGGCTTTACCAATAGAATTTCAGTAAACTAGAAGTACTAAGAAGATCAGGTATTAATTACCACACAATTAAACTTGGCTCACAAACTTAGAGATTCCACAAGATGCATCAATATAAATTGAGGGAATATAGAGTAATTAGACAATGAAAAAGAGATAAACAAGAGAGACCGCCTCATCTTCCCGATTATTTGTGTGAAATGTATAAGTTATTTTAGATTGGGGATTGGGTCTTATATCATCTTATAGTTGTCTTTCAGCACTAGGAACAGTGCTGGATGTAAATTCTATTAATACAAATTCACAGACAGATTTGTTCTGCATTTCTGGAAAAACATGGTTTAAATTAGATTACTGTTAAATGGGTTCATACCTAGTTGACAACATGATTTGTAATGCTTCAGTGTCAATATAAGAATATTTATTATTTGAATGAAACTCCACAGTGGTCAGTCTTTGGGCAACTCAGTGGGTACCCATTGAGAAAAATTATCTTAAAGCAGGAAAAAGAATCTCAGTATCAAGCAAATAAATTATTTGCTGTTTTTGTTTAAGTATATAAGAAAAAAGGAGCTAAGAATCAAACATCACATACTGAGGGTTACCAAATTAAGATAATTTAAGATACAATTCATGGAATAAGCAGGTCTTTGCCTAGAAAGGTGAACTTCTGAGGTCTTTGGATATACTGTTTTCCAAAAACATACACAATTTTTTTATGAGCTGCATTCTTTTATGTAGGCCTTTTTATATTAGGCTGGGTTATGTTTATATTTTAGTTATCTTTTTTTGTAAAGCTAATATGTCCCCACAGCAATTAAATTTAGTCATTGGCCTCATTGGCACCATGGTGCTATGTGCAAAATTAAATACTACAGTGTATGAAATCAATTACATTCTTATTGAGCTATTTTCAGCATTTGGGGGATACTATAATTAAATAAGATGGTTGGGAAATGGATAATGTCCAGAGCTACATTGTTCAATATGGTAGCCACTAGCCATATGTTTATATTTAAATTTGAATGTAAATTAATTAAAGTTAAATTTATTTTAAATTTAATTTATTAAAGTTAAATTTATTTTAAATTTAATTTATTAAATTAAATTTAAATTCAAAATTCAATTCCTCAGTCTCACTGGCCATAATTTAAGTGCTCAGTATTCACACGTGGCTAGCTGCTATTCTATTGGACAACACAGAAGCAGAATATTTTCATCACTTCAGAAGGTTCCATTGGACAGTGCTGTTTTAGAGAATAGCAATATAAATGTTGAGATATAACTGCCAGATTTGAGTTTTTTAGCTTCGAGAAGAGGAGCTTGGAATAGAGGCTAAGTTAATAGTCATTGACTACATGAGGAGCTTTGGTAATCATCCTACAGTTTCAGAAAGGAAGAATAATAAATTAGGACCAGGTAAGATTGTGGCAGGAAGGATTTAGACAGACTTTTTTTTTTTTTTTTTTTTTGAGACGGAGTCTCGCTCTGTCATCCAGGCTGGAGTGCAGTGGCGCCATCTCGGCTCACTGCAAGCTCCGCCTGCCAGGTTCAAGCCATTCTCCTGCCTCAGCCTCCGTGGTAGCTGGGACTACAGGTGCCCGCCACCATGCTTGGCTAATTCTTTGTATTTTTAGTAGAGACGGGGTTTCATCGTGTTAGCCAGGATGTTCTCGATCACCTGATGTCGTGATCTGCCGGCCTTGGCCTCCCAAAGTGCTGGGATTATAGGGGTGAGCCACCGCGCCCGGCCTAGATAGACTTTTTTTTTTTTTTTTTTTATTACTTTCCGACTTCTATTTTAGGTTCAAAGAGTACATGTGCAGGTTTGTTAGATGGGTAAACTGCATGTTGGGGGCGGGATTGGTGTAGAGATAATTTTGTTACCCAGATAATCAACATAACACTTGATAGGCAGTTTTTCAGTTCTCACCCTCCACCCACCCTCCACCCTCAAGTAAGCCCTGGTGTCTGTTATTCCCTCCTTTGTGCCATGTGTACTCCATGTTTCGCTCTCACTTGTAAGTGATAACATGCAGCATTTGATTTTCTGTTCCTGCATTAATTCACTTAGGATAATGGCCTCCAGCTTCTAGATAGACTTTTTGAAGTCCTTCTCACATGAAAAATTAAGCCTTGGAATAAACTAAATATGGAGAACATTCAAATGTTTTCTGGATTGTTGATAAAAATGTTTAAGACAGTGATTTCTAATATTTTAATACCCTAAATGTTTACATGGATGGATCTTACTCTTCTATAAAAAATTAACTTTAAAGAAATTCACATATCATTTGTCCCATGCCTCCAACCTTGAGTGTGGTGTTGCTTTTTAGTGTCTGTTTCTTGAGAAACCACTGAGGAAGAAAAACTGCTAGGAAACCAGTAACACTTTATAGTCAATATCTAAGTGTAGTTAAAAAGTATTTTGCGTTTGTATAAGACAGACTGTTTAATCAGCCCTAGCCAATATTTGCTGCTCTTGTGGATTCTCGAACCTGTTTTAGTAACTGAGCCCCGCCACCTAGAGGAGGGTGGTTCTTGTCTGGGAGCCACTGGTCTACACATTCACCTCTCGGAGGGAGTTAAAGTGAGTTGGACTGGAGGGTCTAGGCAGAGGTAAATGACTTTTAACATTCCTTCCAGACCTCCTCTTCATGATTAAGTACTTCTGCTCATACGTTTAAGTTTTGCTACTTTTCTTCTGGTCTGTATCCAGATTTTTACCAATCTGATCTGAAATGAAATTTTTCATTTGATTTTAAATCAGGCCATTGTAGGCTTTTGAAAGCTCAGTGATAGCTTCTCATGTCTTAGCTTTAGTACCCTGAAAGATCATTTTATTAAATGTAAATCCAGATGATCTCCTTTATCTAAGATGTCCATTGGTATAAGCGATGTGCACACATTCTACACCTGGCAGGACCTTCGGTTATGTGTGAAAATCTTGAGTTCCCTTCTTAGTCATGCAACCTTGAATTCCTTGGGAATGTGATTTTTTTTCATTTTTTTATTTTCTTTAAATCTACATTAATAACATAGGGCTGTGAACATCTCATTGAAAAGGATTAGCCCTTGAGAGAAAAGGGATTTGGATTCTTGACTTGTGCTCATAAGCCCAGGATGGGGAGTTCAGGACCATTGGTTATGGTTATGGGAAACTTGGCCATCCTGTGTGTAATCCCATGTGGACAACAAAATCTGTTTGGGAAGCAATTATGAGGGTTAATTTTCTTTTAATCTGCTTTATTCTGGGGACTGGACTCTGGTGGCAGGCAAATAGACTCAACAGTCCAGCCGAGGCAGCCTGCATCATGGTTCACTGAAAGTCTAAATCCCTTCAGTCTCTTTAAGAACAATGTTTCTTTCAGAAGTGCCAGAGGCACTGCGTGTAGAAATAAACATTCAGGGCATTTTAGCTGTAGGAATAGCTCAGGCTATAACTGGAGATGAAATATTTCTCTTCCCATGACTCTGGCTTAGCCTAGGAAAAAGAAGTTTTTTTGTTTTGTTTTGTTTTGTTTTTACTAAGTGGACTACAAAGACATGCAACTGACAAAGGTAAATCATTCTTAAGTTTTTAGCATTCACAAATTCTTAAGAATGGGCATTTATTATCTACTTTTTACCAGGCACTGGAGATATGATTCTCTTTAATGAGGAAGCCAAACAAGTCAACATGCAGGTATAACATAGTATAGGAACTTTGGGGTTAGAGTGATGGAGATTTCCATGGTAGCACAGAGAAGAGGAATCTAACCCAGTCTGTGACAGTGAATGGGGGAGCTAGGATTAGGGTTTTCCAGGTCTTCCTGGAAGATGAAATATCTAAGCTGAATCTTGAATTATTATTATTTTTTTAAGGTAAGGAGTTGTAGTTGGGGGAAGTTGAAGTCATAAGGAGGATACAGTATGATGTATGCAGAATGCTAAAAAGCCTTCAGTTCTAGTAGAGCATAAATAGCACAATGTTGAGTATCAGGAGAATTAGAAGCAAAGAAGCAAATGTTCCCCGAATGTCACGTGATCATCTCTTTCCTTTTAGCACAATATCCCAAAGGAAAATAACGGAAGTGAAATACATACATATGCACATGTGCACACATTTTTTCAAATATAAGGAAAGTGGGTGCTCTGAAAACAATAAAGGCAGTGTTTGAACGAGGCTTAGCTGAGGTCAAAATTAAAGCCATCAGCCAATAAGCCAGAACTCCAATCTTGTCAGAGCCAAAGAACAAAGAAAAGGTTTTAAGTTCTGACCAATTCTTGAAAACTTGGAAAATTTTCCCCAATAGCTCCTCAAATGGCCTAACGGCAAGTATTTCTGGGCTTTTTGATTACAGTCATGTGCTGCATAATGGTATTTTTGGTCAACAATGTACTGCATGTATAACGGCGGTCCCGTAATATTATAATGGAGTTGGAAAAATTTTATTGCATAGTGATGTTGTAAGCCATTGAAATATCATAGTAAAACACATTACTTATGTGTTTGTGGTGATGGTGGTGTAAACAAATCTACCATACTGCCAGTTATATAAAAGATTAGCACCTACGGTTATTTATGGTACATAATACTTGACAATGATAATAAACGACTATGTTACTGGTTTATGTATTTACTAGACTATGCTTTTGTTTAGAGTGTACTTCTTCTACTTATTAAAAAAAAGTTAACTGTAAAATAGCCTCAGGCAGGTCCTTCAGGAAGTATTCCATAAGACGGCATTGTTATTATAGGATATGACAGCTATATGCATATTATTTCCTCTGAAAACCTTCCAGTGGGACAAAGTGTGGAGGTGGAACACTGATATTGATGATCTTGACCCAGTTTGGACTTAGGTTAGTGTTTGTGTTTGTGTCTTTGTCTTTAACAAAAAATTTTAAAAAGAAAAAAAATTACACATTTTAAAAACAGAAAAAAGCTTATAGAATGAGGATATAAAGAAAATATTTTTGTACAGCTGTACAATGTTTGTGTTTTAAGCTAAGTGTTATTACAAAAGAGTCAAAAAGTTAAAATAATTAAAAAGTTATAAAGCAAAAGAGTTACAGTCAACTAAGATTAATTTATTATTGAAGAAAGAAAAATATTTCTTTATAAATTTATAGTGTAGCCTAAGTGTATAGTGTTTATACAGTCCCAAGTAATGTACAGTAACATTTACTAGATTTCATATTTACTCACCTAGCCCTTCACATTTATTCACTTATTGACACACCCAGAGCAACTTCCAGTCCTGCAAGCTTGGTTCATGGCAAGTGCCCTGTATAAGTGTAGCATTTTTTTATCTTTTTACTGTGTCTTTACTGTACCTTTTCTATGTTTAGGTAAGTTTAGATACACAAATATTTATCATTGGGTTATAGTTGCCTATACCATCCAGTGTAATAACATGCTGTACAGGTTTGTAGCCTAGGAATAATAGGCTGTACCATACAACCAAGGTGTGTTGTAGGCCATACCCTCTATGTTTATGTAAGTCTACTCTATGGTGTTCATAAGAGGACAAAATTTTATCATAACACATTTCCCAGAATGTACCCTCATTGCTAAATGACACATGACTATACATTTTTATTATCCTGATACAGAAACAAGTGTGGAACCAGCAGAAAGAACAGTTGTCCTCTCATTTCAAAGGGGATAAGCTTTGTTGTTTTGATGATGAGCCTCTTTAGCAGACAGCTAACCACATGCATACTCAGCTTCATTTATAGCTTGCTGGGCTCGATCTCCAACATAATATTGGCCTGAAATACTGCCAAAAAGAAAAAAGGGAGGTATTCTGTATGTAAATAAAATTCCATCCTTTTACTTAAAGGATTTGGGCATTTTAGTCCTTCATTAACAAACTCTTTGAAGTATGGGTCCCAGCACATCTGTAAAGGGTTGTAGGCTTTTGTAAGACTATTTCTGAATTTTGAACAAATTTAACAATTTCTACAGCATGAATGTCTCATTGTTTCTTAAAATTGTAGGATGAGAAAAACATATCACTTTAATTTTCCTCTGTTCTAGTCTGAGACTGAGATTTTCATACTGGTCATAAAAGAACATTTCCCAAAAGCAATAGATTTTTACAAAGCCATGGATAATTTTTATTTTCTTTCTCAGCACAGCATGAGGAGAATTGGAAAACTCTTATGAGAACTGATAAAGAATACAGAACATGTTCTTTGTTTCTTGGCAAAAGAAACTTCTATCCTAAGTTTTGTGGTTGAGGGAAGCATAAATCAATCCCCTAAAGAGCCCAAATCATAGTTGGACTCAAGTGGGAAACCACTTTCCTGGTTATGCTTGAGTGGCATCCTTTGCCTAGTTTGGGTAACACAAAATTTCCCCACATTGGAAGGCTTAGGAGTTCCTCTAAGTGAGTTGAATATGCTATGCCTTTTCATTCAAAGAAACTCAATCCACATATTTTACAGAAGTAGGAGGTTGTCTTTTGAGGCTGCTTGGGAAAGAATGTCTTGTGGCAAATATCAAGCCACCTGAACAAACATGAACACAGCATGGGTCTCCCTAAGAGGGCTTTCTCAGCATGGAAGGCAGAGTAGTCACTCTGTCTTCATCTCTAGAAAAGCTGAGTGGAGTTTGCTTTCTTGAGTGATATGAGACCATCTGGGCCCGTCTGGCATCCTAAATCTTTAGAGGGAAAATGGTGGCAGCCAGGTACATCGTATCTTCTATGAGTTATAGAGGCTGACTTCAGGAGTGGTAACAATGCCAGATTTGGGAATGAGCCATTAGACTCTTGTTAGTTTCTTACCCAGCCCTATTTTGGATGCCAGATCAGAAAAGGGGAATAGGAAAAGTATGGACTATTGAAGTAAGGAAAGAATACAGATTGCTATTGCTTTAAGCATCTGTGAAAATATAGACAAAGAAGAAACAGGTATTAAACAAGACAGACCTTTGCAATTGGAAACATCTTAGGTTAATATACTTTCCATCTGGGATAACTGTGGCATTTAGCTATAGGCATTCAAATAGAATAGCACCCTAATTCTTCTGAGAACAGTACTCTTGATTTGGTATTGAGGCTGCTCACGGAACCAGATTATGTAAGAAGGTCCTTGTAGTAGGCTACAAAATGGCCCTCCAAAGGATATCCACCTCCTAGACTGTGGAAGCTATAAATGATAGCTTAGTTGGAAAAAGGGTCTTCGCAGGTGTGATAAAGTTAAGGATGTTGAGATGCAAGGATTTTTTTTTTTGTTTTTTTTTTGTTTTTTTGAGATGGAGTCTCACTCTGTTGCCCAGGCTGAAGTGCAGAGGTGCAATCTTGGCTCACTGCAAGCTCTGCCTCCTGGGTTCATGCCATTCTCCTGCCTTAGCCTCCTGAGTAGCTGGGACTACAGGTGCCTGCCACCACGCCCAGCTATTTTGTTTTCTATTTTTAGTAGAGATGGGGTTTCACCATGTTAGCCAGGATGGTCTTGATCTCCTGACCTCGTGATCTGCCCACCTCGGCCTCCCAAAGTGCTGGGATTACAGGCACGAGTCATCGCGCCTGGCTGAGATGCAAGGATTATTTTGAATAATCTGGTGGGCCCTAATTGCCATCACAAGTGTCCTCATAAGAGAGAGACAGAGAAACACTATACCAACAAAAGAGGAAGATAATGAGGCAATGTGACCACGGAAGCAGATTGCAGTAATTTAGTCACAAGTTAATGAGTGCCAGCAGCCATCAGAAGCTGGAAGAGGCAAGGAATGTTTTCTCCCCTAGATAGAGCCTCTGGGTGGAGTATGTCCCTGCTACCATCTTGATTTTGGCGCAGTGATACTGATTTTGGACTTCTGGCATCCAGAACTGTGAGATAATACCTTTCTAGTGTTTTAGGTCACCAAGTTTGTTGTGTTTTTAACAGAAACCATAGGAACTAATGCAATCCTGAAATCAGATCATTGACAAGTCACTGGGAGCTCAGTGCCATCAACATGGAAATGGGTGGTAAACTAGGGGAAAGGCAACAGTTCAGGAACTGGTGATGCTGTTCTACTGCAGCCCAAGTCAGGAGGCGACAGGCAGCAGATGAGACTGGAAGAACAGAGAAAGAAAAGAAAGAGAAAAATGCAGCTAAGGAATAGGATTGGCTCATAAGAACTTGGATTCTGGTAGCTTTCATGTAATTTGACCTGTCCCTGTAGGATTGGGAGAAGGCCCTGAAGTCACATGCCACCGTCTCCAGATACTGAATCTACAATAGCGCCTTGTGGAATACAAAATAATACCCTTTTTCTTGGATTGCCACCAGAAGGATTAGTATAGCAGCAGTATAAGAGGGAATTTGATAGTCCTGAAATATTCGCACCTCTTTATCCTTAATGGCCAAACCTTGTCCTCATTATCTTCCTGCATCCCCACTGCCTGAGAAGCATGAAGGTCTGCAGATGTCTGAAGATGACTTGGACTGAAACAACTTGATCCATAATGTGAGCCCATGACTCCAAGTTACTTATATGTTTTCCGCTCCTACTTTTCTGCTGTGTGGGCTTCCAAAGATCATTCATTTTCTCTTTTGTTTTCACTTTATGGGGCTTATGGTTACATTAGAGGAGTTGATATTGAACTTTTAAAATATATTATACAGTACTCTGAATTGTTTTAAAGGAAAACATAATATTAATATATATTATCTATCTGTTGATTACCTGTGTGTTAGTGCTAATAACAATAAAATCTCCTAGGCAAATGAATTTGAGGATTATTATAAGTGTGAAAGATCTCAGAGATAGTTTGGGGAACAGAGAAGGTTCAAATGAGTGAGGTTTACTGCCTCTTATATTGTGAAGGTACAATCTAAGGTGAGTATTTCAGCTCTTCCACTTTTGTTCATTTATTCACTCACTTCTTTGCTATTTCATCCGTTCCTTGATTCAGGCACCTACTAACTACAGGTACTAGGCTAAGTGCTGGGCCTACAAAGCCTGAGAAACCTCTGTCCTGTCCTGAAAGGGATGCAGAGGCTCTGACTTGGTAGCCTGCCCAGGTTTCTCTTTTTAAATTGGAATTTGCATGATTTCTCAATATAACCACAGATCTCATCTCTCCCTACTGTGTTACACATAAATTGATTTATCTATTTACATTATCTGCCTGATCTCTGTAAACCATGGAGTTTTAAACCTCAGACTTAAATTTTATTTGAGAAGAACAGTCTCTGGGGTTGTCCTCATTCCAAACTTTAATTCTTGAATTATTCCCAACCTCCCATAGCAACTGGAGACATAGAGTCTGGGAACGAAGACGAGAATGAGGGAGTTGATATAAAATGTGTGTATACCCACTGAATGAGGATGCAGTGGCAGAATTGGATGTCTTGGTTGGACATTCAGTTGGTAACAAAAACTCATAATGCTGAAAATTCTGATTCTTGGTCCTAAGAGAAAACATTATTCTTTGTGGGAGAATTGAGAGTCAGACTTAATCTTTGAGGAATAGGAGAACTCCATAGGTAAGAAAACTAACCTAACTCCCAGATGGATGACACTGACCTGGTCACCTGGTCACTACAAGAACAATTAAGATCAAGTTCCTAAGTGTTATTCACGACCTGAGGCAACTGACAAAGACTTGGCAGTGTCAGCTGACCAACTTCAGGATATTCTGAGTGTGAGGAAAGATGACTGGCAGGTATAAGAATTCAGATTTGAACCAACACATATACTTGTTTTAATCAGTGCCTAGAATAGTATTGGTCACATAGCAGGTACTTAAAAAATATTTATTAAATTGGATCCTTTTGTGTACTTGGGGTAGATGAGTTGGAGGTGGGCAGAGGTAGGCCTACGAGTGGAGCATGTATAGTTTTTTCCTCCTTTTCTACAAGGTTTATTTCTAAAAGGCAGAGGGCCAAAGAGGGTAACTTAGTCTGTTGTGCCAGGGCTTGTGGGTACAAAGAGAAGCAAGTGGCTTAACTTCTCTGACCTTTTAGTTCCTCTATGTATTATAAAGGGTAAGAGAAAGTTCCTTGAGAAGGCCACTGCAAAATTATGAGTTTTGAATAAAAGTTATTAAACGTTATATGTGTACTTTATACAGACAACAAAATTTGCTCTCTCAAATGGAAACTGAATAGGGAACAAAGAAGGTTTTATAACTGTCTTTTATAACTGTCTACCTAGCTACTACCTCTAGGTTTTGATAGATCAGCCCCATCAACAAATAGCCACCATTTAATAACAACAATGATAATAATAATAATTAGTGGTAGTAGTAACAAAAGCCACTAATATGGAGGCCTACTCTAAGCCAATCACCATGTTAATCTCTTTGCCCACATTCATTACTGCATTTAAACCTTGCAACAGCCTTGAAAGGTAGGAATAACTTTTCAGTGTCATTAAATACTGAAGCTGGAGCTCAGTGTAATTAAAGAACTTGTCCAAGGCTTCACAGCTAGTAAAATCTAACCAGGTCATAATGAAGGTCAGTTTTGTTCCAAATATATAGTCTTTACTCTTCATCACTTTCCCTCCCCATCCTACATGCATAGGAATGAAAAAGATGAGCTTCTATTTTTGTGTCACATAATTTATATAGTCTAGGGTTGTTTAATCCAAGCCTTTTGATAACCTTGTACAATAAGTATTATGGTAGAAATTGGTATTATCCCCACTTAACAGAGTAGGAAACTGTGGCTCAGAAAGGCATTTAATTTCCCTAGAATCATCCCAGGAACTAGAGCTCATGTCACCTTGACTCCAAAGTTGCCTTTTTTCCATTATACTGATAGGTTTTCTGCTTATCGAGCAACTCTGCTGTGCGAGGCACAATTCTAGATGCTTTTGGGGGAAGTAATCACTAATTCTCACAAATATTCCATGAAGAAAATGTTCTCAGCACTGTTTTGTTGATGAGGAAACTGATCTTCAGAGAGTTTAAGTAAGTATAAGTGGTTTGTCATCAAAAGTTAGTACGCCTGGGTCCATCACAATTGCTGAGGCCTCCCATGTAGCCATATTGTGATTATTTATATGATTTGTTAGTCACTGAGGTGTCCCTTATAACATTTTCCCCTTTCCCATATGCCTGTTGTAGGAATCATAATGCTACCATTGGGCATTTATTTCTTTGGGATACATTATTTCTCCGTCTGGTTGGAAAAGCTTACTATGGAGATACAGACTTTGATGGAGAGCACAGAGGAAGGGATCTTTTTGGAATATGAGGTCTAACTTTTGGAAGACTTACCCAAGTGGGGTTTCCCCAGTGGGGAGCTGAGGAAACCAGTGACCAGCAGAAGACATGGCAATGGAAAGTGTGAAAGTGCCTTACTCTGCCAGTGGGGCATGCTGAGGGCATGTTGGTTGGATTAGAGATTCTCAAACACAAAGATCATCTGGAGAGCCTCTTAAGACACAGATCGCTGGGCCCCACTCCCAGAGTTTCTGATTCATAAGGTCTAGCTTGGGGTCTGAGAATCTGCAGTTCTAGCAAGTTCCCCAGTGATACTAAGGTTGCTGGTTTAGGGACCACACTCTGAGAATCATGGTTCTAGAGTCTGACTGAGAATCGTGAGGTGAAATGGTATCTGGAAGGGGAGAAATGCCCAGCACTACGGTGTCTTTTACATTTATGGTGTAAAATGATGTCTATTATATACAAAATGCGATGGGGGAAGACATAGATAGGGGAAGAACAAGCCAGTAGGAATTTAAGGCTTTCTTTACATGAACACCAGATATTTTATATTATCTCTCATTTTTTAGTGGGTAAACAGCATAGCTAAAAAATTTATAAGAAAAACACAGTTAATAAACACTAAACACTATCTTCCATGAATGTAAATTTAGACAACACAAAAATATAGAATTGTTATTTAATACATGTATTAGAAGTAACTCAGAAGCAACATAAATACACCTGGATAGAACTGAAACGGTTATTTATTAATAGGAAAAATCCCAGTTTCTTCCTTTTCCTGTCATACGTGGTTGACTAGAAAATCAGAAAACAGATCCTCATTATAATGCATTTGTGTAAAATGGTGAATTTTCTCTTTATATCCTTTACATTTAGAAGACTTTGATTTGATTCAAAATTTCAGACACTTTGTTGACCTCATGAATTTAAGGTACAAACGGGTGGCTCAGAATTCTTGGCTGTTTATTTCCTGAATCCCAGAGAGTCGTGTGCTTAATAACTGATGATGTGTGATGAATTTTCAGTGAATGCCTCTGGGGGGAATGTTCTGACTTGCAGCTCAGAGAGAAGCTGGAGCAGAAAGCAAAGGAGAAGGTTGCAAATCCCTTAATGAAATTTTTAATAAAAGAAGCTTTGAATGCATGCTTTTTTCAAATCATTGCATCCGACCATTTTTGAGAGTCGACATAACTGATCAAGAGAGTGAGTATTAAGAATGCAAAAAGACAGCACAATTAAAGAGAGAGGAACATCCGGGAGCAGGAGAAGGCCAGAAAGTAGCTTTGAACCTGGATCGGGAAATTTTCATGGTGGCCAGTTCTTTTGGAGACTTTTTCGGATTCCTATCTTTCAGTTTCTTAACCTTAAAGTAAAACTGCGCAGAACTTTGTACAGACCACCTCTACCACCACCCCATTCTATTCCTAACATTTCCTTAGTGAGAGGAAGCAAACTTTGTGCAAGAATACTACAAGGCTGATCTTTGCCAGGAGAGAGATGGGAACTGAGAATTAGTGAGGAAGTAAGCTGTGTGTAGGTGCTTCTTGAGAGCTAAGTCATCAACTTCACTTCTCTCTCAGGCTGTTTTTGCTCTTCACTCCATGGAGAGCCTCTCTTCCAGATGGCACTGAAGGCGCCTGATGGATTTCATTTCTGCTAGCCAGATGTCAGACTCCTTCTCAAAAGGGATAATGAGAAGACAGCAGGGGTCTCAATGAAGAGATATCCGGTGATACCTAGATCCCCAAACTACTCTTACCTCTCAGTAAAAAAGGCAGTGGTCTTGTTTGAAAGAAGGGGAAACAGCCACTTTCTTCCCCTTTTTTTGTTTGAAAATAATAAGTATTGTTTTTAAGCCTTCCTCAGAGTCAGAATACAGGTATGCATTGACCTCAAAGGTCCTCATGGTATTCTCTAACAAATGTAAATAAAAAGCTGTGGCAAGCCCGCTGAATGAGAAAGACAATGAGGAAAGGCACAGTTGTCTTCTCAACAATTATTTTCAGACTTCATTAATAAATTCTCCTCTGAAGCAGCAATCAAGCAGATTCTTCCCCTTGGCAAGATGTTTAACTGCTTCACAGAAATAGCTGTAATCAGACTAAGATTAGAACAGAGGGAGGCTTACTTTACATATTTCCTCCTGTAGTTTGTGAACAAGTGTACAAGGTACTAGGCAAGTAGGTTTCCCAACAGTTCTGTGTATAGCCCCTCAGGAGTCCTCATTCATTGACATACTTATATGTGTGGTTGAAAGTTTTCCTCTGCCCTATTTTTGAATCTTTTGTGTTTTATCAAAAACAGAATGAGGTACCCTCTCTGTATGTTTACATTGAAAGTTGGGGAGGGGGTATCTCAAAAGACCCCACTGAGGTGTAATTCATTGCAGGTTGTGTTGTAAGGGAGGGAAAATAAAGGGGTTGAGGAGAAAAAAAGAATTTTTTTTTTTTCAAAAAAGGATTTTGTGGCTTTTGGCACTGTTAATAATTTGTGTGGAAAAATAATGTTTTTTTGTGTGTTTAATCCTGTGCCAAGGCAGCTGCTGGTGCAGTAGCATTCTGCAACAAATTAGAGGGCAGTTAAAGCGAGATTTTCCACCATCAAGAACAAAGCAAGGCCAGTTAGCATGAGGACAGCTTGTTCTAGTTGCTAATGTGCTTAAAAACTTGCTGCACATAATTTGAAACAGCTTTTGTGTGAGGATGCCGTGGCTCCGGTTTCTGAGGTCTAGTTCTAATTCCAAATCAAATGGAAGCAGCTGAATTAGAAAATGACAAGTTATGCACTGACGTCGTCTGTCCTGGCTACAAAGATAATTTTTTTCATCATTGCTATTGATATGAAAGTTAATTCCCCTCAATATTAAAATATTTAATGGGTGACAGCTGTCTGAAATATGAAGCCTGCAGCCCCTGTTTACCAAAGGAGAGCTCTCAATAACTGTGTGGCAGCTCTAACACACTTACAAATTATTTAAAGATGTATTACCTTTGCTGGTAAGGAAGCAGATGTTAAAAAGATTCAGTGCCTCCTTAAAAGTTGATCTGAACCTCAAGAGTTTTAATCAGTGTAGCTTTTTATTTCACTGGCTTGGAATTAAATGGGATTCCTTGGTCGCAATGCATTGGAAAAGAGCATGCTGGAATCCAAATACCTTTCAGCGCTTAGAATTTAAAACTTTCATTTGTAACTCGGATAGGTTGTAGAGAATTAAATCTAGGTGGGAGAGAAATAGGAGAAGGCAGATTTTTAGTTGGAGTTTTTTGCCTACTTAAAGACGAGCTGGGCACAGCTATAGTGGTGAGAGGTTTTAGACCCTGTGTGCGCAAGAAATGAGTTCAGTTCCTAAATTCACATTCATCAGGCTGAATATTAAGTTCTTCTTAAAGGCCAAGTGCACTGCTGACACCCTCACTAATAGGATTTCAAATGGTATAGTTGTAACTATTCTAGAAAATACTAATAAACGACATTAAGGTCAAAAGAAGGCCTTGAAGAAATTTCAGAGATCAACATTTCTTTGTAGACTGTATATACATGAAGAAAAATGAAAGGATTTTAGCTAAGTTAAGATAAATAAAATAATTTTATTCAAAGGAAGTTTCAGAAAACCTGTCTTTTATCCATATTATACCATCGCATCTGGGGTTGGAAAATTTTGCACTTTTATTTTTTCTACAGCATATCAAATATGGGCTTCTTGAATTCACTTACTTTCAGAAAAAATGCAAATTGACCAAGTATTTAGTATGTATAAGCACTTATACATACTAAATTCTCTAGAGTTGAAGTTAAGTGAACTGGAAATCAGGGATTGGAGAAAAACGGTATGGGGAGGGCCTCTTAACACACAGGAAAGTGGAGTAGCTACTCAATTGGTGAAGGGCTACTGAGTTTGGTTATGCAAGTTGTACACTGCACAACTCAGGGAGTGCTATTCAGTTTGTAGTTAGACAGTGTATAATGTGTATGACCACCCAGAGTTATACCTGAATTGGTGTGATTTTAAGGTACATGGACAGATTTAGCTGTATAGATATTCCCATATGGACAATCACAGTACCTGATTATCTTGTCTAAGTACCTTTATAAGGGATAAGATTTAAATATTTTATATAAGGGACATTATCAGTGAAGAATGATACTGTAGTTAGCTAACACATTAACCTCGCCGTACTTTTCTTGGCAAAAGACAAGTTGTCACTATTATAAATCAGGATGCTAAAAGAAATGAATATAGGACAGATCAGTTTTAATAGTGAAATAGGAAAATATTAGAAGCTTAAGGGCCTGTTTAGCCAAGGAAGATGCATAATATGGTATCTTACACAGCAAAGAAAATCTGGGGGTATTGAGGACCTGGGTTGAGAAGATACAGAAAAGAGGAGGAAAAGCTTGCCACATTTTAGAATTTTTCATAGGGCTATCTTAATTACAGAAACAAATATTCATTTAAAATTTCCAATTATTTCTGTCTCCAGATTAGTAGGAAAAGGCCTGCAGGAATATATTCAAACTTTTTTTTCTTATTCAACTTCTATAAAGGCTAATTGGTCTTTCCAAAATTTAGAATTTCAACAAATACTTGTTGGGTAGCTCTTATCTAACAGACGTTGTAGAACATCTGCAATGGCAAATGTCAAAGTTCCTAACCTCAACTGGCAGACATTTAAGTAAGAGACATAAAGTAAGCTAAGCACATTCACATCAGCATAAAGAGTTATAAGGATTTAAAGAAGGTGGAGATCACCTATGGTTGAAGTGGGGGGTGGATCAAGGAAAGTTTTCTGATGAAGGTGCTGTATTTAGGTCAGGAGATCGAGACCATCCTGGCTAACATGGTGAAACCCTGTCTCTACTGAAAAATACAAAAAATTAGCTAGGCATGGTGGCGGGCGCTTGTAGTCCCAGCTACTCGGGAGGCTGAGGCAGGAGAATGGTGTGAACCCCGGAAGTGGAGCTTGCAGTGAGCCGAGATCGTGCCACTGCACTCCAGCCTGGGCGACAGAGCGAGACTCCGACTCAAAAAAAAAAAAAAGATGGGTCTCAATAGATGACACAACTAGTAACTGGGATTAGAAATGTGTTCCATGGTTTTAAAAGTCCCGAGAATTGTAAAAATTTAGATGGGTTGAAAAATTTTCAAAGAATCTTAATAAAATTAAGTTTGATTATAATTTCATTTGATTTGCTTGTGTTTTATGCTAGCTATTCTTGTTACCTTTAGGAGAGAGGTAGGTTAAAATAAGTAAGATACTTGCAATGATAAGGGATAAAAGTAATATATGGATAGGTATTGGCATAAGAATTTTTTTTTTTGATATAATCTGAATTGTCCGTTTACCCTCAGGAAAATAGAATTAGGTCATTTCCAGCCACACTCCTGTTCAATCTTCAGCTACTTAAATTTTATTAGCAGCATCATTATTTAACATTCTAACACACAAGTTATCTTTAGCCTTATTTACTTTATTTTGTTTTGCTCAATCCTACTGACATCCTTTGAGATACTGTGCAGAACATAACTCAGAATTGTCCTGAGACATGAGGGAGTTGTTACTCCTTTTCATGGGTTACTCCAGAGGGTATCAACTTCCTGGGACTTCCTGGTGGAATATGCTCCAGTGGCCAGATAATGCTTTCAGGCAGAGAGATACAGGAAGCCACTGGCTTGTAAGGGAAGCATCCACGGGTGATCTCCAAGAGGGCTGAGGGAATATGAGGGAAGCATCAACAGAGTTTTGCATGGTGTATATAAAAAGATAAAGAAAGAAACAAAGAGTAGGATTCTGTGGCCAATGCATAGTTGAATGGAGTAAAATAAATGTCCTTATTAGACTTATCAGTAATTTTAATATCATCAAGAACAGATTACATAGCTTTTATCAAACTTACTTGACTAAGGAACACATTTTTGAAGGAATATTTCACAAGGCTAATGGTGCCTAGAAAATAGTTTGTAAATATCTCATTTCCTGCATTTATGCAGTGTCTTTATGTTCAAAACACGCTCCTAGGCCCCAGATGGAATTAGAGAGATGTAGAGGTAAATCTGGCTTAAGTCTTGCCTTTAGGTTGCTTATGATCCAGTAGGGAAGATGAGGCATGTGTGAAACAGTCATAATGTACATATAAGAAATTACAGTTATATGGGAGATTAAAGATTATCTTTAGCTGGGATACAAGGAAGGCTTCCTGGATGAAGTGGCATTGACCTGGACCTTGAATTTAGGGTAGGCTTGGAGAATGTTAAGAAGGAGGAAGTGCCACTTTACTCTAGGCTTAGGAAACAACATAAGGAGGGGATTTAATGGGGGAATAGTGTTGAAACACTATATAGATGGTCATAAAGTCTACAAAAGTTTGGCCAGATAAGAAACAAAATATCTAAAACTTCTCTCAGTAATAAACTATATATATATATTATATATATATAAACATATATATGTAGTATACATATACACACAAACGTATCTTCAGAATCCTGATAATTACCTTTCCATGTTCACATACACCCTTATGCTCTTGGTTGGTGAATCTAGAAAATAATTCGAAATGTCATGGAACTGCCTGGTGGTCTGTGGACAGCTCCCTTGAGATTTCTTATCACTTTCACCACATCTGGAGCTGTTACAGTTGTGGTATCAACTAGCAAAAGGAGGACATTGAAAACTCCCCTCCATAGAAGACTACCTATTCCAGGAGCAACTACACTCCAGAATCTGTCCATTTAACCCCCAAACTTAAGAACACTGTACTCCTTTAACCTAAGCAAGCTCTCGTAAATGCTTAGGTGACTATCTGTAATATAAGGCCAAGGGGATTAGTTCAGTTCTCATGTCAGTGAGAGTATGAATGATTGATTTCATTAAAGCTCTGCTCCTGGTAAAACAATTCAAATAATATGAAATTATATTGTTGAAAATATACCAAGAACTTGAAGAAAAAAATTAATGACTTCTTTTCATTTTTTAAATGTTGTGTTCTAATCCTTAGCCAGATGCATACATATTTTTTTCTTACCATGAGTGATTACAATTTTGTAATTTTATTTATTGATGTATCTTACTTTTTGTTTCTCCATATTCTTTTAAATTTTTATTGAAGGATCTATTTTAAAATACTAATTTGATTGTTTTGTAAAAAATCATTGTAAAAATGTCAGTCAAAACTCAAAACTACAAAAGAAAGTAAAAAAAAAACCCTCAAAATTCTGTATCTCAAAATAACTATCATTAACATTTATTATATATAATTCTAGACATACTGGCATTGTGTTTCAGTGAGAAAGGCAGATAAAATAAAATTGAGGTAATTGCTGAATTTAGATAAATCTCTGTTTAACAAAATATAGGGCTTCCTGAAGTATCCCTTTAAAGTTACTCATCAAAGTAGTATAGATAGACTATAAGAGATGGTAGTGGTTTCTTTGGTTTATTTTGGTTTTCTAGCTATGTGTTTCAACTTTGATTCAGCCTTTAAGAAAGAAAATTAGGCCGACATGGTGGCTCACGCCTGTAATCCCAGCACTTTGGGAGGCCAAGTGGGCGGATCACGAGGTCAGGAGATCGAGACCATCCTGGCTAACATGGTGAAACCCCGTCTCTACTAAAAATACAAAAAAATTAGCTGGGCATGGTGATGGGCACCTGTAGTCCCAGCTACTCAGGAGGCTGAGGCAGGGGAATTGCTTGAACCCAGGAGGTGGAGCTTGCAGTGAGCCGAGATTGTGCCACTGCACTCCAGTCTGGGCAACAGAGTGAGACTCTGTCTCAAAAAAAAAAGAAAAAAAAAAAAAAAGAGAAAATTAGACTTCTTATTTCTCCCACCCATTTTAATCTTTGTATTATTATATTGTTATTCTAATATCATCAAGTTGTATTTGCATTATCTTCTGTAACCATAATTTTTGTAGTCCTGAGTTCTTTCTTTAGGTTCATCTCCAGGCTAACTGGATAAAGGGCTCTCAAGTTTTTTTTATACTTGAGCTCTTTCATGCTGTAGTGGAGCACTGTTTAATAGAACTTTTTGTGATGACAGAAGTGTTCTGTACCTGTGCTGTTCAGTACAGTAACTACTAGCCATATGTGGCTTTCAAACACTTTAAGTGTGGCTAGTGTGACTAAGGAACTGAATTGTAAAATTAATTTGATTTTAAATAATTAGTTAATTAAACTTTAAATGACCACATATAGCTAGTGGCTACCACTACCATACTAACAGTGGTAGTATGGTGACCAGCAGTTCTGTCTGTCTTTAATGCTTTGGCATATCTTCAAAGCTTTTATATGTTTATATCAAAGATACAGTATATTGGGTCATTGTTTCCACTAGCATTTTGTAGGCATTGAGTGTTGCCGTGAAAAGTTTGGAGGCTATTCTGAGTTTTTCTTCCTTATTTGACTTTTTTTTTTTTTTTTTTTTTTTTTTTTTACGTTTTGAAAGATTCTGAAGCTGGGCTGGGCAAAGAGAGGAGGCTGCCTACATCTGTTAAAACAGGCATGATCCATGATATTTTGAGCTATTTTACACATTTACCAAACAGTACTAATAACAGGGCTGCATGTCCACATGGGTGTGTCAACATGGGAAGGTTATTATATCTGCAAGGTAGTTGATATTTCAGTTTCACAAAACAGAAACTTAAGAGAGGTTAAATAATTTGTCTAATATTACACAGACAGTAAACGGTAGAAGTAGGATTTGATCCAACTAGTCTGTTACTGCTTTTTCTACCACCCTATAGATTTAATCTTTTTAGCAGCAAAAAATATTTTCCTAAAAATAAGTTCCTGTGTAGAATTCTAAAATATAATTTTTTAAAAAACTATTTACAATTGTCTTAAATTCTATAAATTTATTTTATTTTATTTTTTCAAGACAGAGTCTTGCTCTGTCTCCCAGGCTGGAGAACAGTGACATGATCTTGGCTTACTGCAACCTCTGCCTCTCTGGCTCAAGCAATCCTCTGACCTCAGCCTCCCAAGTAGCTGGGACTATAGATGTGTGCCACCATGCTGCTTGGCTAATTTTCTTATTTTTTGTAGAGACAGGACCTTGCCATGTTGCCCAAGCTGGTCTCGAACTTCCTGGGCTCAAGCAACCCATTGTCTCAGCCCCCCAAAGTGTTGGGATTACAGGCGTGAGCCACTGCACCCAGCCAATAAATATATTTTAAATGTCAGGTTTTAAACATAACTATTAAAAAGCCAATCCATGGCCAGGTGAGGTGGCTCACACCTGTAATCCCAGGACTTTGGGAGGCCGAGGCGGGTAGATCACCTGAGGTCAGGAGTTCTAGACCAGCCTGGCCAACATGGTGAAACCCCGTCTCTAATAAAAATATGAAAAATTAGCCAAGCATGGTGGTGCGGGCCTGTAAACCCAGCTACTCGGGGGGCTGAGGGGCTGAGGCAGGAGAATCACTTGAACCCTGGAGGCAGAGGCTGCAGTGAGCCAAGATTACGCCACTACACTCCAGCCTGGGCGACAGGGCAAGACTCCATCTAAAAAAAAAAAAAAAAAAAAAAAAAAAGCAACCCCACAAGAATAATAAGGTGACTTTAATTAATACCATAATTTGAAATCAGAGGTTGTGACTGACAATTACAGCCTTAACATTACTCAGCATCGAACCTACTTCTATCTGGTTTGGTTTGCCTTGGCATGGAGTTCATGACTCATGCAGATAAATAGTTGTCATGGTCTCTCTGCTCAGGACATTCCTCAATTAAACTGATTCAGAAACTTAAAGGGGAGTAATAGAGAAAGTTTTGTTTTAAATTTGAATCATCTAATAAGTGCTTGCACTTATTAGTTTTATTAGCACATCTAATAAGTGCTTGCATTTCTTTCTTTCTTTTTTTTTTTTTTGAGACAAAGTCTCACTCTTGTCCCCCAGGCTGGAGTGCAATAGCACGATCTCAGCTCAGTGCAGTCCCCGCCTCCTGGGTTCAAGCGATTCTCTTGCCTCAGCCTCCCGAGTAGCTGGGATTACAGGTGCGTGCCACCAAGCCCGGCTAATTTTTGTATTTTTAGTAGAGATGGGGGTTTCTCTATGTTGGCCCGGCTGGTCTCGAACTCCTGACCTCAGGTGATCTGCCTGTCTTGGCCTCCCAAAGTGCTGGCATTATAGGCGTGAGCCATTGTGCCAGGCCAAGTGCTTGCATTTCTTAACTTAAAACAGGAAGTTCAGCCCCCAACTTACAGTAAACATCAAAGTTCTCTGTAGTATGCTGTGTGTCACTGGTTCAGTTATAATTGAATACGTGAATACTGAGCTATGCCAAGTGTTTGAGCCAAGTGAACATGTATGAGTGTTTCCAGTACACGACTGAGCAGGGTATCCCATGATGCACTAGATATTTACCTGAGCAAATTTTCAAAAGATGAGTTTAGACCTGTAACTTTTCCAATTAATTATACATTTATAAGAAGTTCATAAAATGTATAAAGCAAGTAAAGGAGACTTTCTTCTGATACGTGTAAAAAATAAGAAAAAAGGATTAAACTGGCAGCATAGGTTAAATTTTAGTGATTTTCAGTGTCACATAATCTGATAATTACATATTAAAATCAGTAGCTCCTTTTTCTAAACACAGTTTAAAATGTTAAAATATGCTTGAAAATCTATTTGAACCAAATGACCCACAAAACACTGCTGAACAGTTTGAAGTACCTTGTAGTCCCTCTATCAAGCCTCATAGGCTTTGATAGTTACAAATACTTAAGTCTATGTGGCATCTATCAAAAACATTGCCCCAAGCTTTCATGGTTTTGCTCCTAAAGCTATTAGTTTATGTTCTTTCTTTTGTGGCCAGGGTAAAAAGGTGGCTCACTCACACCTGCTTGTTCTGACTTGACAGAGAGGGGATCACTCTTCCTGTTCAGATCTTGTAGACATTGGAGCAAAGTGTGTGTGTGTGTGTGTGCGTGTGTGCGTGTGTGTGTGTATGTGTGTGTGTGTTTATGTGTGTGTGTGTATGTATGTTGTAAAAAGTTGTATACATTACTGGGGTTAGTGGTCCAAAAATGATCTAGGCTGATTATATTGAATATTAACACAAATCCTGTATAAAGATCCTTACCTGGTCAGCTCTTTCTAGAGAAGCACCTATATTTTTTTTACCCAGCATGAATCCATTTTTGGTAGCTCTGGAAAAAAATCCCAGAAGTGAACATTCTTCTCCTCTGGCTTTCTCTTCAGTTGAAATTTTAAGCTTCTGTGGTCCCTCATTTTAGTTCTATTCTATGGCCCTTATCTGTTTTAATAAAGAAGGAGCAGGTCCATACAAGCAGAGAGAGCAGGTATCAGATGCATGCGGACGTTGAAGTTTGAAATATTCCGAACAGAGATCACACACTGACTTCATGTATGGCAACGGGCACTTGTAAGTTTAGGAATAGCCCAAGCATTAGTCCAGACTATGAAGTCCTTTATCAAAATCTCAAGGAATAACTTTCAAAGTGGAGTTTGAGTGCCCATAGGAGGTAATATATTTTACAGATATCTCTTATATGCAATCTGGGATGTGAGATAGATCCATTCATTAAATGAATGACGGTAGGAACCGTTGAGGACCTGTAGTCAACAATCTTTATCTGCTGTATGAGTCCCACTGAGGTGCAAGACATTCTCTAAGCCCGTAGGCCAAGTGAGTGCCAGCTCATCTCTCACTTATTAAATGCTAACTATTTAGCCAAATATTATCCTTGACTCTGGAAAGACAGCAACATAGACATGGTCCCCGTTCCCATGGAACTGATTGTATTGTGTGACAGCAGACGCTTGAAGAGAGATTTCAGTACAGAGTACTAAGAGTGGGATAGATTTTCCTAAAGTGATTTCATCACTTCCTTTCAGCTTCTAGGGTCCTGCTGCTGCAGCTGCTTCTGCAATCATTAGCCAACATTTATATGCTTGATTATTTTATTCTTCACAAACCCCTTTAATATAGCTACTATTATTGGCCCCATTTTATGACTAAGTAAACTGAGGCTAAGGAAAGTAAGCAGCTTGTCTGAAACCGTTCTTTTAACCTGCTAATGTGAAGGGATATGACTGCTTCAAATACAAGAAAATACTGTCAAGAGAATGAGAAGACAAGCCACAGGCTAGGAGAAAATACTTACAAAAGACATATCTGATAAAGAATGGTTATCCAGAATACACAAAGTACTCTTAAACTCAACAATAGGAAAATGAACAACCCAAATTAAAAATGAGCAAAAGACCTGAACAGACATCTTACTAAAATAGTTACATAGATGGCAAATAAGTATATAAAAAGATGCTCCACATTATATGTCATTAGGGAACTATAAATTAAAACAATTAGATAATACTATGCCTGTTAAAATGGCCCAAATCCCAAACAATGTCAATGCCAAATGCTGGTGAGGATGTGGAACAAAAGGAACTCTCATTCGTTGCTGGTAAAAATGCAAAATGATATAGCCACTTTGGAAAATAGTTTGGCAGTTTCTGACAAAACTAAATATTTTCTTACTATATGAACCAGCAATCTTGCTTTTTGATATTTGTCCAAATAAGCTGAAAAGTTATGTTCTCAGAAAAACTTACATATGGTTGTTTCTATCGGCTTTATTCATAATTGCCAAAACTTAGAGGAAAAGTAGATATCCTTCAATAGGTGAATGGATAAATACACTGTGATACATCTAGACAATGGAATATTATTCAGGGCTAAAAATATATGAGCTATCAAGCTATGAAAAGACATAGAAGAACCTTAAATGCATATCACTAAGTTAAAGAGGCCAATCTGAAAAGGCTACATACTCTATGGTTCCAACTATTCTGGAAAAGCTAAAACTATTTAAAAGATCAGTAGTTTCCAGGGCATAGGCAGGACAGAAAGATGAATAGGAGAAGCACAGAGAATTTTTAGGGCAGTGAAACTATTCTGTATGATACTATAATGGTGGAAACATGTCATTATACATTTGTCAAAACTTACAGAATGTGCAATATCAAGAATGAGCCTTAATGTGAACTATGGGCTTTAGATGATAATGATGGATCAATGTAGGTTCATCAGTTGTAACAAATGTACCATTCTTGTGTGGGATGTTGATAGAGAGGAAGGTTGTGTTTGTGTGGGGGAAAGTGATATATGGGAACTTTCTGTACTTTCCACTCATTTTTTCTGTGACCTGAACTTCTCTAAAAATTAGGTCTGCTTAAAAATACTGTTAGCTCTTTTGCTAAGATTTATCAAGAAGGTTAGTGTAGCAATCAACTGGCCCCAGGTTCAGCATTTTTTTTTTAAACCCACATTGGGGTATGGGTAACTTTTTATTTAGTAGAGCTCTAGGTAGGCTTGAATCTACAAATCACTTCATTTATTTTTCAGTCTTATACAACTTTGGGCAGATGTCAGAAGAAGGTACTAAGGAAAAAATACCCTTAAGCAAGAAGAAGGTTATACACCTTAATTTTGTTTTTAACTTTAGAAACCTCACTATGTTAAACTTCCTCATTTGAAATCTATTGTTAATGGCTCTTTTCCTCCCACAGTTGAGGGTGGGCAGATTATTACCAGTCCATGCTGACTTTGAACAGGGCATACATTATGGGAAGGCCCCACTGAGTTTATTATTAATCCTGTATATAATAGAAAAAACCCTGAAAACCTCTACCCAAACTTGACCCTTTGTTTCCTGTCTGCGTTATTGTTTGTGGCGGTGTGCCGCTGCCTGACCTACTATAAATGCCAAGTGCACAGCTCCTTTGAATTTCACTCTACAGCCATAAATCGTTTGTCCATTTATAAATAAAATAAAATGTGGGATACGGTGGAGCTCAAGAGAGCATATTGTCTGAAACTCTTGGATCTCATTCTCAGCGCAGATGTGCCAAAGCTGTTTGGCACAGTATAAATTGAGCTGGATGTTAGGGCTGTTCACAGCCCCCTGGGGGCAGGTGGGCTGGGTACTTGGCTGAGATTGCCTCAGAGCATTAGAAAATGGTAATTGCCTGAGACTTCTTATGTTTTCTCCTGAAGCATTACTCTCTTCCTGGTTCTCTAGTATAACTGTGAGGGTTGATTTGAAATAGCCAGAAGTATTAATGATTGAGAAAAAAAGTATTATATTCAGACTACATAAAAAGCAGACTCTTCTCTACAGAGACAAATGTAAAGAGAAAACAAATTCTAATTCTGATCCTATTTTATTTGGTTCAAAAACGCTAGGAAGTTCTGGAAGATTGAACTCCACTTTGATGCTCTACTTTCTATGTTAGTGGTTTTTTTTTTTTTTTTTTTCCCGTGGAGTAAGAGCAGGATATGGTACCTCACGAATTAATGCTAACTGGTAATTGAACAAGAATTGTGTGGAAGTGAGTTAAGAGATGGTCTTGTGTCATGGAAAGCGTAGTAGTAGCTGGACACTGGGGTGCTGCCTCTAAGTTTTACTGCCAATTAGGGTTATAAACTGATGCTGAGCACTTAAATTATAGGGTGTCTGTTGCCTCCTGTGTAAAATCTGAGAAGAGAAGAAGGTTGACTTAGCCTGTGGTCACCAAGGTTCCTCCTTCTTGTACCTTTTTAGAGTTTTGTGAAAATAACCTGGGATGCCAGGGGTCAGCTTTGGATGTCCTCCTTTGAACAGTCTTCCCCAGACTTTTTTGTCAGCCTAGTGAGGGGTCCACAGTTGCACTGACACTGTCTGCCCTGCACTACAGGATGAACAGATCATAGGAGAGTACTGATTCTCCAACCTTACATGGTCTAACACTTTGTAGTTTAAAAAGCACTTCTGGGCGGGGCGCGGTGGCTCACACTTTTAATCCCAGCACTTTGGGAGGCCGAGGTGGGTGGATCACGAGGTCAGGAGATCGAGACCATCTTGGCTAACACAGTGAAACCCCATCTCTATTAAAAATACAAAAGAATTAGCCGGGCATGGTGGCGGGCGCCTGTAGTTCCAGCTACTCGGGAGGCTGAGGCAGGAGAATGGCATGAACCCGGGAGGCGGAGCTTGCAGTGAGCTGAGATTGCGCCACTGCACTCCAGCCTGGGCTACAGAGCCAGACTCCGTCTCAAAAAAAAAAAAAAAAAAAAGCACTTCTGCATATATGATCATCTCGAGAATTCCCTGAGATGGGAACTGTTATTGTCCAGAGTTTACAGGTGAGGAAATATCTGTAGAGACACAAAATGTGCTTATCCACACCATACAGAATCATCCAAGGCAGTCATAGCCCGGTAGTATAGGCTTAGGAGTTGAAATCACCTGGGTTTGAATCAACTGCCATTTATTCTTTTTGTGATCTTGGGCATTGCTTAATCTCTGTTTTTGCCTTTGTACAAAGGAGATAATAATACTCAAAGGAATGTGTAAATATAATGTGAATGGGAGGGCAAACATATGTTTTTATATAATACATGAAAAATGCTGGCTGTGAGTGGTGGCTCATGCCTGTAGTCCCAGTGCTTTGGGAGGCCAAGCTGGGAAGATTGCTTGAGGCCAGGAGTTCAAGGCCAGCCTGGGCAACAGAGTGAGCCCCCCCCACCATCCATAAAACAATAAAATTAGCAAGGCATGGTGGTACATGCCTCTAGTGCCAGCTACTCAGGATGCTGAGGTGTTCGAGGCTGAAGTAAGCTATGCTTGTGCCACTGCACTCCAGCCTGGATCACAGAGTGAGACCCTGTCTCAAAAAAAAAAAAAAAAAAAAGTGCTTTGCACAGTATCACCTCTGGAGTATATTCTTAAAAATGATAGCTACAATTACTTATTATTAAGTGAAGGCTTTCGGCCTTCTAATTCTATATTCATGATCTTTCTACTATACCTTGCATCTATTGGTAACAGACATTTTTATGATCTCAGTTACATTAATGTTTGGAGATTAATGTGTCTAAAAATTGTCAATTAATGGCCAACTAAGTCCTGTGTGTTTAAGGACATGCTGAGAAGGCTGTATTAGTCAGCTATTGAATGGGGTGAAAATGGGTCATAGGTCAGCCTAAAAGAACTGGAGCCTTTTATTCCACACTTCTCAAGGAAAACAGAAAAAACCAACCAACCAACCCCCAGTTTTTAAAAAACTTGTTCTTATAAAAATAATACACAGTAGTTTATTTTAAATTGTTTTGGAAAAACAGAGAGTGCAAATAAGAAAGAAATTAATGCTTTTTCTCTGAGAAACAGAAAATGGCAGATGATGCAGGTGCAGCGGGTGGGCGGGGCAGGTGCCCCGGGGGCACTAGGATGGGGAACCGCGGTGGCTTCCGCAGATGCTTTGTGGCATCCGGGGCCAGGGTTGTGGCCGTGGTCAGGGCTGGGGCCGGGGCCACAGAGCTCGCGGAGGCAAGGCTGAGACAAGGAGTGGATGCCCATCACCAAGCTGGGCCGCCTGTTCACTGGGACATGAAGATCAAGTCCCTGGAGGAGATTTGTCTCTTCTCCCTGCCCATCAAGGAGTCTGAGATCATTGACGTTTTCCTGGGGGCCTCTCTCAAGGATGAGGTTTTGAAGATTATGCCGGTGCAGAAGCAGATCTGCCCAGGCCAGCACACCAGGTTCAAGGCGTTTGTTGCCATCGGGGACTACGATGGCCACGTTGGTCTGGGTGTTAAGTGCTCCAAGGTGGTGGCCCCTGCCATCCACTGGGCCATCAACCTAACCAAGCTCTCCATTGTTCCTGTGCGCAGAGGCTACTGGAGGAATAAGATCGGCAAGCCCCATGCTGTCCCTTGCAAGGTGACAGGCCACTGTGGCTCTGTGCTGGTGTGCCCAGGGGCACTGGCATCGTCTTGGCCCCCGTGCCCAAGAAGCTGCTGCTGATGGCTGGTATCGATGACTGCTACCCCTCAGCCAGGGGCTGCACCTCCGCCCTGGGCAACTTTGCCAAGGCCACCTTTGATACCATCTCTAAGACCTACAGCTACCTAACGCCCGACCTCTGGAAGGAGACTGTATTCACCAAGTCTCCCTATCAGGAATTCACTGACCACCTTATCAAGACCCACACCAGAGTCTCGGTGCAGAAGATCCAGGCTCCAGCTGTGGCTACAACACAGGGTTTTTATAAAAGAAAAATGAAGTGAATTAAGCTGGTTAAAAAGAAATAAAAGAAAAAGAAATTAACAAAACATATTGCATATGGTTTCATCACTTATAAACAAATCAACTCACCTGATGGTATAATTTATTTGTTTTCTTTGAAAGGAATTATTTTTGTTCTTGTTGATCACAATTACTACCAACTGTATGTATAATTTAGTATCCTAAAAGTATGGGCCTCAGCTGTTGATAATCCTAATAGTGATTGTTTCTTGGTTTTGAGGAAAGTAAGGGGAGTGGGAACACACACAGTAGCTACTTGGGCAGTTTTTTTCTTTTAAAGGCTTAAATTTTATTTCAAACTGCAAAGGAAAAGCCACAAAGTCTGCGAGTGAAGCTCAAGTTTCAAAGCTGGAAACCTGATTCCAGCCTGTTGTTAATACTGTGTTACCATAGATAAGACCACTCATTTTCTGTGAACCTCAGTTTTACAATCTAAAAGTCACAGAAGCAGGCCTAGGACTGCCCCCAAACTGATTTTCAATTCCTAAAGCCTCCTGATGTGTAACTACAAGAACGGAGCCTATCAACCTCACAAGTCTCTTCAGATTCACTTCCGCATGGCTGTAGATGCCTCCAGGTATTCTCCAAATTCTAGCCACCAAGGGCAACCAGATGGACACTACATACAGATTTGCTGTTGTCATGAAATATGCTGCATGAGAACCATGTCAAACTCAGTACCTCAAACCACAAGTATTTATTGTTATAGATATGCAGGTCCAATTGAGGGTTGACGATGAAGCTGAGCTTGGCTGGGTGGCTCTGTTGCTCTTGGCCAAACTCATTCAGATGTCTAGGATTCTGGTGGAGACTGGCTGATATAAGCTGGGCTCAGCATGGGCAGTTAGATCCTGTTGCCCAAGTCTCTCATCCTCTTGCTGGTTCCATTGGGTCAGAGGGTCATGTTGTAGCAGAGGCACAAGAGAGAAGGCCAGTCATGCAGGGCTTTTCAAGTCTTTGGTCACAATGCACTTGCTAACATTTGTTTGGTAAAGGTAAGCCACATGGTCAAACCCAAAGCCAAAGGGTAGGGAAATGTGCTTCATCCTTTTAGGAGGAGGAGTTGCTAAATCACATGGTAAAACAGGTAGATAAAGAGAGGGCTGAAGAATTGGGCCATTGTTGCAATCTACTAGATACCATTCTCCTTTTGGAAACGTGAAGCTGCGTATATCACCACCCACACGCATTTGCACTGGTTGATCTCGGGAAAAGATTTTCTGCACCTGATACCTGTCCTTAAAGAATGGAAGATCTGGGTCTACCTTCCTTGGGACTCATTTTTCTTGCTAATCAGGTATCCAGGATTGTACAGATCAGTGCTATTCAAAGTGCTGTTCAAGGGCTGGCAGAATCAGCAATACTTCAGAAATTGTTGGAACAAATTCTTGGACCCCATATCAGACCTATTGAATCAGAAACTCTGGGGATGGGGTCCAGGAATCTGCATTATGAAAAGTTTTCTGGGTGAGTCTAATACTCAGTAAAGTTTGAAAAACACTGGTATGGATCAAATCTTTGCCACAATGTTTCTGGTAGCATCATTCTTATGTTACCTTGTCTTCTCTTATTTTGAACTGCCATCATTCATTACCTGACCCTTCTATTGGGGGTGTCAGGATGATAATAATCCAAGGTAGCAGCCTTCTTTACTGGACCACAGGCCAAAATGGGCTTCTGGATACTTCTATCCCACTTCAAGAGTGGACTTCTAGGAGAGCATGGGTGGAAAATTACAGAACAGAGCACTGCCCCAGCTGGTGCCCTGAGGCTTCATATCAAGTATGGAAAACATAGGAATAGGAGGTCACAGGCATATGCAAATCTTAATTTTTAAACTCTGCCCAATAGATACATATGTGCAATAGATACAAATGTGCCACAAATAAATGTCACATTTGTGTTATCTCAATAATTTAGATGAATCACTGGACTTCACAGCTAGAGGTGAAGAAAATAAAAGACTGTTTCTTCATACTTCTAAGAGAGTGAAAGTCATATTTTATGTGGTTGCAAAATTATTGGAGAGGGAGAACAGCATTGTTCCCCCTTGTCAGGGGAACTCTTGTCTAGGACTGTGTCAATCCTAGTAGTTTTATGCCTCATTTAAGGCGAGAGGTGTTACATCTTGTTTCCATTTAGCATTTAATATAATTCTTTATTGAAAATATAATATTAAACTATGCTATAAAATATGATATAATTTAATATAATAACTCCTAAACAAATACACTGCTTCCCCATTCTCTTCTCACTTTGAGATAGCAGAACTGGATTTATGAGTTTGAGTATCAGCATTTAACATTCCTAAGATGAAAATATCCAAAGTGTCATAACTCAGCACAACTGTGTGTTAACTGTGCACATTGTGTTTCATAGGGAAAGAAATGAAAGAAAATAAAGGGAAAGTAGGTAATTGCTCACAGGATAGAAGAAGATATTATCCTGCCAGTTTCTTCCTGGAACTGTATGCATCATGTCCTGTGTTTGTGATATAGCACAGGGAGTCATTGCTAACAATGAATAACATTATTGGGATGACAGCAGTTTAAGTGCAAAAGAAATTTGAGTTCTGACAAACCAGGCAGACACACACAACACGAAAAATGTATAATGCATCACCATGGCTGGTTGTGTCTGTGGCAGTTAAGATACTGATACTGATTGAGAGGCTCATCTGTTCATTTGATTGTGTCTCATGGTTTAAATCTCTCTAAAGGGTCGGGGTGGGGGTGGAAAAAGCTAGTTCGCTCTGATTGATGGTGCAAAGAGGGGGTTTTGGTCTGCTTCTCATGTAAATGTAAGGAATAAGCTTCTCTGAGTTTGCATTGACTTTGTTATCAGAGATAATAAATGGATGAATTCTAAAAAAGGACAGGGAATGTAAAAGCCTTGAAAGCTTTGAAAGTTGCTGTGTTAACCACACAGTCAGTTACAGATACCTTTGCCAGTGTTGCTGTCACTGTTTATTTGATAACTTGATCCTTTATGGAAGAGAACTTGGAGCCACAGTTGATTTTTTTTCCTTTTTCTCTCACACCCAAATTCATAAGACCTGCCATCTTCCCTTTCTCAATGTTTCCATAATGCATCTTTTTCTTTTCATTTTTGCTCTCACTATCTTATTCATCCCCAGCCTAATCATTTCTCGGTTTGACCTTTGCCACAGCTACCTAGCTGGTTTCCCTACCTCCAGTATTGGAAGTCCTTCTTTAAGGTGGACATCGGTGACCCTTTTATCCTTTAAATCATAAAGTCTTCCATGGTGCTCCATCCATCACCCATAACAATGCCCTCCAATGAGAATGCGCAAGAGGACAAGATAGGTTATAGGAGAGACATTAGGAAACACACATGTGCACACACAAATGATTCTAAAGAATTCAGAAATTATCACTTAATACAAGGAGTGATAATGGTACCTGTACTCTGTCCATGTGTCATGTCTGTAGTTGAGATAACCAATGGAAAGAGAGGGAATTCCATAACATAGAGCAGTAGACAGCAGTGCCCTTGTGAACCTGCTTAAGTGGGCTTACAGATTACATCATCCAATTTTAACCAAAAGAACTCCCAGAAAAATGGGTAAGTGACTTACAAAGCAATAATAAGACAATGGCAGAGCTGAAACTTTGCCTTCTTTTGGCACGACCTCTTTCTCAGCCACATTGTGTGGCAGAAACAATAATGAATGACCTAATTAGATCTGAGAAAGAGTCAGCCAAAAAAGAAATGGAAATTATCAAGAAGATTATTTTAATCATTAACAAAGAACCTCTCCAACAGTGTAATCTATGCCTTGAGATATTAGCTAATGATAGTAGTAGATATATGTAATGAGCATACATTATGTTTGTGTATGTAATTCTTTTTAGCTGATGGGATACACCATGAAAAGCTAGCTCACACGGTAAGTTTCAAGCTCTTCATCATGGAATGCCAAACCATCACACCTCAGCTTCTAGCTTTAGCCTTGGTTATTATCTGTCCATTCCCTCATTTCACTAGACTCTCCCAACTAATTATCTGTGTGACTTTGGGCAAGTCACTTAACCCCTCTGGGCTTCTGATTCCTTACCTGAAAAATCTAGGAGTGGGACTGGAGGATTTTTGAAGAATTTGCCAATCCTATTGTAATAGGATTACTAATAAAGACATACCTGAGAGTGGATAATTTATAAAGGAAGGTTGTTTAATTGACTCACAGTTCCACACGGCTGGGGAGGCCTCACAATCATGGTGGAAGGCAAAGGTGAAGCAAAGTCACATTTTACATGGCAGCAGGCAAGAGAGCATGTGCAGGGGAACTCCCCTTTATGAAACCATCAGATCTCCTGAGACTTATCACTATCGTGAGAACAGCAAGGGAAAAACCCACCCCATGATTAAATTAGCTTCCACCAGGTCTCTCCCATGACACGTGGGGATTATTACAATTCAAGGCTCACCTTTGGGTGAGGACACAGAGCCAAACCATATCACCTACACAGGTGTTCCTTGACTTATGATGGGGCTATGTCTTGATAAACCCATTGTTTAAGTAGATAATATAATAAGTTGAAAATACACTTAATAGCCAGATAAACCCATTGTAAAGTCAAAAAATTAAAAGTCCAGATGCTTCTTAATTTATAGTGGATTTGGGTCCCAATAAAAAAGTGGAAAAATTGTAAGTCAAACTATCCTAAGTTGGGGACCATCTGTAATTCAATTGTAATTTTATGTATCACCATTTAGGCATAATATTTTTATATATAAGTGGAGTTTATTTCTTCAATTATCAAAATTTTTAGAAATTTCTCTATTTTTGATAGAATTTCTTTAAAATATCTCACACTTCCCATTCTTCTTAAACAGAAAACGGAACATAATTTGACTTTCTCTTGATAACATAGGATCATTAATATACTACAATTCACTATATTGCACTGTCTTCTTATATAATGTTACCTCTAATCGCCATTGAATCATGCAGCTTGTTTGCCCTAATGCTAAATGGTTCCAGACTGCTATACTTTCCAATTCTAATGCCTGCCTTTATACTTGTTTCTTACAACCAAGTTGTGAACTGGTACTTCATACTCATTCATTGTATATGCCCTCCTCTCCTGTCTGTCATCTTTCAACTTTCTGGCCGTAAGGTGGAATGGGCTGGGAAAAGAGACCTATGTCTAAATTAATAGTGGTTATAGAACCATTTAACCACCCTATACTACGCTTAAGTGCAGGGTGAAGGATATGAAGTAAGAGTGGGATTCAAAACTTAACCCCTCTATGCCTCAGTAGCCTCATCTGATAAATGGTGAGGATTAAATCAGATACTGATTGCAACTTGCTAGGGTAATACCTTGCAGCTCTAAACACCAACATATTTTAACAACAAGATCAATAATAATACATAGGGTTTATTAAATGATCAGTATGTGGCAGACACTTTGCTAGGCACTTTATGTAGATCTACGCATTTAGCCCCCACAAAACCCTTGTGAAGATATGTCTCACAGTATGTCTCTTTTACCTATGAGGAAATGAAGATTATTATTCTTTTGCTTTTTTTCATGTGCTACTTTTAATTTTTTTTTATTTTAATAGCTTTTGAGCTATAAGTGGTTTGTGGTTACATGGATGAATTATATAGTGGTGAATTATGAGATTTTAGTGCACCTGTCACCTGAGTAGGGTATCTTGTGCCCAATATATAGTTTCTTATCCCATACCCCTCTACCAACCTCCCCCTTCTGAGTCTCCAGAATTCATTTTATCACTCTGTATGCCTTTGTGTCCTCATAGCTTAGCTCCCACTTATAAGTGAGAACATATGGTATTTATTTTTTTTTATTCCTGAGTTACTTCTCTTGGAATAAGGCCTCCAGCTCCATCCAAATTGCTGCAAAAGACATTATTTCATTCAATTTTATGGCTGAGTAGTACTCCATGGTGTATATATGACATATTTTCTTTATCCACTCATTGGTCAGTGGGCACTTAGGTTGCTTCCATATCTTTGCAGTTGTGAATTGGGGTTCAATAAGCATATATATGCATGTGTCTTTTTGATATAATGACTTCTTTCCCTTTGAGTAGGCACCCAGTAATGGGATTGCTGGATCAAATGGTAGATCTACTTTTAGTTCTTTAAGGAATCTCCATACTATTTCTGTAGACGTTGTACTAATTTACATTACCACCAGCAATGTATAAGCATTCCCCTTTCACCACATCCACACCAACATCTATTGTTTTTTGATTTTTTAATACTGGCCATTATTGCAGGAGTAGGGTTATATCTCATGGTGATTTTAATTTGCATTTGCCTGATATTTAGTGATGTTGAGCATTTTTTTTGTTTTTATTATTATACTTTAAGTTTTAGGGTACATGTGCACAAAGTGCAGGTTTGTTACATATGTATACATGTGCCATGTTGGTGTGCTGCACCCATTAACTCGTCATTTAGCATTAGGTATGTCTCCTCATGCTATCCCTCCTCCCTCCCCCCACCCCACAACAGTCCCTGGAGTATGATGTTCCCCTTCCTGTGTCCATGTGTTCTCATTGTTCAATTCCCACCTATGAGTGAGAACATGCGGTGTTTGGTTTTTTGTCCTTGCGATAGTTTACTGAGAATGATGATTTCCAGTTTCATCCATGTCCCTACAAAGGACATGAACTCATCATTTTTTAGGGCTGCATAGTATTCCATGGTGTATATGTGCCACATTTTCTTAATCCAGTCTATTATTGTTGGACATTTGGGTTGGTTCCAAGTCTTTGCTATTGTGAATAGCGCCGCAATAAACATACGTGTACATGTGTCTTTATAGCAGCATGATTTATAGTCCTTTGGGTATAGACCCAGTAATGGGATGGCTGGGTCAAATGGTATTTCTAGTTCTAGATCCCTGAGGAATCGCCACACTGACTTCCACAATGGTTGAACTAGTTTACAGTCCCACCAACAGTGTAAAAGTGTTCCTATTTCTCCACATCCTCTCCAGCACCTGTTGTTTCCTGACTTTTTAATGATCGCCATTCTAACTGGTATGAGATGGTATCTCACTGTGGTTTTGATTTGCATTTCTCTGATGGCCAGTGATGATGAGCATTTTTTCATGTGTCTTTTGGCTGCATAAATGTCTTCTTTTGAGAAGTGTCTGTTCGTGTCCTTTGCCCACTTGTTGATGGGGTTGTTTGTTTTTTTCTTGTAAATTTGTTTGAGTTCATTGTAGATTCTGGATATTAGCCCTTTGTCAGATGAGTAGGTTGTGAAAATTTTCTCTCATTTTGTAGGTTGCCTGTTCACTCTGATGGTAGTTTCTTTTGCTGTGCAGAAGCTCTTGAGTTTAATTAGATCCCATTTGTCAATTTTGGCTTTTGTTGCCATTGCTTTTGGTGTTTTAGACATGAAGTCCTTGCCCACGCCTATGTCCTGAATGGTAATGCTTAGGTTTTCTTCTAGGGTTTTTATGGTTTTAGGTCTAACATGTAAGTCTTTAATCCATCTTGAATTAATTTTTGTATAAGATGTAAGGAAGGGATCCAGTTTCAGCTTTCTACATATGGCTAGCCAGTTTTCCCAGCACCATTTATTAAATAGGGAATCCTTTCCCCATTGCTTGTTTTTGTCAGGTTTGTCAAAGATCAGTTAGTTGTATATATGCGGCATTATTTCTGAGGGCTCTGTTCTGTTGCATTGATCTATGTCTCTGTTTTGTTACCAGTACCATGCTGTTTTGGTTACTGTAGCCTTGTAGTATAGTTTGAAGTCAGGTAGCATGATGCCTCCAGCTTTGTTCTTTTGGCTTAGGATTGACTTGGCAATGCGGGCTCTTTTTTGGTTCCATATGCACTTTAAAGTAGTTTTTTCCAATTCTGTGAAGAAAGTCATTGGTAGCTTGATGGGGATGGCATTGAATCTATAAATTAACTTGGGCAGTATGTCCATTTTCACGATATTGATTCTTCCGACCCATGAGCATGGAATATTCTTCCATTTGTTTGTATCCTCTTTTACTTCATTGAGCAGTGGTTTGTAGTTCTCCTTGAAGAGGTCCTTCACATCCCTTGTAAGTTGGATTCCTAGATATTTTATTCTCTTTGAAGCAATTGTGAATGGGAGTTCACTCATGATTTGGCTCTCTGTTTGTCTGTTATTGGTGTCTAAGAATGCTTGTGATTTTTGTACATTGATTTTGTATCCTGAGACTGCTGAGATGTTGAGCATTTTTTCATATGCTTGTTGCCCATTTGCGTATCTTCTTTTGAGAAATGTCTATTCATGTCATTTGTCCACTTTTTGATAAGATTGCTTATTTTTTTCTTGCTGACCTATCTGAGTTTCTTGTAGATTCTGGATACTAGTGTTTTGTCAGATGCATAGTTTTCAAATATTTTCTCCCATTCTGTGAGTTGTCTGTTTATTTTGCTGATTATTTCTTTTGCTGTGCAGAAGCTTTTCAGTTTAGTCAGGTCCCATTTATTTATGTTTGTTTTTGTTGCATTTGCTTTTGGGGTTTTAGTCATGAATTCTTTGCCTAGGCCAACGTCCGGAAGAGTTTTCCTAAGGTTATTTTCTAGAATTTTTATGGTTTTAGGTCTTAGATTTAAGTCTGTGACCTATCTTGAGTTGATTTTTGTATAAGGTGAGAGATCAGTTTCATTCTTTTACATGAGGCTAGCCAGTGTACCTAGCACCATGTATTAAATAGGGTATCCTTTCCCTAGTTTATGTTTTTGTGTGCTTTCCCAAAGATCAGTTGGTTGTAAGTATTTGGCTTTATTTCTGAGTTCTCTATTCTGTTCCATTGGTCTGTATGACTACTTTTATACCAGTACCATACTGTTTTGGTAACTATAGCCTTGTAGTACAATTTGAAGTCCAATAATGTGATGCCTCCAGATTTGTTCTTTTTGCTTAGGCTTGCTTTGGCTAGACAAGCTCTTTTTTGGTTCCATGTGGGAAACCAATGGCTTACCTTGGTTTCACCAAGGTTACACACCTTGCTGGCCATCCCATGTGGGGAAGGTGCTTTGCCTACTACCACTCTCCATCTTCAGCCAGGCTGTAGCAGGGATGGTGGATTCTCCTTGATTTTTAATCTCCAACAGATCTGGTTGCTTTCTTTCCACCTGGGCCTCTGCTAGGCACCTGATGAACAACAACTGTAATGATGTTCTAGTTGCCTTTTAAATAATCTAAATTGTCATATGACAGTGATGTTCTCAGGGCAGGGTCTGTGTTTAGGGTCTGTCTCTGGCCTCAGGAAATAGAAAATCATGCAGTTTATATTAAATGTTCTGAGTGGGATGAGACTTTAAATTAAAATCAGTTTCCATATTTTTTTCCTCTATGTTCTAAAAATTAATTCTCTTGGCATTACAAAAAGTTGAGGGAAGTCGGGATCCTGGAAAGAAATTATCTGTCAGGAAGCAGTGACATTCACATTTTTCACTGTGGGATGACACCTGCTGCTCTTATAGGACAATTAACAACTCTTGGAGTAGGGGAAATGTCTTAAACAGGTGGTGTTTTCTAGGCTTTGATCTTGATCCTTTGGTCAGGGAGGAGAAGGGAACAGGAAGGGAAAATCAAGAACACAACTTATGAAGCCTCTGTTCAAGAATGTATCATATTTTAGAATTGCCATGCAAACAATCACTTCAGAAGGGAATTTGGGCATGCTCAGTTTGGAGGTGAATCCCCAGATGCATGATGTAAAATAGTTCACATGGAGACTTGAAAAAGAGCAGGATGTAGCTGATTATTTAAGGGGTGAAAAGTCCTCTTGATATATCAACTCAGAGCCTGGAAATATCATAACATTCTCTACCTGTCCTTCAGATGGAAAGTTGGAGAAGTGGAAAGGAGGCTGGTCTCACCTGCTTCCTTTAGGGAACAGAGAATGAACTTGTGAATTGAGAATGAAGCAGGCAGCATCAGCTGTATGAAAGTGAGCTCTGAGAAGTTATGTGCTCATTTATTCTCCTCCCCCCGTTCCATCTCTCCCTCTTAACACTCTCCCCCAAAATAATTAAATGCAAAAGCTACTTGAGTGCAATGGTAAGTTACAAATTTAAACCCACAAGAGTCAGAAACTGTAGAACTGAAGGTCCTTAGGGGGACGTTAACTTTGCCACTTTTATATCATTATAGTAAGCTACTCATTTAATAGCCTAATTTGTAATCACAAATACCATGGGAAATTTTGCTATACCAACCTCTGGCTTCAGTTTTCCTGACTTGGTTGGTGATTTTGAATGTTGTAACCTTCAGAAATGCATATTTTTAGCATTTAGCAGTCCAGATCACTGGCAGATTAAATTACTTATTAGCCACATTTTTCTCAGCTCTATACCCTTTCCAATATACAATAAACTTGGCAAAGTCTAATGAAGGTACATCTAAAGATAAGATTAAATAATATAATTGTGCTGTTTCCATTTATTTAGCTGATTTGTATGGCCTAATGAAAGCTTATTTTTACCTGGAGGATAGTCATAGGGAGCTATGAATTAACCAGTGATAAAGATTCTGTTTTGAATTTGTCCCTAAAGGACCTCTCTGCTCAACTGAGTGCACTAAGGGCCCCAATTAATGTATCCATACTCTTCGTCCTGTGAGTTTGTAACTCCTTCTTACTCCACAGTGGGCTTGATCTTGTGATTTGCTTTGATAAATGTGACACAAGCAGAGGCTTGAAAAGCACTTGAGATTTTCTGCTTATTATCTTAAGCATATCCTTGAGCTAGCCTTCTAGATTTATAAAAGAGCCAAGTCATCCAAGCCAAGGCCACTCTAGGCAAACCAGATCCCAGCCCACATTCTGGCTGACTGTATGCATGTGAGTGGGTTTGGCCAAGGTCACCCGAACCTGGCCCAGATTAGGAGAACCACCCAGCCAACGTGTAGAGGCAAAACAGACGATTAGGTAATGTTTTAAGCAAACAACTTCAGTATGTTTGGAACGCATTATTATCGTGACAATAGAAAACTGGTGCACATCCCTAAACACTTTTTTTTTTTTTCAGACGGAGTCTTGCTCTGTTGCCCAGGCTGGAGTGCAGTGGCGCAATCTCGGCTTACTGCAAGCTCTGCCTCCCGGGTTCACAGCATTCTCCCTCCTCAGCCTCCCGAGTAGCTGGGACTACAGGCACCCACCACCACACCCAGCTAATTTTGTTTTTGTATTTTTAGTAGAGATGGGGTTTCACCGTGTTAGCCAGGATGGTCTCGATCTCCTGACGTCGTGATCTGCCCGTCTTGACCTCCCAAAGTGCCGGGATTACAGGCGTGAGCCACCGTGCCTGGCCCCTCCCTGAATACTTTCTAACATTGGAAAATGAGTATACCCCAGTTTTTTTTTGTTTTTTTTTTTGAGACGGAGTCTTGCTCTGTCGCCCAGGCTGGAGTGCAGTGGCGCAATCTCGGCTCACTGCAAGCTCCGCCTCCTGGGTTCACGCCATTCTCCGGCCGCAGCCTCCCCAGTAGCTGGGACTACAGGCGCCCGCCACCACGCCTGGCTAATTTTTTGTATTTTTAGTAGAGACGGGGTTTCACCATATTAGCCAGGATGGTCTCGATCTCCTTACCTTGTGATCTGCCTGCCTCGGCCTCCCAAAGTGCTGGGATTACAGGCGTGAGCCACCGCACCCGGCCAAACCCCACTTTTTAAACGTAGTTTGTTTGAGGGTTATGAACTTCATATGGTAGAATCAAAACTTTTGGCATTAAAACCTTGCTGCTATTCCACAGCCCCTGCTCGTAGGTGTTGCAGCACCACTTTGTATTTCTACTGCCATTTCACGCTGCAGAGAGAATTGTTATTCAAAAACACTAGTGGGAGCTCTGGTTTCTGCAGCCTGCCCCTACGTTCCCCACTTCTGTTCCCATCCCCTTTCCCATTTGAGACTCGACTAGAGACAGCAGCAGCTCTGTGAGTCTTAGACGATCTTGTGAATGAGGTCTTCAATTCTCCATCTTAAAGGCAGAAGAGTTTCTTGACATGCAACAGCAGGGAAGAAAGCCCCTGTATGAAGCAGCCTTCCACTTGACGGTGCATCTCGAAAGTCTTCATCAACAACCCCCAATTACAGCCAAGAAGTGCTGTATCTCTTCAGAATGAGGACAGATCGTCTCCTCTCATCCTGATTCAAAGGTCCCAAAGCACCAGATTCACACACCAAAAAATGCATTTCTGACTACACAGGGTTTTAATGATTTTATTATATGCCTCACAATCTGTTCCTAAACCTGTTCCCATGTAGTTTACATTTACCAATTATTAGCTGGACTTAAGAACCTTTGTTTGGGGCATTAAAGATGTTAATGAGGGAATAAGCTTCATTAGAATGACCAACTTTGATGAAAATGTAAATTGAAAATGTCTGATACAGTATATTAGACTTATTGTTCCAGACTAAATGGTTGTGATATTATCTCAGTCAGGGGAAAAGTCCCTGCCTGGACAAAAGTAAGCATCGCCTTTAAAAACCAATAGCATATGCTTAGCAATTGGAAATCTATGGTGAGTATTCTCTAGTGACATGGAAGTTATCTATGCTTCTGTTAGATGGCAGAGAGTACAAATACTGGAAATTTAGCATTTTCTACAGAACACTGAAAGTGCTCTGAAAGACAAGTGTGAAAGGTGCTTGGGCTTTTGGCCAATGGGAGGTTGCTAAATGCCAGTTGTGGGTAGGCTAAACAAAGAAGAAAGAGTGACCCTTGTTTTAGAACATACTTCTAGAAAATATGAGTCTGGCATTGCCTAATTGAACTTTATTTTTTTCTTACTACCAAGTTGTTAATTGATATTTCATACTACCTCATCTTGCATGTCCTCTTCCAGTCTTTCAACTTTCAACTTGCTGACTGTTAGGTGTCATGGACTGGCTAGACAGACTTGTGTGGTTGCGCTCACACAGAGCTGGTGAGTAAGGTATATACGGAGTTAGCTAGACCTGTGTTCAAATTTTTTATTTACCATTTATTAGCTTCATGACCTTAGACAGCTCTGAGTTTCAAGAATCTCATTTGTAAAGTGGGCAAATGGAAAGATAATAGCTAACATAGCTTACTATGAGGAATAAACAAAATAATGTATGTATGTCTGGGGTGGAGTCTGGAACAGTGTAGGCAGTTGCTAAATAATATTCCTGTCCATCTTCCCCCTGCTTTCCTCTATGTTCTAACACTTAGAGAAGCTCATGGTGTGCTATGGCAGAAAGAACTGGGCATATGAAATATTTTTTAGTACTCTGAATCCTCAGGGTAGCTCTACATGAAGCCAGCAGCTAGCTAATGAAGCCTGATTTCTTGGGCATTTGCCTCTTATGGCTGACTGGCTTGTTAACTGAATTATTCAAAGATTTTCATAATATGTTTGAATTTCTTATATCCATTCAGTGGCTAATGATTCCTAGCCAGGCCTGGGGCCTCAGTTGAGACAGAAAAACATATCTGTTCAAAAGATGAGTTTTTTTTTTTTAATTTAAGAAAATGATTATTATATCCTGCTGGATACCTGCAATTATTACTTTGGGATTCATTTGAAATTGGATGATTGGATAGTGACAGTGAATCTAGACAGACAGCCTGGAAAGGAAGTTGCTTTATTGATTTATTTTCATAGGAACTCCCAGAGCTGATGATCACAAAAGGGGAGGAAATTCAATGTTTGAATATTATAGCCCACAGAAGGAAAAGTCGTGTTGGTCATTTGTAAGCCAGAAAGCAAAATCTAAATTTTTCCAACTTGTTTAACCTCCCACTAATGCCATTGTTTTATATTACCATTAAGGTTAAAAATATCATCTATACAGATGTCATATCTATTTAGGGTGTGTATCTTATAAGCTCCCAGCCCTTGTGCTGAACTCTGGACTATTCATCTATATCACCAAGACATGCTTCTTAGATTTCTCTAAGGTGTTATATGCTTGTTTTTAAATACAAAGATATTCTTGGGACTATCTCCAGAGAGACACCTGTGCAACTGAAAAATGACCCTATTTGAGGTAACTACTGGGTTCACATTAAAAATACAGTGAGGAGAAAGTGTTTCTGACTTTGGCTGGGTAACATTTTTCTATTTTAATAGAAGGAATAGTGGATTGGATGTGTTATCAGGAAGGAAGCTATTCCCCTCTTTATTCAAATTATATTCTTCTCTGGATCCAAAATGTTTGGGGATGCCAAACAAAACTCCCAAATTTTTAAAAAAGTTTACCATTAAAATTTTAGCATACTATCAAAGCAAGAAAAACTCATTTTTTTTCCCCATGGGTGACTACTTTGCCAGATAAAAAAAGCTCTATCTGTAGGCATCTTCCCATTTAAAAGAGAAATATAAGGAAGAGAAGCACCCAGATTGAAGGAGTATACATGGTTAAACATAAATAGTTAGAATTTGTGAATAGCTTTACATGTATAATTCAGGTGCCTTGTTAGCAAAATGTTTTATCTGTGAGCCAGTTCTCTCTAAAATGTTTATTTATTTATTTTACCTCTTATATCCTCTGAAGAAGGTTGGTTTGTTGGTTTTTTTTTTTTTTTTTTTTTTTTTGAGATGGAGTCTCACTCTGTTGCCCAGGCTGGAGTGCAGTGGCGCGATCTCGGCTCACTGCAGGCTCCGCCTCCCAGGTTCAAGTGATTCTCCTGCCTCAGCCTCCCGAGTAACTGGGACTACAGGCCCCCGCCACTAAGCCTGGCTAATTTTTTGTATTTTTAGTAGAGACAGGCTTTCACCGTGTTAGCCAGGATGGTCTCCATCTCCTGACCTCGTGATCCGCCAGCCTCAGCCTCCCAAAGTGCTGAGATTACAGGCATGAGCCACCGCGCCCAGCCGGATTTTTTTGAAGTTTTATTCTGTCTGCTATCAGTGATATTGTCTGTCCAGTGCTGCAATGTTTTCCAGATTGTTTTTCTTTCCCAAGAAACAGTGTGTTTTGGGAACCACTTCATCTCAAGGACATGTCAAAGGAGAAACATATGCCACGTTAGTGACTCCTGCCTGTTGGGACATAGACTTTAAAGGTGAAGAGCTATGGAAAGAGGCCAAAGGTTCGTAAACTTCCTAAGTATCTACTATGTAATGCACTTCTCACATGGAGGCGTAGTTCTTTTTGAATGTGTATATGCGGTTATGCTGAAGAAAATGAGAATTCATTTAAGGTTATTGCTCAAGTCTAATAACTTTCTGTTAGTTTTTTTTTTTTTCCCCAGTCAGTGGTTCCTAAAGGTACATCTCTTACATGTGCTTTTTTTAAGTAAAAATGGAGCCCTCATGTTTGAAATTTTGGGACACCCCTGCCCTGAAGTGACAAAAGTGAAGATAAATGTTTTTTAAAAAGCCATTGGTAAATCAGGATAGAAAAGAGGTTTGTATGAAGACTTAATAAACTGAAACAGGAAAATTAGAGAACCAGTCTCATGAGGTGGTAAAAGCAAGACAGGCTGGGAAACTGACTGCTTAGTGTTTTGGTTATCTACTACTGTGTAACAAATCACCTTGATCCTTAGTGACTTTAAGAAACACCATCTTTTGTAGTTCTCTATGTTGACTGGGCTTAGAGAGGCTGTTCTGCTCTATGTGATGTTGCCTGGGGCTGCACTCATCTGAATTAAGTGCTTAAGGGCTTCCTCACATATTTAGCCCTTTGGCAGGGACAGTGGGACTACCAGGTCTCTCTTGTTCTCTGTTATCTCAGGGCCTCTCCCTCTTCAACTGGTCTCCCTAGTAAGGTAACCAGACTTCTTCTGTAGTTGCCGAGGGTTTCCCAAAGCACAAAAGTAGAAACTTACAGGTCTTCTCAAGATTTAGCTCTAGAACCAGCACACCACCACTTCCTCCACATTCTGTTGGTTAAAGCAAGTCACAGGTCAACACAGATTCATTGTGGAAAAGACCTATACAAGAGAGTGGATACCTGGAGGTCCAGTTCACTGAGAACCATCTTTGGAGACTAGTAACCACACCTAGTTATGGACATTTAGAAAAGTGTGGCTAGGATGTTTCTGCTGCCCTATAGCCACTGGACACTCATAAATGCCATAACTGGACTCTTAACCTTAATCCACTGCTGCTACTAGTATTTTTAATAGCCACTGCATTGTTTACATCATTCCTTCAAGGACTGTTTGTCTCATGCCTGTGCCCTAGCTGTCAGAGAGCAGGGAGAGGGATTGTCTTCTCTCTTTTGTTTCTGTTGTAGAAGGAAGGGAATGCTCTTTCCAAGATTCAGCTGACTGTATGTCTTGGTTTGCTGGGACAGACCTGACTTACGCCGATTGTTCCAACAGGAGTATTAACCATGCCCCCTTTAATTCTTAATAGCTTTCCAATATGGATGACAAATTATTGGTCATTCTATAGCCAAGTCCCACACAATGGAGGATTCCCCAAAATCAGGAAGAGGGCTTAGATTTTTAGGTGACTGTAAAATGAAAAGTGCCCACTCCCACTCTCTGTAGGCTATACACCACCACACTTTTCTTCTTGTACTTATCCCTAAAAGGACAACTGTATGTACCTGATGGAATGCACCTAATGCATGGCCCTGAATCTTGTCAGTTGCTTCATCTCTCTCCAAACCCAGAATCTCTAGGCATTGTCCATTTCTCTTCCAGGTCTGTCCTGATCCTCTTTCCATTTTCCACAATCGAAGGAATAAACTGTGAAGTTAAGCAATGCACTTCATATACAGTAGTTCTGGGACTGGGAGAGGGAAGAAAAAGAAAATTAGTTAAAATGTGTCAGCATGAATATAAACAAAAAGGAAGGAAGATATATTAGAGGATCTAGTCCTCAGATCTGCAGCTGGCACCTTACCCTGTACACTTGCCACCCCTCGGTCTCTGGATTTTCAATCCTGGATTATGAATACTTTCTGAATGTTCTTTCATATTCACCGCTCTTCTTCCAGGTTCAAAAGTGTGAAGCAATAATAGTGAAGCCTACATAATAAGCCAATGCCTGGCCTGCCTTAGAGAGGGAAAAGGGGATGTCTGCCTCTCTCTTCAATGATGTAAAGTAAAGCACTGCTTTGCATAAAACATGCATAATAGTGGATGCTCTCCGAGTAGGGAAGGGTACTAGTATTACTACTCCCTTTCATCTAACATGTTATTGAAATTGGAAAAAAAAGATATTGATAGGTAGGAGTGGCAGAGTGGCTGCTCTAGCTTTTAAACTCAGTATTATGGGAATCCGCAGGTCACAAAATTGTTAGCTGAGGCCTGTTGCTACTGTTTGGGGATAATATAAGATGCTTGAGCTTGAAGAGGAGAGCCTTTGCAAGGGCAAAAGGGCAAGTGTGTGAGAAACTAGGGGAAAAGGGAACATGGATGGCTTGGGGAAACAGAGGCAGGGTGTTTGAGGGATGTGGACTTAGCAGAGTATTTAGGGGATGCTGTGGATTTCAGTTATAGCATAGAATCAGAGTCTGTCCTTCAGTTTGATAAATTCCTATTTGAGCCAGGCTGACTGCAAGGTGGGATGATTGGCTGGTGCTAAGGAAAAGGAGGAAACATGGGTCAGATTCTTGTAATGGGTTAATGATCTCCACACCTAGTAGAATTCCCTGGTGTTGAACCATAAAACCTGAGTCTTACTCTAAGCCTGCCTCAAATTGGATATATTAGCATAGATTATGCTTATTTCTTCATTCATAAACCAAGGGATTTCTAAGATTAGATCATGGGTTCTAACAAGAAGTCTCCAAATTCCAAGAGATCTTCAGTATTAAATTGGAGGGTGTATTTAGACAGAATTCAGTTCATTATCAACAATATGGATTCGTAGGTTAACTAAAAGGTGAATTACTGTAGACGGACATTAAAATTTAAATGTGATGAGTACACTGAGTTTTATTTTATTTTAATTTTATTTATTTTTTATTTTAGTATTATTATACTTTAAGTTTTAGGGTACCTTTGCACGATGTGCAGGTTTGTTACATATGTATCCATGTGCCATGTTGGTGTGCTGCACCCATTAACTCGTCATTTAGCATTAGGTATATCTCCTAATGCTATCCCTTCCTGCTCTGCCCCACCCTACAACAGTCCCCAGAGTGTGATGTTCTCCTTCCTGTGTCCATGTGTTCTCATTGTTCAATTCCCACCTATGAGTGAGAACGTGCGGTGTTTGGGTTTTTGTCCTTGCGATAGTGTACTGAGAATGATGATTTCCAGTTTCATCCATGTCCCTACAAAGGAAATGAACTCATCATTTTTTCGGGCTGCATAGTATTCCATGGTGTATATGTGCCACATTTTCTTAATCCAGTCTATCATTGTTGGACATTTGGGTTGGTTCCAAGTCTTTGCTATTGTGAATAGTGCTGCAATAAACATATGTGTACATGTGTCTTTATAGCAGCATGATTTATAGTCCTTTGGGTATATACCCAGTAATGGGACGGCTGGGTCAAATGGTATCTAGTTCTAGATCCCTGAGGAATCGCCACACTGACTTCCACAATGGTTGAACTAGTTCACAGTCCCACCAACAGTGTAAAAGTGTTCCTATTTCTCCACATCCTCTCCAGCACCTGTTGTTTCCTGACTTTTTAATGATCACCATTCTAACTGGTATGAGATGGTATCTCACTGTGGTTTCGATTTGCATTTCTCTGATGGCCAGTGATGATGAGCATTTTTTCATGTGTCTTTTGGCTGCATAAATGTCTTCTTTTGAGAAGTGTCTGTTCGTGTCCTTTGCCCACTTGTTGATGGGGTTGTTTGTTTTTTTCTTGTAAATTTGTTTGAGTTCATTGTAGATTCTGGATATTAGCCCTTTGTCAGATGAGTAGGTTGTGAAAATTTTCTCCCATTTTGTAGGTTGCCTGTTCACTCTGATAGTAGTTTCTTTTGCTGGGCAGAAGCTCTTGAGTTTAATTAGATCCCATTTGTCAATTTTGGCTTTTGTTGCCATTGCTTTTGGTGTTTTAGACATGAAGTCCTTGCCCATGCCTATGTCCTGAATGGTAATGCCTAGGTTTTCTTCTAGGGTTTTTATGGTTTTAGGTCTAACATGTAAGTCTTTAATCCATCTTGAATTAATTTTTGTATAAGATGTAAGGAAGGGATCCAGTTTCAGCTTTCTACATATGGCTAGCCAGTTTTCCCAGCACCATTTATTAAATAGGGAATCCTTTCCCCATTGCTTGTTTTTGTCAGTGTTTTTGTCAGGTTTGTCAAAGATCAGATAGTTGTATATATGCGGCATTATTTCTGAGGGCTCTGTTCTGTTCCATTGATCTATGTCTCTGTTTTGGTACCAGTACCATGCTGTTTTGGTTACTGTAGCCTTGTAGTATAGTTTGAAGTCAGGTAGCGTGATGCCTCCGGCTTTGTTCTTTTGGCTTAGGATTGACTTGGCGATGCGGGCTCTTTTCTGGTTCCATATGAACTTTAAAGTAGTTTTTTCCAATTCTGTGAAGAAAGTCATTGGTAGCTTGATGGGGATGGCATTGAATCTATAAATTACCTTGGGCAGTATGTCCATTTTCACAATATTGATTCTTCCGACCCATGAGCATGGAATGTTCTTCCATTTGTTTGTATCCTCTTTTATTTCATTGAGCAGTGGTTTGTAGTTCTCCTTGAAGAGGTCCTTCACATCCCTTGTAAGTTGGATTCCTAGGTATTTTATTCTCTTTGAAGCAATTGTGAATGGGAGTTCACTCATGATTTGGCTCTCTGTTTGTCTGTGATTGGTGTACAAGAATGCTTGTGATTTTTGTACATTGACTTTGTATCCTGAGACTTTGCTGAAGTTGCTTATCAGCTTGAGGAGATTTTGGGCTGAAACGATGGGGTTTTCTTGATATATAGTCATGTCATCTGCAAACAGGGACAATTTGACTTCCTCTTTTCCTAATTGAATACCCTTTATTTCCTTCTCCTGCCTAATTGCCCTGGCCAGAACTTCCAACACTATGTTGAATAGGAGTGGTGAGAGAGGGCATCCCTGTCTTGTGCCAGTTTTCAAAGGGAATGCTTCCAGTTTTTGCCCATTCAGTATGATATTGGCTGTGGGTTTGTCATAGATAGCTCTTATTATTTTGAGATACGTCCCATCAATACCTAATTTATTGAGAGTTTTTAGCATGAAGGGTTGTTGAATTTTGTCAAAGGCCTTTTCTGCATCTATTGAGATAATCATGTGGTTTTTGTCTTTGGTTCTGTTTATATGCTGGATTACATTTATTGATTTGCATATGTTGAACCAGCCTTGCACCCCAGGGATGAAGCCCACTTGATCATGGTGGATAAGCTTTTTGATGTGCTGCTGGATTTGGTTTGCCAGTATTTTACTGAGGATTTTTGCATCAATGTTCATCAAGGATATTGGTCTAAAATTCTCTTTTTTGGCTGTGTCTCTGCCCAGCTTTGGTATCAGGATGATGCAGGCCTCATAAAAAGAGTTAGGGAGGATTCCCTCTTTTTCTATTGATTGGAATAGTTTCAGAAGGAGTGGTACCAGTTCCTCCTTGTACCTCTGGTAGAATTCGGCTGTGAATCCGTCTGGTCCTGGACTCTTTTTGGTTGGTAAGCTATTGATTATTGCCACAATTTCAGAGCCTGTTATTGATCTATTCAGAGATTCAACTTCTTCCTGGTTTAGTCTTGAGAGGGTGTATTTGTCGAGGAATTTATCCATTTCTTCTAGATTTTCTAGTTTATTTGCATGGAGGTGTTTGTAGTATTCTCTGATGGTAGTTTGTATTTCTGTGGGATCAGTGGTGATGTGCCCTTTATCATTTTTTATTGCATCTGTTTGATTCTTCTCTCTTTTCTTATTAGTCTTGCTAGCGGTCTTTCAATTTTGTTGATCTTTTCCAAAAACCAGCTCCTGGATTCATTAATTTTTTGAAGGGTTTTTTATGTCTCTATCTCCTTCGGTTCTGCTCTGATTTTAGTTATTTCTTGCCTTCTGCTAGCTTTTGGATGTGTTTGCTCTGGCTTTTCTAGTTCTTTTAATTGTGATGTTAGGGTGTCAATTTTGGATCTTTCCTGCTTTCTCTTGTGGGCATTTAGTTCTATAAATTTCCCTCTACACACTGCTTTGAATGTGTCCCAGAGATTCTGGTATGTTGTGTCTTTGTTCTTGTTGGTTTCAAAGAACATCTTTATTTCTGCCTTCATTTCGTTATGTACCCAGTAGTCATTCAGGAGCAGGTTGTTCAGTTTCCATGTAGTTGAGTGGTTTTGAGTGAGTTTCTTAATCCTGAGTTCTAGTTTGATTGTACTGTGGTCTGAGAGACAGCTTGTTATAATTTCTATTCTTTTACATTTGCTGAGGAGAACTTTACTTCCAACTATGTGGTCAATTTTGGAATAGGTGTGGTGTACTGCTGAAAAAAATGTATATTCTGTTGATTTTGGGTGGAGAGTTCTGTAGATGTCTATTAGGTCCACTTGGTGCAGAGCTGAGTTCTATTCCTGGGTGTCCTTGTTAACTTTCTGTCTCGTTGATCTGTCTAATGTTGACAGTGGGTACACTGAGTTTTAAATGTGATGAGTAATGGTGTAGTGTAAGGTGCCAGGGAAATACACCATGGGAAACTCAACCTATTCCAGGGGTCTGAGAAGGTCTCCTAGAGAAAGTGATACTTAGGTGAAATGTGAAAACCAAAACTGAGTATGCTGAGTTATATTTAGGAAAAAATTCAGTTCTGAGGCAGGACAAAGATCAACACACTGCAGTGAGTGGATATTGCTTTATCAGTGTTCTAGTTTACACTGAGGAAACAAAGTTGTTCAAGAGGTTTGTTACTGGCAAAGAAATATTGCACAAACTATGTAGGAACTTGAATATCTCATGCAACCTGGAAATTTTCTCCAGCTCCTATCCCCTTAAATGCACCACAGTGCCCTCTTATGAACATAGCATTTCAGCCCTGCGGCTGAAGAGCTCCACAGAAAAATGTACCTTGATTTTGGACTTTGAAGCCATTACTAAATAAATGTTGAGATGCTTTAAATAGGTCTCATTAAGGCTGGTGTATGGTTCTGTGCCTTTCTGTCATGACTGTGGTTGTGAAGGATGGTTTTAGATGTATAATTAAAGTTATTCCAGAAAGCATGATGAATCAGTCACCAATTTTATGAGAATTTCAAGAACTTGGGCATAGACCTTCCTTTGCCTTCTTCCTGCTGCCACTCCACTGAAATTTATTTTTTCTTGAATATTTTCCAGCTGAATCTTGATGAAGATTCTATACTTTGTCCAACACACTGACTGCAGTGTGTTGATCTTTGTCATGCCTCAAAACTGAATTTTTTCCTAAATATAACTGGGCATACTCAGTTTTGGTTTTCACCTTTCACCTAAGTATCACTTTCTCTAGAAGACCTTCTCAGACCCCTGGTACTTTTATAGCCAGGTTGCCGTGTCAAAGTGCTCCTCCCTCCTTGTAGAGTAATTGTTGTTTAACTTCTGCCACGAGCTTGTGGAGACCTGATTCAATAATTATTAATCCTAATCTTCTAAGTTGACCTCTTCCCTACAAATTTAGCCATTCCCGAATAAAATCTTATGTGACTAGTGAAAGAAGATTCTCCCTGCGCCTCTCCTATAAATAGTAAAAGTCCAAAAGAGCAAAGGAAAATATTTCTTGGTAAATATGAAATGCAAATTACTTTTGGTTTTATGTCTGTCTGTGGATTATTATAATACGTAACACCTATTATCTTTTCTATTTACGTCTCTCCACCTTATCTACGCATTTTTAACACTCTGGATGGGCTGTGACCAGTATTTCCATTTCGTATGTCAGGGTGGTTATAAGTGCCTGTATCATATTACACCGCCCAAACTGTGGACTTTCTGTTCAGAGGGACAAGCAAGCATAATGATATCCATCTGGGAGGGAGCTTAAAATAGTGCCCATGCGTCATTTTGCAGTTAGGAATCTGGATATGGCTAATGGGGTGTTATCAATCAGGAGATAAAATTAAAATCCTACGTTAGGAACCGCTCCTGCCAGAAAGAGTGGATTTTGTAACAGCTGTTTTCTATTAGACACTATTGTGTTCTTTAGCGGCAAATTATATAGATTGGAAATGTATGGCTAACAGTTTCTCCAAGTGAGGTTGTAAATGAGCCTGTTGTCCTCTGATCAAAGATATTGCAGGGCAAGAAGAGGAAGCTCTGAGCACAGCCTTGGTGGACTTAGTGGGGCAGTTTTCTCCTCCCCTTGGAGACTAAATAGCTCCCTCAGAGGGAATAAATATATTTTTTGCTATTCTAGTGTGGGGAAGCGATCTTCTGAACTCTGAAAGAGATGGTGTTAAAGCTTTTACCTGTCTAGTGTCTCCTAACAGCCTGCTTTTGATTGGTTCCAGAATTTATTAAATCTTAAGAGGGAAAAAATTAGCTGGGGGTTGGGTAGAGGGAGGAGAAGGAGAGGAAGCATGGTACTCAGCAAGCACCAAGTGTCTCAGCTCCAAATGAAGATAAGTTGTTTGAAATGAACAGCTAAGAGCCAGTCCGTGCATTCTCCTGCTTATTGCGGCTCAGTAAATTAAACTTAGTATGCTCAAAGGCTGGCTCCATACTGATGTTCTTGCCTTATGGAAAATAACATGCTCCCTCCTGCTTTTTTTTCTGTCTCTAACAGATGACAGTAATAATGAGGACTAAAATCACTCAAGTCAGCCTATGAAAGGGAACTGTCTATTTAAAAAAAAATAAAAAGACATCTCTTATACCATCTGCTGAGGTACAATAATGTTTTGTAACAGGTTTTGGAAAGCACATTAAAAGGCTTCATCTGTGCTTGTCCTTTCCAGTTAGTCAAGATATAGTTGTGTCTTTCCTGTCTGATGTGGATTCTTGAATCATGTAATTATTTCTAATTTATCTCTAAAGTTAAGAGTCTCAAATACAATTTTAATTGGGATTTCATTAGGTACTTATTATATCATGTATCAGATGATAGTTGATTATTCTGAGCATGGATAGAAAATCTGAAAAATATAGTGGGAGAATGATGGGTACCTCTGAAAGCTGATGGTGCTCAATAAATATGTCTTAAAAATAATCAGTTGATATATAATTAACGTAAGTAATTACTGCAATTAAACTCTATTTATGGAAACTTGCTGTGTTGTTTCCCATCATAAGCTTAAACATGATTGTTGTTCTTTTGCTCAAATAAAATTGATGTAATAAGAGAAAAACATAATAAACATAGGCCTGCATAACAGAGAGATGAAACGTTTTCTTTTCATTAGAGAGAGATGGCATAAAGGAAAAGGTATATGAGGCTTTAAAAATATTCTCTTTACCTAAATGAATTAGGAACATGCAATGCACAGTGTGAAGCAACAGGACTAGTAGGTAGGGTAAAGGTGTGTGGAGCTGGGTGAGGGAACAGAGTGCTCATCTGAATGACCCAACACTGAGAAACTAGGACGGTGATTCTGGCCACAGATTCCTTCAGCATGTGGTTGTATTTTAATTTGTGTTTATATCCTCAGCACTTAGGGCAGTGGCTGGCTATAGTAAGTATTAAAAAAATACATGTTGCATGATTAAGATTGGGTCAAGTGACAATTAACATGAATGGTTTACAGGAGGATGATGGAAAAACAAATTAAGGAAAAAAAAATCAACAGACTCAAGTAAATGTGTTCCCTTGATCAAAATAAGCATTCCTGACTTCTGAGAAAGAAGGGATAACAGGCATCAGATTTTCCCTCCCACCTGAATTAGCTTAACAAAATAACAGATGAAATATATGGAACAATGGTTTCAAGATACTGAACATCAAGCAATAAAAGACAATTTCCTGAGAGATGGGAAGCAGATGAAAAGAGCCATATGATTACCCTAGGCTATTGCCTGGAGAGAGTTTCCAGATTGTAGCATGTGAGGGGGAACTCATGTGGAGTTGTTTTCCTGAGTTAAGGAGACAAAGCTGGGAATCTGGGGAGATGAAAGTAGCTAGAGTTTGTCAGGCAAGGGACCATAGAGGAGAGATCTGCATAGAGAAAGAACTTCAGAGATCTACAGAGGTCTCCCTTGAAGCTTTAGCTGAATAATGATCAGTACATGCTATTAGGGAAACTTCCTGAGGCCATGGAAAGAACCAGCTGAGAGAATTAGAAAGAATAATCACCAGAACACACACAGGCTGGGAATAGTTCCTGTTCTTACCAGCTAGAGTAGAAAAGCTGACAAGAGAAAGTTATCAGGTGGAGTGTTCAGAAGACTTTAAACTCAGTAATGTGACAAAATTAGCTGTAGCCTAAAACATTGCCCTGTTCCCACCTACCAAAGCTTAAAAGAAAGACACAAAAGGAACAAATTATTTACAATCAACTGTCTTTCAGACCAAAGCTCAAGAATATGTATAGGGATATACAATCATCTAGCACCTAAGAATGTAAAATTCATAATGTTTGGCTTTCAATTAAAAGTTACTAAACATGCAAAGAAGCAGGAAAATCGATCCATAAGGAATAGAAAAATCAATTGAGAAGCCCAACTTCTTTATTGTAGAATGAGGAGGGAGGCAAGTCTTCTTTCCCCAAAACATGGCCCTTGAAATCAATCAAAGTAAAAAACAAATTGTAAAGCATTTTTTTTAATGAAAAACTACTGAACTCCAGATAAAAACATTGGGAATCTATTACATTGTTGACTGGACCTTTTTCCCTTCTTGCCAGCTTGATTAGTAGGGTAGTTCTACTGTGCGTGGCAAGCTATGAAAGCCAGAAGCTTTGTTACCAGAACAGATTCACTTGATTTTTATGAAAGATGAAAAACTCACTTTCAAAAGCATTCTCAGTAAAAGTACTGATCTTGGAAGCAAGCATATCAGGAAGGCTAGCAACTTCTCATCTGAGCTGTCAACCCAGTTTGACCAAGCACCAGACCAATGAGCCAATTAGAAATAAAACAGGGAGATCCTAGCTATGAGACAGCCTTAGAGGGGATGGATACTTTTTTCTGTACATTCTTCTAACTACATTGTATATGCAGATGGGAGACCATCAAGAGCTCAATCTCTCTACATATCCTTGGCTAATTGGGAGGCTATATACCTGTAGAGTTGATCTACAAGAACCCAGCAGAAAATAAATGCTGGAGCATGACTGAAAGTTCTTAAACTTTGAATGAACCCACACACAGATCCAGTGATTTAACAGTATAAGGTTTATTGGTTCAAAGAGTTTGATTAAAACCACTGATGAATCATTGGCGGACTATTAAGCTAAACAGACACAGGGAAGACCTCAAGAAAGCCAAGCTTAAAAATAAAAACAAGACTTAAATTACTGAGCAGACACACCAGGAGCCACATGTGATAGGGGAAACAATTCTACAGATTTTCAGTGATAAGTTTCTAAAACAAAAACACAGCAACTCTAACTCTTAGGGAAAATATAAGAATCTAGAATTACTATAATATATTATCTAAAATATCAAATTTTCAATAAAAATAATAAAACATACAAAGCAACAGGACAAGGCAAAACATACCCAGGGGAAAAAAGCAGTCAACAGAAACCGAGTGGGTCCAGATTTTGGATTTAACAGAGAAGGATTTCAAAGAAGCTATTTTAAATGTGTTCAAAGAACTAAAGGAAGCCACGTTTTAACAACTAAAGAAGAAGTATGGTGACAACTACTTAGCAATTAGAGTATATTAATAAAGAGAGATACAAAGTGTCAAAAATAAATATATGGAAAATTCTGGAGTTGAAAAGTACAATAAATAAAGATTTATTGAAGGAGCTCAGTAGAAGATTTGAAAAAAAAAAAAAAAACAAACCAGAAAACTTCAAATAAATCAGTAGAAATTATCCAGTTTGAAGAACGGAGAGAATAAATATTGAAGAAAAATGAACAGAGCCTTGGAGACCTCTAGGTCAATAGCAAGTTTATCAGTATACATATAATGGAATTCTCAGATGGATAAGAGAGAAAGAATGAAATAGAACATTTTTAGGAATAATGACAGAAAACTTCCAAAATGTAATGAAAAACATGACTCTACAGATTCAAGAATCTCAACAAACCCCAAGTAGGATAAATAGAAAGATTCACACATAGTCATGTCATAGTCAAACTGAAACATGAAGATAGAAGGAGTCTTGAAAGCAGCAAGAACAAAAAGACTCACCAAGTACAGAACCTCAATAAGATTAACAATTGATTTCAAATCAGAAATTATGAATGACAGAAGGCAGCAAAATACATATTCAAAATGCTGAAAGAAAATAAAATACTCTCAACAAAGAATTCTATATTCTAGGAAAACTTTTTCAGAAATGAAAGTGAAAAAAGACATTCTCACATAAACAAAGGCTGAAATAATTTTTTACTAACAGACTTGTCTTACAAGAAATACTAAAGAAAATCTTTTAGTCTGAAAAACATTAGATAGTAACTGAACTCCATGTATTTATTTACAAGAATAAAGAGCACTGGAAATAGCTAAATATATGGATAAATATAAAAGACTACATAAATATTTTTCTCTTAAATTTTTAAAAAGGTGTTATAATATATAAAGGTATTATGATATATAAATTATATATATAATATATAAATATATAAGATATTATATATATAATAATTGTAACTATTGGTTCAATAGGGGGTGGAGCCAAGATGGACGAATAGGAACAGCTCCGGTCTCCAGCTCCCAGCCCCAGCGACACAGAAGACGGGTGATTTCTGCATTTCTGCTTGAGGTACTGGTTTCATCTCACTAGGGAGTGCCTAACAGTGGGTTCAGGACAGTCGGTGAAGCGCACTGTGCGCGAGCCGAAGCAGGGCGAGGCATTGCCTCACTCGGGAAGCGCAAGGGGTCAGGGAGTTCCCTTTCCTAGTCAAAGAAAGGGGAAACAGACGGCACCTGGAATATCGGGTCAGTCCCGTCCTAATACTGCGCTTTTCCAACGGGCCTGGAAAACGGCACACTAGGAGATTGTGTCCCGCACCTGGCTCGGAGGGTCCTATGCCCACAGAGTCTTGCTGATTGCTAGCACAGCAGTCTGAGATCACGCTGCAAGGCGGCAACGAGGCTGGGGGAGGGGCGCCCGCCATTGCCCAGGCTTGCTTAGGTAAACAAAGCAGCCAGGAAGCTCGAATTGGGTGGAGCCCACCACAGCTCAAGGAGGCCTGCCTGCCTCTGTAGGCTCCACCTCTGGGGGCAGGGCACAGACAACCAAAAACTCAGCCAGAACCTCCACAGCCTTAAATGTCCCTGTCTGACTGACAGCTTTGAAGAGAGTAGTGGTTCTCCCAGCACGCAGCTGGAGATCTGAGAACGGACAGACTGCCTCCTAAAGTGGGTCCCTCACCCCTGAGCAGCCTAACTGGGAGGCACCCCCCCAGTAGGGACAGACTGACACCTCATTCAACCGGGTACTCCTCTGAGACAAAACTTTCAGAGGAACTATCAGACAGCTGAATTTGTGGTCTCACGAAAATCCGCTGTTCTGCAGCCACCGGTGCTGACACCCAGCCAAACAGGGTCTGGAGTGGACCTCTAGTAAACTCCAACAGACCTGCAGCTGAGGGTCTTGTCTGGTAGAAGGAAAATTAACAAACAGAAAGGACATCCACACCAAAAACCCATCTGTACATCACCATCATCGAAGACAAAAAGTAGACAAAACCACAAAGATGGGGAAAAAACAGACCAAAAAAACTGGAAACTCTAAAAAACAGAGCACCTCTCCTCCTCCAAAGGAACGCAGTTCCTCACCAGCAACGGAACAAAGCTGGATGGAGGATGACTTTGATGAGTTGAGAGAAGAAGGCTTCAGACGATCAAACTACTCTGAGCTACGAGAGGAAATTCAAAACAATAGCAAAGAAGTTAAAAACTTTGAAAAAAAATTAGAAGAATGGATAACTAGAATAACCAATGGAGAGAAGGGCTTAAAGGAGATGATGGAGCTGAAAGCCAAGTTTCGAGAACTACGCGAAGAATGCAGAAGCCTCAGTAGCAGATGCGATCAACTGGAAGAAAGGGTATCGCTGATAGAAGATGAAATGAATGAAATGAAGAGAGAAGGGAAGTTTAGAGAAAAAAGAATAAAAAGAAATGAACAAAGCCTCCAAGAAATTTGGGACTATGTGAAAAGACCAAACCTACGTCTGATTGGTGTACCTGAAAATGACGGGGAGAATGGAACCAAGTTGGAAAACACTCTGCAAGATATTATCCAGGAGAACTTCCCCAATCTAGCAAGGCAGGCCAGCATTCAGATTCAGGAAATACAGAGAACGCCACAAAGATACTCCTCGAGAAGGGCAACTCCAAGACACATAATTGTCAGATTCACCAAAGTTGAAATGAAGGAAAAAATGTTAAGGGCAGCCAGAGAGAAAGGTCGGGTTACCAACAAAGGGAAGCCCATCAGACTAACAGCTGATCTCTCAGCAGAAACTCTACAAGCCAGAAGAGAGTGGGGGCCGATATTCAACATTCTTAAAGAAAAGAATTTTCAACCCAGAATTTCCTATCCCGCCAAACTAAGCTTCATAAGTGAAGGAGAAATAAAATACTTTACAGACAAGCAAACGCTGAGTGATTTTGTCACCACCAGGCCTGCCCTAAAAGAGCTCCTGAAGGAAGCACTAAACATGGAAAGGAACAACCGGTACCAGCCCCTGCAAAAACATGCCAAACTGTAATGACCATCGAGGCTAGGAAGAAACTATAGCAACTAACGAGCAAAATAACCAACTAACATCATAATGACAGGATCAGATTCACACATAACAATATTCACGTTAAATGTAAATGGGCTAAATGCTCCAATCAAAAGACACAGACTGGCAAACTGGATAAGGAGTCAGGACCCATCAGTGTGCTGTATTCAGGAAACCCATCTCACGTGCAGAGACACACATAGACTCAAAATAAAGGGATGGAGGAAGATCTATCAAGCAACTGGAAAACAAAAAAAGGCAGGGGTTGCAATCCTAGTCTCTGATAAAATAGACTTTAAACCAACAAAGATCAAAAGAGACAAAGAAGGCCATTACATAATGGTAAAGGGATTAATTCAACAAGAAGAGCTAACTATCCCAAATATATATGCACCCAACACAGGAGCACCCAGATTCATAAAGCAAGTCCTCAGTGACCTACAAAGGGACTTAAACTCCCACACAATAATAATGGGAGATTTTAACACCCCACTGTCAGCATTAGACAGATCAACGAGACAGAAAGTTAACAAGGATATCCAGGAATTGAACTCAGCTCTACATAAAGTGGACCTAATAGACATCTACAGAACTCTCCACCCCAAATCAACAGAATATACATTTTTTTCAGCACCACACCACACCTATTCCAAAATTGACCACATAGTTGGAAGTAAAGCTCTCCTCAGCAAATGTAAAAGAACAGAGATTATAACAAACTGTCTCTCAGACCACAGTGCAATCAAACTAGAACTCAGGATTAAGAAACTCAGTCAAAACCGCTCAACTACATGGAAACTGAACAACCTGCTCCTGAATGACTATTGGGTACATAATGAAATGAAGGCAGAAATAAAGATGTTCTTTGAAACCAACGAGAACAAAGACACAACATACCAGAATCTCTGAGACACATTCAAAGCAGTGTGTAGAGGAAAATTTATAGCACTAAATGCCCACAAGAGAAAGCAGGAAAGATCCAAAATTGACACCCTAACATCACAATTAAAAGAACTAGAAAAGCAAGAGCAAACACATTCAAAAGCTAGCAGAAGGCTAGAAATAACTAAAATCAGAGCAGAACTGAAGGAAATAGAGACACAAAAAACCCTTCAAAAAATTAATGAATCCAGGAGCTGGTTTTTTGAAAAGATCAACAAAATTGGTGGACCGCTAGCAAGACTAATAAAGAAGAAAAGAGAGAAGAATCAAATAGATGCAATAAAAAACGAAAAAGGGGATATCACCACCGATCCCACAGAAATACAATCTACCATCAGAGAATACTACAAACACCTCTATGCAAATAAACTAGAAAATCTGGAAGAAATGGATAAATTCCTCGACAAATACGCCCTCCCAAGACTAAACCAGGAAGAAGTTGAATCTCTGAATAGACCAATAACAGGTTCTGAAATTGTGGCAATAATCAATAGCTTACCAACCAAAAAGAGTCCAGGACCTGATGGATTCACAGCTGAATTCTACCAGAGGTACAAGGAGGAACTGGTACCATTCCTTCTGAAACTATTCCAATCGATAGAAAAAGAGGGAATCCTCCCTAACACATTTTACGAAGCCAGCATCATCCTGATACCAAAACCTGGCAGAGACATAACCAAAAAAGAGAATTTCAGACCAATATCCTTGATGAACATTGATGCAAAAATCCTCAATAAAATACTGGCAAACCGAATCCAGCAGCACATCAAAAAGCTTATCCACCATGATCAAGTGGGCTGCATCCCTGGGATGCAAGGCTGGTTCAACATACGCAAATCAATAAATGTAATCCAGCATATAAACAGAACCAAAGACAAAAACCACATGATTATCTCAATAGATGCAGAAAAGGCCTTTGACAAAATTCAACAACCCTTCATGCTAAAAACTCTCAATAAATTAGGTATTGATGGGACGTATCTCAAAATAATAAGAGCTATCTATGACAAACCCACAACCAATATCATACTGAATGGGCAAAAACTGGAAGCATTCCCTCTGAAAACTGGCACAAGACAGGGATGCCCTCTCTCACCGCTCCTATTCAACATAGTGCTGGAAGTTCTGGCCAGAGCAATCAGGCAGGAGAAGGAAATAAAGGGTATTCAATTAGGAAAAGAGGAAGTCAAATTGTCCCTGTTTGCAGATGACATGATTGTATATCTAGAAAACCCCATTGTCTCAGCCCAAAATCTCCTTAAGCTGATTAGCAACTTCAGCAAAGTCTCAGGATACAAAATTAATGTACAAAAATCACAAGCATTCTTGTACACCAATAACAGACAAACAGAGAGCCAAATCATGAGTGAACTCCCATTCACAATTGCTTCAAAGAGAATAAAATACCTAGGAATCCAACTTACAAGGGATGTGAAGGACCTCTTCAAGGAGAACTACAAACCACTGCTCAATGAAATAAAAGAGGATACAAACAAATGGAAGAACATTCCATGCTCATGGGTTGGAAGAATCAATATCGTGAAAATGGCCATACTGCCCAAGGTAATTTATAGATTCAATGCCATCCCCATGAAGCTACCAATGACTTTCTTCACAGAATTGGAAAAAACTACTTTAAAGTTCATATGGAACCAAAAAAGAGCCCGCATCGCCAAGTCAATCCTAAGCCAAAAGAACAAAGCTGGAGGCATCACGCTACCTGACTTTAAACTATACTACAAGGCTACAGTAACCAAAACAGCATGGTACTGGTACCACAACAGAGACATAGATCAATGGAACAGAACAGAGCCCTCAGAAATGATGCCGCATAGCTACAACTATCTGATCTTTGACAAACCTGACAAAAACAAGCAATGGGGAAAGGATTCCCTATTTAATAAATGGTGCTGGGAAAACTGGCTAGCCATATATAGAAAGCTGCAACTGGATCCCTTCCTTACACCTTATACCAAAATTAATTCAAGATGGATTAAAGACTTATATGTTAGACCTAAAACCATTAAAATCCTACAAGAAAACCTAGGCAATACCATTCAGGACATAGGCGTGGGCAAGGACTTCATGTCTAAAACACCAAAAGCAATGGCAACAAAAGCCAAAATCGACAAATGGGATCTCATTAAACTAAAGAGCTTCTGCACAGCAAAAGAAACTATCATCAGAGTGAACAGGCAACCTACACAATGGGAGAAAATTTTTGCAACCTACTCATCTGACAAAGGGCTAATATCCAGAATCTACAATGAACTCAAACAAATTTACAAGAAAAAAACAAACAACCCCATCAAAAAGTGGGCAGAGGACATGAGCAGACACTTCTCAAAAGAAGACATTTATGCAGCCAAAAAACACATGAAGAAATGCTCCTCATCACTGGCCATCAGAGAAATGCAAATCAAAACCACAGTGAGATAGCATCTCACACCAGTTAGAATGGCCATCATTAAAAAATCAGGAAACAACAGGTGCTGGAGAGGATGTGGAGAAATAGGAACACTTTTACACTGTTGGTGGGACTGTAAACTAGTTCAACCATTGTGGAAGTCAGTGTGGCGATTCCTCAGGGATCTAGAACTAGAAATACCATTTGACCCAGCCATCCCATTACTGGGTATATACCCAAAGGACTATAAATCATGCTGCTATAAAGACACATGTACACGTATGTTTATTGTGGCACTATTCACAATAGCAAAGAGTTGGAACCAACCCAAATGTCCAACAACGATAGACTGGATTAAGAAAATGTGGCACATATACACCATGGAATACTATGCAGGCATAAAAAATGATGAGTTCGTGTCCTTTGTAGGGACATGGATGAAACTGGAAAACATCATTCTCAGTAAACTATCGCAAGGACAAAAAACCAAACACCGCATGTTCTCACTCATAGGTGGGAATTGAACAATGAGAACTCATGGACACCGGAAGGGGAACATCACGCTCCGGGGACTGTTGTGGGGTGGGGGGAGGGGGGAGGGACAGCATTAGGCGATACACCTAATGCTAAATGACGAATTAATGGGTGCAGGAAATCAACATGGCACATGGATACATATGTAACAAACCTGCACATTGTGCACATGTACCCTAAAACCCTAAAGTATAATAAAAAAAAAAAAAAAAAAAAAAAAAGAAAAATGTTCAATAAACATCTCAATTTTTGCAAAAAAAAAAAAAAAAAAAATTGTAACTATTGTTGAGTTTATAACATAGATGTAATATGTATTACAATAATGGCACAAAGAGAGGATACAGGACAGTTTCTATATTTTACCAGAATTAAGTTGGTGTAAGTTTCAAATAGATTATGATTACTTAAAATTCATATTGTAATCCTTACATCAGTCACTAAGAAAGTAACTGAAATTATATATTAAAAATATTAACTGAGGGACTTCTGCAAAAGATAGACAGGGACTACATTTACTCTGCTGCCTAAAATAACCAAGAAAAAACCCACTCAGACAAAATATGTGAAATGATGATTCTGAAGATGTAGGACACATGAAGGAGAAATTATAAGGGAATATGAGAAACCTTTAAGAATAATGGATATGTTGATTACCCTGCTTGTCATGATTGTTTCACATGTATGTACATATTTTCAGTCTTACCAAGCTGTACACTTTAAATACATGGCATATATTATCTGTCAATAATATCTAAATAAAACTGTTGAAACCATTTCTGTAAATCATGGGTCCATGAACTTAAAACATACACATGTGTAATATACAGAATTTTTTGGAAGAGGGGTTATAGAAGTAACTCATTTTAACCTGGAATTCTCCTTCTGGAATAATTCTCTAGATTTGGAAGCAATGTGGAAAATATTTTAAAAATAGATTATTTGAAAGTTGCAAAAAAGTAGATTCAGTTTTTCTGGCCGTAAGTTTACCCTTTAAATTTAAGAATATGTTGAAAAATATCACAGAATACAATTTGAAAATAAAAACTATGTAATAACTCCACTGGCTTTGTAAAAAATAAACTTCTCTCAGACTCATGTAATCTCCTTTTTCAACAGAATAATATATGCAGGAAGAAGGAAGGGCTGACCTATTGTAAAATATTTCAGGTAAGAGTTTGTACTGGCTATGGTAGTTGAGGTTGGGGAGTAGTTTCAAGAAGGATATGAAGAAAAAGAATTTCCATGACTTAGTAACTAATGATAGTTCCAGTGGTCAAATAGAAGGAATCAAAAGTTTCTGACATTTCTATCTTGGATGACTGAGCAGGTGTGTTGTCATGAGATGAGATGATGATTAGAGGAACAGGGGTTGGAGAGGGGAAAGGGGATGATTTGGTCTTAAGCATAATAGAGATTTTCTTTTGCATTACGTATTTGAGAAATATATAAGCACCGGTTTCTCATGTCTCTCCCCTGAAGCTGTTCATTCATTGAAAAATCTCTTTACGCATTAAAGCATGTTATGCCACATCCTGAAAATAGTATTCTCTTCTATAGCAATCATGGAAGTTGAACTCAAGAATGAATTGTCTGGAGGCTTTAGGAATCAATCAGTTAGCATATATTTACTAAGAACTTTTCTATGCTGGAAATAGTGCCAGTTTCAGAACAATGAACAAGATAGATAATGTTGCTACCTTCATGGGCCCTTTTCTTGGGGACATGGAAACTGCAGAAGCATTATTCTGAATGTCAGAATGGAACATTTCACCCCTTGTTTTTACAGTCACTGTTAGAAATGGAGACTAGTTTGGAGGCAAGAGCCAGGAATACAGAATTGAGGCACTTCCTGTGGTCAAGAATTTAACTCACTGGGGCATATGACAGCTCTGATTCTACTTCACTCAGCCTTAAAGTTTGCTTCATTAAACTCAGGAAAATGTCTAGATTTCCTAATTACAGAAAGCAGGAGAGAGTATGTGGAAATTCTGGGTACATTGAGCCTATTCTTTAGAAGCAAATTATGGCATAAGTTCTACCACAAAACCAGGCTATAGTTACAACAATTACAGTGACAGTTCTTTGAAAGGCAGAATAAATGTGGTATTCTTTGGTTCTCTGCAATAGGATCTCCCTCCACATTACAGACTTGATATTTGTTTGGTATGAATGGTATTGATGTTAAACTTGTGCTAGAAAACCAACTTGAATTTGTGAGATACCCAGTTCTAAAGTGGCCTTTTCCTGAGGCCTTCTTGAATTTCATGTAGTAAACATTCACTCATGCTTCTTATTCTCGTGGGAGAAAGGTGATGGTATCATTAAAAATAATACAATACTTATTGCTCTATTAGTAGATTTAATAGCACTGGCGGGAATTATTACAACATTTCTTTTGCATATTTTTGACTCAATAATTTAAAAAGTAAACCATTAAATTGCTTTAAATAGATTTAATCTAGAATTTAAATTAGGTAAAGCAGGCTTTAATTATTAAGCGATAACTAATTATTTCAAAGATATTTTGGTTGCTTTAAGAATCGTTGCATATGATTACCAAAAATTAGTCAGCCCACACTAAATCTTGAAAACAATATATTAGCTTCGAGTTTATCAATGCTTTTTACAGCTGCCCTGAATTTAAAGGTATTTAAATAAATGAGATTCTTTTGAAGATTTGAATACTTCAAAACCGTAGTGATATTTGGCAGCAGTGAGTGGGTCACATATATGTATTATTTTGAGAGTTAATTTAGGGTAAGCTTTGAGATTTAGGTCACAAGTTTGAACCACAGTCACTTTCATAATGACCAATGTTTAATACCATCTGAGAACTACTTGTTGGCTCTTGAAATGATTGAATGGTCTCAAAGTAACTTTTATAATTATTTCTCACCTATTTTTTAAGTAAAATATTCTATCTGAAAATTGTTCAAGGCTGACTTAATTTTTCTCACTCTCTAAAGATCACAACTGTAACTTATAGAAAGACAGAAGAAATAAGAATGATTTATTTCTTACCTGAGAAAGAAATGTAAATAGAAATGTTATTTAGCCCAACTTTTAAAGTTTGATATTTTATTGTGTTGTCCTTTGCTTTTAGTTAGAGAGAGGTCATATTAATAAAATCTAATTAGGGAAATACACCTAATTTTTTTTCAGTAAATGTTATCATTTTGTTATGGTTTGGATGTGTGTCCCCTGCAAATCTTCTGTGGAAATGTGATCCCTAATGTTGGAGATAGGGACTAGTAGGAGGTGTTTGGGTCATGGGGGCAGATCCCTCATGAATGGCTTGGTCCTGTCCTCATGGTAATGAGTTAGTTCTCACTCTATTAGTTTATAAGAGAGCTGGCTGTTTAAAAACGAGCCTGACACCTCTCTTCCTTGCTCCCTCCCACCATGTAATATGCTGGTTCCTCCTTTACCTTCTGCCATGATAAGTTTCCTGAGGCCCTCACCCAAAACAGATGCTGACACACACTTCCTATACAGCCTGCAGAACCATAAGCCAAAATAAACCTCTTTATAAATTACCTAGTCTGAGGTATTCCTTTATAGCAATGCAAACAGACCTGTACATATTTCATCCCAGGCTCTTTGAAATTTGGAGATCTAAGGGTGCATGTGTATAGCCAAGAAATCTTTTAAAGCTTTGCCTATTATTTGAACCACAGTTGGCACCTGAGTAATTTGAGACTTAATAATTATTGACAGAGGCTGGGCACGGTGGCTCACACCTGTAATCTCAGCCCTTTTGGGAGGCTGAGGTGGGTGAATCACTTGAGATCAGGAGTTTGAGACCAGCCTGGCCAACATAGTGAAACCTGTCTCTACTAAAAATACAAAACAATTAGCCAGGCGTGGTGGTGCATGCTTGTAATTCCTTCATGGGCCCTTTTCCTGGGGCTACACAGGAGGCTGAGGCAGGAAGATCACTTGAACCAGAGAGGTGGAGGTTGCAGTAAGCTGAGACTGCGCCATTGCACTGCAGCCTGGGCGACAGAGCGAGACTCCATTTCAAAAAAAACAAAAAACAAAAAACAACAACAAACAAACAAAAAAGAACTGTTGACAGAAAAAAATAAATCTTTGGGCATAGCTACACCAAGTAGGGTAGCCACTTATGGCTACACAGGTTGTTCACAGAATAATTCCAGGGAGAGCCATTCATACAGACTAAGAATGGCACTCCTTTCTTAGAGTTGTTCATTGCTGTCAAATGTTCAGCTTCCACAAAGATATACCCAGTAACTCGTAGAAGTTTTCATTTTAGATTTTGTTTCATTTCTGTTTATTTTTCTACACCTTATTCAGAGAGTCAGAATCCTTTTACTTAGCATTATCAAACAATAATTATTTGCATCCCCATTGCTTCATTAGATCTGAGTTTGGTTTTTCACACAATGCCTGAGGTAGTGAGAATACCTTTCCCCTGCCAAAGCACTCACGCACACATGAGCAGGAGTTCACTTGTGCGCACACACACACCTACCCCAAAGACAATGTTAGTGTTTCTGTAACAAACATTAACATTTAAATCAGTGCTTTATTCCTATAGAACTGTTTTGTTTTCTTCCTCCTATTCTTTTTCTCTCTTGGTGCCTAAGAAATTTATGACAACCGAATAGTTAAATATTGATTTGAAATCATTATATGTGTTATATGGACAAGGTCATAAAAATGGAATTTAAGAAATATTAACCTACGCTTAACCTTTTTTTCTTTTGATATGCTTACATTCCTAGTGTTTAAAGTTGCAGCTTCCCAAATTAGCGTATTACATTTCATCTGGAGTCTCTTTTGAAACTGTTGGTTTCTAAAGCTTCTTTTACAGATGTAATATTAAAATAATTTTATAATCGCATAATTCATTTGCCTTCAAGTAAGGAACTTTTGTGTGTACATTGAGTGATTATTTGTTTGTATGTGCAGTTACAAGAGATACAAACCTAGAGAAAAATGCATGAAATTCCTCATTGTCAATTTCAATCAGTTCTCAGAACTTGAAACCCATTCAGAGAGTCTATCTCTGCACTTTCCCACTGTCAATTTTCTGTATAAATTCCTCACATAAACTGTAAACTTGGTTGTTCTCATAATGATTGGTTTGGTCTTTCTGCTATAATTTTTGTTATTCCTTTTTCTATTTGTCTAGAGTTATAGGTAGCACTTTTCTTCTTGGATTTCCTGCCTATAAGTTAGAGGTTTACCTTTTGAGACTCAATAGAAATCACACTTGTATTCTTTTTCAATCCTTTTTAAATACATCCATACTCCTTTGCTGTTTTATGATTCATTCACCATTGCTTCCAATAGATATTGATGCAATTCAGCAAAACCACTCCCTTAGGTTTGCTGAGTTCATGTTTGGATTCATGCTTTTATCAACTGGGAGAGTTGACTGTAAATGCAGTGCTTGATCTATATGGAATGGCACCAGGCTTTCTGGAGAGTGCAGTTTCTAGAAATCATGTATGGTGTGTGGTTGACTAAGGCAAGTCAATAATATCACAACTTAAACATAAACAGCAGCATGAGCTCTGAAAAGGCATTATGACTGTAATTCATGTTAGTTATCATATTTAGTATATTATTACTATGAAATTTACTAGTACAGAATGTATTTGAGTGAAATTCACTGGCCAGACTTGATATCCCAATAACATAATGAGGGAAGAATTTGAGTAAATTAAGGAAAGATGTTCACATTAGAGCAGGAGTCCAGCTTGTAATCGCAGCTTCAGCCACAGCAGGACTTTCTTTCTAATCCTTTATCCCTCTGTCTCTTGAATATCCCTGTTACAAGCTAGTTGTTGGAGATAATTTAAGCTGTGGCAGCTGGATTTGTCTAAGTTGGGAAAACAGGCTAAATTGGGGAAAGCTGAAGGTTGTGCTTTTGCAAACCGTTGTCTCTCACAAAACTCTATCTCTATTACAGACATTTCTTTTAACTTATAATCCTTTATCTCCTATTGCCTCCAAGGTGGCTCTATGTGGATAAATGATGCCATCTCAAATTCAGAATGTCAAAAATAATTCACTGTGCTTTTTCTGCAATTGACTTTTCCTTGACTGCACTGTTTCTATTAATGATGTAATAATTGTTTTTCCCAGGAACTGAACATTAAAACCTCTCACATGTAACTCCTCTTTCTTTTTCAGTCATGATATCTAACCCCCTTCTACTGCATACTTCACATTTCTTTGCCAGTCAGTTCTTTATTTCTGGCCTTTAATACTTCTTACATGAAACTGTTCAGTAGTTAGATCAGGAATATCAGCGCTCACTCACCTATTTCCCTTACAATCCATAATATACAAGTAGGTACATTAACCTTCTTTACTAAAACATGGCTATTGTCATGGCACCTCCTTGTTCAAAAACATTTAAAAATTTACAATTGCCTACCAAATTAAGTGTTAGGTCTCTAGGCTTGCATTGTAGACCCCAAGATAAAACTGCAGCTTATCCTTCTAGTTATATATTACACTTCTTCCCTTTATTAACCATGTTTTCAGCTAAAACAGACACACTTGAGGGGCTGTGTGATTGGTTATGTGGGAACAATAAGGAGATGGATGGCGAGGAAATGGAGGGAGAAACTAGAGCCAGAATATAATCAAGTTTATATAATCACATGAGTTCGTTTTTATTCATCATCTACTAAATACAGGGCAGTATGTGTCAGTAAATGCTATGTGATAAGAGAATATAAAGGAATATAAGGTAGATTTTTCTGCCCATGAAGGAGTTATATTTTCACTAATAATATAAGATTGCATGAACTATTAAGCAATAATAAAACATTTAAATTGACAACAAGAAGACATGTCACAATGCAAAACATAATTGCTTGCCTGATGAATTTTACAATTTCTATACATTTTAAAGGACATAGAGATTAGACCGAGTGAGCTTTATGGAACAGATGGGATTTGAATGTTTCAGAGGCAGGGTATTTTGATTTGAGTGCAGGGTGATAATAGAGATTGGTAAGATAAAGCAGGAGAGGCAGGTAAGGGCTCCTCATGATAACTATGTATGGAGCAAGTGCTTTTCAGCTAGTTGCATGATCATGAAGGGGATCCAGAGTGGGAACCAGGCCCTGCCCTGTGGAGGAAGACCCAGGTGAGGTTAGTAGTTTGCCGAGGAGATATAATTAGGAATTCACGAGAGGAACTTAAAGCAGAAAGGTTAGAGGAAAGAACTGAAATCTGGACCTTGATATTTGCTTTTATATCCCGCATTGAATCGTTCTGTAAATTCCATTGACTCTTTCTTCAAAAGATGTACCCAAATACTTTCTCCCCTATTTCCTAGTCCAAGCCAGCAATATTTCTCACCTGGGCTATTGCAATAGAGCCAGTACGGCCTCTGTCCTTTATTCTCACCTCCACTTCTACTCCCACTAAGCCGTGGTCTGTTACCACACTTGGCAGCCTCAGTTTATTTTCAAAAAGAGAGATCATTCTACTCCAGAACCCTCAGGATGATTCCTCATCTCACTCAGAATAAAAGCCCAAGTCCTTACCAGGGTTCACTGGGCTCCACCAGATCTAGTCCCCAGTTACCTTCTTACCTATCTCATTTCCCACCAGTCTCTACCTTATTCACTCTCTGCCTGCCACATTGGTTCCTTGTTTCTTTTTGTTTGTTTGTTTGTTTGTTTGTTTTTGAGACAGAGTCTTGCTCTGTCGCCCAGGCTGGAGGGCAGTGGCACGATCTCAGCTCACTGCAAGCTCCGCCTCCAGGGTTCAAGCCATTCTCCTGCCTCAGCCTCCCAAGTAGTTGGGACTACAGGCACCCGCCACCATGCCCGGCTAATTTTTTTTATTTTTAGCAGTGATGGGGTTTCACCATGTTAGCCAGGATGGTCTCAATCTCCTGACCTCATGATCTGTCTGCCTTGGCCCCCAAAGCATGCTCCTCCTCAGGGCTTTGACATGTGGCTGCCTGCAGTGCTCTTCTGTCAGTTACCTGTTTGGCTCTTTCCCTCAATCCCTCAGATATTCCATGATCTTCCATCAGGGCTTCGTGTCCACCAGCCCATCACTTTCTACTCTCTTATCCTGCTTTAATTTCCCCCTCACAGCACTCATGTGTCTAACATGGTAAATATTTGTTCATTTGTTTATTAAGAACTCTTTGCAGTAATATAGAAAATTCATCAAGGCAGAGATTTGTTTTTCTCTACTGTATCCCAAGCACCTAGAACAGTGTCAGATACATATTAGGTGTCCAACAAATATTAAGTAAGCTGAGGGTAATACTATTGAAACAGATGAACTAGAAGAAATAACCCTGGAGCCATGATAACTTTCAAAGGAGTAAGAAGGTACAAATTAATTTAAAAATGTATTGAGTGTCATAAGTGCTCCAGGAACCATTCTAGATGTTGGGAATATAGTGTTCTGCTTTCATTCTCCCTGAAAGATACAGACCGTAAGCAAGTAAACAAATATAATTTACAGGAATTAGCCCTATGAAGAACATCTTAAAAATTACAAAACAATAGAAAGTGATTGTGGAGTGTGGGGCATTAGATGGGGCTAGTTAGGCATACCTTCTCTGAGGGGATAACATTTGAGCTAAGACTTGAATCATAACGTTCCAGCTAAGTGACTTTTAGGGCAACAGTGAGCCAATGTTTTAGAGTTCCCTTGTAGTGCCACCGTAGGGTAGTCTTTTCTCGCCATGAATGACCCTTGCCCATTCATGAGTATGCTAGCAGGGAGGGGCAGGGGAAGTGAGTACTCCTGCACTTTCCTCTTTTAATTTAATTTAATTTATTCATTCATTTATTTATTTTATGCTTTAAGTTCTGGGATACATGTGCAGAACGTGCAGGTTTGTTACATAGGTATACACGTGCCATGGTGGTTTGCTGCACCCATCAACCCATCATCTACATTAGGTATTTCTCCTAATGCTATCCCTCCCCTAGTGCCCCACACCCTGACAGGCCCTGGTGTGTGATGTTCCCCTCCCTGTGTCCATGTGTTCTCATTGTTCAACTCCCACTTATGATTGAGAACATGCAGTGTTTGGTTTTTTGATCCTGTGTTAGTTTGCTGAGAATGATGGTTTCCAGCTTCATCCATGTCCCAACAAAGGACATGAATTCATCTTTTTTATGGCTGTGTAGTATTCCATGATGTATATGTGCTACTTTTCTTTATCCAGTCTATTACTGATGGGCATTTGGGTTGGTACAAGTCTTTGCTATTGTATATGTGCCACATTTTCTCTATCCAGTCTATCATTGATGAGCATCTGGGTTGGTACCAAGTCTTTGCTATTGTGAATAGTGCTACAATAAACATACCTGTGCATGTGTCTTTATAGTAGCATGATTTATAATTCTTTGGGTATATACCCAATAATGGGATTGCTGGGTCAAATGGTATTTCTAGTTCTAGATCCTTGAGGAATCACCACACTGTCTTCCACAATAGTTGAAATAATTTACACTCCCACCAACAATGTGAAAGCATTTCTATTTCTCCACATCCTCTCCAGCATCCATTGTTTCCTGACTTTTTAATGATCGCCATTCTAACTGGCATGAGATGGTATCTCATTGTGGTTTTGATATGCATTTCTCTAATAACCAGTGATGATGAGCTTTTTTTCATATGTTTTTTGGCCACATAAATGTCTTCTCTTGAGAAGTATCTGTTCATATCCTTCACTCAATTTTTGATGGGGTTGTTTGTTTTTTCTTGTAAATTTGTTTAAGTTCCTTGTAGATTCTGGAGATTAGCCATTTGTCAGTGGATACATTGCAAAATCTTTCTCCCATTCTGTAGGTTGCCTGTTCACTCTGATGGTAGTTTCTTTTGCTGTGCGGAAGCTCTTTAGTTTAATTAGGTCCCATTTGTCAATTTTGAGTTTTGTTGCTATTGCTTTTGATGTTTTAGTCATGAAGTCTTTGTCAATGCCTATGTCCTGAATGGTATTGCCTAGGTTTTCTTCTAGGGTTTTTATGGTTTTAGGTCTTACATTTGAGTCTTTAATCTATCTTGAGTTAATTTTTGTATAAGGTGTAAGGAAGGGGTCCAGTTTCAGTTTTCTGCATATGGCTAGCCAGTTTTCCCAACACCATTTATTAAATAGGGAATCCTTTCCCCATTGCTTGTTTTTGTCAGGTTTGTCAAAGCTCAGGTGGTTGTAGATGTCTGGCATTACTTCTGAGGCCTTTGTTCTGCTCCATTGGTCTATATATCTGTTTTGGTACCAGTACCATGCTATTTTGGTTACTGTAGCCTTCTAGTATAGTTTGAAGTCAGGTAGCATGATGCCTCCAGCTTTGTTCTTTTTGCTTAGGATTGTCTGGGCTATATGGGCTCTTTTTTGGTTCCATATGAAATTTAAAGTAGTTTTTTCCAATTCTGTGAAGAAAGTCAATGATGGTAACTTGATGGGGATAGCACTGAATCTATAAATTAGTGTGGGCAGTATGGCCATTTTCACCATATTGGTTCTTCCTAGCCATAAGGATGGAATGCTTTTCCATTTGTTTGTGTTCTTTCTTATTTCCTTGAGCAGTGGTTTGTAGTTCTCCTTGAAGAGGTCCTTCCCATCCCTTGTAAGTTGTATTCCTAGGTATAGTTTATTATTACTTCAGAATCACAAGAAAGATCATAGGACTGCTGGAGTTTTCATGGAAAAGTCAAGGGAAGGATGACTTCTACTAACTAGGTTTAAAGAGATAGCAGGAGACAAAAATAATGATGATTTTAGGAATACCCTCCGTTAGCCCTATAAGCTCATTGTGCTGGTGAAAACTCTCTTTCCTTAGCAGAAGGTAAGCCGCAAGACAGCAGAATTCTTTACCATCTTACTCACCAGTTTCCATGGCTGCTGCATTTATGCAGATTGTATGCTACACAATGGCACCACAATTCAAGAGGATGTGATTAAAATCACAGACATCATAGACGTGCATGTTTATTGCCAAAATTATTCAGCAAAGGCAGTACAACACTATCTTTCAATAAAATCAGGATATACAATGATTTCCAAACAGATATAAGTAAAATATCTTAAGGAAGTGAATTCTTAAAAAATACCTCCCAAGCTAATGATGGCCTGATATCTAGAGCCTTGAAGATTTCCTGACATATAGTATATACTCAATAAATATTTGTGAATGAATGAATCCAAATTTCCTACTAATTACTTTTCTATAAATCTATGTATTAACGTGATGGCTAATATTTTTTAAAGCTCCAGAATTATTATATACCAATGAGGAAATTTGCAAAGTAGCTAGTAACATAATTAATACACAGAAATCAGTAGTCAGTAGACAAATGGAACAGATTAGAGACCCCGGAAATAAAGCCACACATCTACAGCCAAGTGATCTTCAACAAAGCCAACAAAAATAAACAATGGAGAAAGCATAGTCTATTCAATAAATTGTGCTGGGAAAACTGGCTAGCCATATGCAGAAGAGTAAAACTGGACTCCTACTTCTCACTGTATATAAAAATTAACTCAATATGGATTAAAGATTCAAGATGGATGTCACAATCTCAAATTATAAAAATCCTAGAAGAAAACATAGGAAGTACTCTTCTAGATATTGGCCTAGGCAAATAATTTATGACTAAGTTCTCAAAAGCAAATGCAATAAAAAGAGAAATTGACAAGTGGAACCTAATTAAACTAAAGAGCTTCTGCCCAGCAAAAGAAACTATCAGCAGTGTAAACGGACAACCTACAGAATGAGAGAAAATATCTTCAAAGTATACATCTGTAAAAGGACTAATATCCAGAATCTGTAAGGAACTTAAACAGATCCACAAGCAAAAACTAAATAACCCTATTACAAACTGGGCAAAGGACATGAACAGATACTTCTCAAAAGAAGATATATATGTAGTGGCCAGAAAATATATGAAAAAATGCTCAACATTACTAATCATCAGAGAAATACAAATTAAAACCACAATGAGATGCCATCTCACATCATTCAGAATGGTCATTATTAAAAAGTCAAAAAATAACAGATGCTGGTGAGGTTGCAGAGAAAAAGGAATGCTTATATACTCTTGGTGGAAATGCAAATTAGTTCAGCCACTGTGGAAAGCAATTTGGAGATTCCTCAGCATACTAAAAATAGAACTACCATTTGATCCAGGAATCCCATTACTGGTTATATACTCAAAGGAAAATAAATTGTTCTACCAAAAAGACACCTGTACTCATATGTTTATTACAGCACTATTCACAATAGCAAAGACGTGGAATCAACTCAGGTGCCCATCAGTGGTGGATTGAATAAAGAAGATGTGGTACGTATACATCACAGAATACTATGCAGCCATAAAAAAGATCAGCATCATGCTCTTTGCAGCAACATGGATGCAGCCGGAGGCCATTATCTTAAATAAATTAACACAGAAACAGAAAACCAAATAACTCATGTTCTCATTTATAAGTGGGGGCTAAACGTTGGGTACACAGGGACATAAAGATGGGAACAATAAATACTAGGGATTCCAAAAAAGGGGAGGGAGGGAAGAAGGGCAAGGGTTGAAAAACTACCTGTCTGGTACTATATTCACCACTTGGGTGATGGGATCATTAGAAACCAAAGTTTCAGCATTATGCATTATACCTGTGTTACAAACCTGCACATGTACCCCCTAAGACTAAAATTAAATAAAATTTAGAAAGAAAGACAATAAGCTTGGGAAATCTTCTCTGGAGGAAATGTAAAAGTTTAATTTTATGGATTGAATTGTGCTACTCCCACCCGCATTCATATGTTGAAGTCCTTATCCCAAGTACCTCAGACTATGACTTATTTGGAAATGGGGTCACTGAAGATTTAATTAGAGAAGATGAAGTTATACTGGATAGGGTGGACCCCTTATCCCGTATGACTGATGGCCTTACGAAAAGTGGAAATTTGGGGACAGACTTACAGAGAAGGAGAATGCCATGTGAAGATGAAGGCAGAGACTGAGGTCATGCTTCTACAAGCTAAGGAATGCCAAAGATTGCTAGCAAATCTCCAGAAGCTAGGAGAGAAGGATGGAACAGATTCTTTCTCAGAGTCATCAGAAGGAACCAACCTGTTAATACACTGGTTTCAGACTTCTAGTCTCCAGAACTGTGAAAGGATATGAGAAAATATATTTCCATTGTTTAAGCCAACCAGTTTGTGATACTTTGTTACAGCAGCCCTAGCAAACTAATGCAGTAATAATACATGATAGAGAGCGACTTTAGATTAAGGGGTCAGGGAAGGGCTCTTGGAGAAGTTGACATTTAGGTGAGACCGGAACAATGAGAAAAAAATCAGCCTTGGAAGGACCCTGGGACAGGTATTCATTCAGAGGGAACAAGAGCAATCACTTAGAGGAGGAGAGTTGGGAGTCTTGTGACTGGTGGACTGGATAAATGACATTTTTTTTCCTGAATAAACATTTATTGACAAGTATTTTGGAAGAGTTAACACAGACTCAAACAGTAACCATGTTACCCCCAGAGAGTAACTCGAACCTTTTAGTGTTTCTGTGATAGGTCAGCATATGTCTGTTTTGATAGTTCCACATACCCAAGTACATAGGACTGAATTCAGTAGTTGTTCTCTTAATAGTATGAAATTTCCATTCAGTATTAAAATGGCAATTTGAGGGATTTCTGTTTTCTACTTTTCAATTAATTGCTTTGTACAAATAGCAAGCACAGTGCCATGTGACTAAGACCTCTGCTAGTTATAGCTGGAAAGGAGCAAGTGAGATTATTGCAGTGTACAAGGGAACAGTCAAGAAATATGGAGGAGTTAAATCAGGGATCACTAAGAAGAATGAAGACCCAGGAGTAGAACTCACTTTTTCTAATCCCAGTTGCATGCAATTTCTGCTGGTCCTGCAACAGCCTCCTCCAGAATCTTCGTGGGCAGTGAATATATTTTTGTTGATGTGAGAACATCAAAACAGTGCCTTGCTTTGGAAAATATAAAGCAAAGGGGAAAAGGCAGTTTCTGGTAAGTGGAAGTAATTCTCGGCAGGCAAGTCTTATCCAGTTAGCGCTAAGGAATTTTGTTCATGTAGTGAGAATGAAAACACATTGAAACAAATAACCCAAGTTTTCCATAGCAGTTCCAGAAGACGAGGATATGGCTTGTTATTAATATTCTCCTCTTGATTGTTCCTTTCTGTTCTGCCCTGTGGCCCTACTCAAAGTGCCCTGTGGCCCTACTCAAGCAGTTGTTCATTAATCTCCAGACAGGGCTGGAGGAGCAATTGGAGGAGCCCAGCAGGCTGGACACGTGTGGAGCATTGGTGAGAAGCCCATGAACATGCCAGCCAAAGAGTGAGGCAGGCAAAGCTCCCCTTTCACGCCCTCTTTGTTTCCTTTTCTGCAGATGCCTCTTCTAAGAAGGAAATTTATTTTTAATGATGATTACCATGCATATTCACATGGAATTCTCACAACATACCTGGTACTTAAATATTTTTATGCCCAGTTTTCTGAATTGAACCTTGGGACTCATATACACAAGTGTATATAAGCCTTTTTTTTTGAGATGGAGTTTCACTCTTTTTGCCGAGGCTGGAATGCAGTGGTGCAATCTTGGCTCACTGCAACCTCTGCCTCCCGGGTTCAAGTGATTCTCCTGCCTCAGCCTCCTGAATAGCTGGAACTACAGGTGCCCACCACCACACCAGCAGAAATCCTACTTTATGGGGCATCATAAACTTAGTATAAAGTTTGTTGAAAACGTGGACTTTTTGATCCAGTCTGGTCTGGATTCACATTCCAGCCTCATCCCTTACTAGCTGTGGGAAATTGGGCAAGTTACTGAAAACTTTCTGTAGCTTGGCTGGGCGCGGTGCTTCACGCCTGTAATCCCCGCACTTTGGGAGGCCGAGGTGGGTGGATAATGAGGTCAGGAGTTCGAGACCAGCCTGGCCAACATAGTGAAACCCCATCTCTACTAAAAATACAAAAAAAAAAAAAAAACTAGCCAGGCATGGTGGCGGGCGCCTGAAGTCCCAGCTACTCAGGAAGCTGAGGCAGGAGAATGGCTGAACCCAGGAAGCGGAGGTTGCGGTGAGCTGAGATCGTGCCACTGTACTCCAGCCTGAGCGACAGAGCAAGACTCTGTCTCAAAAACAAAAAAACCACCTTTCTGTATCTCAGTTTTCCCATCTGTAAAATGGAGATAATAATACTAATAGTTCTTTTGCCCTAGGGTTTTTGGGAGGATTAAATGTATCACTATGTGTAGTGGTATTTGGAACACTGCCTGCCAAATGATGATGCAGTAGGAGGAGCATGAACTCAGGCCCATTTGACTTTAAGCCTCCAGTGCTGTTTGTACTATGCATAAGCTACTTCTCTTTTCAGAAGCCCAGCTTTTCTCATGACACCTGACTATTCTTCAGACATTTGCCTTCCTTCCCTCCCACCATAAGTTACCTTCCCTAAATGCCAGTTCTTCTGGAACTATCAGGTGTTTGGATTACTTAACCTGATGACTCACTGTAGGCTGAGATGTTACTGAGTGCTCCTGGCTTGATGGTGTGCTTTTTATTATGCTGATGGTTTGAATTGTGCAGGCTTGGAATAAGTTGTTTTAGAGGTTGAACAGCAACTGGTAGAGAGAGTGGACAGAGGATCCATGAACTGGGCAAGAGTTGGCTCTACTTTTCTATGTAAAGGGAAGACCAATGTAGGAAGTCCTGTCATTGCAGCAAATTCTAGATGACAGATCTTTGTGCCACCAGGCCTTTACTTAACTCTCAAATATCTCACCATTTGTTAAAGGCCTTCCTTACTTGTGTGTAGGCCAGCCAGATCTGGGGGCAGCAAGTCATCTGAATAAAAGCTTGTCACTCCAGAATCTTTGTGGAAACTGATTGACTATTTTGATAGTCTTTTTGTGACTGAAACCGTGTAACATTTTCATTCATAGGTTAACATATTTTGATGTTTGTTTTCTCGAGCTAAGCTGATTATTTATTTTAAAATTTATCTCAATCTATACCACAAGACCAGATGCTTGAACGATGGTTTGCCATATAAGCAACTTCTTATTCAAAAGTTTGTTTCTGCCTAAACCTTTTTAGGCTGGAGAAGATTTTGAAAGCAAACCCAGCCTGACCTCCTGATGGTGCAGAGGGTGCCCTGAAAGAAAAATTTTGGCAAGAATCAGAAAAGAAAACAAACCAATTTGGACTGTCTTCTACTGCTAAAAACTGAACTAAACTGAACTAAGAAGGGAGGTGGGCTAAAAGGCTGCACATCGTTTAAGAAAACAAAGCGTGTGTGTGTGTGTGTGTGTGTGTATGTATACACACTTTATTTCTGTTGACAGATGGGTCTTAGCTACCAAACTTGGAAGAAATGTAGGCAGTAAATCAGTTTTCCCATTTTATGACAGACTTTATCATGAAAGATGATTCTAAATGTAAACACAGTGGGTAAAATGCCACTTAGAGGGAATTTAATAAACATACTAATTTAGACCTCAGCAAGAGAGCACCTAAATATCAAGCATAATGATATACCAGAAATCAAATATTCAGGATATCTATTTTAATCTAAGAGGAAACAGAACTCTTTATCCTAATCTTGCTGTAAAGCCTTTGGCTTCCTAAAGTATGTGATCTTGTTAAATTAAAGGATTAAAGTGAATGCATCCTTACTTTGGTATGTACTTACAACTAAATAAATAACATGCTTGTTATGACTGCAAACAAAATGAATTAAGTGAAACAAGACAGACAGCATGGACTTGCTGATGTCTTTGTTTTTGACAGCCTCTAATCCTGGAAACAGGAAGATGTTGAGATGAATAAACATTCTTTGTCTTTGTGAGCTCCCAAGTGGTTAAATCTATGCCCAGAGTCATGCTAAGGAGTTCAGAAACTGTGACATCCAGAGACCTTGCATATGTATAAAGGAAATCTCTCCTTTCCATTGTCTTCTCTGTATCCTGCTTATCTGAAAATCCACTAATGCTTTAGTATTTGGGGCTCTCAAATAGAGTAAGGGGTGGGGGAGGGAGAAGAAAAATTCCTCGTGAGACTCTTTTGAAGAATTGTCCCCCTTGAATAGCGGTCCCAGTTTAGTCTCCATCAGCTGTCACTGAACCTTTCAAACAAAAAAAAAGACCCATTGCTTCCCATGAAACCTCATTTTCAGCAACATTTAGCCCAGGGGCCACAGATGTGTATCCCTTTTCTAAATGGAATGCTGTCCTGAGCCAAATATGTCAGCAGTTAAACAGCCCACAAACACACCACAAATATTTGTTTATTAGGAATCAAAATGTGAAGTGGGCTACAAAACTGAGGGCTAGATTATTAAGACCAGATTGAAAAGTGCTGTGGTGGTGCCTGGGTAAATATCACTAGTGGTACAATATTGAAAAGATTGGGAAGTCATCAACCAGCCCTTCAGAACTGAAACACATGATTTAACCACAAGCTGTACTTTATGAAATCTTAAACTGTAACACAAAGAGTGACCTAATTTAATCCATGTGGGCTACATGTTTGATGTCAACAGACTTTCCTTTTAAACAGTTCAGAGAATGCAACAGGGTCTTTAGTATTTAATAAAATCTGGACTGTTTCTTGCTAAGTCACTTATCTTGAGGGATTAATTATTTTTACATTATGATTGATATTCCATGGATTTTATGGGTTTTCCGTACCTTTTTAGGCATGTCCTTTTTGCAAGGGACAATTAACCATAAGTCTTAAAATGTTAGTCTCCCGCAGGTGTAATGGGTATGTAAGTAGGTCCTGAGGCAGACAGTGCTGCTCTTGCTGACGGGCTTGTAAGAGACACAGAATGAAGACAATAGTTGCTGTCAGAAGTAATATACATAATGCTTGCTTCATACAGAGGCTACTTGTGGACTTAACATGACAGATATGCACATATAGAAAAGTGCCTTCTAAACGACTCTTCTTAAAACAGTTTGATAATGCTTGTGGGCTGGAGCTTCCCCATAGTTTAGGTCCACGACATGTTTTTTGCCAGAGTTACATTCTGGCAACGTGATTATAAGTTGTTTCTTCTACTAGGTAGACATCTAGTTAGCTGTTGACCTTTTTTCTTTAACATTATGATCATTAGCCTTAAATATTCAAGATGAGCACATTTCACAAGTGTATATGAGCCTTTTTTTTTTCTTTTTTTTGAGATGGAGTTTCACTCTTTTTGCCGAGGCTGGAATGCAGTGGTGCAATCTTGGCTCACTGCAACCTCTGCCTCCTGGGTTCAAGTGATTTTCCTGCCTCAGCCTCCTGAGTAGCTGGGACTACAGGTGCCCACCACCACACCCAGCTAATTTTTGTATTTTTTTTTAGTAGAGATGGGGTTTCACCATGTTGGCCAGGATGGTCTCGATCTATTGACCTTGTGATCCTCCCACCTTGGCCTCCCAAAGTGCTGGGATTACAGGCATGAGCCACTGTGCCTGGCCCCTGTATGGGCCTTTTTAAAAGGTCCAGTGGGACTAAGATTTCTGGTATGTCTCAGTCCATCAATAATAGTTGAAAGTGATACAGTGTCTGCCTTCAAGTAGCCCTGAGGACCTCTAGGTTGATAAAAGCAGGGATAAAATAACTAGTTTCTTCTTCTTCTTTTTTTTTTTTTTAAAAAAAATAGGTAAACAGGGGAAAACTCAGGCCTGTGCCCCACCCATAGCCATGCTCAATCTTGTAGAACTTCGCTACTCAACCTGATGGTCTGTAGACCCCAGCATCGACATCACCAGAGGATTGGTTAGAAATGCAGACAGCTGCCCTTCCCAGACCCTACTGAATCAAAATCTGCATTTTAACAGAAATCCTAGGTGATTCATAGGCACAATTTAAGTTCAAGAGGCACTGCTTTAGAGGACTTTTGGGCGTGGTTTTAGGAGGCCGTAACTAGTTGGGCTGATCCTTTAAAAAGTACCAAAGAGAAGGAAAATTTTCTTTGTTGGATATTGTCTTTGTCTGTTTTGTGTTGCTCCAAAAGAATACCTGAGACTGGGTAATTTATAAAGAAAAGACGTTATTTAGCTCACATTTTTCCTAGCTGAGAAGTTCAAGGGCATGGCCTTGGCATCTGGTTAGGAATTTCATGCTTTCTCACAGCATGGTGGAGAAGGTCAAAGGGGAAGCAGAGAGGTGAAAAGGGGGGTAAACTTGAGGGGCATCCTGGCTTTATAGCACCCATTTTTAAGGGAACTCATTCATCCCCATGAGAACTAATCCGGTATTTTAGTAGTGAGAACACACTCACTGTACCATAAGAGCAGAACCAAGACATTCCTGAGGGATGCACCCCCATAATCCAAACACCTCCCACTAAGCTCACCTCCGAACACCTTCACACTGGGGATCAGATTTCAACATGAGATTTGGTGGGGATGAACCATCCATATCCAAGCCATTGTATCTGGATGTAACCCTGGAACATTAGAACAGATGAATTAGTATCAGGTGGTTTTGAGGTATTAAGCAAACTATATTTTGAATTAAATAGTATAGGATGGTGTCCAGTATTGAACATGAACAAGAAAAGCCACTTTTTTTTTTTATTCCTCTGAAAATGCCTGAGGCTGAGTACAGTAAGAAAGGAAGTAGGGTGGGCCCATTCTTGCTTCAGTTTTATTAAAGCTTTAAAGTTGAACTCTGCTTTTCAATTTTGAATTTGAACATTCAAATATTTTGGACCAGCAGAGATCTCATAATTTTAAGTTTTTCCTTTAAAAGAAAATAGATAGGAGGAGTTTTTTTTTCCCAGGGCCAGACCTTTAACATCTTTGGCTAATAGTATATAAAAACACACATTCTACATACTGGAGGAAATTTAATGTTCAAACCAAATTATAATATATTATTATTTGTATTCACTCTGATGTTTATCATGTATAATAAAAGGAAATGCATCCTCATCAGATATCTTTCATTTTTAACTTATCAAAAATAAATTCACAAAGTAAAACATTAAAGAAGTAAAAGAGGTATAAAATGAAAAAAACAAAAAGCCTTTTTTTTCCTACCACTTCAGGCTCCCCTTCCAATACTGAACAAATAATTATAGTTAACAATCTGTTTTCAGTATCTTTCCAGAGAAGTTTCAAAATTTTGCACACCCTCATCTTTCTCTCTGTCAATCTTTTTCTGATTTTAATGTTTTTAAAATTTGCACAATGGAATTTTATCATACAGATTTTATAGTACCTTGCTTTTTTCACATAATTTGTTTTGCAGAACTTCTGTGTCACCATCTACATATATGTGTCATTAAAAATTTTTTTATTTGGAAATAATTTCAAACTCACAGAAAAGTTGCAAGAATAAGAATGGTACATTATACCCTTGCCAAGATTCATGTATTTGATCACATTCTTCCCTATCTGATTTATGATTTGAGCTCTGTCATCTCATTCTTTTGTCTCCCACTTTGTTTCTTTGTCTTTCTCTTTCTCTCTCTTTGTGTGTGTGTGAATGCATGTGTGCATGTGTGTGTGTGTATATGGAAGGGTATATTTTTTTATCTGAATAATTTGAGAGTAAATTGCCTACATTATGGCACTTTGTCTCTAAATATTTCAGTGTATATTTTCTAAAAACAGGGAAATTCTCTTACATTGCCATTATATTATTATCAGCTTCAGTAAATTTGACATTGGTACAATACTTTATTATCTGTATTTCAGTTTTATCAATTGACCTAACAATGACTTTTTCTAGCATTTGTTTTCCTCCAGTATGAAATTAAGTGTAGAACCAGGTATTACATTGAGTTGCCATGCCTTTTTAGTTAGCTTTACATAGGAATATTGCCTTGGCCTTTCTTTGCTTCTCCTCTATCCCTACTCACACATTTTAAAATAGAAAATTCCTTCTTATGGATTTGTCTGATGTTTCCTTAGGATTATATTTAGAATCTGTACTCCTTGGGCTGGGTGTGATGGCTCACGCCTGTAATCCCAGCACTTTGGGAGGCCAAGGCGGGCGGATCATGAGGTCAGGAGATTGAGACCATCCTGGCTAATACGGTGAAACCCCGTCTCTACTAAAAATACAAAAAATTAGCTGCGCGTGGTGGTGGGCACCTGTAGTCCCAGCTACTCAGGAGGCTGAGGCAGGAGAATGGGGTGAACCCGGGAGGCAGAGCTTGCAGTGAGCCGAAATTGAGCCACTGCACTCTAGCCTGAGTGACAGAGCGAGACTCCGTCTCAAAAAAAAAAAAAAGAAAAAAGAATCTGTACTCCTTGCACTTATACTATGTAACTGACATGTCCTTTTCAAGACATTGCATCTGCAAACACGTGATGTCCTTATGTTAATTTTAATTATTCATCAAAGGGTTATCCATTTTTTCTACTATATGTTAATAGTTTCTACTTTCTCCCTTGCAATTAATAAGCATTCTGCCAGGAGATAATTTAAGGCGATACAATCCTGTTGCTCATTAAAATATCCCCCTCAGTTTAGCTTTCTTTGACCATTCTTGCCTGAAATAATCTTTAGTATGATAGTTGCAAAAGATGACCTTCTGTCTTCAACACTCACTCAACATTTATCTGTTACACTTGGCATTCTACTGTAATCAAGAGCCGTCCCTTCTCCCTTAATTAATTTGCATACTCTTTTTTCCCCCCTAACTGATTATAATTCACTATTGAACTTGGTTTGAACCTCCAATTTTCCTAGAATTGACTACTGAGTGATCTTTCAACTGACTCCTCTGTCCTTCTGTCATGTTCCAATCATTTTTTGTTTTGTTTTTGAGCACTTTTCTATTTTCTCATATAACAAGATGTTCTAGGATAATCTTGTATTTACTCCAGCCTTGGAATCAGCCACTTCCCAAAGAGCCCTGATATTTTTTAGTTAAGAATAATATTAGATAGCAAGTCTGAGAACTAGGTGTGCCTATTTCCACTGGGGTGCCTTCCATTCATGAGATGAATCCCACTTCGTTGTGATGTATAAAATAGACTTTATTTTTTAGTGCAGTTTTAGGTTCACAACAAAATTAAGTGGAAACTACAGAGAGTTCCCATATACCATAGCCCCCCAACCAGTCTCCTCTACTATCAATATCCAGCACCTGAGTGGTACATTTGTTACAATCAATGAACTTACATTGAGATATCATCATCATCCAAAGGCTTTAGTTCAAATTAGTGTTGTTCATTCTGTGGGCTTTGACAAAATGTACAGTGACATGTATCCACCACTACAGTATCATACAGAAGTTTCACTGCCCTAAAAAAATCTTCTGTGCTTTGTCTATTCATCCCTCCCTCTATTCTAACCCCTGACAACCACTTATCTTTTTATTGTCTCCATACTTTTCCCTTTTTGATAATGTCATATAGTTGGAATCATATAGTAGCTAGCCTTTTTCAGACTGGCTTATTTCACTTAGTAATATGCATTTAAAACTTCACCATGTCTTTTCATGGTGTTATTTCTTTTTAGTGCTGACTAATATTTCATTGTCTGGATGTACCATAGTTTGTTTATCCATGCACCAATTGAAGGACAGATAGGTTGCTTCCAACTTGCGGCAATTATGAATAAAGCTGTTAAAAACCTCTATGTGCAGGTTTTTGTGTGGACTTAGTTATGAACTGATTTGAGTAAATACCAAGGAGTGCAATTGCTGAATTGTATGGTAAGAGTATGTTTAGTTTTATAACAAATTGCCAAACTCTTTTCCAAAGTGGCTGTACCATTTTGCATTCCTACTAGCAGTGAATGAGAGTTCTTATTGCTCTGCATTCTTGCTAGCATTTGGTGTTAGTGTTTTGAATTTTGACCATTCCAAGGTATGCAGCGATATCTCATTGGTGTTTTAATTTGCAATTCTCCATTGACATAAGACATTTAGTATCCGTTTATATGCCTATTTGCCACCTGTGTATCTTTTTTGGTGAGATGTCTATTCATGTCTTTTGCTCATTTTTTATTCTGGTTGTCTATTTCCTTACTGTGGAGTATTATGAGGTTTTCTTTGTATGTTTTGGATAACAGCCCTTTATCATATGTGTCTTTTGCAAATATTTTCTTCTGTTGCTTGCCTTCTCATTCATTTAATATTATCCTATTTATAAAGTGCTGAGTTTTTTTTTTTTTTTTTGAAATGGAGTCTTGCTTTGTCGCCCAGGCTGGAGTGCAGTGGCACGGTCTCAGCTCACTGCAAGCTCTGCTGCCTGGGTTCATGCCATTCTCCTGCCTCAGCCTCTTGAGTAGCTGGGACTGCCGGCGCCTGCCACCATGTCCGGCTAATTTTTTGCATTTTTAGTAGAGACAGGGTTTCACCGTGTTAGCCAGGATGGTCTCAATGTCCTGACCTCGTGATCCGCCTGCCTCGGCCTTCCAAAGTGCTGGAATTACAGGCGTGAGACACCGCGCCCCGCCAAATTACTGAGTTTTATTTACTAATTATTTTTTAGAATGTTTGCACTTTTGTTCGTGAAGAATATTTATCTGTGGCTTTCTTCTCTTTTAATGTCTTTGGTTTGTTATTAGAGTAACACTTGCTTTATTAATGAGTTGGGAAGTGTACTGTCCTTTCTAGTATTATTTGTTCCTTAAATGTCTGGAGAATTCACTCATGAAACCATTTGGGCCTGGAGTTTTTTTTTTAAATTGTATTTTGAACACAGTTTTTAACTGTTAATACAACTTATTTAATAGATGTAGAACTATTCAGTTATCCATATAATTTTGGGTGAATTTATTTGATTGATGGTCTTTATTTATTTTTAATTTTATTGATTTCTGCTCTTATCTGTATAATTAACTTTCTTCTGCAGGTTTTGGATTTATTTTGCTGTTCTTTCTGTAGTTAAGGTGGAACTTTTGATTACTAATTTGAAATTTTTTAATATAAAAATTTAATGTTGGGAGGCTGAGGTGGGTGGATCACGAGGTCAAGATATTGAGAGCATCCTGGCCAACGTGGTGAAACCCCATCTCTACTAAAAATACAAAAAATTAGCTGGATGTGGTGGCACGTGCCTGTAGTCACAGCTACTCGGGAGGCTGAGGCAGAAGAATCTCTTGAACCCAGGAGGCAGAGGTTGCAGTGAGCTGAGATCTCACCATTGCACTCCAATCTGACGACAGAGCAAGACTCTGTCTCAAAAAAAAAAAATTAATGTTGTAAATTTTCCTGTGAGTACTGTTTTAGCTACATCCACAAATTTTGACATATTATACTCTCATTTTGATTTCATTTCAAAATATTTTTTAAAGTTGCTTTGATAGTTCCTTTTTGATCCAAATTTAGTAATATATATTTTTGATCTAAAAGTATATCATTTACTTTCCAAATGTTTGGAGATTTCCAAGTGTCTTTTTATTACTGACTTCTAGTTTAATTCAGTTATGGTATAACATACTTTATGTGATTTGTATTTGTTTTTAGTTTGGTAAGGTTTACTTTATGGTTCAAAATATGGTTTATCTCTGTCAATTTCCATATGCACTTGAAAAAAAAGTATGTTGTGCTTTTGCTTGATGTCATGTTCTATAAATATCAATTAGGTTAACTTGGTCATCTATATCCTTCCTGATTTTCTGCCACCTTATTCTATCAGTTACTGACAGGAATGTTGAAATCTCCAGTTGTAATGACGGATTTGTTCATTTCACCTTTTAGTTCTATTGTGTTTTGTTTCATGTATTTTGAAGCTCTGTTGTTATGTGTTTACAATTTAAGATTATGTCTTGTTAGATAATTGATCTCTTTGTTATTATATAATGTCTTTCTTTATTCCTGATTATATTTCTTGTTCTGATGTCTACTTTGTCCGATATTATTGTAGCTATTCCAGCTTTCTTTTAGCTAATGTTTGCATTACATATCTTTTTTATCCGTACTTTATCTATATCTTTATGTTTAAAGTGGATTACTTATAGACAGCATACAGATGAGTGTAGCTTTGAAATCTAATGACAATCTCTTTTAGTTGTTGTGTTTAGACTATTCACATTTAATGTGATTATTGGTATGGTTGGATTAAAATCTACTATCTTCAAAGCACTTTCTATTTGTTCCATCTGTTGTTTCTTTTTTGCTTTTTCCTCCTTCTCTTATGTTAAGTACACACTTTTTAGGATTCTATTTTATGTCCTGTATTGAATTTTTTTAAGCAATTAGGATTTACAATATATATTTCTAATTATTAGAATCTACCTTGGAATATTTTTAATGCCATTTCATGTATACTGTAAAGACCTTATAACAGCATAGACCCAACCTGTCCTTCCCATCCTTTGTGGTACTGTTATGGTACATTTTACTTCTACAAATGCTTTAAACAAACAATTCATTGCTACCAAGTTTTTGCTTTTCACATTTATCTTTCAGAACAATTAAAACAGAAAAAATGAATTTTACTTGCATTTATTTCAAGTATTCTTTATTTCTTTGTATATTGTATGTACGTGTATGTATATATACACATATATGTATATGTGTATACATACATGTATATATAAATACATATACACATATATGTATATGTGTATACATACATGTATATATAAATACATATACACATATATGTATATGTGTATACAGATATATGTATATATAAATACATATACACATATATGTATATGTGTATACAGATATATGTGTATATAAATACATATACACATATATGTATATGTGTATACAGATATATGTATATATAAATACATATACACATATATGTATATGTGTATACGTATATATATATATATATATAAATACATATACACACAGACACACACATTTCTATGTTGTATCATTCCTCTTTCTTTCTTTCTTTTTTTTTTTTAGGGGGAAGGTCTTCCTCTGTTGCCCAGGCTTCAGTGCAGTGGCACCATCATACCTCACAGCAGCCTTGAAGTCCTGGGCTTAACCTGTCTTTCCACCTCAGGCTCCTGAGTAGCTGGGACCACAGACACACACATTTGTTTTTTCTTTAATTTTTTTTTTAAGGATAGGTCAGCTGACAATAAATTTCTATAGTTTTTGTGTGCCTGTGAACATTTTTAGATTTTTATTTCTTTATTTTTGAAATTCATTTTTGCTGAGTATTGTATTTTGTTTTGACATTTTCATCTCTCAGTATTTTAGAGGTATTACTCTATTATCTTTGAGTTTGAATAATTTTTGAAGAAACATCTATCTTTTAAAATCGTTTTTCCTTCTAAAGTAATGTGCCTATTTTCTCTGGAGGCCTTGAAAGGTTTTTCTTTGTGTTTTGCTTTTAGGAATTTAAATATGATTTGCCTATGGTGTGTCTTTTGTTTTCTTTCGTGCATTTTTTTGTATCTGTGGTTTGGCATCTATCATTAATCTTGAAAAATTCTTGGTTATTATTTTTTCAATTATTTCCTCTGTCCCATTCACTGTCTTCTCCTTCTGGGATTCCAGTCATTTGACAGTGTCACATAGCTCTTGAATATTCTATTCTTTTTTTTTTCTTTCTGTTTTAATTTGGATAAATTTTTGACCCATTTTCTAGTTCACTGGTTCTTTCCTTGCCTGTGCCTAGTCTACTTATGAGCCTGTTGAAGGCATTCTTCTTCTCTGTTACTATGCTTTTGAGTTCCATTAGATTCTTTCTATACTTTTCATCTAGGTGCTAAAATTACCCATCTGATATTACATGTTGTCCACATATTCCATTAGAGCCTTTAACATATTAATCGGCTGGGCGTGGTGGCTCATGCTTGTAATCCCAGCACTTTGGGAGGCTGAGGCAGGCAGCTCACTGAGGTCAGGAATTCAAGACCAGTCTGTCCAACATGGTGAAACTCTGTCTCTACTAAAATTACAAAAATTAGTCGGGTGTGGTGGTGTGTGCCTGTAATCCCAGCAACTTGGGAGGCTGAGGCAGGAAAATTACTTGAACTTGGGAGGTGGAGGTTGCAGTGAGCTGAGATGGCTCCACTGCACTCCAGCCTGGGTGACAGAGTGACACTCCGTCTCAAAAAACAAAAACAAAAACAAGCCATATTAATCATAGTTATTTTAAATTGCATGTCAGACATTTAACATCTTTGTTTAATCTCACTCCAGTTGTGATGGTAACTTGTCTTTTGGGAGTGTGTTTCTTCTTGCTTTTCATACATTTTGTATTTTTGTTGTTGCTGTTGTTGAAAACTTAACATCTAGTGCAGAATGTTAGAGACTGAGGTAATTAATTTTTGTACTTGGAAATAGCCATACAATTTCCTTCAACTAAGCCTTTAGTACCAGGATTTGAGATAATCTAATTGGCAGTTGGGCTGGAATTGAGGTTTGCTGTTGCAATGATTACTCTGAGTGTAACATGAGCTTTATATTTGTTTAGGGATACCTTGTGTGTAGGATAGGAGTTGGTTTGAGAGAAGAAGTTTTTTTTCAATGATTGCTCTAACCTCAGCCTCAAGTCTTCCCTTTGTTCTGTGCCTCAGAGAGGTCTGTCTCTTGCATGCTGCTTGTGACTCAGTGCTGTTTAGCCAGGTAGTGGGGACTGAGGGGGCAGGGGGTTCTCCGTTGTTTTGTTCAGATCTCAGTCTTAGGCAGTCACTGTGTCCCTGTATCTTAGGAGTGTGGCCTTATCAGTTATCCTACCCTACCCCCAGTGATATTCTGAACTCTGCACATATTCCTGCTCTTCCCTTAGGGGTCCAGGTTTATTTCTTGTTCTCTTCTCCCCAGCCACAGTGGGCTTTAACAAATGTCCTAAGTGTGATGGCGTTTTTGCTCTTTTCCCCACAAATTGAAGCTTTCCTCCCCCCACTCCCCATAGGTAAGATGGGAGAGAAGGGTCTGGGTAAATTTCTTGCCCTTCCTCCAATGATTGCTGTTCTCCTTCCTCAGTTCTGCACCAGAAGGAAGACTTTTTCAGGACTCCCGATTGCTTCTGTGAATGTTCAGTTGGACTTGTAAGGGAAAAAAGTCCCCTGTGTTTGTTGCCACTTCAGGCTTCACCCTCCCATCAGTTTACTATTGGCCTCCACGAATTTGCCTCTGTCTCTACCTGAACTCTTGTTACTGGTGTTTGACTGCATCTTACCCAGGTAGGTTACTGTTCGTTTCTTGTGTCTCCCTGTATGTACCTCTTTCTCCCTGGATTCTGGGCCGGTTGGTTCCACTGTGACATTAGTATTCTAATAGATTCAAGAAAAATCGTGAATTTGCTGTTTCTCTATTTTTTTCATTGAAATGTTGACAGTGATGCTCTTCTTACCTTTTTACGTCTCTATGCTGAGATTAAAAGTCTGTTATTGTTTTAAAAATTATAGTAGTGGATATGTATTTTCAGGAAGAAATAAAATAAGACAGACTATGCATATTCCAGAGGCAACTTCCCGCTGTCAGTAGTAACAAAAAAAGAGATTGAGGAAAGCAAATAATGAGTAAAATACGGTCACATTCACATAGGATTACAGAGGGTTGGGTGTGATGTTCTGAAATACCAAAGAAAAATATATGCAGCACCAATTCTTCCTTTGAGAGCTATTTACAAAACTTCTTAGAAATCAGTGTTTTGCAACCATGTAGGGAGATGCCCAAAAGGAGGTATCACTGGCTGAGTCAGTATAATTTATGGATTCCAAACTTTTCTGCTTTATTACCTCTAAATTGTCATTAAAATCTAAATAATAAGTGATATTTATTTTTGTTCATTAAATGACTAATTTGTCCTTCAGAATCAAACATGGACACTTTAATAAAATGTTACTATAATTAAATATAATATTAATGTAGAGGGAGCCCAGGACATGGAGGCAATAGAAAGAAGAAAGGAAGATTCATTTGGAAATAACTGTTTTTAAAAACAAAAATACCTCTAGAACACTGAACAAATATGAGCCATTCTTAGCTAAGAACTGATGGATTAACCCAGGCAAAACAGTGAGACCTTGTCTCTACCGAAAAATAAAAAGTAAAAATAAAAAATAGCTTGGCACAGTGGTGTGCACCTGTAGACCCAGCTACTTGAGATGCTGAAGCAGGAGTACCACTTGAGCCCAGGAGCTCAAGGCTGCAGTGACCTGTGATTGTGCCTCTGTGCTTCAGCTTGGGTGACAGAGTGAGACTCTGTCTCTAAAACAAACAAACAACAACAAAACAAACTGGTGGATTGTTAGGACTGTTGGCTAGTGGAGAAAGAACTGGCTAGTGGAGAAAGAAGAGCCTGGAAACTGGAGCTTTCTTCTCTGTGTAACTTTTAGTAGATTAATTCATATTTCAAAATCTCATGTATTCTAAATATCAAAAGATCTGTAACATTCCTCCCGCAGTAATGATTGCTAGAGTATGGATACTGTCTCCTGATATCTAATGTCTTCTGAAAGCCTGCATGGATACCCATAATAAACTGTTGTCTACAATTTGTTATATGGCTTCACAGGCTACGCCTGATCCGTGCACTTTTCCTCATGTTTCACCTGGTTGTATACTAGGTATTTGCAGTTCTCAAATGTTCATGTTGTTGATTGATACAGGCTGTCCTGAAGTTAGACTCTAACCTCACCTGGAACTCAGCTGAAAGCTGAAATTTTTACAATTGTGCAGAGTTTTCCTCTAGTGATTGAAAGTATGGTGCAATTACTTCATTGCCTCATGTTTTGGGGATAAAGACTGTTGGAGCGCACAGGCTCATATGACACAGTTTCTAGATACTCAAATCTAACTTGTGGAATATTACAAAGAAATCTTATTTAAGTACTTTCAGAAGGAAAATGAAGTCTCTTTCCATGCCCTGAAACAAAGTAAAATGATCTTGACTAAAGAAACACAGGGACTGTGTTGTATTATCTGCAGACACAGAGGAAAATATTGGAGGCTACATAAGTTAAGTAGGTGTGAGCTGTTTGCCAAACTTGAGGGAAGTGAGTGCTCTCTGCAGAAAGAAGCATCATGGTAGAGAGGGAAAGAAGTCAGCTTTTCTGTAAGTACTCACGGTAGAGTCAGGAGCACCTGTCAGGGCAGCAGAACTGTAGCATCCTGACAGGTGTTAAAGGAAAGTTGGAGTCTTTGATTCATGGGACACAGTACTCAACTTTCAAAGCTTTTGTCCAGTTTATATAGAAATATGGGCTCCGTTGAAAGAAAAGCTGGAAAAGTGGCAACATTCTAGCCAGACTTGCAAAAGTTGTTATTTCATGTGTCTGTTTCATGTGTCTGTTGAGCAAGTTTTGGAGGTGCCATTGTGCTTAGTGTGAAGAAGTTATTATTGATTAGTAATGCTTACTGTGAGCCTAGAATGGAGACTCTGATCCCTGGCCCATTGAAGATCTCCAAGAGGGTTACATTTCATTATTGAAGCAAACTTGGGACATTGTTTATAAACCAACTAGGAATATAGTCTTCCCCCCTTATTCATGGTTTTGCTTCCTCTGGTTTCCATTACCAACAGTCCACTGTGGTCTGAAAATATTAAATGGAAAATTTCAGAAATAAACAATTCCTAAGTTTTAAATTGCCTGGTGTTCTGAGTAGTGTGATGAAATCTCCTTCCATCCTGCTCCATCCCACCCAGGATGTGAATCACCCCTCTGTCTGGTGTATCTGCGCTGAAGACCCTCCCTCCCTGTTACGCACTTAGTAGCCATCTCTGTTATCAAAGTGGCTGTCATGGTATCACAGTGCTTGCGTTCAAGTCACTTTTATTTTTCTTCATAATGGCCTCAAAGTGCAAGAGCAGTGATGCTGGCATGTTGTTAATGATTGTCCTACTTTATTATTAGTTATTGTTGTTAATCTTGGACAGTACCTTATTTATATTAAACTTTATCATAGGTATGTATAGGAAATAACATATTATAGAAAGGATTCAGTACTATCTGCCATTTCAGGCATCCACTAGGTATCTTGAAACATATCCTCTGTGGATAAGGGGCAACTACCATAAAAAAGTGTATTTTAAAAAATCTTAAATGCTCAGAGATTTTACCTGTCCCCCTGAAATTTTTCATGGCTCACGTTTGTTTTTATCTTCTTGCTGTCTAATTGAAAATTTTAAAAAACCCCTTTTTTCCACCACAACACAATTTAAAAATCTACTTTCCCTTTTTATTCTTCTGTAGACTTGAATGTAGAAAGCCTTTTAAAATGTGCATTTGTACAGGCTGCCCTATTTTTTAAGTTGCTGTACTAATTTGACTATAAGCTCTTTTATTTGCCTGAGTAATTTTAAGCTTTGCACCCACAGAGAAAAGGTGTTAACCAGATTCAGCAGAAAATAGCAGAGAGGACAGTAGAATGCTTGCCTTGCTGTCTTGATGTCCATTTGAGCCAGAAAATAGTGCTAGGGCCACACTGTTGTTTTGAAGATGCGAGGGAGATTTTTGTTTTAATTATTCAGGCCATTTCTTTGAGTAGTGGTGGCTTTCAGTGGTTAGGGACCTGAGGTTTTGAGATGATGTTGACATCTCAGAAATATTTTTACTGCCAAGAAAGCCAACTGTACAGTGGCATACAGAAATACCCTCAGACATCTCAATCCACCTTTTTTCATAGGAGGTTCTGTAGTGTTCATTCATTCTACCCCCTGCTTGCCACTGTCAGCTTCACCCATTTAACTCTTCATTTCCCTCATCATCCCTAATGGTCTATTTGCTTACTTTTGTTTCTGTGGACATTAGGTTCCCTCTTAATGGATGTTTACAATCTCCTAATTGCATATAGGCTGTTGGCCTGTCAGGAGATTTTTTGTGTGTGTGATATTTTTATTCAGTTGCCTGTCAATTTGTTTCCTTGCCTGTCAATTTCTATCCTTCAGCTTTTATTTTTTCTGTGATTCTTAAACTTTAGTGTACAAAAAAATTCATTAGGAATACTTGTTAAAATGCAGGTTTTTAGACCTTTTTTCTCAGAGATTCTAATTACTAGATGGGAGGCCCAAGAATCTGTACTTTTAACAAATCACACAAGTAATTCTGATACAATAGACCAGAGCTCCAGCATTAGACTTTGAGAAATACTGCTCTTTGATGTTTAAATTATTTTAGAAAACTTACATTTTATCTTTGTGGGTTTTTTTTTTTTTTGCTTAATACAAATAAAATCATTACAACAGCCTTAATTTTGTATAAAAACTCAAAGTGCAATATATGGACTGCATTCCGGCATTCCCATTCAAATGTACCACATTGCGTCTAAACCCCAAATACCAGTGCCTTCTGTTACCCCAACCCATGGTACACTAAGTTACTGGATGATCCTATTCCATGGCTGTGAATGGTTAAATCAAGTTTAAGCTCTGCCATTTTATTTGAAATCACTTTATTGTATGTGAAATTGTGCTTTTGAATCTCATTTCAAAAGTATTGTTTCTAAGCTTTAAATTAAATACCATTCAGAGCTATAAATAATAAGGAAAAGAATAGAATTTATTTCTAAAAGCTGCCCTTCTTGCCCTCACAAAATATTTATTTCCCTCATGAAAGTCCCAAGGGTTGGACAGGCCTAATTCAAGGCTAAAAGATAGCAGGGAGTAGCAAGTTTCCCAGTTACTGTGTGACCTCAGCCTGACAAATATTCACAGTGAAGAAAAATAGATGATTGGTAAGGGTATAGTCTAGTGGACAGAATTCTGAGTCAATAATCAAATCTCAGCTTTATTCTTGACATTATGATTAATCTCTTGAAAATAATTTTACTGCTGTTTGTTTTCCTTTCCGATTCACGAACAGAGCAAAGAAACACCTCTGGGTAGAATATGGCTCTCTGGGAATTTGATATCTAACAGAAAGATATCTGATAGCCAGAATGATAGTAGTAAAAATAGGCATAATTAGTTTAACAAAAAAATAAATTACCAGCACTAGTTGCCAATCTTGAAACTATTATATACATTTGTCTCTTAAAACTATATTATAGTTTAAAATATGTTTTAAACCATGTTTTGCACACATGATTATTTGAAGGGAAGCATAACACAAGGTCAAAAATTTAGATGCTGTATTTCTCATAAGTCTCTTAGAAGCAATTTTATTATGATAATACCAATGGGCTTCTGATTTTAAAAGGTGTTGAACTCAACATTTATTGATTCAGCATAATGAATTTATTGTAAAGTAAAACAGCAGTAGTGTGTCCCTGCACTCCAAATACCATTTTTGGGAAGCACTAGACTTGATCACAGAAATAAAAGAGGAAAGAGTGCTGTAAGTACCTGCAGTGTAACAACTTAAAGTGAGTAAATGACTGTAAATTAAGGAAATTAAGATAGATTAAGGAGAATATTAGAAGATTTTTATGTAATAGAACTGATACTCCCACTGTACTGTGTGTCACTCCATCTGATCTCCCACGGCACTTATCTCAAGGAGATTGTAATTATGTGTTTCTATGTCTTTCACTCTCATCAGACAGCAAGTTCTCTTGAGGCAGGCGCTATGCCTTAATTATCTGTACCTCGCAGCAACTAGTGCAATGCCTAGCATATAGCACACAGTCAGTGTGTATTGGTGGATAGATTGATGGGCACATGGAAGAGTGAATAGAACATTATACTGAGAGAATAAAATATACAACACAGATGGAAACATTAGATTCACATCAATAACTTTCTTCAAATTAAAAAAAATAAGAATTCTGAAAACCTTGCGTTTTGGAATCTGAGAGTAAAGGGTTTGAAATTTCCAGGAAAGCAAAGTATTGTCCAAGAGGTAGGTTTTCTCAAACCTGCGAGATGATTACTTTACTATCATCTCATTGCATGATAATTTGGCTGGTGGTAGATGTTAGTCTTAAAATAATTCTTCCTCGGAAATAGAAAGTTATTGCACCATATGTTGTTTTAGATGAGAAGTCTGATGGCAGTCTGATTTTCATTCCCTTGTAGGTTGTATTTTCTCTCTGGAAACTTTAAAGCTTTTGTCTTATTTTTAATGTTTGGAAATTTCACGGTGATGTGATGAAATGGATATCTTTTGTTGTGCTGGGCTTGACTGAAGAGTTGAGTCCTTAAATTCTGGGAACATATTTTGACTGAGTGCTTACTGATGTTCTCACTCATTTTCTTTGTACTCTTATTCTGTGACTCCTACCATTTAAATTTTAGACTCTTGGATTGCAAACTCTAATTTGTTTATATTTTCTCTTTTTTTAAGTCTTTTTGATCTACATCCTTAGTGATTTATTTTTACTATTCTTTAGCAGTCATATTCTTTATTTTAAAGCATTCTTTCTTCTTTCATGACTATTTCTTTTTCATAAACTACTAATCATCTTTTCCTAATGTGGGTTTTCAAATCTCTCCAAGGATGCAAATTCAACTTCTTATAAAAACCCTGAACTATCTTTAATTTATAAGTTGTCTTTTTCTGCTTCTTCTCTTTCTCTTTCTCTGTAAGAGCTTTCCTTATATGTCTATGTATCCGTGATTATCAGTTCATATTTAAGAGCGAGATGGTAAAAGATTATCAGCAGATTCAAATACATTGGCGAGAATATCTATATTCTCTTTAGAGTGAATGGTCTGGCAGAAGACTGGTGAATTGGGAGTCCTCCTTATGACTGAATGTGGAGGTCTCTTCTGCTGTCATCTGATATCTTTAGAGAAGGCCTACAACTTTTTGATGTTGAACTCAAAATTTATTCTGTATTGTGGGAATGGGCGGGATGGAGCTGTTGACAATTTCATATACAGACTTCCAATTAATCTTCTATTTCAACTCTGTATCTCACTGCTGTGCTCACTTACCCCTCCCTGACCACAGAGTATGTATATTGCTGAGTCCCAAGCCTCTTTCTGGTTCTTTTGGATCAATGGACAGTATTCTCCACTGGATCCCTCTTCATACATTATCCAGCATGTAGCTTCTCCTGTCCTCTTTCCCTATTCCTGGAACCTCTTTGATTATTCCACAACTTTGTTGAGAACTCTTATTTCACTATTGGCCCATCAATTTTGTTTACTTTTGAGGGTTTAACCTCATTTTTTTCTTTTATGATAATTTAAATGACTTTCAGGAAGGAAAAGATAAGCACTTATTATGTATTCAATATCTTTAATCAGTTATGGCAGCATTTTAAAATAAAAGTGCTTGATAAAATTTGGAAGCACTACGTACTGTGAAGAGTTCTCCATTTGGAGATTCATAAAGTTCATTAGCATAGTAGTAAGGAGAAGTCCTGCCAGAAATAAACATGTAAAACCACAGTTATCCCAATGTTTCCTGAACTTATTTTTACCATGGAATGCTATTTTATGAAGAAAACCTACTAAAACCTGCTATATACAGCATTCCACAAATTATAACTTAAGAAATAATACTCTAGAATACCAGTTACAGATAAGAAATGATAAAATATAATTCAAATAACCAGAAAAATATAATTTTAGAGTTAGAAGCAAGGGCACACTCCCCTCCGTATTTTTCTTCTTTCTAAAAGATGGGAAAGCTAAGTTTTATAAAGTATCTTACTTTGTTCTGCCTGTATGGGTCTCTTTTCTCTGAACAAGATCACGCTGTGATTATTTGACAGCAATGACCTTTAAGCTGTAGGACGTCATCAGATTGAACCTGTTAATACCTACCATTGCACTGTTAGGTGTGATCATCCTGCTCTCTACCTGAAGGTGGGGCTCTTCACCCAAAGGAACTATCTCAGAACCCCAGAGCAGGTGTAGAGTGAGCTCACTTGGCAATGGGGCAGATAGCAAGAAGTTCTGTTCTCGGCTTACCTTCCAACCCTACAAGGTCACCATATAATGGCTTAGGTTGGTTTTGGAGAGTAGTATTTCCACCTGTGATTATCAGTTATCTTTGTTTTTCTTTTTTTTTTTTTTATATTTTATTTATTTTTTTTTATTATACTTTAGGGTTTTAGGGTACATGTGCACAATGTGCAGGTTTGTTACATATGTATCCATGTGCCATGTTGATTTCCTGCACCCATTAACTCGTCATTTAGCATTAGGTGTATCTCCTAATGCTGTCCCTCCCCCCTCCCCCCACCCCACAACAGTCCCCGGAGCGTGATGTTCCCCTTCCTGTGTCCATGAGTTCTCATTGTTCAATTCCCACCTATGAGTGAGAACATGCGGTGTTTGGTTTTTTGTCCTTGCGATAGTTTACTGAGAATGATGTTTTCCAGTTTCATCCATGTCCCTACAAAGGACACGAACTCATCATTTTTTATGGCTGCATAGTATTCCATGGTGTATATGTGCCACATTTTCTTAATCCAGTCTATCGTTGTTGGACATTTGGGTTGGTTCCAACTCTTTGCTATTGTGAATAGTGCCGCAATAAACATACGTGTGCATGTGTCTTTATAGCAGCATGATTTATAGTCCTTTGGGTATATACCCAAGAAACAGGAGCAATGGAAGGAGTAGGAGGAGGAGAAGAAAAACAAAGTTATCTTTGTTTTTCTTCTCCTCCTCCTACTCCTTCCATTGCTCCTGTTTCTTCTCCTTTTCTTTTTCTCACTTCTTCTCTTTCTCCTTTCCTCCTCCTCTTCTGTACTCCTTTTCTAGCCACCTCTTACTCCTTTTTTTTTCAGTTTATTTGGGACACTGATGGAAAAATTTCTCATAATCTTTTATAGAAGCTTATAAAGCAAGCAAGATTTGTAAGGCAATGAAGTGCCATTTGATGGCGGGATTTGTAGGCGTTACATGTGGGTTTTCTCTTGGAAGGGACACAGAGATCTTGGCATACTTTGTTTAAGAACAATAGCCATTATCTATTAATTCCATGTGTGTTCTTTAAAAAAGAAAATCATTTTATGGGAGGAGTGGGACCTCAGGTTTTTATATGAAAAGTGGATTTCTCTGAGGCTCCCTTTTTACAGGGTCATAAAGCATGTTTGAATCCTAGTCAAGAAGTTCATCTAAGTTTCCTAAATCTCAGTCCAAGTTTCATCTTGTATTGCTTTTTGTATTTCTTAAATTTCTAGTAAATTAAAGCTATTTTTGTCCAAACTGCGCAAGCATTATGACTCCTGCTTTTTTTTTTTTAACTTAAGTTGAGTGTTAGGATAGTCTACTGCTTTGATCTCTTGGGGTTTTATATTTTCCAACATCCTGGAGATAAGTATCTTAATTGTGCATTCATTAATTCCTTCATTAAAATATTTATCAAGAAGATACTCTTCTAGGTGTTGGTATTATATCAATGAACAAAAAAAATCATAATCTCCTGACTTCAAGGAGTTTTCATTCTACAAAGTGGTGGTAGGGAGAGATACAATGAATAAGTATGCAAATTAATATGTAGTATAGTATTATAAGTTGATACATTTTAGGAAGAAAAATAGATAAGGATAAGGGAATGGAGAGTAATGGATATGCTGGAGAGTGATCACAGAGGTGACCTTTGACTGAGCTTGATTTAGTAGTTGTATAATGTTACTGAATGTGACTTGTATTTTGGGTAAGGTGGATAAGAAAGGTCTTTCCAGTAAAGTGGAATTTAAGCCGAGACTTGAATAAGGAGAGAGAATGAGCTATGCCAGTATCTGGAAGACAAGGATTCCAGGCAGAAGAAATAGCAAGTGTGAAGGCCCTGAGATCAGAATGTGCTTTGATATGTTTGAGGAGTAGTGAAGACACTGATTTGAACTGTAGTGGAATGTACTAAAAAGAGAATGGCAGAAGATGAGGCCAGAGAGGTGAAAAGGTTAAAGCTCATGTTGGGCATAGAAGGCTGAATGTGTGTATTTATCCAATGCCTACACTCCCATCGTGTCTAGGAAATAACTAACTTGCTTTTGATTTTATAGGCTTATAGGCAGAAGGGACTTGCCTTGTCTCAGATGAGACTTTGAACTGTGGCCTTTTGAGTTAATACTGAAATAAGTTAAGACTTTGGGGGACTGTTGGGAAGGCATGATTGTGTTTTGAAATGTAGGGACATGAGATTTGCGAAGGGCCAGGGGTGGAATGATATGGTTTGGCTGTGTCCCCACCCACATCTCATCTTTAATTGTAGCTCCCATAATTCCCACATGTCATGAGAGGGACCCAGGGGGAGGAAATTGAATCATGGGGGTGAGTCTTTCCTGTGCTATTCTCGTGATAGTGAATAAGTCATACGAGATCTGATGGTTTATAAAGCGGAGTTCCCCTGCACATGTGCTCTTGCCTGCCACCATGTAAGATGTCCCTTTGCTCTTCCTTCATCTTCTGCCATGATTGTAAGGCCTCCACAGCCAAGTGGAACTGTGAGTCCTCCAAACCTCTTTTCTTTATAAATTACCCAGTCTCGGGTATGTCTTTATAAGCAGCATGAGAACAGACTAATACAAATGGAAACATGTAACAAAATTTCAATATGTTTGCTATATATTTCTGTCAAAAATACAGATATAATTTGTTCTAGATATAGAAAATTAGCCCATATTGTCCAGGCCAGACTGACGTAAATTCATGTAGAGAATTTTTGTGGTTTTACTTTTGGAGCTGAGGCTAGGAGAGGAAGGAAACTCTTCTCATATGCTTATGTGTGACTCTATTAAACACTGGTGTACCTCATGTAGATAATTCTCAGCCAAAGGTGCACTCTGGATTATGGAAGAGGGTAAGGTATCTGTAGTTGTTAAGTTTCACCTTAGCTTATTCTGAAATGGCCTTGAAAATGTGCAGTGACTTTGTCTTGGCCATCGAAGATAGAAGTCTCTGATGCTACTCTATTTGAGAATTTGTTCACTTTATCTTGATGTCGGTTATATTGAAACAGTATTTGAATGATGTGGGGAAGGACACTTTTTTCTGTTTGTGGTTCTGGAGAGTATCTGTTGCATGCTCTTCAGGGAACAAGCCACACAGGTTTCATGTAAGAGGAACTTCAAGTGTTGTGAGAATGAGAGAAATGGAAAAGAAAGGTTCAGCAGTAATCAGACATATTTAAAAAAAACCCTCCATAGGATGACTGAGCAGAGTATCTATGTCTGTACCATAAAGTACAGTATGGTAGCATTTAAAATTTAAAATTTAAACTTTAAAATATTGTAATGTGTCACTTAAAATTGGGGTTACGTCTGACAAATGTGGTGTTAGGTGATTTCACCATTGTGTGAATATCATAGAGTGCACTTATACAAATCTAGATGGTATAGGCTACTACACACCTACGCTATCGTGGTGTAGCCTGATGCTCCTAGGCTACAAGCTTGTACAGCATGTTATTGTACTGAATACTGCAGGCAATTGTAACACAATTGTAAGTATTTGTGGTAAACATATCTAAACATAGAAAAGATACAGTAAAAGTATAGTATTATATCTTATGGGACAACCATCATATATATGATTGGTTATTGACCAAAGCATCATTATGCCATACACAAGTGTACAAGCAATTATTTTTTAATTATAAGAGTCATACACGTTTAAAGTAAAAAAAAAAAAATTCTGACTACTGTTAGCAGCCGTGAATTCATATGGGTCTGCAGCAACCTCAGTTCTTGCCTCCTCGGAAGAAAGAATTCGACTGAGGGGCCTAAGGCAGAGTGAGAGATGGAGGCAAGTTTTAGAGCAGGAGTGAAAGTTTATTAAAAAGCTTAAAGCAAGAACGAGAGGAAGTACAGTATGCTTGGAAGAGTGCCAAGCTGGCAGTTTGAGAGATCAAGTGCACCGTTTGGCAGTTGAGTTGGGGTTTTATACATTGGCATACTTCCGGGGTCTTGCATCCCTTCTCCTCAATGATTCTTCCCTTAGAGTGGGCTGTCCACATGTGCAGTGTGTTCACTGGAGTTGTACAGATGCTCAGTTGAGGTGTCCTTCTCTTGCCAGTCAAATGTTCCTGGAAGGTCATATACTAGTTAAACTCCACCATTTTGCCTCTTAGTGCACATGTTTGAGCCCACTCGCCCAACACCTAAGATATTTTGGGAAGCTGCTGATCACCAGTTTCAGGTTTTTTTCTATCTATTGGGAGACTGCCTTTCCCTGGCACTAGCTGTGACCAATTATTATTTTAGAGCGACAGTGTGACAACTGCCTGACCATCACCTGTTGGTTACCTGATATTCCTGGTGGGGTGGGGGCTATCCCCTACACTGCTTATGCCTGTCTAGCTACCTACAATAACACTATTAGATAAATGTAAGGTCAAAATAAAAATGCTGCTTCTAGGCTCACACCCTAAATAACAGTCTTACATTTCTTGTGTTTAGTTATGTTCAATACAAATATACCTCTATACCTAGTGGAGGATTATTTATCTCAGAGTCTGAATATTGAAAAGACCCTAAGTGGAATTAATAAAAGCTTTAAAATTTTTTTTTAAATGTACTGAAACCATCTTTGCAAAAATTATATCAGCGGAAAACGATGTCAGTGAAAGAGATCTGAGTTAACCTATTACCCATCCTGCCTTTCTCTTAATTATTTCTGGGCTATTTGGCTAAGCCAACTTTGGAAGACATTTAGCCTATAGTTTAAATTATCATAGGCCTTGCCCCAAACTCAACTGCTTTTGTAAAACTAGCAGGAGGCCTTCAGCCTTGTGGGAAGGGGAGGAGCCTGAGTGCTGCTAAGGTGCAGACATAAATGATTATCGGCCATTATTCCAGAGACTATAAGATATGCAACTTCTCCAATTACTCCTTCAAATAACATTACTATTGTAGAACCTAAGATTGGCCTTTTTCGAGATCTTTTTAGGTATTTTTTGCATGTCTGACACCCACCAACCTCACGCCTGTGGCCCCACTCAGAGGCAATTCAGCCCACGGGAGGACAGCTCCCATCCTCTATGATTTCATCTCCACCCCAACCAGTCAGCAGCAAGCACTCATTACCTGGTGACCCCCCACACCACCCCCAAATTGTCTTTGAAAAACCCCTTACCTACAAGCTCTGGACAAGATGATTTGAGGACAAACTCTATCTCCCGCATGGCATGGCCAGCTGGCCCCATGTCTATTAAACTCTTTCTCTTCTACAATACTGTAATCTGTTTTTATGCATCAGACAGGAAGAACCCCTTAGACAGTTATAATACTAGTTGAATGATGGAAGAATGTTAAGCTCATGTTTCTGTTACCTTATCATGGAGTAATCAGCTTAATCTAAATGATCCATTAGTGACATCAGAGCCACCCAAGCTATGAGATGCAGATCAAATGATATGCAACACAGGAGTTGGTTGCAGTTGTTACAAACAGGAGACGGAAATACTGGGTAGAAGAGGGTGGTTCCCTGACAAAGGCCCCACCCTCAAGCCTGAAGACTGACCTCATGGCCCTAAATGAGGACAGGCATTCCTGTTTTCATACCCAAAACATTGCCTTTTGGCCCACCACACCTCCTATTCTGCACCCATATACACCCTGAGCCCCAGGCTCCAGAAGAAGATCTGCGAGCTAGAGCAGCAGAGAGACAGTGGAACAACATGGCAGAGAAAGAGAGGAGCGTATTAGTCCATTTTCATGCTGCTGATAAAGACATACCCAAGACTGGGCAATTTACAAAAGAAAGAGGTTTAATTGGACTTACAGTTCCATGTGGGTGGGGAAACCTCACAATCATGGTGGAAGGCAAGGAGGAGCAAGTCATGCTTACATGGATGGCAGCTGGCAAAGAGAATGACAGCCAAGTGAAACAGGTTTCCCCTATGAAACCATCACATCTTGTGAGACTTATTCACTACCACAAGAACAGTATGGGAGCAATCGCCCCATGATTCAATTATCTTTCACTGGGTCCCTCCCACAACACATAGGAATTATGGGAGTACTATTCAAGATGAGATTTGGGTGGGGACACAGAGCCAAACCACATCAAGGAGGAATGTCTGAATGCTGAAAGGAGTCCAGCTGGGGGCATTCAGAGAGGGGTCGGGCCAATGGGTGGCCCAGCTCCAGGGAAAGATCATCTTCCCACTCCATCCCCCACCTCCAGCTCCCCATTCATCCTGCTGAAAGCCACCTCCACCACTCAATAAAACCTCACATTCATCCTTCAAGCCCATGTGTGACCCGAATTTTCTAGGACACTGGGCAAGAACTAGGGATACAGAAAGCTGTCACACTGGCCCTCTGCCTTTGTGAAAAGGCAGAGGGTCCATTGAGCTGGTTAACACTCAAGCTGTCTGTGGATGGCAAAGCTGAAAGAGCTTTGTAACAATGGGGTTGCAGGCACTCACTCGTAGACACTACTGCAGGGCCTGAGCCCAAAAGCACTCGCTCCAGGCTCTGCACCTGCCTGTCTGCATGCTTCCCCTCCTGCAAGGGGTTTGAGCAATGGGGTGACCGAACAGGTGAGCCATACCCCTGTTGCACGTCCTGCGAGGAGGATCAGGGAAGTCTCCCGTTTGCTCTAGCAGTCTTGCTCATGATGCGTGAGTTGCCATAGTTTTCAATTATTTGTGTATGTTGTTATGTAAGTCACATTCAGTAAATATATACTCACATTCAGTAAATATATATTCACATTCAGTAAATATATATTCAGTATATATTCAGTAAATATATATGAGCAGGGTTGCAATCTCTTTTCTGAAATCCTTAGGCCAGTTTTATGCTGGAATAAAGAATTTTTCAGAATTTTAGAAAGATAGTTTGGTACACTGTTAAAGGAAACCAGAGCCAAGCAGTGAAGTGGTAAAAACAGATTTTATTCAGGAACTAGTGCAATATGGGAAGAGAGTCCTCAGTCTAGAACTGAGCTTAATTCCAAATACTGCATAGACAAGTGGGAATTTATAACCAAGGAGCAAGGTGAAGGTTAGTGAATGGGAAACTCCTAAGAAGAAACATCAGGGTAAGGGGAGATTCTGGCTGAACTGACTTAATAGGATTCTTGCTGCAGGCAGGCCAGGGTGATCAGATACCAAGGCTGGGAATGAGGAATTTGATCAAATACTGAGAGTAATGTGGTATCAAGGATGGAGGATTCTTGCTAAACTGATTTAGCAAGACTCTTGCTAAAAAGGTGATGTTAAAAGGAGCATTGAAGACCAAAGGCCAGGGCCTGCTTGAGAAGAGGGTCCAGAGGAGGCCAAATAAAGTTCTGTCAAGAAGAGTCTTCATCAGCACACACCATATATTTTGTAATATCAGCAGGTTTGGTTTGCAATATCACTTAATAAAATACATTAATACCTCTTCAGTGAAATGTAGGAATAATCAGATTTTGCTGCCAACTGAATTATGAAAAACTTTCAATTTTCAGATCTGTTTGGATTTCAGAATTGGGAACTGGTGAAATATCCACTTTTAACTTCTTATAATAAAAAGAAAAATCAAGAGAACATATCTAAAAGATGTTGGCACTTGATCAAATCTTTCTTTTTTCCAAATAGTGTCTTCTTTTGGAGTTAAGAAATGTGGACTCCAGAAATATCATTGATTATAGGTCATATTTTAGCTATTTAGATCAGTTACTTTATGAATATACAAAATAGAAGATAAACACAAATGGGCGTATTAGGAAGCCTGTACTGAGCAAACCTCCCAGCCTGTAATGAGAGACCTTGGTGTAGTACAGAGGAGGGTCTTTTTAAATAACAGAATTTGGTTACGGTGTAGTAGGTTGGAGTATTATTTGGAAATAAAAGAAGTTTTTTACGTGAGGATTTTTGACTAAGAACACAAGTCCTTAATAGAGTAGTTTCCTAATCCATGCTTTTGTGGTTTCGACTGAGTGTGGTACATGTCTAAAGGGAATGTCTCATACAAAACTGAAGCTTGCTTTTATATTTCAAGTAGTTATTTAGATACCTGGTCTCTATTGTATGATCCTCTGATTTGAACATAGCTTGTCTTTCATTTTTATCCAGTTTCCATGACTCAAACCCTTATGTTAGGCCAGAATGTGGTAATAGAGGCAATTATGCCATTGAGGATGCAGCCCAGCCCTCAGATTAAGGTTTCACACCTGGGTATCATTATTCTTTCCCATATCAATTTATTATTTAAGGACTTATTATTTGAAAGCCCTTATAGCACATAAGCAATTAGGGTAGCTGAGAGTCTGTCTGTATTAAATGTATTTATTTTGCTTTCCTAGCTTTTTATGCCAGAATAATTAAATCTCCTTCTAGTGTGTCAGCAGCAGACTGTTTTGAAACTGACAGCACTCTTTCCTCCCCTCTTCAATAACAAAAAACCCACATAGACTGACAGATTAATAATAAACACAAAGAAAGGAAAGAGAAAACAGAACACATACTAGTTGAGAGGATATTTCTCCTTTCAGTCAGCACTGAAGTACTGAATATATCTGATTTTTTTAAGAAACAGATTTTTACATTCTTAGTGGTGCTACTGTTGACTGTGTAAGAAACAAGTTACTCTTTGGAAATGCATATTCAATGTGGCAAATTTGTACAATAGAGTATGTGAGTAATAAGGTATTATACTCAACATTTAAAATGACCTGTTTCATAGGACATTTTTGGGATAAGGAAATGGGTTGGCTTGACCTCAAGGGAATATTCATTTGCATGCACTTTGGATGCAGAGAATACTTTGCAAATTTTGAATATTACCATGTGGCTGTTGTAGCAGAATAGCTGGTCTCTTTTCTAAAGAGTATATTTGCATATGATAGTTTAACAGCTTTTCCCTTTTGTTCCTAGAAGATTAAGTCTCAGTCCTAGGAGAAAATAAATTAAGGGTGGTTCCTTACAATTTGAAAAAGTATAATTTGAAGATAAGAGGAAACTCTGAAAAGCAGCTTTTACATCCGAAGGCTCAGACTAAGAAGTACTGTTTTTCTCTGAATGTACCAGCATTGCTGTTCCTACTTTTTGGTGTGGTTGTGTCTCCAGAAGCCCTCTGAAGTCTAAATAACTCCTCAAAATCTTCTGCATCTATTGTTTGTCTACTTAGTGAAATCTAACCTTCAGCATTTCACTCTCTTGGTTCAGGGCGTTGACCCTTTGCTTAAAATTTAAATTTCCTTGGTGGGTTCATGGGAGAACACAGAGATAAGTGTTCTCTGAACAACAGTGGTGACCTTAAGATGCTATATGGAAAAAGAACACTGGACTTAAAGAAAAATTAGAAAACTGCATAGGTACTCTACCCTTGGAGGTTCTCAGTACTCATTAGCATCATTCAGTGGGAGAAAGAGTCTTCTAATTTTTTTTTCAGGTGTCTCGAACATTTGACCTCGGGATTTTTTTTTTTTTTTTCAGATAATACCTTTTAGGGTTCTTGGTACTAGTATCCGCTGGACTATACTTAGGGATATGCAATTTCCTGGATAAATACCTTAGAACTGTTTGTTGATTGCTTAAACATACTCATTTTATCTTCACAAGAAGAGAATTTCTTTGGGGCTCTTCATAGTGGTGGCTCCCATTAGACTGTAGCCAAAGTTAAAAAATTATTCATAACACTTGTTAAAGAATGGTAAGGCCGACTATTCAGGACCATCACCATAGGTGTAGGGACCTTTGCAGTAGGGTTTTGCAGTGTGGGAGAGAGATTAGGTTCAACTTGGAATAAACAATGGAAAAGTGGGAATTTATAGCCAAGGAGCTAGATAAGAGCCAGTGGATGGAAAACTACTAAGAGGAAACATCAGAAGTAAGGGAGAATTCTGGCTAACCTGACTTAACAAGACTCTGGCTGAAGACAAGCTAGGGCGATGAGATATCAGGAACCCAATCAGATATGGAGGGTGATTAGTACTGAGAGGGAGGACTTTGGCTAACCCAAAAAGTCCAGGATCTTTGCTAAAATTAGACAATTCAGAGAGGAACATGGAAGCCCCAAAGTCAGGGCCTAGTGAAAAAACAGTTCAGAGGAGCCTGAGTAGTATTTGGTCAAGGAGAGAATCTTTGTCACCAGCCAGGGACCATAGAATTCTCTTGTCTTGCTGCTGAGGAGCAAGTGGATAGGACACAGAGGAACTGGTGTGCTTCTTAAAGGTATTAGGTCAGCAATTAGGAAACTCACTGGCTGACATTTTTAGTTTTGCCTATACTTTGACAAATATTATATAGAAAACCTTCGCTAAGCTTCAGTCAGTATCTGTAATCTATATTCCACTGGAGCACCGCCAATTCTTTGTGATGACATTTGTTCTTTACCAAACTTTGTCTCCTTAAATATTCTGAAGGACAAAATGAAGTTTAGAAATACCATACAGAAATTAGAGGACTAAACTTTAAAAATCTCCATTAGGTTTTCCTGTGTAGATATTTGTGACTGTTCTTCTGCTAAATTTGATTGTTTTATTTCTCTGTTTTTTTTTTTCTTTTAAGTTTTGGAAAAGAAGCTAAGTGTCACATTGAAGCAATTTTCAGATTAATTAAAATAGAGAACACAGTAAGGTTCATCTATATTTTGTGCTTTGTTTGCAAAGCTTCTTAAAAATAATGTCTTTCACAGTTACTGCTAAATAGGCCTATAGTGGATGCAGCATCTTTCTACAATAGCAGATTAAACAATATTGTACTTTTGAATGAAATTAGGGAACTGAGGACTTGAATTGGCAACATAACAAAAGTCTGCTATCTCTGAGGGAATGTGTGCTATTGATTCTAACTAAAAATAATAATGGTACACTCAGAGACACCAGAATAGCTTAAAAAGCCACTGGGATGTGGTGGTAGTGGTGTAGATTATTCATGATTTAAAAAACAGAGTACAACATTTTGAAAACATTTCTTATATTTTGTTAACTATTTTAGTAGAAGACTGTTTTTGACAAGACTCTCGTACTCTGAACAAGTTATTTATTGTTTTATTAAAATATAATACACTTGTGGCTTGCTCCTGATGGGCCTTTTCCAAACAACAAAGTTATACCTAGAGAGTTCTGCCTAGCACACACCTGGGAATTAACTTCTGTTATTTCTTTAACTGGTAAAATTAGATTAAGTCATACATGTCGAATGAGAATCAAATGAGACATAGAATCAGATGAGTTGAATATGTGAATAGTGATATTCCCCTCTATTACTTCCAAATGAACGCAAGTAAGAATTTTAAGAAAAATAATGTTGGTCACATAAGGAGTGTTTGTTTTAGATCCAGGATATGTTTACAGGATGCCAGATATCTATGGAAATTTAAATATCTATGAATATTTGAAAAGTATTAGCTCCATTAGGACAGACATAGAGTCTGACTTTTCTCACTGTTATATTTCCAGCACACAGCACTGTCTTGTAGTTAGCACTCAGTAAATATTTATGGCATGGATAGGTGAATGAATAAATGAGTGGAATATTTGAATCCTTCTTTGGTTCTAATCCTAATTATTTGAGACTGTACAAACATAACAAGAGTATACTTTCAAACTGATTCATAGTTAATATGGGATACCTGGTGACCTAAGAAACAAACCTGACTTTCCTAACTGCTGAAGTCTCATTTAGGAAAAAAAAAATACAGGATGGCTGGCACGTACTTAAACTAAAAAAATTCTTCATTGTTGATCTGAAATTCAAATGTGAGTAGGCATCTGTGTTTTTTATTTGCTAATTCCTGGCAATTCTATAAAAACAAGAGTGACTTTGCTGGTGTCCGAAGTTAGTTTCTGTAGAAAACTCTCTCGGGGCCCCTTTCTGATCCCTTTGAATCACTCTGTCCACCCATCCTTCAGCTTTTCCAGACTTTGCTAGTAACTTCTTCCATCTTCAGTTTAGTCCAGATGATTGCCTTTGGGCTGGCTCTAGAGCCACCTTGTCCACAAGGGCAAGTTTTGCCCCCAGGATGAGGCTGAGTGTGGGGCTTGATCTGAAACTCCGTTCTTGCTTGGCGGCTTCTTCTCTATTCTGCTTTTCCCACTCCCTTATTGGCTTCTCCTGGGAGCACTTCCTTAATGAATCAACTACAGGTGCAGGATCTGCTTCTAGTATACCTGATCTAAGATGATTTTTTTTAGGCTATTTACCTCTAGGTAGAAAGAAGGTTTACCACCAAAAAAAACAAGCAACGTAAATCTTTAAAAACATTGTCACTTGAAAGAAGTCTTTCACTTTTCACTAAGCTTTAGATCATAAGCAAGTACTCTGTTTACCATGTGGTCCTAAAGAGTAGCAACAGAACTTCCTTCACCGAATGGGCTGTGGTAAGAACACAGTGGGCCACAGAAATTCTCTTTGCCATGGTAAAATCAGAACTACAGCCAAAATGGAATTGGGTTAACATGCTGAGGTTGCGGTATGGACTCTCCTGAGGATGAGAAATGCAATTATGTCAGGTAAGTTCATGTATGTAAAGTTTTCTCTGGTGTGTTGTTTCTACAAATAGCAAATATCCACTTTAGTCTTACCTTCTTTTTTTTTTCCTGGAGAGATTTGTGGATTGTGGTTGGGTCAGTCATCTTGTTCTCAGATTGAACCTGGATTGCCATCTAATTTATATGACCCAATGCATGTTGGCTGGGGATATTCCAATGGAGAACCGTTTCTTCATCATCTATTCCCGCAAATTACTCCAAAATTAGCAGCTTAAGACAACAGACTTTTATTATCTTGCACAATTTCTGATGGTCCGAAATCTGGCTCTTTATCTGGGTGTTTCTGACTTAGGGTCTTTCATGATGCTGCAGTCAGTCCTTCAGCAAGAGCAGCATTCTCTCAAGATTTGGCTGGGGTTGAGGGATCCACTTCCAGGCTCACTTACGTGGTTCATTGGGCTGCCCATGACATGACTCCCACTCCAGTGAGTGACCTGAGAGAGGGAGAGAGCTCGCACAGGAGGCACTGAAGACAGAAGCTGCAATCTTTTGTAATCTAATCTCACAAGTGACATACCATTACTTCTGCCATGTTCTATTCATTAAAATAGAATGAGTTACTAAGTCCAGCTCATACTAAAGGGGAGGAGAGTTAAGCTCCGCTTTTGAAGGGAGGAGTATCAGAGAATGTGTGGATATACTGTTTTTTTTTTTTTTTTTTTTTTTTTTTTTTTGAGATGGAGTCTAGCTCTGTTGCCAGGGCTGGAGTGCAGTGGCGTGATCTTGGCTCACTGCAATTTCCACCTCCCAGGTTTAAGGGATTCTCCTGCCTCAGCCTCCCAAGTAGCTGGAATTACAGGTGCCTGCCACCACGCCCAGCTAATTTTTGTATTTTTAGTAGAGATGGGGTTTCACTGTGTTGTCCAGGCTGGTCTCGAACTCCAGACCTCATGCTCTTGGCCTCCCAAAGTGCTGGGATTACAAGTGTGAGCCACCGCACCCAGCCATGGATATCTTTTAAAACCACCATAAGTGGTGTTCCCCAGAGTAGCAGTACTTGAATGGATTACTTTTATTCAGCAGATATTTAAAGAATACATTTATGTAGCATATATAAAGAGAGCACATATATGTAGAAATCTAGAAGCTTCAGATAAAAAGGATGAAGAAGACAAAGTTCCTACCATTAAGATACTGATGGCCCACTGGAAGAGTGAACCATTTATTATCACATTATTGCAGTGGAAAACCACTTTGTAGCAGAGGTTCTCAACCCTGGCTACAGAGTGGAATAGCTAGGGTGCTTTCTAAATATATGGATATCTGATCCCACCGAACAACACTTAGTAAAAATCTTTGTGGATGGGGTCTGGACATCAATACTTTTGAAAGTTATTCAGGTGATTATAATATGGAGCCAGTTGAAAATTGTTTTCCAGTTTAAAATTTGCTCAGCATTTACTGTGATTTGACTTAGTTTGAGTTCCTCCAGAAGCTGACCCTGTGACAAATATTTTAGTGGAGGTAATTTATTCTGAGGTAATCCTAGAAATTGTTCACAAAGGAATGGGGAAGTGAGACAGGGAAGGCAAGGAAGCCTATCCAGAATGCATTAGCAATCAGGTTACCACTGCGATGGGGAACTATGGAGACAGTGTAGATCACTCTTATTATTATTATTATTATTTTTTGAGATGGAGTCTCGCTATGTCGTCCAGGCTGGAGTGCAGTGGCACAATCTTGGCTCACTGCAACCTCACTTCCCAGGGTCAAGTGATTCTCCTGCCTCAGCCTCCTGAGTAGCTGGGATTACAGGTGCACGCCACCATGCCTGGCTAATTTTTGTATTTTTAGTAGAGACAGAATTTCACTCTGTTGGTCAGGCTGGTCTCAAACTCCTGACCTTGCGATCTGCCCACCTCGGCCTCCCAAAGTGCTGGGATTACAGGCATGAACCACCGCACCTGGCTGATCACCCTTTAGTATTATACTTAGCCTACCTCTCCCACTTCCAGGGGCAGGGGAGATAAGGTATTTGTTCATCATGTTCATTACTCAATGAGTATTCATTACGTCATGTTTATTACTCAATGACTGAGGCTGCTTCCCGGCAGAGTCACAGGTTCTTATAGCTGAAAGCAATCCAAGTCAGTCTGCAAGAATGTAAGAGCTGAGAGGATATCCGAAGGGCACTAAGAGTGTCTGCCATACTCCTTAATTTTTTAACTTGTAGGATGTATTTACTGCTTCCTTCTTTGAAAGGTATTTGGCTAGGCTAAATGAGATAATTAGCCTGTATAAATTTCCTAATACAATGACTAGGGGATAATAGGACATCAGTAAATGTTGGAGTGCTGAATAAGACCTTCTCTGTTACTTAGAAGTTTTCTTAAGCACGTGGATATGAAGATGATCATGTCACTAAGTCAAGTGAAGTAGTGATCCTATATAGCTCAAGGTAATTCCAGGAATTAAGCGAAATTTTAGCACTTATCACAGCGAATAACAGGGATACAGAGCTATGTCTGGGAGAGGATTTGAGCTTTGGATTTAGGCAAATCTGGGTCCAAAACTTGGCACTACTACTTATTAGCTGTTTGTCATTGGGGAAGCCACTTAACTGGTCGGATTCTTATTTATAAAGTGGAAATAATACCTACTTTACTAAAGAATTGCATCTGGAAAGATATAAAATAAAATCTGTAAAGAGTATAACACAGTGCTTAGTATAAGCATTTAGTTCCCCAGTGACCCCCATATTTTGTTTGGAATCATAGTAACATTAATTCCACTTTCTTACTAACTGCAAGCTCCCACCCATGGAGAAAATTCAGCAAGTTGCAGAGTTCTTTTACCAAAGTGTTTCTAAGAACCCCCAGAAAAGTATCTTAGTTGTGCCTGCCAGTAGTCTTATTGCTGTTATGGCCAGGCAAACAAGGGCTCCCAGACACTGGTCTTGATTTACCAGTACGTATCTGTTCCTGATTGTGTCAAACCTTCGGGATTAAACTCTGCTGACACTCCTTGAGTAGCGAAGCTGTACTCCTGCATAATAACAGTTATTAAGTTATTTACTGCGTTTCAGGCACTGTTGCGTTTTATGTAAAATTTAAAAATCTGATCTGCAGAACAAACAATGTTATTTTCTCCAATTAACTGATGTGCTTGAGGCCAGCAGTTTGAAGTGACAGTGAGCCATGATCATGCCACTGCACTTCAGCTTGGGTGACAGAGTGAGACCCTGTTTGAAAAACTAAATAAAATAATAAAAAATAATAATTTTAAAAAGTCCTGCTTGGTATTATCCATGATTTTTAGATCTGTGGTTTGGTGTCTGTCTTTACTTTGGAAAATTCTCCACTGTCATTTCTTCAAATATTTCTTTTGCTTTGTTCTTTCTCTCTTCTTTTGATATTCCAATTATTCTTACGTTAGACTTTTATATATTGTCCTACAGTATTGAATTATCTGATTTTTTCCCACCTTTTATTTTTTCTGTATTTCAGTTGAGTAATTTCAGTTGACTCAGCTTCCAATATATTAATTTTTTCCCCTTGTGTTAAGTCTACTGATGAAACTGACATTCCTCATCTCTATTATCCTTCGTTTCTATTAGATTTGTTCTGATAGTTTCTACTTCTCTGTTGAAATTGCCTACCTGATTTTGCATGTTATCTGCTTTTTCTATTAGAGCCTTTAACATATTAATTATAGTCATTTTAAATTCCTTATCTGATAGTTCTAATTTCTCTTCATATCTGTGTCTGATTCTGTTAATTTGTCTCTGACATTGTGCTCTTTTTATTCTTGCTTTACTGTAATCCTTATAATTTTTTTGGTTGAAAATCAGACATCTTGTGTAGGATAGTAGAAACTGAGGTAAATAGTTTTTTTGCTTGAAAATGAGTACACGTACACATTTTCTTCCCCTTTAGAGTAGGGATTTGTTGTTGCTGTCATTACTCTCAGTATACTATGGACTACAGATTTCTCTGGGATTACTTTATGTTTAGGGTGGGAGTTCATTTTCTAGAGGTTTTTCTCAATATTTGCTCAATTCGTAGCTTTAGGTGTCCCCTTTGTTCTGTGTCAGAGAGGTCCTCTCTTTATATTCCTGCCTCTCTTCATATTCCTGCCTCTCTTCCAGCTGGGTATCAGGGTTAATTGCTATTTAATGCTTGTTGGCCTGATTGAGGGGTGGGGTGGGTGAAAGTGGCATTATCTGCTGCAGTTAAGCCTCAGTCTTAGGCAGCTGCTGTGTCCATGGGTCCAAGGGTTGGTCCTCTTAGAGCTGCTGCCCCATTCCCAGCTGTAGACCTGGGCTCAGCATATATATTCCTGTCCCTTCTGCATAGGTGAAGGTTATGTGTGTGTGTTTTCATTAAAATAGGTTTGTACCAGAGCCCTAAAGGTGACAGTGTTTATTGCACTTTTTCTAGCAATTTAAAACTTTGGTTCTGACGGGAAAATAATCTGGGTGACTGCTGTTCCCTTTTGCAAGTCTGCACCAAGAGGAACTGTTTCTCTAGACTTTCTCCAGTTTGTGTGTGTGTGTGTGTGTGTGTGTGTGCATGTGTGTGTGTGAGGTCTGTGGGAAAGAGCCTATAAGTGTGTGCAAAATACCCTTATATCTTTAACTTCCCAGGGAGTGTATATTCTTTCATGAGCCCACGCTTGGCCTTTATTAGTTTGTTAAAATTTTTGTTGAATTCTTCCCAGTGTCTGGCTGTGTGTCTCTTAGGTAAGCAAGTGCTGGTGTCCTGAATCTCCTTGAAAGCACCTGTCTTTCTGTACATTTTCAGTTTGTTGGTTGCCCTGAAGTTTTAGCCTTCTGATAAGTTCAAGAAAAATAATGAATTTTCACATTATCCGATTTTTTTTGTTTTATTTTAGTAAGGGCGGGAGCATGTTCTTTTCGGTTTCCTACATCCCTGTCAAGTCCCACCTGTTTCTAAAGGAAGTTTTACCTTGTTAATGAGGCAGAACCAGGATACAAATTAGACAGTGATTTTAGGCTCCATATTCTTAGCCACTTGGCAACTGAGTTGCTTCATATGTCATTATGTCATTGTTAGTATATGTCATTTGATGTGATCTAAAATGTGGCACAGAGTCTCCTCACATAAGCTTCCTGGACTAAGATTTTGTTTAGGGATCCTACAACTCATATACCTTTAATTTAATCTCTGCAATATCATTCCCAAGTAAGAAAGCAGCAAAAAACTCAGAATTTCAATTTTGTGCTTTTAACACTACTTAACTGTTAACAAACTCCACTGTTCTAAAAACCTGCTTCTGTTTAGTTCCCTTTTTTGACATATCCTCATCTGCCTCAACCATTTTTCTTTTCCCCAGTGCCTGCATATCTTTTGGGTCAAATAATTACAATGATAGCAAACATGTAAACAGCACTTAGTATATGCTAAGCATATGCAAATTTACTCCTCACCACAATCCTATGACAGACACTATTAACATCATCCCTGTTTCTAGATGAGAAAAACTGAGGCATGGAGAGGTTAAGGTTCACACTGCTTGTGGTAGAACAGGGATCTGAATCAATATTTTCTGGTTCAACACATCAGGTTTTTAACCTAACTACTAATTATCTAAGGTTGCTAATTACTTGCATAACATTTCTCTATTTTTTTTTTTTTTAGCAACTAATTGCTCTGAGCACATCCCTGATAAAGAAAACTACTGGCTGTGTTTTCCAATCTGGGATGATCCTGGCCTCTTAGTCAGTGTTCCCCACTTTTGCTCTGACCACTTAGCTTTTATGCATCGTTCCCATACTCCATGCCCTAAGGGTACTCTCTGACTCTCTCTGCTTTCTCACTTTCCCTGCCCCAGATGTTTTATACTGTTTTCTTTTGTTTGTTGAAAGAAACAAATTCCCAATATCTCTAACATATAATCTTTAACAAAAAACCTTAAATCCTCAAACTAAATAGAACTTAAGTGACCATATGGTGGGTTTGTCCAAGGTAGGGAAGGTGGTTTTTTTTTTGTTTTCATATGTATAAAAAGGAAAAACATAATTACGTAATTATAATCATATTAGTTCATATATCTTTGTTAGAAAACTTGAATGCCATGATTGAGGGGGAAATTACTAAACCACTCCACATATTCACTTACTTCAATATTTTTTCACCCCAACAATGGAACAATGATCTCAATTCTGTTACCTATGAAGTCATTCTTTTTTGGTACTCCCCATTATTCATTCCTGTCCTTCCACCACCTCCATTTTTGATATATCACTCACTTTGGTTGCATCTGCCTTTAGGGGCTATTTCTAATGACAATGCTTAAGTGTAATATTTACCAAGTTAGTAATAATGTGTAATAATGAGGAAAAGTGGCACAAGTAAGCTGCATTCATACATTACCTTTTAAAATTAATAAATGCTAAGAGAATTGAGGTGCTAAGCATGCTCAGTTTACATTCACTGAGTGTGTGCACTTGGTGACATTACCTTCTAATACATATTAAGGCTAGATTAGTTACTGTGGTGTGTCGTTTATCTAAACATGATTTGTGACCTTAAGCTTCCTGTTTGTTCTCATCTAAACTCACCTTAAGAGCCAAATTTAATGTTTTTTTCCTAGTGCTAGTGCTTATAGAAACCCATATTCTCTGACATTTAGAAAACATTGTTGCGCACAAAAGCCATTACAATCTAAAAAGATTAAATTAAAATTCATTTAAAGGCTTCATATGTCCCCTGCACATTCTTATTTTAAGATTTTAGTGTAAGATGAACTTTTGCAGAATTCCCAATTTTAAAAAATCTTATAGGAGTTATACTTGTCTAAGCTCAGTTTTTCTCACCCTCTTTTTCTTCTTCCCAATAGATGCTGAGATAACATCCTAAATAGAATATTTGGCTAATTTTATAGATGGAAATTCTGATATAGAAATGTCTGTTCAGGTCTTTTGTACAGTTTTTAATAGGATTTTTTTTTATTTTGTCATAATTTTTGAGTTCCTTATATATTCTGGTTATTAATCCTTGTTGGATAGAGAGTTTGCAAATATATTTTCTCACTCTGAAGATTGTCTCTTTATGTTGATGGTTATTTCCTTTGCTGTGCAGAAGCTTATTAATATAATGTGATCTTATTTATCTATTTTTGCTTTTCTTTCCTATATCTTTAAGTCTGTTTTATCTGATTTGAGTATAGCTATTTCTACTCTCTTTTGGCTTCTATTTGCATGGAATATCTTTTTCATTCCTTCCCTTTCGGTCTGTGTCCTTAAAGGTGAAGTGAGGGTCTTGTAAACAGCATATAGCTGGGTCTTGTTTTTAAATCAATTTGGACATTCTGTCTTTGGATTAGAAAATTTAATATATTTACATTTAAGGTAATTATTGGTAAATAAAAACTTACTCCTGCCATTTTGTTAATTGTTTTCTGGTTGTTTTATAGATGCTTTCTTTCTCTCTTACTCTCTTGCTCTCTTTTAGGGATTAAGAAGTGATTTTCTCTGGTGATATGCTTCAATTTTTTTTACATTTGTCTTCTGTGTCTCTAGTACAGGTTTTTGCTTTGTGGTTAACATGAGGTCTACATAAAACACCTTATAGTCATAATGGCCTATTTTAAACTGATAGCAACTTTTGATCATATTCAAAAATTTTACACTTTTACTCCACCTTCTCTTTCCTTCCTGCATTTAAAATTTTTGATGTCACAGTTTACATCTTTTAATACTGTGTATCTTTTAAAAATTATTGTGGCTATTATATTAAATAATTTTTTCTTACCTTCACACTAAAGGTGTAAGTGATTTACATACAACTATCATAGTATTACAGAGTACTCTGAATTGACTAAATTTGACTTGCTTTTATCAGTGAGGTTTTATATTTCATATGTTTTCATGTTGCTAAGTAACATCCTTTTCTTTCAGCTTGAAGAACTGTCTTTAATGTTTCTTTCCATACAGGTCTAGTGATGATGAGTTCCCTCAGCTTTTGTTTGGGAAACAACAGCTTTATTTTTGAAGAACAGCTTTGCTGGGTAAAATATTCTTGGCATCTTTTCCTTTAGCACTTCAAATATGTCATCCCACTCATTTTTGTTTTGCAACATTTCTGCTGAGAAATCCACTGCTAGTCTTACTACTCCCTTGTGGGTGATAAGCTTCTTTTCTCTTGATAATTTTAGGATCCTCTCTTTGTCTTTGATTTTTGACAGTTTTCTTATAATATGTCTTGATATGGTCTTATTTAGAATGAATTTGATTGGAAACCACTGACCTTCCTGTACCTGGATGTTTACATTTTCCCTCCAGATTTGGAAAGGACATTCCTCTTGGCACTGAGTCTAACTTGTGAGCATCGTTGACTGATAAGTAGTGCTTGTAGGTTAGTCAGAGTTGAGTCTTGAAACACAGGCACACATGGAGGGACTATGGCTCAGGGGTACAGGAAAGTAATGGCATTATTTATTAAAGTAAACTTTCTGTCCCTTTGTCTCTCTCTTCTCCTTCTTGAACTACTATAACTCAAATATTTCTCTTTTGATGCTATCTCATAAATCCCATAAGCTTTCTTCAGTTCTTTTTATTCTCTTTCCCTTTTTCTCCTTTGACTATATATTTTCACATAACCTACACTTCAGTTCACAGTGTTTTCTTTCTGCTTGATATATTTGGGGGTTGACACTGTCAATTGCATTTCTCATTTCATTTATTGTACTTTTCAGTTCCAGAATTTTTTTTTTTAAATTCAATCTCTGTTAAATTTCTCAATTTGTTCCATGTATTATTTTGCTGATTTTGTTGAATTGTTTCTCTATATTTTCTTAATGTTCACTGAACTTCCTTAAAACAGATATTTTAATTTTTTTTATGCAGTTCTTACATCTCCATTTTTTGGGGGGGTTAACTAGTGGAAAATTATTATGTTCCTTTGGTGGTAATATGTCTCTTTGATTTTTTATGTTATTGTTTTACATTGATGCCTGCATATTTTTTGGAGCAGACACCTTTTATAGACTTAAAGGCTAGTTTCAGTATAGAAAGAACTTCCCCTAGAAAGGGATGTGAGAGAACTGGCTGTGTAGGGTGCAGAAGTTCTAGCATCAGTGAGGACACAGCTGTGTAGTCTCTATGCAGGTCTGTAAGCTGAGGTCAGTGTTGAGAAAGATTACAGGAATCCTCAGTGGCCAACACTGTGGATGTTTGCAGTGTTGACTGGGTTTTGGGAGTCTTTGGTAGCAATTGCTAGTAAGGTCTTCCTGATCTCTTTTCCTTCCACTTTGGAAGCTGTGGCTGAGGACATTTCTTTTGGCACTGGGTCTAATTTGTGAGCATTGATGACTGATGAGTGGTGCTTGTAGGTTAGTCAGAGTTGAGTCTTGAAACACAGGCACACATGGAGGGACTATGGCTCGGGGGTACAGGGAGGTAATGGCATTTGTACTTGGCATGCAGGATACCCTCCTGACGTGTTGGTAACAATATGTGATATACAAGTGCTTGTGAAGCATCTAGGGAACTGAGAACAGGAGTATAGGTGTGCACAGAGTAATAGTGGTTCTGGGAACGGGGCAGGGTCCTAGCTTTTTATGGTGGCTAATTTGGTGCCCAGAGCATGGACATGCTCAGAGGGACCTTGGCTCTGGGACCTTGGGTCCAGGACCTGGAGTGTGAACTAGTTTGCTATGGTGACGCTTGTGGTGTCTGAGACATGGATGACTTTAGTGTAGCCACAGAGCTTAGGTCTAGAGTGTGGGTATTCATGAGGCAGCCACTTATTGGTGTAGGGACACAGGCTGGGCTGGGAGAGGTGATGCCTCTATTCCTAAAGTGTCACGATTGTGGCTGCATCTTGGGGGTGGAAGGGGTTGCAGCCGCTTCTCCCTCCTTTCAAGCTTCCTGGTAGGAATGACTAGTGGTTACTTCAGTGGCAAAATATGCAGATATCTTCTGTTCTGTGGAGCACGTCATTGGGGACCATGGTGGTTCCTGTTGCATGGCTGATAACCACACCTTTCACTGTTTTTTGTTCCTAGCCATCTCCTGGCCTCTCAGGTATCCTGATCTCACCAGCAATACTTTCTGTATGAATATTCTGTGAATTTTTTGTTCCCTGTGTTGCTGCAGATTCTTTAATTGGCCCCTGAGCCCTCTCAGGTCTATTTTTGTTTGCAGATAGCTGTCTACATTTGTTTCCTTGTGGGAGGATGAAGGCTGGTTTCTCCTACTTTGTCATTTTGGTGATGCCACTCCAGTTGTATTTTTATATGCTAGCAAAGAACAATCTGAAAATTAAATGGAGAAAACAATTCAATTTACAATAACATAAAAGTGAATAAAATGTTTAGGAATAAATTTAACAAACAATGTGTAAGACTTGTACATCAAAAAACTATAAAACATCATTGAAAGAAATTGAAGACCTAAACAATTGAAAAGATCTATGTTTATGCATCAGAAAACTTAATACTCTTAAGGTAGAAACAGTCCCTACATTCATCTGTAGATTCAATGCAGTCCTGGTCAAAATTCCTAGCTGCTTTATTTTTTTTCCCCTAGAAGTTGCCAAGCAGATCTTACAATTTATATAACAATGTAAGAAACCTGACATAGTTAATACAATCTTGAAAAAGAAAAAAAATTGGAGGCCTCACACTTGAAGATTTTAAAACTCACTACAAAGCTGCAGTAATTAAGAGTATGTAGGCCAGGCGTGGTGGCTCACGCCTGTAATCCCAGCACTTTGGGAGGCCGAGGCGGGTGGATCACGAGGTCAGGAGATCGAGATCATCCTGGCTAACATGGTGAAACCCCATCTCTACTAAAAACAGAAAAAATTAGCCGGACGTGGTGGCAGATGCCTGTAGTCCCAGCTACTCGGGAGGCTGAGGCAGGAGAATGGCATGAACCTGGGAGGTGGAGCTTGCAGTGAGCTGAGATTGCACCACTGCACTCCAGCCTGGGCAACAGAGCGAGACTCCGTCTCAAAAAAAAAAAAAGAGAAAAAGAGTAGGTAGTACTGGCATAAGGACAGACAAATAGATTTATGGTATTGATTTGAGAGTCCAGAAATAAACTTATATTTATGGTTCATTGATTTTTAATAAGGATTCTAAGACACTTCAATGGAAAAAGAATTTCTTTTCCAGAAATGATGCTGTAAAAGGATGAAACTTAGCTCTTACCTTATACCATATATAAAAATTAACTGTAAATGGGTCAAAAGCCTAAATGCAAAATTGAAAAATTTAAAGAAAAACATAGAAATAAATGTTGGTGACCTTTGATTAGGTAGTGATTTCCTAGATATGACACCAAAAGCACAAGCAACAAGAAAAAAAATAGCCCAACTGGAACCCCTCAAAATAAAAAAAAAAATCATGCTTTAAATATCACCATCAAGTCAAAAGATAGCCATGGAATGGCAAAAAAATATTTGTAAAGTATGTATCTGGTAAGGGACTTGTATCCAAAATATATGAAAAACTCTTATAATGCAACAGTAAAAAGGTACATACCCCAGTGAAAAATGGCTATTTCTTCAGTGAAGATGTACAAAGGGCCAATAATCATATGAAAAGATGCTTAGCATCATAATTCCTCAGGAAAATGCACATTTGAGATTGATCACCACATGGTGATACCATTTTACCTCCACTAGGATGGCTATTTGTTATTACGTAATAACAAATAATAACATAGTAAGAAATGTTGGCTGGGTATGGTGGCTCATGCCTGCAATCCCAGCACTTTGGGATGCCAAGGCGGGTGGATCACTTGAAGTCAGGAGTTCAAGACCAGCTGGACCAACATGGTGAAACCCCGTCTCTACTAAAAATATAAAAATTAGCTGGACGTGGTGGTGTGTCCCTGTAATCCAGCTACTCAGGAGGCAGAGGCAGAGTGAGAAAAAGAAGGAATGTTGACCAGGATATGGAGAAATTGAAGTTATTATATGTTGCTGGTGGAAATATAAAATAGTGTACTTGGCTTTGGAAAACAGTCTAACAATTCATAAAAGTATTAAACATGAAGTCATTATGTCATTCAGCAATTCTACTTTAAGGTATATACCCAAGTTAGTTGAAAATATATGTTTATACAAAAATGTGTACACAAATGTTCATAGCAGCATTATTCATAATTGCCAAAAAGTAGAAATAACCCAATTGTCTGTCAACTGATGAACTGTGGTATATCCATACTAAGGAATATTATTTAGCCGTGAAAAGAAATGAAGTACTAATAACTTCTACAACATGAAGGAATTTTGAGAACATCATGCTGAATGAAAGAAGCCAGTTACAGAGGACTACTAATATAGTTTGGATCTGTGTCCCCACCCAAGCCTCCTGCCTAATAGTAATCCCCAATGTTGGAGGCAGGGCCTGGTCGGATTATCCTGACTGGATTATGGGGGATTATGGGGGTGGATATTTCTCTTGGTACTGTGTCACAATATGGAGTGGGTTCTCATGAGATTTCATTGCTTAAAAGTGTGTAGCACCTCCCACCTCTCTCTCTTCCTCCTGCTCCAGCCATGTGAAGTACTGGCTCCCTTTTTGTCTTCTGCCATCATTATAAGTTTCCTGAGGCCTCCCCAGAAGCCCAGCCAATGCTGACGTGTTTACTGTACAGTCTTCAGAACTATGAGCCAATTAAACCTCTTTTCTTTATAAATTAACCAGTCTCAGATATTTCTTTACAGCAATGCGAGAACAGACTAATAATAACCACATATTGTATGAATTCACTTATATTAGATGTCCAGAATAGGAAAATCTCCAGAGACAAAAAAGCATGTTGGTGGTTGCTTAGAGTTTGGTATTTCAGGAAAATTGGAAATAACTGCTAACCATGTGGGTGTCTTTTGGGGTTCATGATAATATTCCAAAATTGATATAGATAATCTTATGACTGTACTTAAACTCATTAAATTTTACAGTTTTAATGGATGAATTGTATGGTATGAGAATTATATCTCAATAAAGCATTTATAAAAATAAATAAGCAAAGCATTTAAATAGAATAAACATTTCTTAAAAGCAAATATACAGTGGCTGATTAGCACATGAAAAGATACTCAGCATCGTTTGTCATTAGGGAAATGCAAATCGAACCACAATGTAATACTACTTCATACCAACTAGGATGGCTATAGTCAAAGTGATGGGCAATAAAAAGTACTGGTGTGGTTTTGGGGACAGTGATATCCTTCTATATTGCTGATGGGAATGTGAAGTACAGCTGCTTCAAAAAATGGTTTGGCAGTGTCTCAGAAAGTTGAACATAGATTTGCCATTCGACCAAGTAATTCCACTCCTAGGTATATACTCAGGTTAATTGAAAACCTACGTCAATATACAAACTTGTACATGTATGTGCATGGCAGCATTATTAATAATAGACATGAAGTACAAAGAACTTTAAATTTCCATCAATTGAAGAATGGATAAACAAAATGTGATTTAGCCATACAATTGAATATTGATTAGCCATAAAAAGAAATGAAGTTCTGATACAGGCTTTGACATAGATGAACCTTGAAAACATTATGCTAAGAGAAAAAAGCCAAACACAAAATACTACATATTACATGATTTTTTTTTTTTTTTTTTTTTTTTGAGTTGGAGTTTCACTCTGTCACCCAGGTTTGAGTCCAGTGGTGTGATCTCGGTTCACTGCAACCTCCGACCCCCAGGTTCAAACCATTATCTTGCCTCAACCTCCCGAGCAGCTGGGACTACAAACATGCACCATTATACCCGGCTAATTTTTGTATTTTATTTATTTATTTTTTTTATGAGACAGAGTCTTGCTCTGTCGCCAGGCTGGAGTGCAGTGGCATGATCCCGGCTCACTGCAACCTCCGCCTCCTGGGTTCAAGTGATTCTCCTGCCTCAGCCTCCCAAGTAGCTAGGATTACAGGCACATGCCACCATGCCCAGCTAATTTTTATATTTTTAGTAGAGATGGGGTTTCACCATGTTATTGAGGCTGGTCTCAAACTTCTGACCTCAGGTAATCTATCTGCCTTGGCCTCCTAAAGTGCTGGGATTACAGGTGTGAGCCACTGTGCCTGGCCTACCTGATTTTTTTTTTTTTTTACATGAAATGTCAGGATATACATATCTATAGAAACAGAAAGTAGATTAGTGATTTCTAGGGGCTGAAGAGCAGGGTGAGTGTGTAAAGAGTGCTAATGCTGGGCTTTCTTTTGAGTTATGAAAATATTCTGGAGTTAGATATTAAGGATACTTGCATAGCCTTATAATACACTAAAACCCACTGAATTGTATGCTTTAACAGGGTGAATTTTGTGGTATGTAAATTATAATTCAACAACAATAACAAACAAAACAAAAACACATTACAGACATGAACTGTTGCTGGCAAAGCTTGAAACCACCAGCCTATATCTGTCTATTTCAAATTCTGGATTCCAGTCTGCGTGTGACTATTTCTCAGTACAACTGACTGTAATGGCAAAGGGAATTAATTATGTTCTTTTGGAGTGACAGAGTGCCCTGGTGGTCAGCACAGTCAAGGTGTATTGTGTCAGCAAGTTGTCAGAAGAGAGCATAAGGGCACTGCATATTGTGGTTGAGACTTTTTGTTTAATTGAAACTATTTAATGATAGAGCATTTATGAAATCTCATTATTCAGGGGGTGTGGCATAAAGAATGATTGAAAGTTTACATTTTTATTCAGGGTGGCAGGCAAGATGGCAATAGGAAAGGCTCCAGTCTGCAGCTCCCAGCGAGATCAATGCAGAAGGTGGGTGATTTCTGCATTTCCAACTGAGATACCTGGCTCATCTCATTGGGACTGGTTAGACAGGGGGTGCAGCCCACAGAGGGCGAGGCAAAGCAGGGTGGGGCGTCACCTCACCCGGGAAGCAGAAGGGATTGGGGAACTCCCTCCCCTAGCAGAGGGAAGCCGTGAGGGACTGTGCTGTGAAGAGCTTTTCTCATGGTCTTCACAACCCACAGACCAGGAGATTCCTTCGGGTGCCTACACCACCAGGGCCCTGGGTTTCAAGCACAAAACTGGGCAGCCGTTTGAGCAGACACTGAGCTAGCTGCAGGAGTCTTTTTTTCATACACTAGTGGCACCTGGAATGCCAGCAAGACAGAACAGTTCCCTCCCTGGGAAAGGGGGCTGAAGCTAGGAGCCAAGTGGTCTAGTTCAGCGGATCCCAACCCCATGGAGCCAAGCAGGCTAAGATCCACCAGCTTGAAATTCTTACTGCCAGCACAGCAGTCTGAAGTAGAACTGGGAAGCTCAGACTTAGTGGGGGAAGGGGCGTCTGCCATTACTGAGGCTTGAATAGGCCATTTTCCCCTCACAGTGAAAACAAAGCTGCCAGGAAGTTCAGACGGGGCAGAGCCCATGGCAGCTCAGCAAAGGAGTTGTAGCCAGACTGCCTCTCTAGATTCCTCCTCTGAAAGAAAGGCAGCAGTCACAGTCAGGGGCTTATAGATAAAACTCCCATCTCCCTGGGACAGAGCTTCTGGAGGAAGGGGCACCTGTGGGCACAGCTTCTGCAGACTTAAACATCCCTGCCTGCTGGCTCTGAAGAGAGCAGCAGATCTCCCAGCACAGAGCTGGAGCTCCCCTAAGGGACAGACTGCCTCCTCAAATGGGTCCATGTCCCCCATGCCTCCTGACTGGGAGATACCTCCCAGCAGGGGTCAACAGACACCTCTTACAGGAGATCTCTGGCTGGCATCTGGCCAATGCCGCTCTGGGACGAAGCTTCCAGAGGAAGGTACAGGCAGCGATATTTGGTGTTCTGCAGCCTCTGCTTGTGATATACAGGCAAACAGGGTCTGGAGTGAACCTCCAGCAAACTCCAGCACACCTGCTGCAGAGGGGCCTGACTGTTAGAAGGAAAACTAACAAAAAGAAAAAAATAGCATCAACATCAACAAAAAGTACATCCACACCAAAACCCCATCTGAAGGTCACCAACATCAAAGACCAAAGGTAGATAAATCCATGAAGATGAGGAAAAACCAGTGCAAAAAGGCTGAAAATTCCAAAAACCAGAACACCTCTTCTCCTCCAAAGGATCACAACTCCTTGCCAGAAAGGGAACAAAACTGGACAGAGAATAAATGTGATTAATTGACAGAAGTAGGCTTCAGAAGGTGGGTAATAACAAACTCCTCCGAAAACTACCCATTCTAAAAGAGCATGTTTTAACCCAATGCAAGGAAGCCAAGAACCTTGAAAAAAGGTTAGAGGAATTGCTAACTAGAATAATCAGTTTAGAGAAGAATATAAATGACCTGATGGAGCTGAAAAACACAACACAAGAACTTCGTGAAGCATACACAAGTATCAATAGCTGAATTGATCAAGTGGCAGAAAGGATATCAGAGACTGAAGATCAACTTAATGAAATAAAGACAAGATTTGAGAAAAAATAATGAAAAGGAACGAAGAAAGCCTTCAAGAAATATGGGACTATGTGAAAAGACCAAACCTACTTTTGATTGGTGTTCCTGAAAGTGACAGGGAGAATGGAATCAAGTTGGAAAACATTTTTCAGGGTATTATCCAGGATAACTTCACCAACCTAGCAAGACAGGCCAACATTCAAATTCAGGAAATACGGAGAACACCACAAAGATACTCTTTGAGAAGAACAACCCCAAGACACATAATCGCCAGATTCACCAAGGTTGAAATGAAGAAAAAAATGTTAAAGGCAGCCAGAGAGAAAGTTCTGGTTAACACAAAGGGAAACCCATCAGACTAACAGTGGATCTCTCAGCAGAAACCCTATAAGCCAGAAGAGAGTGGGGGCCAATATTCAACATTCTTAAAGAAAAGAATTTTCAACACAGAATTACATATCCAGCCAAACTAATCTTCATAGGCAAAGGAGAAATAAAATCCTTTACAGACAAGCAAATGCTGTGAGATTTTGTTACCACCAGACCTGCCTTACAAGAGTTCCTGAAGGACGTACTAAATATGGAGAGAAACAACTGGTACCAACCACTGCAAAAACATACCAAATTGTAAAGATCATTGACACTATGAAGAAACTGCATCAACTAACGGGCAAAATAGCCAGCTAACATCATAGTGACAGGATCAAATTAACACATAACAATATTAACCTTAAATATAAATGGGCTAAATGCCCCAATTAAAAGACACAGACTGGCAAATTGGATAAAGAGTCAAGACCCATCAGTGTGCTGTATTCAGGAGACCCATCTCACATGCAAAGACACACGGAGGTTCAAAGTAAAGGGATGGAAGAATATTTACGAAGCAAATGGAAAGCAAATAAATAAATAAATAAAAAATAAAAAAGCAGAGTTGCAATCCCAGTCTCTGATAAAGCAGACTTTAAACCAACAAAGATCAAAAGCAACAAAGAAGACCATTCTTACATAGTGGAAAAGAGATCAATGCAACAAGAAGAGCTAACTATCCTAAATATATATGCACCCAATACAGGAGTACCCAGATTCATAAAGCAAGTTCTTACAGACCTACAAAGAGACTTAGACTCCCACACAAAAACAGTGGGAGACTTTAACATCCCACTGTCAATATTAGACTGATCAATGAGACAAAAAATTAACAAGGATATTCAGGACTTGAACTCAGCTCTGGACCAAGCAGACCTAATAGATATCTACAGAACTCTCCACCCCAAATCAACAGAATATACATTCTTCTTAGCACCACATCGCATGTATTCTAAAATTGACCACATAATTGGAAGTAAAACACTCATTAGCAAATGCAGAAGAATGGAAATAATAACAAACAGTCTCTCAGACCACAGAGCAATCAAATTATAACTCAGGATTAAGAAACTCACTCAAAACAGCAGAAATACATGGAACCTGAACAACCTCCTCTTGAATGACTACTGGGTAAATAATGAAATTAAGGCAGAAATAAATAAGTTTTTAGAAACCAATGAAAACAAAGACAAAAAGAACCAGAATCTCTGGGACACAGTTAAAGCAGTGTTTAGAGGAAAATTTATAGCACTAAATGCACACAGGAGAAAGCAGGAAGATGTAAATTCGACAGTCTAACATCACAATTAAAAGAACTAGACAAGCAAGAGCAAACAAATTCAAAAGCTGGCCAAAGACAAAAAATAACTAAGATCAGAGCAGGACTGAAGGAGAAAGAGACACAAAAAATTATTCAAAAAATTAGTGAATCTAGGAGCTGATTTTTTGAAACAATTATCAAAATATACCACCAGACAGACTAACAAGGAAGAAAAGAGAGAAGAGTCAAACAGAAATAATAAAAATGATAAAGGGCATATCACCACTGATCCCACATAAATGCAAACTACCATTAGAGAATACTATAAACACCTCTATGCAAACAAACTAAAAAATTTAGAAGAAACAGATAAATTCATGGACACATACACTCTGCCAAGACTAAACCAGGAAGAAGTCAAATCCCTGAATAGATCAATAACAAGTTCTCAAATTGAGGCAGTCGTTAATAGTTTACAAACCAAAAAAAGCCCAGGACCAGACAGATTCACAGCCAAATTCTATCAGAGGTATGAAGAGGAGCTGGTACCATTCCTTCTGAAACTATTCCAAACAATAGAAAAAGAGGGACTCCTCCCTAACTCATTTTATGAGGTCAGCATTGTCTGATATCAGAACCTGGCAGAGACATAACAAAAAAAGAAAATTTCAGGCCAATATCCCTGATGTACATCCATGCGAAAATCCTCAATAAAATACTGGCAAACTGAATCCAGCAGCACATCAAATAGCTTATCCACCACAATCAAGTTGGCTTCATCCTTGGGATGCAAGGCTGGTTCAACTTACGCAAATCAATAAACGTAATCCATCACATAAACAGAACCAATGACAAAAGCCACATGATTATCTCAATAGATGCAGAAAAAGGCTTTCGATAAAATTCAACACCCCTTCGTGCTAAAAACTCTCAATAAACTAGGTATTGATGGAACATATCTCAAATTAATAAGAACCATTTATGACAAACCCACAACCAATATCATACTGAATGGGCAATAGCTGGAAGCATTCCTTTTGAAAACTGGCACAAGACAAGGATGCCCTCTCTCACCATTCCTATTCAACATAGTATTGGAAGTTCTGGCCAGGGCAATCAGGCAAGAGAAAGAAAAAAAGGGTATTCAAACAGGAAGGAGCAAGTCAAATTGTCTCTGTTTGCAGATAACATGATTGTATATTTAGAAAACCCTGTTGTCTCAGCCCCAAATCTCCTTAAGCTGATAAGCAACTTCAGCAAAGTCTCAGGATACAAAATCAATCTGCAAAAATCACATAATTCCTATACACCAATAATAGACAAACAGAGAGCCAAATCATGAGTGAACTCACATTCACAATTGCTACAAAGAGAATAAAATACCTAGGAATCCAGCTTACAAGGGATGTGAAGGACCTCTTCAAGGAGAACTACAAACCACTGCTCAAGGAAATAAGAGAGGACACAAACAAATGGAAAAACATTCCATGCTCATGGATAGGAAGAATCAATATCATAGAAATGGCTGTAGAGCCAAAAGTAATTTATAGATTCAATGCTATCTCCATCAAGCTACCATTGACTTTTTTCACAGAATTAGAAAAAACTACTTTAGATTTCATATGGAACCAAAAAGGAGCCCATATAGCCAAGACAATCCTAAGCAAAAAGAACAAAGCTGGAGGTATCACGCTACCTGACTTCAAACTATACTAGAAGGCTACAGTAACCAAAACAGCATGGTACTGGTACCAAACCAGATATATAGACCAATGGAACAGAGCAGAGGCCTCAGAAATAACACCATACATCTACAACCATCTGATCTTTGACAAACCTGACAAAAACAAGCAATGGGGAGAGGATTTCCTACTTAATAAATGGTGTTTGGAAAACTGGCTAGCCATATGCAGAAAACTGAAACTGAACCCCTTCCTTATACAAAAATTAACTCAAGATGGATTAAAACCTAAATGTAAGACCTAAAACCATAAAACCCTAGGCGATACTATTCAGGACATAGGCATGGGTAAATACTTCTTGATTAAAACACCAAAAGCAATAGCAACAAAAGCCAAAATAGACAAATGGATCTAATTAAACTAAAGAGCTTCTGTACAGCAAAAGAAACTTTCGTTAGAGTGAACAGGCAGCCTACAGAATGGGAGAAAATTTTTGCAATCTATCCATCTGTCTAAGGGCTAATATCCAGAATCTACAAGGAACTTAAACAAATTCACAAGAAAAAAAACTCCATCAAAAAAAAAGAAAAACCCCATCTAAAAGTGGGCAAAGGATATGAACAGACACTTCTCAAAAGAAGACATTTATGTGGCCAACGAACATATAAAAAACAGCTCATCATCACTGATCATTAGAGAAATGCATATCAAAACCACAATGAGATACCATCTCATGCCAGTTAGAATGGCGATCATTAAAAAAGTCAGGAAACAACAGATGCTGGAGATGATGTGGAGAAATAGGAACACTTTCACACTGTTGGTGGGAGTGTAAATTAGTTCAACCATTGTGCAAGACAGTGTGGCGATTCCTCAAGGATCTAGAACCAGAAATATCATTTGACCCAAAAATCCCAATACTGGGTATATACCCAAAGGATTATAAATCATTCTACTATAAAGACGCATGCACATGTATGTTTATTGCAGCACTATTCACGATAGCAAAGACTTGGAACCAACCCAAAAGCCCATCAATGTTAGACTGGATAAAGAAAATGTGTCACAATACACCATGGAATACTATGCAGTCATAAAAGGGATGAATTCATGTCCTTTGCAGGGATATGGATGAATCTGGAAACCATCATTCTCAGCAAACTAACACAGGAACAGAAAACCAAACATCACATATTCTCACTCATAAGTGGAAATTGAACAATGAGAACACATGGACACAGGGAGGGGAACATCACACACCAGGGCCTGTCGGGGGGTGGGGGGCTAGGGGTGGGATAGCATTAGGAGAAATACCTAATGTAGATTTCAGGGTGATGGGTGCAGCAAACCTCCATGGCAAGTGTATACCTATGTAAAAAACCTGCACGTTCTGTACATGTATCCCATAACTTAAAGTATAATAATAATAATAATAAGAAATAGTTTCACATCTTTTGGACACGAAAACAAAAAGACCTAGTCTTTGCTAGCAGAACTTGGTGACTATAGTAAAAACTAATTTAATTGTATATTTAAAATAATTGAAAGAGTATAATTGGATTGTCTGAAACACAATGGATAAATGCTTGAGATGATAGATATCCCATTCAACCTGATGAGATTATTATGCATTTCATGCCTGTATCAAAATATCTCATATAACCCATAAGTATACACACCTACTATGTACTACTAGAAATTATAGTTTGTGGTTTTTAAATTGAATGCATGATCTTGAAGAGATGTTTGTACACCCATGTTTGTAGCAGCATTTTTCACAACAGCTAAAACTTGGACACAACCCAAGTGTCCATCAGCAGATGAATGGATAAGCCAAATGTAGTAAATACATTCATGAAGTATTATTTAGCCTTAAAAAGGAAAAAGATGTGACATATGCTACAACATGGATGAGCTTTGGGGACATTCTGCCAAGCGAAATAAGTCAATCGAAAAGACAAATACTTATATGAAGTACTTGGAGTAGTTAAAGACATTGAAAGACAGAAAGTAGAATGATGGTTGCGAGGTGGTAGGGTATAGAATTTCAGTTTTTCAAGATGGAAAGTATTCTGGAAACTGATTGCTCAACAATGTGAATATACTTAACAATACTGAACTGTATATGTAAATCTGGTTAAGATGGTACATTTTATGTTACACGCACAAAAGAAGTAGAAATGGAAGTAGATTCTCAACTAGTACACTATTGTCATGTTGGCTGGGACAATTCTTGTTTATGTAGAGCTATCCCTGCACATTGCAGAGTGTGTGGCAAGCATCCCTGGTTTCTTCTCAATTAATGTGGTAATGTCCTCTAGTTATTGTCACAAACAAAGCAAAATAAAACAGCCCCAAACACTGCTAAGTGCCCCCATGATGATTGGGAGGGTTGGAGTGGATGGCAGCACTGGCCCCAAGCAAGTACCCGTGGATGAGGAAGGCTATAGGTAGAAAATAGAAACACTCCAGGCAAATGGAGGAAGCTGTCTTAGCTCCACATCTTCAGTTCCAGAAATATCCCATGGCCTCCGCACAAGCTTAGAATCTTCTTATCCACCATCTAGTTTCTTTTCTCCCTTGCAGTCTCAGCTCAACCATCACTTCTGGGAGACACCTTCCTCAGCTCCTTCACTTCCTGCTTAGGTCAATTTTCCTGTATTATACCCTCGAAGAACACCATGTACCTCACCTTCATAGCACATATGCAGTTGTTTTACATATATTTATGAATTTTGGTCTTACTTATTGGAATAAAAGCTCTGAGAAAAAAGAATGGGTAAAAGATATAAATAGACTTTTATCCAAAGAAGATACACAAATGGCCATTAAGCACATGAGAAGATGTTCAACATCTTTAGTCATCAAGGAAATGCAAATCAAAACCACAATGAGATACCACTTTACAATCACCAAGTGGCTCTAATCCAGAAAAGATAATGACAAGTGTTGGGGAGTAGTGGAGAAATTGGAATCCTTATACACTGCTGGTGGGAATGTAAACTGGTGTAGTCACTTTGGAAAACAGTCTGGCAGTTCCTCAAGAGGCAAGATACAGAGTTACCATATGACCCAGCAATTCTACTCCTGGTTATATATAACCAAGATAAATGAAAAACGTTCACAGAAAAACCAGCACACAAATGTTCATAGCAGCATTGTTCATAATAGCAGAAACAAATGTTCATAAACTGATCAATGGATAAATAAGTGTTTTATATCCATATAATGAAATATTATTTGGCCATACAAAGAAATGAAGTATTGGTGAATGCTACAGTTGGGATGAACCTTGAAAATTCGATGCTATGTAAAAGAAGCTCATCACAAAAGACCATGTATAGTATGATTCCAAAATCCAGAATAGGCAACTCTGTGGAGACACTAAGTAGATTATTGATTGCCTAGAACTAGGAGGTTTGGGGAAATTAGAGTGATGGCTAAAGAGTATCGGGTTTAGTTTTGGAATAATGAAAATGTTCTAATACTGATGGTGGAAATGTTTGCACAGCTCTGTAAATATGCTAAAACCACTAAATTGTACACTTTAAGTGGTTGAGTTTTATGTTAAGTGAATTATATCGCAATAAAGCTATTACCAGAAAAAAGTTTAAAAAAGAAAAAAAAAAGAGTCAGGGGACTTTGATCAAAAATTCATGTTCCCATTATTCAAGTTTCTATTCTTATCACAGAGAAAAGGACATAGCTAAATTTAAGAGTGATAATATTGTGGAACTGAAATAATACTATTTTAATAACAAAAGAAGTGTGTAAGTTGAGGAACACTGTCACAGAATGACAGACATTTTCTATTTGTGAATATCCATGACCCCATGATGGGGCCATTCACTTACCAGGTATTGAGCTATGAATTAATTCTTGTCCACTTTTCTAATTACTTCGTGGATTTCAGATTGTGTAAAAATAACCAGTTTAGGATCCGTTAGGCAGCGGATTGATTTTGGCTAATCTCACATCTATTTGCAATCACATTACAGACTTCCTTCAAGCTATGTGTCCACACAGAAGCAGGGAGAACCTAACGTACTAGAAAGAGTCAGAAAATGTAAATCACTCCCAGAAAATCATATTTTTTTCATGGTTTGGTTTTTCACTCTGGCCAATGGCAGTTATTCATCCTGGAAGCATTAGCTCACTCACAGAAAGCCTAAAGCCATAAAGGACTTGGTTCTGTCTCGAAGTTTGTGAAAGCAGCATCCTATAGCCACGGTTAGGTATCAAATTATTTGGAAAAGTTTCTAACAAATGGTAATTTAAGTAGGTAAACCAAATGTCTTTCATCTTTACTATTCAAAGTGTAATATGAGAACCATGAGTATCAATATTACCTGATAGTTTTCAGAAATGCATAATCTCAATCCCAGTTAGGACCTCCTAAATCAGCACCTGCATTTGAACGAGAGCCCCAGGGATTTATATGCACTTAATGTTTGAAAAGCAGTTTCTAAAAGACTTTCTGCTCAAGTCTACACTATTATTCAGAAAGACATACCTCAACTACATCTGCTCCATTATCTTCCCCATTCACCTCTCTCACTGTGTGTGTGCGTGCATGTGTGTGTATACTACTCATCTATAAAAGAGCATGCTTTTCTTTTCTCTTCTTTAGGATCCTGAATCTTACTTGCTATCACTCTAAGAGGTTTTATGGAAAAGCTATGGTTTTCTTCCTTCAAGAGCTCCTTTCCCTTAACCTTCTTATGATAAGAGAATGCCTCTTACCCTCTTTTCTTTCACTTTTTTCATGGGGTAGGAGACGAGGTGACCCCATCTTGAGAAAAAGATAAGTAATTGTGAAAACATTTCATGAGCTTCTGAATCGAGCCATGTCTGAAGACTACATTGTACATTATATTTATGTACAACAATAGGTTTCCCATTTTCACTTAATCTAGTTTAAACTGAGTTTCTATAAATCATAAATGAAAAAAATCCTGACAAGTACAGTAACCCATCAATTTTATTTTTCTGATGCCTCCATTCACTGAGGCATCAGAAGGGTCACCTGGCATTTAAAGAAAAACTCCAACATGAAAGCAAGCTTTTTTTTTTTTTTTTTTCTACTTCCAACTTGTTCCAACATGTTCAAGGTACATGTGCAGGATGTGAAGGTTTGTTATATAGGTAAATAAATGTATGCTTTGGTGGTTTTCTGCACAGATCATCCCGTCACTCAGGTATTAAGCCCAGTATCCACTAGATACTCTTCCTGATCCTCTCCCTTCTCTCACCCTGCCCTGCCCTCCAACAGGCCCCACTGTGTGTTGTTTTTCCACCATGTGTCCATGTGTTCTCATTATTTAGCTCCCACTTATAAGTGAGGAGATGCAGTATTTGGTTTTCTGTTTCTGCATTAGTTTGCTAAGGATAATGACCTCCAGCTCCACCCATGTCCCTACAAAGGACATGATTTCATTCCTTTTTATGGCTTCATAGCATTCCATGGTGTATATGTATCACATTTTCTTTATCCAGTCCATTATTGATAGGCATTTGAGTTGGTTCCATGTCTTTGCTATTGTGAATAGTGCTGTAATGAACATATGCATGCATGTATCTTTATAATAGAAAGATGTATATTCCTTCCGGTATATACCCAGTAATGGGATTGCTGGGTCGAATGGTATTTCTGCCTCTAGATCTTTGAGGAATCGCCACACTGTCTTCTACAATGGTTGAACTAATTTACACTCCCACCAACAGTGTAAAAGCGTTTATTTTTCTTCATAGCCTTGCCAGCACCTGTTGTTTTTTGACTTTTTAATAATAGCCATTCTAATTCGTGTGAGATGGTATATTATTGTGGGTTTGATTTGCATTTCTCTAATGATCAGTGATGTTGAGCTTTTTCTCATGTTTTTTAGCCACGTGTATGTCTTCTTTTGAGAAGTGTCTGTTCATGTCCTTTGCCCACTTTTTAATGGGGTTATTTGTCTTTTTCTTGTAAATTTGCTTAAGTTCCATAAAGATCCTGGATATTAGACCTTTGTCAGATGCCTATATTGCAAAAATGTTTTCCCATTCTATAGGTTGTCTGTTTACTCTGTTGATAGTTTCTTCTGCTGTTCAGAAGCTCTTTAGTTTAATTAGATCCCATTTGTCAATGTTTGATTTTGTTGTGATTGCTTTTGGCATCTTTGCTATGAAATTTTTGCCCATGTCTATGTCCTGAATGGTATTGCCTAGGTATTCTTCTATGATGTTAATAGTTTTAGGTTTCACATTTAAGTCTTTAATCCTTATGGTATAAGGAAGGCATCTACTTTTAATTTTCTGCACATGGCCAGCCAGTTCTCCAAGCATCATTTATTAAATGGGGGATCCTTTCCCCATTGCTTCTTTTTGTCAGGTTTGTTGAAGATCAGATACTTGTAAGTTTGTGGCCTTATTTCTGGGTTCTCTATTCTATTCCGTTGGTCTCTGTGTCTGTTCTTGTACCAGTACCATGCTGTTTTGGTTACTGTAGCCCTGTAGTATGGTTTGAAGTCAGGGAGCATGATGCCTCCACCTTTGTTCTCTTTGCTCAGGATTGCCTTGACTATTCAGGCTCCTTTTTGGTTCCATATGAATTTTCAAATAGTTTTTTTCTAATTCAGTGAAGAATGTCCATGGTAGTTTAATAAGAATAGCATTGAATCTATAACTCTGTCTGTAGAATACAGGAGGGGGTTGCTGGAGGCCCTGGCTTTGAGGACCCACCCAGCAAGGAAGAATAGATTGGGGTCCCATTTAACGAAGTAGTTTGGCCATGCCTCAACAAAACAGCTGTGCCATGCTGGGGAACTGACTCTTCCCTAGTTATCTTGGACTCTCCAAAGCTCACCAAGATGGAATGGCCAAGTCATCCAAACAACAAAGATGGCAGCCTGCCCTTCCCCCTGGGTACTCCATCCCAGGGAGAGATTAGGGCTCTGTCCATAGAATACAGGAAGGGGTGGCTGGAGGCCCTGCTGAGAGGTCCCACCAAGTGAGGAGGAATGGACAGGGTTCTCGCTTAAAGATTCAGTCTGGCCACGTTTTGATAAAGCAGCTGTGCTGTGCTAGGGAATCCCTTCATTGTCCGGACCATTTGGACTCTTCAAGGCCTGCCAGCTGGAATGGCTATGTCGTCCAAACAGCAAAGATGGCAGCCTGCCCCTTCCCTGGGCACTCTGTCCCAGAGAGAGATCAGAACTCTCTTCATAATACTAGCTGACAGGGGTGGCTGGAGACCCCTTCCGGGATGGGTCAGTGTTCCATTTAAAGAAGCAGTCTGGCCACGTTTTGGTAAAGAAGTTGTGCTGTGCTGGAGGGAAGGGTCCCTTCCTCATCTGGACCATTTGGACTCTTCAAAGCCTGCAGGTTGGAACAGCTGAGTCATCCAAACAGCAAAGATGGCAGCCCACCTCACTCTCCCTGGGGTCTCTGTCCTGTCTCAGGCAAGCTCTACCCTGTTGTGGGTGGCTGGCTGGAATTCCAAGTAAGTGGGTCTTATCTTATGAGGTGCCATGGTAGTGGGGCCCACACACTGATGCTGCTCGGCCCTCTGGGTTCAGCCCCATTTCTAGGACTATGTATAGACCTCCTACCTTGCCTCAGCTGCAGTCACCTTTATCAGGGATCCTGGAGTCCAAAGCTCCAGGGTCTCTGTGCATGCCTGAGCAGCTGTTCTGCCAAGACTCTACATAGCTCTGTGTGTCGGATCCAAGGCCCTGGTAGAGTGGGCTCACAAGGGGATCTCCTGATCCAAAGGTTTCAAAGATCTGTGTGTGAAGCATGTTTTCCTGGGGTTGCAAATTCATTCATCACTTCCCTTGGCTGGGGGTAGGGGCTCCCTTGGTTTTGTGTCACACTCGGGTGAGCCATCACCCTGCCCTGCTTTTCTTCATTCTCTGTGGGTCGAGTTGTTTCCCTGATCAGTCCCAGTGGGAGTACCTGTATATTTCAGTTGAAGGTGCTGTATTTACTCGCCCCTTTCATTCCTCTCTGTGCCATGAATCGTAGCTGTTTATAATCAGCCATCTTGGCCCCTTCTCAGATATTTTTTTAAATGAGAGACTTCTAAAACTTCTCAAATACTCAGAGTAATAAAAGAAAAGATCATGTCTATAATACAATAACCACATGCTATGTAAATAGAAAAACAATAATACTGTCAGAGCTCTTGTAATTTATAAATATGCAATCAAGATAAACATACTGTTTTAAATGTTGCAAGAGAAAGTTGAGAAAAATCTTTCAGATAGTAAAATAAAATGATAGATCTAGAAGAATTGAGGAAAGAGAAACTGGATGATTAATTTAGGATTTTTACCTTCTCATTAAGAGTAATTCCAAAAAGAAAGAAAAGGAAAAAGAAAAGGCTAAAACCTATCAAATAATGTAAGAAAATTTCCCCAAACTGAAATCCATGCATTTCAAATAATTCAATTCAATCGAAAGCCCATAATGGTGAATGGAAAAATTACCGAAGTACATCATCATGAAATTTCAGATTATAGATAAAGAGAAGATTATAAAACCTTTCATATAGAAAAAGAGATTGGGGCCATACTTGAATAAGACTTCTTAGTAACATTAGAATCTATAAGATGATGAAGATCTCTTTTCAAAATTATAAGGGAAAACTATTTTTGACCTAAAAATCTCTACTCAGTCATATTACCCGTCAGCATTTTTAGACATCCATGAAATAATAATTATAAGAAGAATAAGAGTAATTTCAATGCATCTTTTCCTAGAAAGCTCCTGAAGGACATGCTACAGAAGATGGGAAGGTTATCTATTACACATGGAATCCAGGGAACAGAGATTGAAAAACAGGAGAGTTGTAAAAAAGAGTCTCAGAATGACAGCTGTCACTCTGACAGGAGAAAGTAAAAGACTAGATAGGAGTAAATTGGAGAGATGTCAAAAAAAGTTTCATGGAAAAAAATTAACCAATATTTTATTTGATATTTTGGCATGCAGAAATATTGTTAGCACTATGATAGAACTGTTGAACTATTTGGGGAAAAATAACAATAAATTCATAGAAAACTAAACAAATCAACATGTGAGGAAAATTTTAACTACAGAAAAAAATCCTAAAATAACAGAAATCATAGCATATTACTTGGCTCTGCAATTTGTAATATTTACAAGCTAAAGATCTTGTAAACTAACAACTGATTTAACCAAAACCTGTGATAGAACTATAATAGGATAATTGGATTATGGAAAGTAGAAGAATGGTGAGAAAAAACAGTTGTGATGGCTTATACTTGTAAGTCCAGCAACTTTGGAGGCTGAGTGAGTAAGGAGCCAAGAGTTTGAGGTCACCTTGGGAAACATAGCAAGACCTCATCTCTTAAAAAATAATAAAAAAAGAAAAACTTACTAGGCATGGTGGCATGTGCCTATAGTCCCAGGTACACAGGAGGCTGAAGCAAGAGGATCAGAGGATCCCGGGAGTTGGAGACTGCAATGAGCCATGATTGCACCACTGCATTCCAGCCTGGGTGACAGAGGGAGGCCTCAACTCTAAATAATAATAATAATAATAATAACACTGAAAAAAGATAAATGCTATACTGCCATATTAAAGTGGTAATATAGAGGAGGGACTTCAAGACAGCTGACTAGAATCATCTGGTACTCGCCTCCTCCGCAAAGAATAGCCAGAATTTTGAGAAGATAATCATACTTGGAATAGATAAGCTAGGAGAGAACACTAAAATTCAACAAAGAAGTGATAGGAAACCTCTAAAGTGAGGAAGGAGGGAAAAGTAAGGCAGCCTACTAGCCTGGATTGGCTAGGAGCCTGGAGAGACTCCTCAATGCAAGGAAAGGTTAAGTGAGAGACTCTCAGTGGTCCACATCCCCTCCATGGACTCCTCCAATCCTAGCCATGGGATAGCCCCTAAACGCTTGTGGGCCTGAGACTAACATTGGGAACTGCCTGGAGACCATGTGAAGGCACCACTCCAGGGAGAGAGTATATGCTGGTTTCACACACACCCCAAAGTCCCAAGCAGCTACAGTAAGGCACCATTTTACCCAGGGGCCCAACAGATTTAGCAACTCCATATCATAAGAGCCCCAGTGTCATTCCTTGCACACAGGCACCTTAGTGGCTGGCTGCTTCCACCAGGGCTGAAGTGTGAGCCCTTGTCAATGACCTCACTGCCCCCTGCAGCAAAGCTGCCATGCATTTTCACATGCCATGAGGACAAATTCCCCTGCTTACAGTAGCCACTGCTGTGGGCTGCTGCTTTTGGGGCCAAAGAGAAAAGAAAAGCACACTCCCTAGCAGCCTGCTTATAGTGGCTTCCATTGAAAGCAAGCCCACCCTCCCCAGTATCAAAGCTGCAGGGCAGCACCTCCTATACCAAACCTGAGCATTCTGCCAGGGATCTAGAGATCACCCCACCCCTGCCTACCTCAGCCAGCACCTGCATGCACTACCAGGAGGACTGAGGACTGGTCCACCTGACCTTGCTCCTCACTCCTCAGTGTCTGAGGACACTGTCCACGAGCTTGGGGATCACTTAGCCCAGTCCACCACCATAACCATCTGAGCACTTCTCACAAGGGCCTGAGGTCAGGACCACCCAGCCCATTGTTGCTACCACAAACACCAGGGCAGATTTCTTGGGAACCAGAGGATTGTCCTGTCATTGTTATAGCCATTGTCCAATGCTTTGCCTGCTGCCTAGGACCCAAAACCTACCCACCCACCCAGCCCATTTCTGTCACTACCAGCACCAAAGCAAGCCACCTGGAGGCCTAAGATTCAGCCACCCTGGACCTGGTAATTCCAGTGGCAGCACCTGCCACCAAGGAGCCCAAGAATGGGTACAATTCAGCTGCAACTGCCACCACTGGATCCCAACAATAGGCCCATATGGCACGCACATCTCCAGGAAAAGTTCATCACAGCTTCTACACCATAAGTTACGAAGGAAATTACAGTCACCACTCATCTGTTTATAGCCAAGAAATCATACAGAGATTATACTACTGCACACACCCAGAATTAAAGTCAGAGTGCTCTATTCAACAAAAGCCATAAATATATCTTCAGGAAAAAGTCCCCCTATGAAAGTAAGTTCAAAATAGTGGAAGAAGCGACTGTTACACCAGATGCAGAGATATCAACATAAAAACAAAACAAATATGAAAAAGGAAGAAAATATGACACCTCTAAAGGAACACAGTAATTATCCAGCAACAGATTTCAATCAAAATGAAATTTATAAAATCCCAGAAAAAAATTCAAAATGGTGATACTAAAAAAGTTAAGTCTCCACCCAATATGATACAAAAAACTTCTGAAAATATATAAAAAAAAATTTAGGGTATAGATGAGAAATGTACCAAACAGATAAATAACAGAAAAACAACCAAACAGAAATTATAGAATTAAAGAATTTGTCAAATAAAACAAAAAATACCTTTGAAAGCTTTAACAATAGAATAGATAAAGCAGAAGGAAGAATTTTAGACCTCGAAGACTTATCTTTTAAAATAACCCAGTGTATTAGTCCATTCTCATGCTGCTATAAATAACTACCTGAGACTGGGCAATTTGTGAAGAAAAGAGATTTAATTGACACATAGTTCCACAGGCTTTATAGGAAGCATGGCTGGGAGGCATCAGGAAACTTACAATCATAGCAGAAAGGAAAGAGGAAGCAAGAGTGGAGCAAAAGAGACAGAGATAAGGGGGAAGTGCTACACACTTATAAACAACTACATATTGTGAGAACTCACTATCATGAAAACAGCAAGGGGGAATCCACCCTCATGATCCAATCACCTTCCACCAGATCCCTCCCACAACATTGGAGATTAACAATTCAACGTGAGATTTTGGGTGTTGACACAGCACCAAACCATACCACCCAGTCAGACAAAAAATAAAAAAGATTTAAAAGAATGACCACAACTTAAGTGACATACAGGACACCACAGGGTAACAAAATATTCACATTTTCAATGTTCCAGAAGATAAAGGGAAAACAAAAGAGACAGAAAATCAATTTAGTGCCAGGTGCGGTGGCTTATGCCTGTAATCCCAGCACTTTGGGAGGCCGAGGTGGACAGATCACCTGAGGTCGGGAGTTTGAGACCAGCCTGACCAACGTGGAGAAACCTTGTCTCTACTAAAAGTACAAAATTAGCTGGGTGTGGTGGTGCATGCCTGTAATCCCAGCTACTCTGGAGGCTGAGGCAGGAGAATCACTTGAACCTGGGGGGTGGAGGTTACGGTGAGCTGAGATCATGACATTGCACTCCAGCCTGGGCAACAAGAGCAAAACTTTGTCTCAAAAAAATAAAAAAATAAAAAAAAGGAAATCTATTTAGTGAAATAATAGAAGAAAACTTCCCAAGTCTAGCAAGAGATTTAGACATCTAAGTACAAGAAGCTCAAAGATCCCCAATATATACAACTCAAAAAGATCTTCTCCTATGGCATGTTATATTTAAACTACCAAAAGTCAGAGACAAAGATGGAATTTTAAAAATAGCTAGAGAAAAGCAACTATCATTTATAAGGAAATCCCCATCAGTCTAGTAGCAAATTTCTCAGCAGAAACCTTACAGGCCAGGGGAGAATGGGGTAATATATTCAAAGTAATAAAAGAAAGAAATTGCCAGTCAAGAATACTATACCCAAATTATCCTTCCAGGAAAATTCCACTAATTTACATTCCAGGACAGTATGACAATGTGGAAGACAGTATAACAATTCCTCAAGGATCTAGAACCAGAAATAGCATTTGACCCAGCAATACTATTACTGGTTATATACCCAAAGGATTATAAATCATTCTACGCATGCACATATATGTTTATTGCAGCACTATTTACAATAGCAAAGACATGGAACCAACCCAAATGCCCATCAATGATAGACTTGATAAAGAAAATGTGGTACATTATACCATGGGATACTATGCAGCCATAAAAAGGAATGAGATCATGTCTTTTGCAGGGACATGGATGAAGCTGGAAGCCATCATTCTCAGCAAACTAACACAGGAACAGAAAACTAAACACCGCATGTTCTCACTCATAAGTGGGAGTTGAATAGTGAGAACACATGGACACAGGGAGGGGAACAACACACCCCAGGGCCTGCTGTGGGGTTGGAGGAGAGGGGAGGGAACTTAGAGGATGGATCAATAGGTGCAGCAAACTACCATGGCACACGTATACCTATTTTTACAAACCTGCAGGTTCTGCACATGTATTTCAGAACTTAAAGTAAATTTTTTTTAAAAAGATGCAACTACTCTAGTAAAAACTTTAAATTATTAAATGTATTTTAAAAGGTAGACATCCTGGTGAGGTTGACTAGAGAGAGCACCTCTTTTTTAAAACATCAAGGCAGAAGAAAGTATTACCTGCAGTAAGGAATAGGGAGAAACCTACTTTAAGCCTCTACATAGGCCCACAACAGAATCCTGAAAGGTAAATCTAGGGGCAAATCCACCTAGATGTTGTGCCAGGTGTGGAAGCTACCCCATGGTACAAAAGCAAAAAGCCACTGAATTTCTAGGCACCTCGGTAGACTGGAGCAATGAGGATTTTTTGGAAAGGATGAAAAGAAAAGCAATGTATTTGACTGAACTTGAATTCCAAGGTTTACTCTCTTAAACTGCTATTCAGAAACTACTGAAGGCAAACTGCCAGGGTTGAGAAAAAGAACTGATAGTTGAGTTTGTTGAATGAGAAAAGCAGAAGCAGCAGTAATAGAAACGTGAGCATGAGTGAAAGCTGAGGATTCCAAGAAACGACAAGAAAGACAAGAAAAGAAAAACAGGGGAACCAAGAGATTATATTGCTGCTTGAAAATTGTGAAGATCTACATTATAGGCAACATTCCAGGTAAGTTTACATAAAGTTTGAAGAACCTGACCCTGAGCAATCCAATTTACCCTTTAAGTCTCAGTTTCCACCTCTGCAAAATGTAGATAAAACCTACTTCAGAGTGTTGATACGAATGCAACACTAAAATGATTTTAAATAGATGACAGCACTTAGGAGATTGTAAATTTCCATGGCAAAAGTTCCAGGATGAAAGGGAAGCCTTCTCAAGGGAATCTTGAAAACAGAAAGTTTATTGAGGTGACAGCAGACGAAGCTCACTGTTTTGCTATCAGTTTTCACTGAGGAGAATATGTCAAGGCCATCATCTGTTTGAATATCCCAATCTCTGGCACTTCAGATTGATAAAAATAACCCCTCTTAATGTACCTAGAAATTGAAGAAAATTTTCCCTCCAGATTTAAAAATATTTCCAATGGCACAATAATTTAATCAAAGGTGAGTATTTATATAATAAAAATATAATGAAATAGTAGAAATAGGATTTTAGACAAAATAGCAAATATATGCCAGAAAAGCCTGTAAGTGATTTGTGGCAAGGGCTTCTGTTACTCCTATAATTTTTATATTATTTCACAATTTGGTTTTCCTCTCTCTGATTTTCATTTCTTTGGCTATCTATTTGAACCTTCTGATTTTCTGCTTTATTAGTTCCTTCACTGCATTGTAGTAGAGTGGTTTAGGATGTGAGGATAATAGGAATAAATATTTAACATGATAATACAACTAACTACTGCCATCTAATTTCCCTCAGTGTAAAGGAGTCTAGGAACAGTAATCATTCCACATTTTGTTGGATATTTCCACCTAGTTTCAGTGAGAATGGTTATCAAACACCGTTTAAGTCTTTTAGACAATTATCACAGGAAAAAACATAAAAGTATCATAAATTGAAGTCATTTGATGTAATTTTTCAAAGAGAAAATCTTAAATTTTTCTCTTTTGTGGGGAGGTGTCAATCCTTAAAGCATCACTGAATATCTCCCCTCTCCCCAAATCCTTATATTCATTTTATGATCCTGCAACTTCACATAGCACTGGTTAAATCAGGTGAGCTGTATCTAAGCTATTACCTAACACTGTCATTTGGTGAAGAAAATAAAGCAAAATGGTAGGCTGAAGGAATCTACATGCAACAGTTTGAATGGATATTTAAATTGCACTTATAGCCATTTTTGTCTTTCCTTTGGAGATTTTTTTTTTTTTTTATACTAACAAGAGAAAAAGCCTGACATTATCTCAGGGGCTTTGAAAGCTACAATGAATGGCCTACATTTAGGGAAACTGGCATTTGTTGTCTTGAATTTCTCATGAAACAACAGGGATTCCTGCCTAAAAATCACCCATTAATGCTATCCCTGTGTATTTGTTCAGCTTAGGGTTTCAAGTTCATTTTCAGTCTGAAATCCTAGCCTAATGCTTCCTTTAGTTTTAAATTTAAAAATGAAATTCAACTAGCATTAATTTTTGAAAACTATTGAAAAAACAACAATAAATGGATCCTACACTATGCAAATTGCATAAAATCTAAGATTTGGAAATGTCCAATAAATACAAGAAAGACAAACACCTAAGTATATCCCATATATCAAATGTACCATCTATCCTATGACTGTTAGGTGATGTGTAATTTGCATGACACTGAAGCTGACTAATAACCTCTGGTAGATTTTTTTTCTTTTAAAGAGGCCTCTACAATGAATAAATATACATATCCAAGCTCTCACTATAGATATATTTGCTTTTTGGTAGAGGGCAAAACAGACACTCTTTTTTTTCTAACTTGAAAAATAATTTTTTTTAAAAAATTATACTTTAAGTTCCAGGATACATGTGAAGAACAAGTAGGTTTGTTACATAGGTATACGTGTGCCATGGTGGTTTGATGAAGCTATTGACTCATCCTCTAAGTTCCCTCCCCTCGCCTCCCACCCCACAACAGGCCCTGTGTGTGTCTCCCCTCCCTGTGTCCATGTGTTCTTATTGTTCAACTCCCACTTAGAGTGAGGACATGCAGTTTTTGGTTTTCTGTTCCTCTGTTAGTTTGCTGAGCATGATGGCTTCCAGTTTCATCCATGTCACCACAAAGGACATGCTGTCATTGCTTTCTATGGCTGTGCAGTATCCTATGTTGTACATATACCACATTTTCTTTATCCAGTCTATCATTGATGGGCATTTGGGTTGGTTCCATGTCTTTGCTATTGTAAATAGTGCTGCAATAAACGTGCATGTCTTTATAGTAGAATGATTTATATTCCTGTGGGTAAAACACACAGTTGAGTTGGCAGATCATGACTCTGAGTGCCATTTTTGGTGCTACATGTGCTTTCTCCAGAACCTTGTTTACTAGATACCTGGCGGTTCTGGTGATTGACTATTGAGGAAAACGTAATTCTTTAAGTTAATTCTCGAAATAAAGCCAGAAGCAAATATACTGTAACAGTTTGTAATGTGACAAACCTTTAATAAGCACCTTAAATTAAGCTTTGAGTGATTTTCCACCTGCCTTGCTGTGCTTTCAAAAAGAAAATCATAAAACTGTTAGGGGCAGCAATTACTTGGGAAGACATGTATTGGGCAAACTTTCTTTTTTTTTAAATTATACTTTAAGTTCTGGGATACATGTGCAGAGCGTGCAGGTTTGTTACATAGGTATATACGTGCCGTGGTGGTTTGCTGTACTCATCAACCTGTCATCTACATTAGGTATTTCTCCTAATGCTATCCCTCCCCTAGATACCCACCTCAAAACAGGCCCCAGTGTGTGATGTTTCCCTCTCTGTGTCCGTGTGTTCTCATTGATTAATTCCTACTTATGAGTGAGAACATGCAGTGCTTGGTTTTCTGTTCCTGTGTTAGTTTGCTGAGAATGATGGTTTCCAGCTTCATCCATGTCCATTCAAAGGACATGAACTCATCCTTTTTTATGGCTGCATAGTATTCCATGGTGTATATATGCCACATTTTCTTTATCTGGTCTATCATTGATGGGCATTTGGGTCAGTTCCAAGTCTTTGCTATTGTGAATAGTGCTGCAATAAACATACGTGTGCATGTGTCTTTATAGTAGAATCATTTATAATCCTTTGGGTATATAACCATTAATGGGATTGCTGGATCCAATGGTATTTCTGGTTCTAGATCCTTGAGAAATTGCTACACCGTCTTCCACAATGATTGAACTAATTTACACCCCCACCAGCAGTGTAAAAGCATTCCTGTTTCTCCACATCCTCTCCAGCATCTGTTGTTTCCTGACTTTTTAATGATCACCATTCTAAGTGGCATGAAATGGTATCTCATTGTGGTTTTGACTTGCATTTCTGTAATGACCAGTGATAATGAAGTTTGTTTCATATGTTTTTTGGCCACATAAATGTCTTCTTTTGAGAAGTGTCTGTTCATACCCTTTGCCCACTTTTTGATGGGGTTGTTTTTTTTCTTGTAAATTTGCTTGAGTTCCTTGTAGATTCTGGATATTAGCCTTTTGTCAGATGGATAAATTGCAAAAATTTTCTCTCATTCTGCAGGTTGCCTGCTCACTCTGATGACAGTTTGTTTTGCTGGGCAGAGGCACTATAGTTTAATAGATCCTATTTGTCAATTTTGGCTTCTGTTGCCATTGCTTTTGGTGTTTTAGTCATGAAATCTTTGCCCATGCCTATGTCCTGAATGGTACTGCCTAGGTTTTCTTCTAGGGTTTTTATGATTTTAGGTCTTATGCTTAAGTCTTTATTCCATCTTGAGTTATTGTTTGTATAAGGTATAAGGAAGGGGTCCAGTTTCAGTTTTTTGCATATGGCTAGCCAGTTTTCTGAACACCATTTATTAAACAAGAAACCCTTTCCCCATTGCTTGTTTTTGTCAGGTTTGTCAAAGATCAGATGGTTGTAGATGTGTGGCATTATTTCTGAGGCCTCTGTTCTGTTCCATTGGTGTGTATATATATGATATATATATTATATATATCGTATATATATTTTATATACATATATACAGTCTATATATAGTACCATGCTGTTTTGGTTATTGTAACCTTGTAGTGTAGTTTAAAGTCAGGTAGCATGATGCCTCCAGCTTTGTTCTGTTTACTTATGATTGTCTTGGCTACATAGGCTCTTTTTTGGTTCCACATGAAATTTAAAGTAGTTTAAATTTAATGAAGTTTAAAGTAGCCTCCTTGAAGAGGTCCTTCACATCCCTTGTAAGTTTTATTCCTAGGTATTTTATTCTCTTTGTAGCAATTGTTAATGGGAGTTCATTGATGGATTTGGCTCTCTGTTTGTCTGTTATGGGTGTATAGGAATGCTTGTGATTTTTGCACATTGATTTTGAATCTTGAGACTTTGCTGAAGTTGCCTATCAGCTTAAGGAGATTTTGGGCTGAGACGATGGGGTTTTCTAAATACACAATCATGTCATCTGCAAACAGAGACAATTTGACTTCCTCTCTTCCTATTTGAATACCCTTTATTTCTTTCTCTTGCCTGATTGCCCTGGCCAGAACTTCCAATACTATGTTGAATGGAGTGGTGAGAGAGGGAATCCTTGTCTTGTGCCAGTTTTCAAAGGGAATGGTTCCAGTTTTTGCCCATTCAGTATGATACTGGCTGTGGGTTTGTCATAAATAGCTTCTATTATTTTGAGATACATTCCATCAATATCTAGTTTATTGAGTGTTCTTAGCATGAAGGGGTGTTGAATTTTATGAAAGGCCTTTTCTGCATCTGTTGAGAAAATCACATGGCTTTTGTCATTGGTTCTGTTTATGTGATGGATTACGTTTATTGATTTGTGTATGTTGAACCAGCCTTGCATCCCAGGGTTGTAGCCGACTTGATCGTGGTGGATAACCTTTTTGATGTGCCACTGGATTCAGTTTGCCAGTATTTTATTGAGTTTTTTCACATCGATGTTCATCAGGGTTATTGGCCTGAAATTTTCTTTTTTTTGTTGTGTCTCCACCAGGTTTTGGTATCAGGATGATGCTGGCCTCATAAAATGAGTTAGGAAGGAGTCCCTCTTTTTCTCTTGTTTGGAATAGTTTGAGAAGGAAAGGTACCAGCTCCTTTATTCACCTCTGGTAGAATTTGGCTGTGAATCCGTCTGGGCCTGGTTTTTTTTTGAGTTGTAGGCTATTAATTACGGCCTCAATTTCAGAACTTTATATTGGTCTATTCAGAGATTCAATTTCTTCCTGGTTTAGTCTTGGGAGGGTGTATGTGTCCAGAAATTTTTCATTTCTTCTAGATTTTCTAGTTTACTTGCGTAGAGGTGTTTATATTAGTCTGTGATGGTAGTTTGTATTTCTGTGGGATCAGTGGTAATATGCCCTTTATATTTTTTATTGTGTCTATTTGATTCTTCTCTCTTTTCTTTATTAGTCTGGCTAGTGGTCTATCTATTTTGTTAATCTTTTAAAAAATCAGCTCTTGGATTCATTGATTTTTTTTTGTTTCTCTATCTCTATCTCTATCTCTATCTCTATCTCTATCTCTATCTCTATCTCTATCTCTATTTCTATCTCTATCTCTATCTCTATCTCTATCAGTTCTGCTCTGATCTTAGTTATTTTTTGTCTTCTGCTAGCTTTTGAATTTGTTTGTTCTTGCTTCTCTAGTTCTTTTAATTGTGATGTTAGGGTGTTGGTTTTAGATCTTTCCCACTTATTCCTGTGGGCATTTAGTGCTATACATTTCCCTCTAAACACTGATTTGCTGTGTCCCAGAGATTTTGGTACTTTGTTTCTTTGTTCTCATTGGTTTCAAAGAACTTATTTATTTCTGCCTTAATTTTGTTATTTACCTAGTAGTCATTCAGGAGCAGGTTGTTCAGTTTCCATGTATTGCTGCTGTTTTGAGTGAGTTTCTTAATCTTGAGTTATAATTTGATTGCACTGTGGTCTGGGAGACTGTTTGTTATGATTTTGGTTCTTTTGCATTTGCTAAGGAGTGTTTTACTTCCAATTATGTGGTCAGTTTTAGAATAAGTGTGATGTTGTGCTGTGAAGAATGTATATTCTGTTGATTTGGGGTGGAGAGTTCTGTAGATGTCTATTAGGTCCACTTGAACTCCAGAGCTGAGTTCAAGTCCTAAATATCCTTGTGAATTGTTTGTCTCATTGATCAGTCTAATATTGACAGTGTGGTGTTAAAGTCTCCCACTATTTTTGGGTGGGAGTCTAAGTCTCTTTATAGGTTTCTAAGAACTTGCTTTATGTATCTGGGTGCTCCTGTATTGGGTGTAGATATATTTAGGATAGTTAGCTCTTCTTGTTGCATTGATCCATTTACTATTATGTAATGCCCTTCTTTGTCTCTTTTGATCTTTGTTGGTTTAAAGTTTGCTTTATCAGAGACTAGGATTACAATCCCTGCTTTTTTTTTTTTTTTTCCTTTCTATTTGCCTGGTAAATATTCCCCATCCCTTTATTTTGAGCCTATGTTTGTCTTTGCATCTGAGATGGGTCTCCTGAATACAGCACACCAGTGGGTCTTGACTCTTTATCCAATTTGTCAGTGTCTTTTAATTGGGGCATTTGGTCTGGTTACATTTAAGGATAATATTGTTGTGTGTGAATTTGATCCTGTCATATTATGATGCTAGCTGGTTATTTTGCCGGTTAGTTGATTCAGTTTTTTCATAATGTCGATGCTCTTTACAATTTGGTGTGTTTTTACAGTGGCTGGTACTGATTGTTCCTTTCCATGTTTAGTGCTTCCTTCAGGAGCTCTTGTAAGGCAAATCTGGTGGTGAAAAAATCTCTCAGCATTTTCTTGTCTGTAAAGGATTTTATTTCTCCTTTGCTTATGAAGCTTAGTTTTGCCGGGTATGAAATTCTGGGTTGAAAATTTTTTTAAGAATTTTGAATATTGGCCCTCACTCTCTTCTGGCTTGTAGGGTTTCTGCTGAGAGATCCACTCTTAGTCTGATGGGCTTCTCTTTGTGGTTAATAGGACCTTTCTCTCTGGCTGCCCTTAAATTATTTTCCTTCGTTTCAACCTTGGTGAATCTGCTGATTATGTGGCTTGGGGTTGCTCATCTCAAGGAGCATTTTTGTGGCGTTCTCTGTATTTCCTGAGTTTGAATGTTGACCTGTCTTGGTAGGTTGGAAAAGTTCTCCTGGATAATATCCTGAAGAGTGTTTTCCAACTTGGTTTCATTCTCTCAGTCACTTTCAGGTACAGCAATCAAACATAGGTTTGGTCTTTTCACATAGTCCCATATTTCTTGGAGGCTTTCTTCGTTCCTTTTCATTCTTTTTTCTCTAATTTTGTCTTCACGCTTTATTTCATTGAGGTGATCTTCAATCTGTGATATCATTTCTTCTGCTTGATCAATTCAGCTAGTGATATTTGTGTATGCTTCACGAATTCTCGTGCTGTGTTTTTCAGCTCCATCAAGTCATTTATGTTCTTCTCTAAACTGCTTATTCTATTTAGCAATTCCTCTAACTCGTTTTTAAGGTTCTTAGCTTCCTTGCTCCTTTAGCTTGGAGGAGTTTGTTTTCACCCACCTTCTGAAGCCTATTTCTGTCATTTCATTAGACTCATTCTCTGTCCAGTTTTGTTCCCTTTCTGGCAAGGAGTTGTGATCCTTTTGAGGAGAAGAGGAGTTCTGGGTTTTGGAATTTTCAGCCTTTTTGTGCCAGTTTTTCCTCATCTTTGTGGATTTATCTACCTTTGGTCTTGGATATTGGTGACCTTTGGATAGGGTTTTCGTGTGGATGTCCTTTTTGTTTATGTTGATGCTATTTCTTTCTTTTTGTTAGTTTTCCTTCTAACAGTCAGGCCCCTCTGCTGCAGGTCTGCTGGAGTTTGCTGGACGTTCACTCCAGACCCTGTTTGCCTGGGTATCACCAGCGGAGGCTGCAAAACAAAGATTGCTGCCTGTGCCTTCCTCTGGAAGCTTCGTCCCAGAAGGGCACCCAGCAGATTCTAGCCAGATGTCCCCTCCATGAGGTGTCTCTTGACCCCTGCTGGGAGGTTTCTCCCAGTCAGGAGGCATGAGGGTCAGGGAGCCACTTGAGAAGGCAGTCTGTCCCTTAGCAGAGCTCGAGCTCTGTGCTGGGAGATCTGCTGCTGTCTTCAGAGCCGGCCAGCAGGAACGTTTAAGTCTGCTGAAGCTGTGCCCACAACCACCCCTTCCCCTAGGTGCTCTGTCCCAGGGAGATGGGAGTTTTATTTATAAGCCTCTTACTGGGGCTGCTGCCTTTCCTTCAGAGATGCCCTCCTCAGAGGGGAGGAATCTAGACAGGCAGTCTGGCTAGCGTGGCTATGCCCAGCTGCAGTGGGCTCCGCCCAGTTTGAACTTCCTTGTGGCTTTGTTTACATTGTGAGGGGAAAACCGCCTACTGAAGCCTCCTAATGGTGGACGCCCCTCCCCGCACCAAGCTCCAGTGTCCCAGGTCGAATTCAGACTGCTGTGCTGGCAGTGAGAATTTTAAATCAGTGGATCTTAGCTTGCTTGGTTCCATGGGGTTGGGATCTGCTGAGTTAGACCACTTGGCCCCCTGGCTTCAGCCTCCTTTTCAGGGGAGTGAATGCTTCCTTTCGCTGGTGTTCCAGACATCACTAGGGTATGAAAAAAAAACTCCTGCAGTTAGCTTGGTGTCTCACCAAATGGCTGCCCACTTTTGTGCTCAACACCCAGGTCCCTGGTGGTGTAGGCACCTGAGGGAATCTCTTGGTCTGTGGGTTGCAACAACCTTGGGAAAAGCGTAGTATCTGGGCCAGAATGCACCATTCCTCACAACATAGTCCCATACAGCTTCCCTTGGCAGGGGAGGGAGTTCTGCGACCCCTTTTGCATCTCAGGTGAGGTAACACCCCACCCTGCTTCGGCTCGCCTTCTGTGGGCTGCACCCACTGTCTACCCAGTCCCAGTGAGATGAGCCAGGTACCTCAGTTGGAAATGCAGAAATCACCTGCCTTCTGCATTGATTTCCTTGGGAGCTGCAGACCAGAGCTGTTCCTATTTGGCCATCTTGACAGCCACCAAAGGGTAGGTCTTATTTATTTTTTCTAACTATTTTTTATACCCATTAACTGTCACCCAGCCCCAACTCGGTTCCCCCACTCCCTGACTATGCTCCCCAGTCTCTGGTAACCATGCTTCTGCTCTATGTTCATGAGTTTAATTGTATTAATTTATATCTTCCACAAATAAGAGAGAACATGCAATGGTTGTCTTTCTGTGCCTGGCTTAATTCACTTAACATAATGACCATCCATCCATGTTGTTGTAGATGACAGGATCTCATTATTTTTTATGGCTGAATAGTACTCCATTATGTATATGTTCCATCACTTTCTTTTTTTATTCATCTGTTGATGGATACTTAGATTGCTTCCAAATATTGGCTATTGTGAATAGTGCTGGAATAAATATGGGAGTTAGGCTATCTCTTTAATATATGGATGTCCTTTCTTTTAGGTATATACCCAGAGGTAGGACTGCTGGATCATATGGTAGCTCTAGTTTTAGTTTTTTTTGAGGAGCTTCTGAACTGTTCCCCATAATGTTTGTACTAATTAATATTCCCACTAGTGCTGTAGGAGGGTTCTCTTTTTTCCACATCCTCTTCCACATTTGTTATTGCCTGTCTTTCAGATAAAAGCCATTTTAACTGAGGTGTTTTGATATCTCATTTTATTATGATTTGTGTTTCTCTGATGATCAATGATGTTGAGCCCATTTTCTTATGCCTGTTTGCCATTTGTAAGTCTTTTTTTGAGAAATGTTGATTCAAATCTTTTGCCCATTTAAAAATCAGATTATTTACAGCATTTCACTTTTATGAAAAAAAGTGATGGAATATTCAGATTATTAGATTTTTTTCCTCTGGAATTGTTTAAGCCCTTTATATATTGTTTATTAATCCCTTGCCAGATGGGTAGTTTACAAATATTTTCTCCCATTCGATGGGTTGTCTCTTCACATCGTTGTTGTTTCCTTTGCTGTGCAGAAGCTCTTTAACTTAATGTGATCCCATTGGTCTATTTTTGCTTTGTTTGCCTGTGCTTGTGGGTATTATTCAAGAAATGTTTGCCCAGACCAATGTCTTTGAAAATTTCCCTTATGTTTTCTTGTAGTAGTCTCATAGTTTGAGGTCTTAGTTTTAAGTCTTTAATCCATATTTTCATTTGCGTTTGTGTGTGGCACTAGATAAGGGTCTAGTTTCATTCATTTGCATATGGATATCCAGTTTTCCCAGCACCATTTATTGGAGAGACTCTCTTTTCCCCAGCGTATGTTCTTGGCACTTTTGTTTAAAAATGCGTTTAATGTGTAGGTGAATGGATTTGTTTCCATGTTCTCTATTATGTTCCATTGGTCTATGTGTCTGTTTTTATGCCAGCATTATGCTGTTTTGGTTACTATAGCTCTGTATTATAATTTAAAATTGGGTAATGTGATTTTTCCAGTTTTGGTCTTTTTGCTTAGGATAGCTTTGGCTGTGCTAGGTCCTTTTGTTTTGTTACATACAAATTTTAGGATTGCTTTTTCAGTACCTGTGAAGAATGTAATTGGTATTTCATAGGGAGTGCACTGAATCTGCAGATTGCTTTGGGTAATATGGACATTTTAATAATATTGTTTTTTCCAATCCATCAACATGGAATGTCTTTCCATTTTTTGTCTTCTTCAATTCCTTATATCAGTGTTTAAAAGTTTTTTTATAGAGCTCTTACACTTAAAGTGAAAGGAAAATTAATTCCTAGGTATTTAATTTTATTTGTGGCTATTGTAAATGAGATTACTTTTTTGATTTCTCTTTCGGATTGTTTGCTATAGGCATATAGATATGCTACCAATTTTTGCATGTTGATTTTGTATTCTGCAACTTTACTGAATTTATCAGTTCTAATAGTTTCTTGGAGGAATCTTTAGGTTTTTCCAATTATAAGATTATATAATCTGCAAACAAGGATAATTTGACATTTTTTGTTCCAGTTTGCATGCCTTTTATTTCTTTCTCTTGTCTGATTGCTCTTGCTAGGACTTCCAGCACTGTGTTGAATAACAGTGGTGAAAGTGGGCATCCTTATTTTGTTCCAGATTTTAGAGGAAAGCTTTTCAGTTTTTCATCATTCAGTATGATACTAGCTGAGGGTTTCTTATATATGGCTTTTATATGTTGAAGTGTATTTCTTCTATGCCCAGTTTTTGAGAGATTTTATCATGAAGGGGTATTAAGTTTTATCAAATGCCTTTTCAGCATCAGTTGAAATGATTATATGTTTTTTATCCCGTATTCTGTTGATATGATGTATCACATTGATTGATTTGCATATGTTGAACAATCCTTGCATCCTCGGGGTAAATCCTACTTGGTCATGATGAATGATTTTTTTCAATGTGTTGTTGAATTAGGTTTGTTAGCATTTTGTTGATGATTTTTCTTTTTTTTTTCTTTTTTTTTTATTATACTTTAGGGTTTTAGGGTACATGTGCACAATGTGCAGGTTTGTTACATATGTATCCATGTGCCATGTTGATTTCCTGCACCCATTAACTCGTCATTTAGCATTAGGTGTATCTCCTAATGCTGTCCCTCCCCCCTCCCCCCACCCCACAACAGTCCCCGGAGTGTGATGTTCCCCTTCCTGTGTCCATGAGTTCTCATTGTTCAATTCCCACCTATGAGTGAGAACATGCGGTGTTTGGTTTTTTGTCCTTGCGATAGTTTACTGAGAATGATGTTTTCCAGTTTCATCCATGTCCCTACAAAGGACATGAACTCATCATTTTTTATGGCTGCATAGTATTCCATGGTGTATATGTGCCACATTTTCTTAATCCAGTCTATCGTTGTTGGACATTTGGGTTGGTTCCAACTCTTTGCTATTGTGAATAGTGCCACAATAAACATATGTGTGCATGTGTCTTTATAGCAGCATGATTTATAGTCCTTTGGGTATATACCCAGTAATGGGATGGCTGGGTCAAATGGTATTTCTAGTTCTAGATCCCTGAGGAATCGCCACACTGACTTCCACAATGGTTGAACTAGTTTACAGTCCCACCAACAGTGTAAAAGTGTTCCTATTTCTCCACATCCTCTCCAGCACCTGTTGTTTCCTGATTTTTTAATGATGGCCATTCTAACTGGTGTGAGATGGTATCTCACTGTGGTTTTGATTTGCATTTCTCTGATGGCCAGTGATGATGAGCATTTTTTCATGTGTTTTTTGGCTGCATAAATGTCTTCTTTTGAGAAGTGTCTGTTCATGTCCTTTGCCCACTTTTTGATGGGGTTGTTTGTTTTTTTCTTGTAAATTTGTTTGAGTTCATTGTAGATTCTGGATATTAGCCCTTTGTCAGATGAGTAGGTTGCAAAAATTTTCTCCCATTCTGTAGGTTGCCTGTTGACTCTGATGGTAGTTTCTTTTGCTGTGCAGAAGCTCTTTAGTTTAATGAGATCCCATCTGTCAATTTTGGCTTTTGTTGCCATTGCTTTTGGTGTTTTAGACATGAAGTCCTTGCCCACACCTATGTCCTGAATGGTATTGCCTAGGTTTTCTTGTAGGATTTTAATGGTTTTAGGTCTAACATTTAAGTCTTTAATCCATCTTGAATTAATTTTTGTATAAGGTGTAAGGAAGGGATCCAGTTGCAGCTTTCTACATATGGCTAGCCAGTTTTCCCAGCACCATTTATTAAATAGGGAATCCTTTCCCCATTTCTTGTTTTTGTCAGGTTTGTCAAAGATCAGATAGTTGTAGCTATGCGGCCTCATTTCTGAGGGCTCTGTTCTGTTCCATTGATCTATGTCTCTGTTGTGGTACCAGTACCATGCTGTTTTGGTTACTGTAGCCTTGTAGTAGAGTTTAAAGTCAGGTAGCGTGATGCCTCCAGCTTTGTTCTTTTGGCTTAGGATTGACTTGGCGATGCGGGCTCTTTTTTGGTTCCATATGAACTTTAAAGTAGTTTTTTCCAATTCTGTGAAGAAAGTCATTGGTAGCTTGATGGGGATGGCATTGAATCTATAAATTACCTTGGGCAGTATGGCCATTTTCACGATATTGATTCTTCCAACCCATGAGCATGGAATGTTCTTCCATTTGTTTGTATCCTCTTTTATTTCATTGAGCAGTGGTTTGTAGTTCTCCTTGAAGAGGTCTTTCACATCCCTTGTAAGTTGGATTCCTAGGTATTTTATTCTCTTTGAAGCAATTGTGAATGGGAGTTCACTCATGATTTGGCTCTCTGTTTGTCTGTTATTGGTGTACAAGAATACCTGTGATTTTTGTACATTAATTTTGTATCCTGAGACTTTGCTGAAGTTGCTAATCAGCTTAAGGAGATTTTGGGCTGAGACAATGGGGTTTTCTAGATATACAATCATGTCATCTGCAAACAGGGACAATTTGACTTCCTCTTTTCCTAATTGAATACCCTTTATTTCCTTCTCCTGCCTGATTGCTCTGGCCAGAACTTCCAGCACTATGTTGAATAGGAGCGGTGAGAGAGGGCATCCCTGTCTTGTGCCAGTTTTCAGAGGGAATGCTTCCAGTTTTTGCCCATTCAGTATGATATTGGCTGTGGGTTTGTCATAGATAGCTGTTATTATTTTGAGATATGTCCCATCAATACCTAATTTATTGAGAGTTTTTAGCATGAAGGGTTGTTGAATTTTGTCAAAGGCCTTTTCTGCATCTATTGAGATAATCATGTGGTTTTTGTCTTTGGTTATGTTTATATGCTGGATTACATTTATTGATTTGCATATGTTGAACCAGCCTTGCATCCCAGGGATGAAGCCCACTTGATCATGGTGGATAAGCTTTTTGATGTGCTGCTGGATTCGGTTTGCCAGTATTTTATTGAGGATTTTTGCATCAATGTTCATCAAGGATATTGGTCTGAAATTCTCTTTTTTGGTTAAGTCTCTGCCAGGTTTTGGTATCAGGACGATGCTGGCTTCGTAAAATGTGTTAGGGAGGATTCCCTCTTTTTCTATCGATTGGAATAGTTTCAGAAGGAATGGTACCAGTTCCTCCTTGTACCTCTGGTAGAATTCAGCTGTGAATCCATCAGGTCCTGGACTCTTTTTGGTTGGTAAGCTATTGATTATTGCCACAATTTCAGAACCTGTTATTGGTCTATTCAGAGATTCAACTTCTTCCTGGTTTAGTCTTGGGAGGGTGTATTTGTCGAGGAATTTATCCATTTCTTCTAGATTTTCTAGTTTATTTGCATAGAGGTGTTTGTAGTATTCTCTGGTGGTAGATTGTATTTCTGTGGGATCGGTGGTGATATCCCCTTTTTCGTTTTTTATTGCATCTATTTGATTCTTCTCTCTTTTCTTCTTTATTAGTCTTGCTAGCGGTCTATCAATTTTGTTGATCTTTTCAAAAAACCAGCTCCTGGATTCATTAATTTTTTGAAGGGTTTTTTGTGTCTCTATTTCCTTTAGTTCTGCTCTGATTTTAGTTATTTCTAGCCTTCTGCTAGCTTTTGAATGTGTTTGCTCTTGCTTTTCTAGTTCTTTTAATTGTGATGTTAGGGTGTCAATTTTGGATCTTTCCTGCTTTCTCTTGTGGGCATTCAGTGCTATAAATTTCCCTCTACACACTGCTTTGAACGTGTCCCAGAGATTCTGGTATGTTGTGTCTTTGTTCTCGTTGGTTTCAAAGAACATCTTTATTTCTGCCTTCATTTCATTATGTACCCAATAGTCATTCAGGAGCAGGTTGTTCAGTTTCCATGTAGATGAGCGGTTTTGAGTGAGTTTCTTAATCCTGAGTTCTAGTTTGATTGCACTGTGGTCTGAGAGACAGTTTGTTATAATTTCTGTTCTTTTACATTTGCTGAGGAGAGCTTTACTTCCAACTATGTGGTCAATTTTGGAATAGGTGTGGTGTGGTGCTGAAAAAAATGTATATTCTGTTGACTTGGGGTGGAGAGTTCTGTAGATGTCTATTAGTTCCACTTTATGTAGAGCTGAGTTCAATTCCTGGATATCCTTGTTAACTTTCTGTCTTGTTGATCTGTCTAATGCTGACAGTGGGGTGTTAAAGTCTCCCATTATTATTGTGTGGGAGTTTAAGTCCCTTTGTAGGTCACTGAGGACTTGCTTTATGAATCTGGGTGCTCCTGTGTTAGGTGCATATATATTTAGGATAGTTAGCTCTTCTTGTTAAATTGATCCCTTTACCATTATGTAATGGCCTTCTTTGTCTCTTTTGATCTTTGTTGGTTTAAAGTCTATTTTATCAGAGACTAGGATTGCAACCCCTGCCTTTTTTTGATTCCCAGTTGCTTGATAGATCTTCCTCCATCCCTTTATTTTGAGTCTATGTGTGTCTCTGCACGTGAGATGGGTTTCCTGAATACAGCACACTGATGGGTCCTGACTCCTTATCCAGTTTGCCAGTCTGTGTCTTTTGATTGGAGCATTTAGCCCATTTACATTTAACGTTAATATTGTTATGTGTGAATCTGATCCTGTCATTATGATGTTAGTTGGTTATTTTGCTCGTTAGTTGCTATAGTTTCTTCCTAGCCTTGATGGTCTTTACAATTTGGCATGTTTTTGCAGTGGCTGGTACCGGTTGTTCCTTTCCATGTTTAGTGCTTCCTTCAGGAGCTCTTTTAGGGCAGGCCTGGTGGTAACAAAATCACTCAGCGTTTGCTTGTCTGTAAAGTATTTTATTTCTCCTTCACTTATGAAGCTTAGTTTGGCGGGATAGGAGATTCTGGGTTGAAAATTCTTTTCTTTAAGAATGGTGAATATCGGCCCCCACTCTCTTCTGGCTTGTAGAGTTTCTGCTGAGAGATCAGCTGTTAGTCTGATGGGCTTCCCTTTGTGGGTAACCCGACCTTTCTCTCTGGCTGCCCTTAACATTTTTTCCTTCATTTCAACTTTGGTGAATCTGACAATTATGTGTCTTGGAGTTGCCCTTCTCGAGGAATATCTTTGTGGCGTTCTCTGTAGTTCCTGAATCTGAATGCTGGCCTGCCTTGCTAGATTGGGGAAGTTCTCCTGGATAATATCTTGCAGAGTGTTTTCCAACTTCGTTCCATTCTCCCCATCATTTTCAAGTACACCAATCAGACGTAGGTTTGGTCTTTTCACATAGTCCCAAATTTCTTGGAGGCTTTGTTCATTTCTTTTTATTCTTTTTTGTCTAAACTTCCCTTCTCTCTTTATTTCATTCATTTCATCTTCCATCAACGATACCCTTTCTTCCAGTTGATCGCATCTGCTACTGAGGCTTCTGCAATCTTCGCGTAGTTCTCGAAACTTGGCTTTCAGCTCCATCAGCTCCTTGAAGCCCTTCTCTCCATTGGTTATTCTAGTTATCCATTCTTCTAATTTTTTTTCAAAGTTTTTAACTTCTTTGCTATTGTTTTGAATTTCCTCTCGTAGCTCAGAGTAGTTTGATCGTCTGAAGCCTTCTTCTCTCAACTCATCAAAGTCATCCTCCATCCAGCTTTGTTCCGTTGCTGGTGAGGAACTGCGTTCTTTTGGAGGACGAGGGGTGCTCTGTTTTTTAGAGTTTCCAGTTTTTGTGCTCTGTTTTTTCCCCATCTTTGTGGTTTTATCTACTTTTTGTCTTTGATGATGGTGATGTACAGATGGGTTTTTGGTGTGGATGTCCTTTCTGTTTGTTAGTTTTCCTTCTACCAGACAGGACCCTCAGCTGCAGGTCTGTTGGAGTGTACTAGAGGTCCACTCCAGACCCTGTTTGGCTGGGTGTCAGCAGCGGTGCCTGCAGAGCAGCGGATTTTCGTGAGACCACAAATTCAGCTGTCTGATAGTTCCTCTGAAAATTTTGTCTCAGAGGAGTACCCGTTTGAATGAGGTGTCAGTCTGTCCCTACTGGGGGGGTGCCTCCCAGTTAGGCTGCTCAGGGGTGAGGCACCCACTTTAGGAGGCAGTCTGTCCGTTCTCAGATCTCCAGCTGCATGCTGGGGGAACCACTACTCTCTTCAAAGCTGTCAGTCAGACAGGGACATTTAAGTCTGTGGAGGTTCTTGCTGAGTTTTTGTTTGTCTGTGCCCTGCCCCCAGAGGTGGAGCCTACAGAGGCAGGCAGGCCTCCTTGAGCTGTGGTGGGCTCCACCCAATTCGAGCTTCCTGGCTGCTTTGTTTACCTAAGCAAGCCTGGGCAATGGCGGGCGCCCCTCCCCCAGCCTCGCTGCCGCCTTGCAGCGTGATCTCAGACTGCTGTGCTAGCAATGAGTGAGACTCCGTGGGCATAGAACCCTCCGAGCCAGGTGCGGGACACAATCTCCTAGTGTGCCGTTTTCCAGGCCCGTTGGAAAAGCGCAGTATTAGGATGGGACTGACCCGATATTCCAGGTGCCGTCTGTTTCCCCTTTCTTTGACTAGGAAAGGGAACTCCCTGACCCCTTGCGCTTCCCGAGTGAGGCAATGCCTCGCCCTGCTTCGGCTCGCGCACAGTGCGCTTCACCGACTGTCCTGCACCCACTGTTAGGCACTCCCTAGTGAGATGAAACCGGTACCTCAAGCAGAATTGCAGAAATCACCCGTCTTCTGTGTAGCTGGGGCTGGGAGTTGGAGACGGGAGCTGTTCCTATTCGGCCATCATCGATGATTTTTCAATCAATATGTATCAGAGATATGTGCCTGTAATTTCCTTTTTTGATGTTTGTCTGGTTTTTGTATCAGGGTAATACTGGCCTTGCAGAATGAGTTTGGAAGTATTCCCTCCTCCTCCATTTCTTGGAACAGTTTGAGTAGGATTAGTTCTTCTTAAATGTTTGGTAGAATTCAGGACTGAAGCCGTCAGGTGCCAGGCTTTTCTTTCCTGGGAAACGTTTTATTATGGCTTTGATATTGTTACTTGTTATTGGTCTATTCAGGTTTTGGATTTCTTCATTATTCCATCTTGGCAGGGTTGCATGTGTTTAGTAATTTATCCATTTATTCTGGATTTTCTCATTTATTTGCATATAGTTGTTCATAGTAGCCACTAATAATCCTTTGAATTTCTGCTGTAACAGTTTTAATGTCTACTTTTTCATCTCTGATTTCATTTATTTGTGTCTTCTTTCTTTTTTTCATAGTCTGGCTAATGTTTTGTAATTTTGTTTAACTTCTCAAAAATCCAACTTTTTGTTTATCATTAATCTTTTGTATTGTTTTCTTCATTTTAATTTTATTTCTGCTATGATCGTTACTATTTTTTTTCTACTAATTTTGGGGTTTGGTTTGCTTTTGCTTTTCTAGGTCTTTAAGTTGCATCATTAGGTTTTTCACTTGAAATTCTTTTTTTTCGTATTTAATGTAGGCAATTATAGGTGTAAACTTCCCTTAGTAATGTGTTTGTTGTATCCCATAGGTTTTGGTATGTTGTGTTTTCATTTTCATTTGCTTTATGAAATTTTTCAATTTTCTTTTGAATTTCTTCATTGGCCCCCTGGTTATTTAGAAGCATGTTGCTTAATTTTCATATATTTGTATAGTTTTCAGAAATCCTCTTGTTACTTATTTCTAGTTTTATTCCACTGTGGTCAGAGAAGATACTTGATATTTTCTCAAAATTGTTTTTGAATGTTTTGACTTATTTTGTGATGTAACATATCCTTGAGATAGTCCCAGGCAGGTCCAGAGGTACTGTCTGGGAGCCAGGGACTACAGTCTATAACCTGAGAAGTTGATATAGTTTGGATATGTGTCCCTGCCCAAATCTCATGTTGAACTGTAATCCCAATGTTGGAGGTGGGGCCTGATGGGAGGAGATTAGATCATGTGAGTGGATTTCTCATGAATGGTTTAGCAACGTCCCTTGGTGCTATTCCCGTGATAGTGAGTTCTTGTGAGATCTAGCTGTTTAAAAGTATGTGGCACCTCTTGCCTTGCTCCTGCTTTTGCCATGTGTTGTGCCTGCTCCCACATTACTTTCCCACTGAATAAAAGCTTTCTGAGAACTCCCAGAAGCCAAGTAATGATGGTGCCATGCTTGTATTGCCTGCAGAACTGTGAACCAATTAAGCCTTTTTTTAAAAAAAATAAATTGCCCAGTCTCAGATATTTCTTTATAGCAATGCAAGAACAACCTAATACAAAATTCTACCTTGGGTTCTATTGTATTTTGGCTGAGCTGTCACTCAAACCACAAGATGCAGTTTTTTCCCACTCTTCTTTCCCCTTTCCAAAGGCAGAGGAGCCTCACCCATAGCCACTGCCACCACAGGATCATGGGGAGTACTGCCAGGCTTTTGCTAATGTTCCCTTAAGGCCAAGCCCCCTTCAGTCAGCTTGTGATGAATACTTCCTCTTGTGGGACTCACAGTTAAGGGAAGTGGACTCCCTTGTGGCTTGGGGCAGGTCCAGAAATGCCATCCAAGAGCCAAAGCCTTGAAATGAGGACCCCAGGAGCTCTCTTGGTGCTCTACCCCACTGTAGCCAAGCTGGTAACTAAGGTGTAAGTCAAAGTCCCCTTTAATTTTCAAACTGGTAGGTTTTATTATTCATATAGGCTATATGTTGTTGAAGGCAGCAGCACAGTTAGCAAAACTAAGAGCTGGAGTGGATGTCTTAGTGGTTGAGGAGCATGTTTTGCTTCTTTGTTTTATTATGCCTAACTGCTTTCTAACACAGGATTGCCAAGTTAGTATGGCAAGAGGACAGGGGAATCTGATCCCAGTCCTCTCAGATGTGTTTTGGCACCTTAAATGGAGAGTTCCTTCTCTTATATCATGTCCCCCATTCTCTATTCCAGAAAGGATACTTACTCTGGTCTCCAGGTGCAGTTATGAAGCCTTTCTAGGTTCCTATTATGACCTACATTTCTTTGATTTGAAGGTCCTTTATCTTCTCCCAAAATCCTTTCTGAAACTTTGTTACCTTTGAACTTATCTGTTTCTTGGAGAGTCCTTCTTTATCTATTTTCCACAAGTTTTAGAGACCCCACTTCCCCAGAATACTTTAGGGTTTATTCAGTGTTTTTAAGTTAGTAAACAGTAACTACATGTTGTAGGATTATGCATGAACCAAGTGTTCAACAGATGAGAGAACATAAGACCTCATGTGGAAGATCTTATGTGGAAGGCAATTCTGTCTTCCTCAATTCCTCAGTGTGGAAGGCATTCTCTGTCTTCCATGAACCATGTGCAGTGTAATCTGTAGCTTACCAATATACCTCTGAAAACACATCCAGAAATTCAACTGAAATGCCAAGGCTTCACTTCTTGAAAAACCTAAAATTCATTAATAGGCATATTTTACTAATTCTAAGTGGTAAAGCTTTAGTCTTGTTGTAGACCCTTGCAAATCAGCTACGGAAAACTGGTTTTACATGTAAAAGCCTGTGCTTGTGTTTACATGCTGTGAAAAATTTAATTTGCCCTCTGAACCTCTTTCAAGAAAACTTCAAATGTGAAACATGTATTCTATGGTTTTTTTGGCTGCATATACTTCCAGACTTATTATTAAGTTTATAAAATTATGTGATCAATTGTCATAAAATTGGATCTTTGGTTGTCTCTTAAGTAAACTATATTGGCAATCCTTAACTTATGAGCATAACACAGTGTAAGAATAGAATAAAAAAAGTTGGAATCCAAGATTTTCATAACTTGAAACATGACATTTGTTAATTTGATGATTTGTGCACTAACCATTTAGTGTGACAATTAGCTTGTTAAATAAAGCTTCACTTGGATTTGGTATTTGGGAACCAAGGGAAAGTAGTTTGTAAGAATCTCAGTCAGGGCCGGGCGTGGCGGCTCATGCCTGTAATCCTAGCATTTTGGGAGGCCGAGGCAAGCAGATCACGAGGTAAGGAGATCGAGACCATCCTGGCTAACACAGTGAAACCCCATCTCTACTAAAAATACAAAAAATTAGCCAGGCGTGGTGTCGGGCGCCTGTAGTCCCAGCTACTCGGGAGGCTGAGGCAGGAGAACGGCATGAACCCGGGAGGAGGATGGTTTCAGTGAACCGAGATCGCGCCACTGCACTACTCCAGCCTGGGCAACAGAGCGAGACCCCATCTCAAAAAAACAAAACAAAACAAAACAAACAAAAAAAACCCAACTCAGTCAGGAAAATCCCTGTAAAAACTAGTTATTTCTATTAGTTTTTCTGTGAATCATCATTATGGAATCTTTTTAATCAAGAAAAATAGAGATTTGTTATTTATTACTCAGTGAATCTGAGCTATTCTCCATAGAAATTCAGAATGTTCAGAGAAACATTGGAATAATCTAATTGCCATTAGGACAATCTAGAAATTTGGAATTATGGGAACTAACTGTGAAGACAATCACAAATTCACAAATTAACTATTTAGTTCGTTCATTTCTTGCTTTGGTTATACTGACAGAGCAAATATGTTTGAGAATGAGTGTTTGGGGGTTTTTGCCCTCTTAGATTACTGTTGCATTGACCTATAGCAGTCCACCAGTCAAGCCCAAAATATAATGGTTGAAAACAACAACTATTTCTTTTTTCATTATTCTTTGTGGATGTGCAATCAGGGCTGGGATTTGCTGGGATGGTTTGGCTCTGTACCACCAGATACTGGACTAGGCTCAATGTTGCATTTGAGCCATGGCTGGGGCAACTCAGGGTACTCTCTTCATGTTCTTAATTTCCAGGAGGTTAGCCCAATCTTTTCCACATAATGGTAGAAGAGTTCCCGGTAGGCAGAAAAGGTAAGTGCTAATGCACAAACGTTTATTTAGCTTCTGCTTGCATCATGTTTGCTGATATTTCATTGGCCTAGCAGAGTCATCACAGGACAGGACTATATAGGAAATGGCTATAGAAAAGGATTATTCTCCAGAATTTATAGCAAGGAGTAAAAAATTGATCACAATTACTAACACAAAACACATTAAACTCCTTTCTCTTTTAGAAGATGAGTATTAGGTCAGATCAGGTGGGCAAACTATGGCCTGGGGAACAAATCTGCCTGCCACCTGTTTTTGTGAATAAAATGTTATTGAATCACAGCCACACCTATTTGTTTATATATTTGCTATAGTTTGGTTGTTTGAACCCCCCCACACTTCTTGTTGAAATTTGATGCCCAGTGTTGGAGGTCTAGCCTAATGGGAGGTATTTGGGTCATGGGGGTGGATTCTTACTTGGGGGTGAGTTAGTTGTTACAGAGAGCCTGGCACCTCTCCCCTCTCTCTCTTTCTTCCTCCCACTATGTGATTTCTGCACACACCAACTCACCTTCTGCCTTCTGCCATGAGTAGAAGCAGCCTGAAGCCCCCACCAGATGGAGATGCCCAACCTTACCTTTCCAGCCATCAGAATTATGAATCAAATAAACCTTTTTTTCATTACAAATTACCTAACCACAATTTTTTTTATGGCAACAAAAAATCAACAAAGGCAGCTTTGTCTGTGGCTCTTTTGCTCCATAATGGCAGAATTGAGTAACTGCTACATAAACTATATGGCCCACAAAGCCTAAAATATTCACTCTTGAGACCTTTACAGAAAAGGTATGCTGATACTGAATTAGATAATTTACTTTTTATCTGTCTCTAAGTGGTAAAGCAAAAAGATTTTAACCGAATACTTTTTAACTGTAATCTAGTTCCAGGGGTTAAAATTGAATAGTCTTTTGGGGAATAAAAAGTTAGGATGGGAAATGGAGTATTCCCAGTGTCCCTGAGACAATGATCTTTTCCCTAAGAAAGAAGATGTGTAAGAAGTTACTACTAAGATAGGTTGTATTTGGAGAAAAAGACAGGGAACTAATCATTTCCATGTATGTGTATGTGTGTGTAGATCTTATGGTCTAGCACAGCAAGTTAAATCATGAGAAAGTCAATTTTCCACCCACCTCCTCGCTTGACAGTTTGAAGAGTTTCTGATTTTTACAAACACCCAGTGAGTGATGGAAACCAGTGGATACTGCCAAATAATCTTATTAGATTATATATTATACTACTGGAGAGCTGGTACAGAAGGTGACACATGCACATGGGTGCAGGTGTCTGCATATGTAGATTTTCATTGTCTTCTATATTATTAGCTCTAATTGGAGATGTTTCACATAGGAGAGAAATAATCTTACATGCACATACAACAAGCATAATATGATAATTTAATGTAGTATATGCAATATATATGTAATATATCATTTGGTATAATATATAGAACAATTTGGTATAACAAATATACACATAGAGAGATGAATAGACATATAGGTAGATAATATTGTAATAACATAATCTTACCAGGCATGAACATTTCCTCAACTCATTTTCATTCTTACTACCATCATCACAAATATGCATCTGATGGTAGTCTATGAGAAAAAGGATTCTGATTTTGTAATGCATTATCTTTATATTTTGTTGAAATATTTTGTTGAAGTTTTCTGTTGAATGTCACTTCAAATCTCTTTGACTCAGTCTAATTTCTATCAAGTTCCGAGTCTCGAGCAACAAATTTGTTTGACATCAATGTATATATAGGTTAGTATTCTATACCAGGTAAATGTCAACATTAGGTCAAGATACTGTTTAACAGTCAAGGATCAACACAAGTCAGAACAGGAGAAAACACATACTTTAAATGTGGCCTTCAATCTATGACTATTTTATTTGTCTTAAAAATTTAATGGTTAACATCTTTTAAGTTTGATATGGAGTTTTCTTTTGATCTGATGTTGGTGGCATTGTCAAGATTAAACATATTTAACCAATGTGAAGTTCTTAGAAGAAATGAGGCATATACTGTTTGCTATTATTGTTGTTACTTAGCTTGCAATGAATATTAGTCTTGTAGATTCATGTTGATATCTACTACTGTGTTCACATATATATGTAAGTATATTTTTATTAGGGTAATGTGTATATACATACTCAACCCTATAAAAATATTAAAAACCTAGAGAAATAGGGCTGAGAGTTAGCTCAGAAAGGTGAAGTGAGAATAAAAAATGAGAAACACATAGTTGCCATCTGGGAGAACTACAAGCAAGATGGAACATATGCAAGGAATTATTGCTGTGGGTGTTGAATATTTGTGGATTTCCCAATTCATCCCATATTGTAGATGCCGTCTGGGAGTGGACATGGTGGTTTAAAGAAAAACTTGGTAAGATTGAACATAGAATTTTTCTATCAGTTTTTAAAATAGACTTCATTTTTTTAGAGAAGTTTTAGGTTTACAGAAAAGTTGGCCATAAAGTGTAGAGATATACATCCCTTTTCACCTACCATCTTCCACCCAATTTCTCCTATTATTAACATCTTGTAATAGTGGGGTGCATTCGGTACAATTGATTAACCAATGTGGATATTTTATTGACTGAAGTCAATAGTTTACATTACGGTTCACTCTTTGTGTTGTACAGTTTTGACACAGGAATAATGTCATGTATCCACCATGACAGTATAATATGGAATAGTTTCACTGTCCTAAAAATGCCCTGTGCTCTACCTATTCATCCCTCCTCCTTCACTCTGAACCTCTGGCAACCACCAATCTTTTTACATCACTCAAAAATTGCCCCATTACATCAGAATGAATAAGACCTATTATTTGATAGCACAACAGGATGACTATAGTCAATAATAACTTAAGTGTATATTTTAAAATAACTTAGAGAGTGTAATTGGATTGTTGGTAATTCAGAGCATAAATGCTTAAGGGGATGGACATCCCATTTTCCATGATGTACTTATTTCACATCGCATGCCTGTGTCAAAACATCTTACGTATTGGATAAATATATACACCTACTATGTACCTGCAAAAAAATTTTTTTAAAAGACCTATCAGTATCTATAGTTTTGTCTTTTCCAGAAAGTCATATAGGTGGAATCATGCAGTATGTAGTTCAGACTATCTTCTTTCACTAAGCAATATGCATTTAAGGTTTTTCTATGTCTTTTTATATCTTGGTAGTCTATTTCTTTCTATAACTGAATAAGATTCTTTTATCTGGGTGTACCACAGTTTGTTTATCTATTCACCTATTGAAGGACATATTGGTTGCTTCCAAATTTTGTCAATTATGAATAGACATGCTTATTTGAAGGCTTTTGTGTAGACATAAGGCTTCAATTAGTGTGGGTAAAAACCTATAAGTGTGGGTTCTGGATCTTTTGGTAAGCCAGTGTTTGGCTTTGAAAGAAACTAACCTATCTTTCAAAATGGCTCTACCATTTTGCATTACCAACAGTGATAAATGTGAGTTCATGTTGTTCCATATCCTCTTCAGCGTTTGGTCTTGTCAATATTTTGGATTTCAGCCATTTAATTTGCAGCTCCCAAACCATGTGTGATATTGAACATCTTTTCACATACTTTTTTTTGCCATATGTGTATCTTCTTTGGTGAGGTGTCTGTTCAGATGTTTTGACTACCTTTAAATTGGGCTGTTTGCTTTCTTATTGTTGAATCTTAAGAGTACTTTGTATATTTTGGATACAACTGCATTATCAGATATGTATGTCTTTTGCAAATATTTTTTTCCAATTTGTGCTTGTCCTTTTATTCTGTTAACAGTGTCTTTTGCAGAGCAGAAGTTTTTAATTTCATTGAAGTTGAATTAATTATTTTTATTTTATGGATCATATTTCTGATATTGTATCTAAAAAGTCATTGCCAAACTCAGGGTCAGCTATGTTTTTCAGTGTTATTTCCTAGAAGTTTCCTACCAGCTTATAGGGAAATGATCCTTGCAGCTCAAAACTTTGTCTTCTTCAATGCTTTTCTCTCATTATATAATGCCTTTTTCTCTGTTGTCTATACTTAACTAAAGAAAACCTAACCATCCTTCGAAGAGTCAATTCAAGGCTCACAGCCTTTGAAACTTGTCCTGATTACATCAGACCACTTTGATCTCCTTTTCTGAACCCCTGAAGCTATGGCAATCTATACTACATTGTTCAGTACTGTATTATACTTTGCTTTTAAAAAATTATTTTCATGTGTTAATCATATCTTGCAGGCAAGATAACTTAGAAATTATTCATCCTTTATAACTACTAGCAAACTTAGTGTGGTTTCGACCCAGAACAGGTTCTTAAAAAATGCCAGAAACCAGGAAACACAGTGAAATTGTTAAAGGCTTGGGTTTTGAAGTTATAAGGTTTTTATTTCACTTGTGCAACTGATGCCTATATGATCTTGGCAAACAAATTACTGAACCTCTCTGACTTGAGTATATTTTTCTGTGACAAAGGATAGGAATATTATCTACCTAATATGGTTGATGTAAGTATCAGCATGAGATAAATACATACAAAGCTCTTAGCATATATCCCGGCACATGGTTTGTGCTCTATGTTGATGTTATTACTACAGTTGTTATTTTTATAAACAAAGTAGACTGACTACAGCATGAATGAATTAGGTTAGTTATAATGAAGATAAAAATATATTTGTGGCCTTTATATCTCATTATTATTATTGTTATGTTTAAAAGTACATGTTATTTAAAACTTGAACAAGAATCCTTTTGCCTTTGTCCTTCCAAATTGGATTCCGCTTTCACAACTGCTACTAAGTATTCAGTTTAATGATTACATTTACAATTAGTGATGAACACATGACCCAAGTGAACTTAGCCAGCCTTAAGGTAGTTCCTTTTTCTCCTTTATTGAGAAGAGGGTTTTTCTTGTTTCCTGCACAGAAACAATGAAGAATAAAGCCTCATTTGATCTTAGAGCCCTGAAGGTAACTATTATCATGGATAGCAGTGCAGAGAGGTGAAAAGACCCTGCATGCTTGATAACATGTTTGAGTGTCTATATAGGTGAGAAAATTTTACTTATTGTTTAAAATCATTTTGAGACAGATTGCCTATTACTTGCAGCTGAAAGCAGCCGAAATAGTAGCTATTTATAACTTCTTTCTGCTTAATATAGACTGAGGTAAGAAATAGTCTCCTTCTGACTCAGCAGTAAAATCAGTAAAAATCCTGTAACCATCTCCCTTGGAAATGAGAGCCTAACCACAGGTATATGTATAATATTAATCATAGAATATCACTTTCTCCTCCAAAAGTGTGAACTATTGTTAAATCAGCAATCCACCCTGACTTGAGGGACAGCGAATAAAGAGAAGCTCTGCATGTGAAGGTGATAGGAGGATTCACCCACAGAGAGCAGAGAGCCATGCCTCTTTTCTGGTAGCCAAAAAAGTTGAATGTAGTCTACCTTGAGGTCATTTCACTTTTTTCTCTAGATTGTCTGATGGTAGCTGAAAGCAATATATCTCCCTTAGAATGTAACCTCCCATAAGCTAAGGAACTGAGCATTAACATGAGGGAGAGAGAACAGGAAAGGAAGCCTGTATTCTTTCTTGGAGCTGTTAATAATATACTGGACAAGGGCAATAAATAATTGATAGTCATCACCTCACTGCTTCTTAGTTATTCATGGGCTTCAAGATGGTCCTTTATCTTAGCGCCATCTAATCGTGTTACATCACATGCACTACTCGTCACCAACATTAATATGTCTGCCAGTGACATGTGCTGCACACCAGCTTTTCAGAGCTATCACAAACTGCTGATCTGTGCCAGTCAAGAGCAATGCAATTGTCACTCACAGACAGAAATATTAACGCCAGACAGAATAGTGTAAATAATACAAAAAAAACGTCCAACCCCAATGATAAATCTCCATAATTAGGGAAAGGTCTCTTTCATCACATCCACCGTATGATTCCCCTGAATGAGAATTGCAGTAGTTGAGAGGGAAGCAGGCTCAATTCAGTCAGGCTGAGCACCTACATTCTTTTGATTATGTACATTGCAGAGACAGAGTAGGTGTGTGGATTCTGGAGCAAAGCAATGGGAGATTGTAAGGGAATATTTTAGATTTTTCTTCCTGATACCTTTATATACACCTGCAGAGGTACCACAGCAACCTAGCAGTGATTGCCTTTCATGACAAGGTGGCCACATTAACCCACATATGGTAATTTCTAAATATTGATTATAGGAAGAATGAGAGTGCCAAGTGGAGAGGTACTAAATTCAGAAAGGAGGAGAAGGCAAAAAATGTACTTTAATTGGCAGCTAAAACTGCTTAGACATTATACAGCTCATTTTATTCTCAAAGTGTTCAAGGGAGTGTGACCTAATGATTCCTTTTTATCAGAGGCAATAAGATTCCCCCATGCACCTGTGGCAAATGCTATCCAGTCTTCCTTCTTCCTTGCCAACAGAATCCCAATTTTGAACAAGATGGCAGAATGCCTGGCTAAATACTAGCTTCCTCAGCCTTTGTTGTAGCTGGAGGTGGCCAAGTTAGAGTTCTGGCCAGTGGGATAGGAGTGGAGGACTGTTGGGGGTTTCTGGGAATATTTTTTGTTTTTCTGATAAAAAGAGCATATGTTTCTGGAGCCACCCTTCTCTTTTCTACCTCTCCCTGTCTTCAATGTGTGGAGCTAAAGATGCTCCAAGTACAGGTTGAGAGATGCACAGATACAGACCCTGACTTTGGTGAGCTGTGATTGATACCAGCAGTCAGTTGCTCTGGGATTCTTTTTATCTGAGAAAAATAACCCTCTTTTTTTTTTTTTTTAAAGTCACTACAGGTCATATTTTGTTACTTTCTGATGACCACATTCTTAACTATATCACCTAATCTAAAAGCCCTTGCTAAAGCCCAACATTAAAACAAAACAAAAAATTAAAAAAAACCTCTTTAATAGTCACATGGAACTGTAATAAGAGACAGGAATATACTAGTAGAACTAGCATTTATTGAGAATGTGCTATATGCCAAGCACTTTCTTTCTTTCTTTCTTTCTTTTTTGAGACGGAGTCTTGCTCTGTCGCCCAGGCTGGAGTGCAGTGGCGTGATCTTGGCTCACTGCAAGCTCCTCCTCCCAGGTTCACACCATTCTCCTGCCTCAGCCTCCTGAGTAGCTGGGACTACAGGCACCCGCCACCATACCTGGCTAATTTTTTCTATTTTTAGTAGAGACAGGGTTTCACTGTGTTAGCTAGGATGGTCTTGATCTCCTGACCTCATGATCCGCCCACCTCGGCCTCCCAAAGTGCTGGGATTACAGGCATGAGCCACCGCGCCGGGCCAAGCACTTTCATAAGACTTTTACATGCACCAACTCATTCAATTCTTACAGTAACCTTATGGAGCATGTTCTGTTATATACCCATTTTTATACATGGAACAAAGGCATAGTGAGGTCAAGCAACTTGCTTGAGGACCAAAGCTAAGAGGTGATGGAGGCAGGATTCTGGGTTCCATAGTCTAGGCTTTTTTTTTTTTTTGAGACGGAGTCTCACTCTGTCACCAGGCTGGAGTGCAGTGGCGTGATCTCAGGTCACTGCAACCTCCGCCTCTGCATCCTGGGTTCAAGTGATTCTCCTGTCTCAGCCTCCCATGTAGCTGGGACTGCCGGCACACGCCACCATGCCCAGCTAATTTTTGTATTTTTAGTAGAGACGGGGTTTCACCATGTTGGCCAGGATGGCCTGATCTTTTGACCTCGTGATCCACCCGCCTCGGCCTCCTAAAGTGCTCTGGAGTCTAGGCTTTTAACCACTATTTTCTGATATGTATTTTCCATTTCGTAAAAGCAGAAAAGCAAGTCAAAGTCTTAATTGATGAATCCATGCCTACAGATAAGTTCTTTTTGATGTGTTCTGACTATTGCTAGGGAAAAGATTCTTTTGTGAGATATGATTTCAAGCAATTTTTGTGTTGTGTAGCATTTTTGTTTTCAGAAGCTCTAAACAAAAAATCAATCCATCCATCCATCATATGGAGATTACCATGGCAACTATCTGCACTGCAACTAACATATTTGCATTGGTATATATTGAACTTGCCCGGTTCTTGAACTGTGGCATTTGAAACAACACAGTCTTTAAATTTGGATTATCCCAAAGTGGATTTCAAATCCAGCTGTATTGCTAATTTTTTATTCCTCTGAAGGCTAGTACATTTGTTTGTTTATTCATTGATCACCAAAAATGAGATAGTTCATGTCAAAATGTTTTGGAAGCTGTCAAATAAAAATCTATGTAAATATAAATAATTATTGTATTATGGGGGGATTTTAATGTGATAGAATAAGAATTAGGAAACCCCAATTCTTCTGGTTATGTCCTTGAACTACTACATGACATTGGGTGAGTCAATTATCCTTTCTGGGCATTGCTGACCTGACTTTTGTTCTCTGGGCTAATATAGCCCTCTTGCTCCGTTTACCTACTGGTTGATAAAAATGAACTAAGAACTTCAGTCATGTGTTTGGAGGTATTTATGCAGGACTCTACCCATCCTTGTTTTTTTTCCAACTTGCTTTTACTAGATTTCATCTAATTCCAGGTCCAAATTCTTTCCTCTGTAACTCCAATTTTAATTTCTACTTTAAAAATGGCTAATAATAGATCGTATTTATTGAGTGCTAGCTCTGTGTCAGACACAATAGGCAATGTTTTGCTTCTGCTATCTACATACCTCAACTAAGACATTCACCTATAAGCAATGGTATGGCTTAGACTGATTTCTTCTCTCTGGTTCTTAGTGGCTGGTGCCAATATTCACTGGTTACCTAATATTTTTTATACCATCCTTGACTATAGCTCTAAAAAGGCAGGTCCTACTGTTATTTCTATTTTAGAGATGAGGCTTGTATAAACACTTGTATTTGGGATTCCTGGTAGCCCAAGGAGCACCATTTCCACTTTTGTAATTCATGTGGTAACAGGTCCCTTGGTGCATCTACCCTCTTACCTATATATAGATAAACTACTGTGTGAGTTTGGTCTCAATCCTTGAGTTTGGATTCTTAGAATAGACAGAAAAAAGCCACAGATGTATCTTCCCTGTATTTTCCAAAGGTTGTTCTCTTGCATATGGCAGAGGATTAAAGTCATTTTGAGATCTGAATTAAAAGATACTTTAGCACTTCTAGAAAGATGTGGTCTAAGCCAATATAAAAACTCTATCATTGTAAACCCTTCAACACAGTAAGACAAATACAACAATTTCTTTTAAAAATTTATTATGTGGTCAGTAAGTAAGAAAGGAAAATCACTAGATGCCAGAAAAAAAAAAAGCAATAAATCCATAGTAAGTTCATGAACCAGTGCTACAACAGTCCTGGTTTGGAGGAAGAGGAAGAGCAGATATTATATACCTGTTAATAGCTAAAGGCTAAAATTTTAAGATTCTGCTCACTGACCCAGAGAAATGACAAAAATCCTTTGCCTAGGATCTCTGTTTAAAAAGAAGTTTTATTTAGAGTCTGATTTTATGTTACCAGCATGGTGAGGAAACTCCAGTTGAATAGTGAACATAAAAGTTGGCCCTCAGCTAATATTAGCCCCAGAGCACCTGGCATAGACAAACAGGGTCAGCTTGGAGGGAGACTTCCCAACTCAGGTTATATAGAATTCACAGAAAAACTCAGGTTGAAGATGACCCCAGAAAAGTTACAAAAAACTTGAGGTTATAATTATAATTGAGAATCGGCAGATGCAGCATATATACCCAAGTATACGAAAAGAAGAAGCTATTATATAAAAGTAGTATATCTGCAAAATATTTTTAAAAATAACTTTTAAGGGCATAAAATATAATCATTGTTATAAAATAGAACCAGATAGATTAAACATCAGCTCATACATAATTTAAGAGAGAATGGACTGAGAGATCAATTTGAAGAAATTAGGCCGATTACATTTCAGATGAAAATGATATGGAAAATATAGAAGAGAGGTTTACAAATATTTAGGGTAGAATAAGAAGTTCCAACATGTCTAAAAGAAATTTTAGAAGGAGAGAACCTAACATTCAAGGAGCATTGGGTTAGAATTTTCCAGAATTGATCAAATATATCATTTTTATTTTCAGAGACACAAGTTCTGACAACATAAATTAATCCATACCTGGAAATATCGTAGAAAAACTATAGCATGCAGAAAAACAAAGAAAAAAACTTAATGGCTACTACAGAGAAAAAAACAGATTACCTACAAAAGAAACAATGATTAAGGTGAAAGTGTATATAACTACCACAATAAAGGAAAGAAAACAATGGAATAATGTGTTCAAATGTCAGTTTAGAATAGTTGTTTTAAATTGCCTGTCTTCTCTGATAATTCCAACATCTCTGCCACGTGTGAGTTCTGATGTCTCTTCATGCTATGTTTTTTCATCTTTTAGTATGCCTGGTAATTTTTTATTGAAAACATGATGTATAAGTAAAAGTAATTGAAATAAATAAGCCTTTAGTGTGAGGTTATATGTTTACCCGACTAGAGGTTAAGTTGTGTGAACTGTTTACTGTTTGCTTTAGCAATAGGTTTCAGAGGCTCAAATTTCCTCATATACGTTTATTTTTGTCTTCTCTGTTGTCTTTGCCTTTCCATAGAGATTTCTTAGATAACATCTGAGGTGGACAATTCTTTCAGTTGTATTTCCCTATGATTAACAGGAATCCTATAGATGTGTTGGTGAGCAGGGAGGAGGGGAAGTGGCTTACAGTCCTATAAATATGTCTCAGTCTTTTAGTGAGCCTGTGCCCCTGGACTGTGACCTTCACAAATGCTTTTTAGTTTAGTTTTGTTTTTTCCCCTTTAGGTAGGACAGGAAGTTTGGCAGGGAAGGCTGTAGGGGTGGGGGCTGGAGTTAGGTATTTTCCTTTTTCCAGATCAGTTAAAATAGTTTTAACTCTGGTAAAATAGCTTCTCTTGAGGGCAGAGAAGAGAGCACTCCAGGCATATTTCAAAATGGCTACATTTCCCTTCCTCCAGCACAAGAGGATTTTTCTCCAATCTTTATTATGAGAACCTAGTAGGATTCTTGAAGATAAAACCCATGTAAGTGTGGGGACTACCCTAAGACTGGGCACCCCTTAGTTCTTAACTCTCAAAGTTGTCCACACTGAGCCTCTAGCAATTTAATTACTGTTTAGGTTTTCCTAAACTGGCACTACTTTCTGCAGAGGTTTCTACCCTGGGAAGGTTTGTTTTTCTCTATCTGCCTGTCTCCTCAATTTCGGAGGCAGTGATTTTCTTTGTTACCTTAATTCTCCGATGGTTCTAAGGCGAGTTGTTGATTTTGATTTTATTCAGCTTTTTTCTTGTTATATTGGTAGAGGTGATGAATTCCAAGCTCCTTACATGCTGTACTGGACACTGGAAGCTCCCACAGTTTAGAATATATCTGATAAAGTACCATTCAAGAAAAAGAGAAAATAAAAAAATTTTAGATGCCCCCTGCCAAACTAAACCCCAAACACTACTACAAAAAACAACAAATAAAAGAAATCTCAAAGACAAAAAAGACAATCCTGATATGGTTTGGCTTTGTTCCCACCCAAGTCTCATCTTGAATTGTAGTTCCCGTAATCCTCATGCGTCAGGGGAGGGACCCGGTCAGGGGTAATTGAATCATGGGGGCAGTTTCCCCTGTACTGTTTTTGTGATAATGAGTGAGTTCTCATGAAATCTGATGGTTTTATAAGCATCTGGCATTTCCCTTGCTGGCACTCATTCTCTCTCCTGCTGCCCTGTGAAGAGGTGCCTTCTGCCATGATTGTAAGCTTCTTGAAGCCTCCCCAGCCGTCCGGAACTGTGAGTCAATTAAACCTATTTTCTTTACTAAGTACCCAGTCTTGGGTATTTCTTCATAGCAGTGTGAGAACAGACTAATACAGTACCCCATCCTGCAAAAAGCCTGTTAAACTTTACCACTCACAGATTCTCAAAGAAAGAATATATTTTAGTAAGAAAGGAGTAATAGGACATAAAGAAACAATGAAAATAAACCTTTAAGCCTTTTTTTCATCATTGGTGATTCAGAATACAACAGATTTTTCTAATGGTTGGAACAACAGAAACTTTACCATCCATGATTTTGGATTAATTTTGTGTAACCTATTCAAACACATTTCCATGATTCTCCAATATCATCTCTCATTTACAAGGAACTATTCCCCATTCTCTCCCCATTTCTACCTGCCATACCCATTCCCATGCTGTTCTTTTACTTTGAATAACTTATTTTTCCCTGGTTACTTATCTATAATTAGGCTTGCAGGTTCAGTTATGTTCTATCTCCTCTGTTTGGTGCTGAATTGTTTCTAAAATTTGAGTATTGAGAGGTCTTAAATCATGGGCCTTTTATGCATTGGTTCTGGAGTCTTTCATTCAGTGCTTTTGTTCATATTCTTAAAAGCCAATTTTTTCCAAACATTTCCATTAACAGCCTCCTTTTCCTCAGATGAAGTGTTATAAGGCTGTAGGATTTTTATCAAGTGAGATGTAACTTGTTTGCATCCCTGCAGATGGAGTGGAAGCTCCTCAGGTTAAGGAACCAAGATGTATTTATTCTTATATATAATAAGATCTGTCTGTCAATATCATAAAATGGGAGTGGCTATCTAATTTCCTTTTGACTAGTCAGACACAGAAACTTCAACCAAGTGATGCTTTTTGGGTCATTGTTTTCAGAAAGCCGTGAAACATGTCTTATCCTTCAGATACTCATCTGTCTTAATATTTGGTCAATTTGACTTCAGACTAGTTGATACCAAAATACCAAAATGATTTTTTAAATATTGTGTCAGCTAATGTATGGCTTCTCAAACATGCCCATGTGGCTTCAAGCATTTGCATTCATATTTGTGAGTACAAATTGCCTATATTTGAATGAGCAATTAGTAGACTATTGTATTAGTTCATGCTGCTGATAAAGACATACACAAGGCCGGGCGCGGTGGCTCGTGCTTGTAATCCCAGCACTTTGGGAGGCCGAGGCGGGCGGATCACGAGGTCAGGAGATCGAGGCCATCCTGGCTAACACAGTGAAACCCCGTCTCTACTAAAAAAAATACAAAAAAATTAGCCGGGCGTGGTGGCAGGCGCCTGTAGTCCCAGCTACTCGGAGAGGCTGAGGCAGGAGAATGGCGTGAACCCGGGAGGCGGAGCTTGCAGTGAGCCGAGATTGTGCCACTGCACTCCAGCCTGGGTGACAGAGCGAGACTCCGTCTCAAAAAAAAAAAAAAAAAAAAAAAGACATACACAAGACTGGGCAATTTATAAATGAAAGAGGTTTCATTGGACTTACAGTTCCACGTGGCTGGGGAAGTTTCACAATCATGGCAGAGGGTGAAAGGCCACTTCTTACATGGCGGTGGCAAGACAGAATGAGGAAGAAGCAAAAGCAGAAACCCCTGATAAACCCATCAGATCTTGTGAGACTTACTGACTATCACGAGAATAGCATGGGAAAGACCGGCCCCCATGATTCAATTATCTCCCCCTGGGACCTGCCCACAACACGCAGGAATTCTGGGAGATGCAATTCAAGTCGAAATTTGGGTGGGGACATAGCCAAACCATATCAGCTATTAAAAAGTTCTGCCAGAGAACAACTTAGCTCCTTTTGATGTCACTTTGAAGATTTAAATTGCTGTAAGAACTAAAATAACACCCATCCATGACCACATACTAAGAAAACAGATATCCAAATGCACATATAAAGAATATTTTTTAAGCTTGAAATCTCACATTGGGCACACACACACATGCCCGTGCACACACACACACACACAATAAAAGCCTGTTCACATTTGTGAACAGGCTTTTATTTTATCTACATATTTAGATTGTCTTTACATTATCTACATATTTAGATAACTATTTGTTTGTCTTTTTTTTTTTTTTTGAGAAGCAGAGTGCAAATTAACTACATTGATTGAACATTGAACTACCTTTTTCATTCCTCTCAGAAGTAATCAGTTCCCCATGCTGTGTCTGGTCCTTGGTGATTTTGGCAACTCATTAGACCTATTGTAGGATAGGATGTATCAGTTGAGTTGGTAGAATGCTGGTGCAATCACTGATGTTAATATTGAAGTCATTTACTGACATGATGTCACTGCATAAGTAGTGACCTCATCACCCTGTAATTTGTGTTGTTTCCCTTTATTGATTTTTCAACTACAGTGTGCATGTTTATCTCAATGCTAATATAGTTTTATTTGAGAGGTCTTGGAGTCATAAGCCTTTCACGCATTGGTGTCTGGAGTCTTTCAATGTTTCTTTCCATATTCTTGAAGGGTATTTTTTCCCAAACCCTTCTATTAGCAGCCTCCTTACTCTCACATATAGTGTTGTAGGGCTATAGGATTCTCATCAAGGCTTCTTTTCTGCTTATTTCTGCTTTGTCCAACTAACAATGTTATCACTATTCATTTTTTTCTTTCTTTTCTTTTTTTTTTGAGACAGAGTCTTGCTCTATCACCCAGGCTGGAGTGCAGTGGCGCGATCTTGGCTCACTGCAAGCTCTGCCTCCTGGGTTCATGCCATTCTCCCACCTCAGCCTCCCGAGTAGCTGGGACTACAGGTGCCTGCCACCACACCTGGCTAATTTTTTTTTTTTTGTATTTTTAGTAGAGATGGGGTTTCACTGTGTTAGCCAGGATGGTCTTGATTTCCTGACCTCGTGATCTGCCTGCCTCGGCCTCCCAAAGTGCTGGGATCACAGGCGTGAGCCACCACTGTGCCTGGCCATTTTCACTATTCTTGAAGCTTTGGTTTACAAAGGTTTGCTACTGTACTTCCAGGTTTAAAGTTTCAGCTATGTCCTCAATCACTCAGAAAGGAGGTAAAGCACATTAGAAGGTTGAGTCAATGGGGAAACAATTACAAAAAACAGTTAATATTGTGACTTCTCATATCTCAAACCAACATGAAACACTTTCAGATGAGCATCTGTTAAATAAAGATATACCTGTGTTCAGAATAATGTCCATTGCTTTAGTTTAGCAGGAATGACTTTCAACTTATTAACACTTTCAAGTTAGTTCTGAGAATCTGTATTCTCTCTCTTGAACTCCCTCTCTCTCATTTTCCATATGCAACTCTGACCATGCATGTGAAGATTCTATTTCAGTAAGTGAACTTTTTAATAAGCTCTTGAGAATAAAATATTAGGGATAACTCAGGAAATTAAAATTCTACTCAGGATAGTTTGGGTGAGGTCTGTTGGAAGTAATTATGCAAAATGTAAGCATACATTTAAATGATGTTTTAGCTAATAATGATCGTTTAGAAGTTTTGGAAATAGTTTTCTTTACCTTGATCAAATAAGAATGCAAATCTGAGTAATTCTTAGTGGGCCAATACACTGAGCAATTTTGTGGTAAGTCTAGTAGGTCAAAGCATCTGAGTGTGGCTTATGAAGCTAGATTTTGTGAGCTCAGATCTTGCCATTACCATTTATAAACTGTATAAGTTAGAAAGTTACCTAATTTCATTTTTCCTGTTTTCTCGTTTGTCACATGGGTAGATGATAATCTAACTGCAGAGGGCTGTTCTGAGGACAAATGAGTTAGTACCTGGAAATTACTTAGAGCAGGGCTGGGCACATAGCCCTGCTAGCAAGTACTCAAATATTAGTTTTAAAAGACTCAAATCAGAGCTATACGCTTTTGCAGATGTTTTGTTTTCCTGCAGTACAGATAGAAACTGCAAATCTTTAAAATATATTTAGACTTTGCTAGCTGACAATTTCTATAACAATACATCATATCATTATAAATTGTGTTCCTATACTGTAAAATCTAGAAGCCACATAAAAGCTTAAATTTATAAGGCTATCTCAGATACCTATCAGTAATACCATAGAGAGCATAGTACATAAAAGTGACAGTAAGCTTCAGCGTCTCTGCAATAACCATGGAATTCAAAGTTGTCTGAAAAGTAATTTTAAATTTACTAGTTTTCTAGACCTGTGTATATGGTAGTGGTAGTGGGGTCATTTATTAGAACAAAAGTTATTTATGAAGGCTTTCATGAACAAAAAGACAAAAATTACTCTAAATATTAGTCTTTTATGTGTTACCTGATAGCGCATTTTCTAAAAGAAGCAAGTTTCATGTTCTTAATAATTTGAGTCTTGAAACCAGAAGCTTGTTTGCTCCCTGGGTCTACCAATAACCATTAACCCGTCTAGACCTCAGTTTTTCTCATCTGTACAATGGAGATAATAATACATAGGTTTCTGAGACACAAGTTAGGTAATATGTATGAAAACACTATATTATAGGATTCATTAGAACACTGTATGACTGTAGTGTTTCTAAAATGTTAAAGTTCTCATGGAAGTTATTTAGGGCTGCATAAATAAAGGAGTTCTGTCATCAAATGAGTTTGGGAAACACTATTGACTTGTAGCAGCTACTCTTAGGGCTCTGCAGGGATTCCTCAGGACTTCCCACTTCCATGCTGGAGCTGACTTCCCACTGCCTGTGCTGGAAGTACCCAGAATTCACCCACTTCTGGAGCAAAACCCTTCCAATGCCTGACAGCAGTTGTTATATAAATCCAGAGCTTTCTTGCCCCTCAGATGGAATAGATCTAAGGTAGAGATTCTAACCTGTGTCCCAGCATTTCCCTGTGGAATTACGCTCCAGTTGCCCTCAGTACCTGCTGACTTTATAACACACCCTTGATTGCTTGTCTTTTCTTCCTTTTTCACTTTTCCATTCCCTACCCTTGTTTTCTGCACCTCCTCTAAATACCACTAGCATTTGAATCCTCTTCTTATGGTCTGCTTCTGGGAGATCCCAAACTAAGACAATACAATAGCATCCTTTGTGGAAATTCACAATTACTTTTGCATATTAAAGACTTGGAGAAGCCCAGAAACACTAACTCACTGACATTTTGCAGATTTTTAGTCTTCCAACCTTCCTTACATCATCTGTCAAAAGAGGAGTTTTGATCAGGTTAGTGGTTTTCAATCATTTTTTATCAATTATAAGCCCTTAAAGACTGAAATATTATGTGGAATTGCAAATTACAAGGTATATATTTTTCATATGTATATGTATAAAATTGTTTTATGCATGTAATTCATAACACTAACTTGTTATAAATAAATCAGTGAGAACAATCTGGCTATTTGGAATAACACCTGAACTTTAAAACTGGGATTGTAAACAGCAATTGAAGTTTTTATCAGTCTCATCATTGAATTTATTTTTATATTTTATTTGGTTTGACAATGTTGGAATGTTACAATTAAATGCTTACAAGTCGTACCAGTGTTTAAATGGTCTGTTGTGCAATTTCAGAAGTATTTTCAATTGAACTGAATCAAAACCTTGAAAGAGGTGGTAGCAACTGTTAACACCAAAGTTAAATCAATGCCAGACAGAGTATATGAACTGTCATACACCATCATTAGTAAGCTTCCAACTAAGAGTAAGTTCATGCTCATGTGCCTAAGTCAGTCATATTCACTTCTTTTGTAGGGATATATGTTTCTAATATTCTTTATAACATCAAGAAATATTTAAAATAGTAATTTATATACTTTATATATTTTAGTGCCTTTGCTTGTTAGAAATTCAAAAATTTTCCACCAGTCAGTTTTACAGATATTTATGCTTAGCATATTTTATTCAAAGACTTAGTTTGTGTCATTCTCCATAACATATCTGTAGTTGTAAGTCCTATGACATTATAACCCTAACATGCCAAACTGAACTTGTTCCACTTATTAAAGCTATCAGGTAGTGGAATCATATTGTGTTTGGAATATGCTTAGTTAATGAGGCTTATTTTATAAACAAGCACACATCTGCATTTTCATTTGAAATAATCATATAACACATATGCTTATTTTGATTAACATACCTAGTTAAGTTCCCTACGAAATGTGAATTATACTATTCTAGGCCATTAGAATCACAGATAATTCCCAAACTAGAAAATATAAAGAGAACATTTATTTGTGTGGCTTGTCCAGCTCTATTTGAATATCCTGGCATACAGCATCAGGGCTCATCTACACAACACATGGTTGAATATATTTTAGTAACCTTTTTTTTTTTTTGAGACAAAGACTTGCTCTGTCACCCAGGCTGGAGTGCAGTGGCGCAATCTCGGCTCACTGCAACTTCTGCCTCCTGGGTTCAAGCGATTCTCCTGCCTCAGCCTCCTGAGTAGTTGGGATTACAAGCGCATGCCACCATGCCCAGCTAATTTTTGTATTTTTAGTACAGACGGGATTTCACCATGTTGGTCAGGCTGGCCTCGAACTCCTGACCTCGTGATCTGTCCACCTCAGCATCCCAAAGTGCTGGGATTACAGGAGTGAGCCACCGCACCCGGCTTTTAGTAACCATTTTATTTCTTTATTATTATTATTATTTTTGAAACGGAGTCTTGCTCTGTCACCCACGCAGGCTGGAGTGCAGTGGCGCAATCTCAGCTCACTGCAAACTCTGCCTCCCAGGTTCATGCCATTCTCCTGCCTCAGCCTCCCGAGTAGCTGGGACTACAGGTGCCCGCCACCACGCCTGGCTAACTTTTTGTATTTTTATTAGAGATGGGGTTTCACCAGGTTAGCCAGGATGGTCTCGATCTCCTGACCTCGTGATCCACCCACCTCGGCCTCCCAAAGTGCTAGGATTACAGATGTGAGCCACCATGCCCGGCCTTTAGTAACCATTTTAGTAGAAGCTTTAGCTCCTGTGTGTCACATCATTTTTCAGACAGATGCTATATTAAAAATGGGACTAAATGCTTAAAATTTTTTTCTATTTTGTCTGCGTACAGTGTTTTTACAAAGTAACAAATCTGTCTTTTCTTCCATGAAGTTATGTAAAAATGAGCAAGGAAAGCTCTGCAATACCTTTTATCTTTGGCCAATTGATTTCTAAAGAAATGCACTAATGGGGGACTTTAAATTGCTTCTTCATGTACCTTCTTTTTTATCTGAATTTTATTTTTCACATAAGGATACAAATTTTATTATTCAGCTCCGTGCCGTCATAACATGCTTTGGAATGCCAACAGAGCAGGCTTTAGTAAACTCCACCTTGACCACCTCAGTGTTACAGTATGCTTCTCTATGTCTATTTTTTATTCTATTTTTTTTTTTTTTTTTTACTTTGGATGATTCTTTAAGTGCATTTTCATTGTCAGATTTTAATTTTGTTTGTGTGTCTGCAAAGGCACATCCTCAAAGCTTGGCCTCCACAGGAAGCATTTTAAGATTCTCTTCCTTATAAGAAATTACAAATGAAATTAAAGATCAAGATTTCTTGAGTTCTCTCCTTCATTAAAAAAATTAATTATTTTAGAGATAGGATCTTGCTCTATTGCCCAAGCTTGAGTGCAATGGTGTGATCACAACTTACTGCAGCCTCAAACTACCAGGCTCAAGCGATTCTCCTGCTTCAGTCTCCAAGTTGCTAGGATTACAGTAGCCTGTCCAGCTAATTTTTTTTTTTTTATTAGTAGAAACAGGGTCTCCCTGTGTTGCCCAGACTGGTCTTGAACTCCTGGCCTCAAGCAGTCCTAACACCTTGGCCTCCCAAAGCACTGAGATTACAGGTATGAGCCACTTAGCCCGGCCCCACCTTCATTTTTATTATTCAGAGATTGTGTTTGTTTCCTGGGACCAGATATAGAAGATTTTGCCCCAGGCTTGTCATCTATTAAATAAAATTAGTGCTGCTGTCTCAAATCAAATATGGAGAGGATAAAATAATTGTGTTACAGTGCCCTTTGAAGACACAAAGGAACCAAATCTAATGTTTAGCTATGATGTTTGTAAACTAGAAGGACAGAGATGGCTAGGTTGTTGAGAGGATTAGCAAAAATTATGTAGTACCAATTAAAGTAACAGAGCTCCGAAATAAAATGTATGTATTTGTAATGTATATTCAGTAAATATTTATTATTTATGCCGTGCACTGTCTAGGCTCTAAAATACAGTTGATAACAAGATAATCACCCTCTCTTTCCTTCTTAGATCTTACAGTTTTCAGTGTTACAATAAGGAAGTACAAGGTGGTATGGGAGCATATTGTGGGAAAAACTAACATGGTCTACCTGGTAAAGGGAAGACCATGTTAGTTTATTTTAAGTTTGTTAGAATATTTATGCCATGAAATTTCATCCACAGTAATTGGGATCCATATGTTAGAAGCAATTTTCTCAGGTTTAAGAAAACTGTCACGTATAGGTCATGCATCTTGGTAGAGTCAATGGTTTTGAAGTCAGCACTGTGTCTGGGTTTACGTATGTCATTAAGTTAAAACTAAGTTCTACATTCAGAACTGATATAGGTTCTAATTACTTTTGGTGCAAAAGTAATTGTGGTTTTTGCCACAATTAAAATGGCAAAACTGTAATTACTTTTGCACCGACCTCATAATATCATTGACTCTCGGAGAGAGCTTAAACCTCAGTTTCAAATGCAGACCTGAATTATTATCTGCTTCACTGACACTCTAGAAATGGATGATTGTGAAATAACTGCAATTGTACTAAAATAGTCACAATGGAATTAGAGAGCTGCTGAATAATAATTTTAGTACATAAATGTCTTTACTTCCTCTTCAGAAGCCAAATAGGCTTTCTTATAATGTGTTGATTCAGGTTTAAGATAGCCAGAATGCTATGAATGAGAAAACTGGATTTGGAAAGAAGTCTTCAGTACATATTTAATCTGCCTGATACTGGTAGTAACTTTTTCTCTCACTTTATTAACAAGGATATGTAATAACATATCTTACCTTACTCCCTCCAATTCCTAAACTCGTAATTTCAGACTTAGGTCTTAGTGTTCCTGAATGTATCACTAATCAATTTTCTGAAAAGCCTTACAGTACTACTAATTTATGAAAGAGATAGTGTGAGTTTTCTGATGGGCTGCTTTAAGCTGCTGGGGTGTGGTGTTTGTATTGCTGTTCCGAGAGAAGAGAGGCAGAAAAAAGGGAGTGGGTGGGTAACCCAAGGCTCCTTTTCACCTACTTAGGGTTTTTCCTGGGGCCAGGCTTGTATGTGAGGCATGTTAAAGCTAAACTTTCAGGTCTTTTTATTATTGCTATAAACATTTGCATATGGTCCTGTTAGAAAAGGAAGAACAAGGAAAAATAAGCAGATGAAAAACAGGTCCGAGGGTAAAGACATTTTCAAGTATTTATGAGATCAATCACTCCACTTCCTATGTTTTACAGTTAGGGAAACTCAGCCCAACAAAGTAGATATATATTTATTCTTGAAATCAGAAACCAAATAAAAAGTTTTTTGTTGTTTATTTTGAATTAACAATAAACTTTTTCTTCCTTTTTCCCCTTTGCTGAAAACATAAGAAAAATCATTTGTTGAATTAATCTAACCTCGGGTAAATAGCTGTGACTCTCCCATGATGTGTGATCTCTAGGACTCTTAACATTTTCTAGGTCTCTAATTCATGCAACAAATATTTCTAAGTGTGTATGTGAGGGTGGGTGGGTGGACGTTAGTGGTGATAACCACACACATGTATTTAGAATATCCAAGATGCATTTGGCCCTAAGCAATTCCTTCTTCACCTAGTTTCTAAACCCATGTGTATTTCAAGAGAATCTTAATCCATATGTTCCTGATTTACTTTCACTTAGTCATCTGCATGTTGTTGGTAAGAGTCCTTTGATGTCTAAGAAGACTTATGAGCAATTTTTATGGCCTCTATGGGCCTTTGTTCTTTCAAGAGGCAAGATGTGCTTTGCTTGCATGGATGGCACTCTTAGTGTAACAATCCAAAAGTTCCCTAAATTTGGAAAGAAGACAGAGGGAATCCTAATCTTGACCAAAGGCCCATTCTTTTTCTCAAGGCCAAAACTTTAGAGAAAAGGTCTCGTCTGACTCAAGAGAGGAATATGCTGTCAGCATTCCAGCATCACTTTATTTTGTGCTTTGATCCTTCTGTGTTGGTGCAAAGTGATTCCTCTTGGCTTTTTGGTAGGGATAGTTTATTAAAATATTATTTTGTGCTTATGGTCCCTTCATTTATTTTTCTTGCCTCACTTCACATGGGGGACCAGGCCGTTAATAGTCCCCTGCCTCAGAGAATTTTTTTTTTCTTTTGGTAGGGTTGAGAGCAAAATCCTAAACTTATTAAAGTCATTACCCCATTTAAGTTGTAATTAGGTAGCCCTGAAAGTATGGAGAGAGAGAGGGAATTATTTTTTAAGGCAGGGAGTCCAGGAAGGGTCATCCTTTTGGCTGAGATGGCAAAAGAGAATAATAGGTCCATTTGGAATGGGGCTCATATCCCACTTCTGGCAAAGTCCTGGAGAGGTGACAAAATCCCAGAAGTGATGACCAATGGAAGCACTGGGAGTTTAGGAGTTTAGGAGTACCAAATGTGGTCCAGAGTTTAGGAGTTCCAAATGTTGTCCAGTTTCCTATATTCCATGCAAGGCAGAGAAGCAGCTAAGCTGCCTGTGACCTACAGGAACCTTATGGACTGGCTCACTGGGCATCTCAGGAGGGACCAGTGTGAACAGTGTGAGAATTCCCTGACACTCTGGTGCTACACAACACCTTGGGACCTCTTCTCCCTGTAGGGGCAATTATGACTAACACTGAATTTTCTTGAGTACAGTAGAATGAAGCTGTTATCAGATTGAAGATGACAAAGAAAATGTGGACATGTGACATACCTGAGTCTGTAATAAGATTTATTTGTGCTACACTCACTTGTATTTATTTATTTATTTATTTATTTGAGTCAGGGTCTTGCTTTGTTGCCCAGGCTGGAGTGCAGTGGCAAGATCACACCTCACTGCTGCCTGAATCTTCCAGGCTCAAGTGATTCTCTCATCTCAGCCTCCCTAGTAGCTGGGACTGCAGGCCATCATGGTCAGCTGTTTTTTTTTCTTTTTTTTTTTTTTTCAGCAGAGACAAGGTCTTGCTATGTTGTCCAGGCTCGTCTTGAACTCCTAAGCTCAAGCAATCCTCCCATGTCAGCCTTCCAAAGTGCTTGGATTACAGGCGTGAGCTACCACACCCAGCTCTTTTTATTTTTGAATACTATAAATATCAGTCCATCTCCTAGGTGATACTATCAGGCTTTGGAATGGAGGAGGTGGTCAGTGATATAAAAGAAGCTGCCCTCCCTGCCTTCAAATTACTTAGAGTCATAAACAGAGGCAAGGCTGTCACACTGATTTTTGTCAACTTTTATAAAATGCCTTAATAAATTCTAAGCACCATAATAATTGCTTTAAATAGATGATGTCATTTAATCTTTGCAATAATTCTACAAAGCAGAAACTTTTATTATCCTCATTTTACAGATAAGGAAGCTGAGGTTTAGAAAGAGGGCAACTTCCCAAATATCATGCAGCTGGTAAATGATCAAGCCAGGACCTGATCTGAGTCCATTTGATTCTGGTTTCTATGCTCTTAATCCCAATTTTATACTGCTTTTGATAAGCTATAAACTAGTTCATATAATTAAATGTGGTGGAGGGCAGGAAAAGGCAGTGACCAAGTTAAAAAAGAAGAGTTCAGTGAAGGCTGGAGTGACCAGGGATGGGCTCATGAGGAGATGAGGTTTAAAATGAGTCATAGAATAGTAAGCTTGTAATATAACTTAAATACCATCTAATTTGTTCACTGACCTTTACAGATATGGAAACTGAGCCCTCACACATGGACTGAATTCTGACAGGCAGAGGATAAAGGCAGAACAACATGACTGAAGGTATGGAGGCAGGGTTGCTTACAGCATTTTTACAGTAAGAAATCAAGCCAGAATACAACAGAAAGTGATTTGGGCAGAGACGTAAGTTACAGTCAACACTGTAGGACAGTGTGGTGTGCAGAAATTGTAGAGATCTGTGAACTGTAGGCAATAGCCCTGGACATTATCTCAAAATATGTTTCCGACCTTAGTATCTTGAGTGTTTGTCAAAAATACTTATTTCTGGATCCCACGATATATCTAAATCAGAAATTTTATCTTGATAGAAGTTGGTTTTCGGCATTTTTCACAAGCCCTCCACTCCAGCATCCTAGTGATTCAGATATTCACTGAAGGTTAAAAACTATTGCTGTGGACAGTGGGGTCAGGTACATGGCAGTCACAGGAGATTCTGGGACAGAGAACAGGCCTATGAGAGCTTATCATGTGGTAGAATATGGCTTGGAGACTATCGTGATCAGCCCAGATATGGATGTCAGTTAGGATACAGCACAGGGCTTATCATCTTGGAAATAGCCTAGTGTCTAAGAGAACAAATAGAAACAGCTGAATAAAGCTTCATTTGGAAGAAAACAAACAAACAAAAACTAATAGACTTGGTGACCAGATAGATTAGAGTGTTCAAATCATTTACTAGTCCTGTCATCTCTACCTCCTAAATAGTTCTCAGCTGCTACTAGTTTTCTCCACTCTCATATCTTAGGCCTACCTTACTGCTGCTGTCTTTCTTGCTATTTTCCCTAATTTAATCCTGTCTGCTGCCCCTGTCCCCATCCATTCCTCACTGTTGAGAAAGTGACGATTGTAAAATGCAAAACCTGCCATGTGACTGGCCTGCTTAAAAGTGTTTAATGCTTTTCTGTTGCTCTCAGAATAGCTTAAACTTACTTAAAAAGCATACAGGGCCCTTCATGGTTTGTCCTTTATGACTTCTGAACTCCTTTTTCTCTTGCCACTCCTTGTACCTCTTGGTCTCAGCTATGCTAAACTTGGATATCCTTTTCACAACTCTGAATCTTTGCACATGCTCTGTTCTCTCTTTCTGGAACACTGTTCCCCTCCTCTCTTCTCTAGTTAACTTAGATTTCATATCCTCCTGGAAGCCTTCCTTGACCACCACCACCCTGCTCCAGATGGGTTTAGGACCTCCTCCTTTGTGTTCCCATTGCACTCTGTTTTTTCACCTAATGTACAAGCTCCTTGAGGGAAGGCCATGTCTTATTGACGATTGTAACCTGGCACCTAGTATGGTGCCTAGACCATATAGGTCCACATGAAATATTTGTTCAATGAATGAACAAATGAGTACTCAAAAGAGAAGGAGTAGCCAAAGATTTCACCAAGGTTTCATACCCCATTACCTGAAGGAATGATGTCAGAGCTCTTACTCATCTCTTCAACAAATTCTACCTTAATCTCAAAGAAGACACAGGGTCCTTTTCTTTGTCAGGGCAAAAATGTAGTGACAAAAACTCCAAAACCTAAACCATTTTAACTGTACTTGTTTCTTGAGCACTTAGAAGTTGACAGCTCTTCCAATCAGAGGAATAATGGTCAGATTGTATATGACAAGACTGAACCTAGTATTATCAATTCTATCTTGGATAAATCATGTTAAGACAGAGGGCTACCCAGTTTTTCATTAAATTGCAGGGTTCTGCCATTTAAAAAGAACCTTTGTTCCACTGGGAGAGGGTAAGGCAGGGAACAGAGTGCCTTGATCCTGGGAAGAAGCAGCAACCTACTTTGGGTGTTGACTTTCTGTTTGTGAGATATATAGTCAGCATTTCTAATGAATCTGCTCAAAGCGGCTGGAATATTATGATTTATAGCACCTTCCCACTCTCTATCATAGCATTTTATTAGATGGATGGGAAGCTGGTAGTAATGAGGTTAGGAATGAGAAAACATCCATCAAGCCCTGCTACATCTTCTCAGGAAAGACAACACACTATCTCATATGTCACAGGCAGTGATCTAGGTCACGATGATATAAAATGCATGATTAAAACCAAGCATTTGACACTAGATAATAGGCATCTAGTTAAAAAATAGCTCTAGTGTTCCCGACTTTTAATTAAACCCAACTCGTAAATATGCACTATGGTAAATATACTGCAGAATGGGGCTTGTTTATATTCCACCACATAACAATTACCTCCAGAATGGGTGCTTTATTTCACTACATGGTGTTATTAGTCAGGCGATGGACTGAAATACAAATATTAAGCCAGTGATGTCAGACAGGCATGCCAGAGCAGAATCATACCGGCTCCTGCTGTCCCCTCCCACCTTCCTTGTTTTCCTGCCTCCTTCCCTCTCCAATATCTTTCACCCTCTCTACAAAGTTATCAATTTAAAATGAAACACATTTAGTCATTTCCAGCAATCTCTCACCATACCTTTGATTGCATTAGTGATAACTGGAAGAGAGAATATGTTTTAAATGCATAACTCTGGCATTCAGTAAATCTGTCCTATTAACAGGTTTATTCTTTGACAGAGGATTCATTTCTGAGAAAGTTTTAAAGATATCAAATCTGGAACTAATTAGTAATGCTAATATAAATGCTAATATAAAATTAGATGATGAGGGGGTGGGAAACAGGCTAATAAAGCAGTCTAAAAATTTTTTATTAGGTACTTGGAAATTCTTGACTGATAGAATGGACCATGAACAGAGCACTGGTGTAGGATCTGTCTGTCTGTCTATCTGTCTGTCTATCTATCTATCTATCTATCATCTATCTATCTATCATCTATCATCTTTTAGAGAAGGGATCTTGCTGTGTTGCCCAGGTTTGTTTTGAACTCCTGGGCTCAAGCAATTCTCTTGCCTTAGCCTCTGAAGTAGCTGGGACTACACACATGTGCCACTGTGCCAAGCCAGGATCTAGATTTAACTCTAACATTAATTGATCATTTGACATTTATCTTGTCTTAAGATGAAACTTTGATGAGTTTTCAAATTTGAAAAATGAGGGGATTAGGTAAGACCTTTTCTAATATCTCTTCCCCTCTAGTGTCTATGAATCTGTTAAATCACTGTGTCCAAACTTCAATGTCGTACAAATCTCTTTGGGATCTTGTTAAGATGCAGATTTTGATTCAGCAGGTCAGAGATGGGACCTAAGATTCTGCATTTCTGACAAGCTCCCAGGAAATGCTGATGCCATTGGTCCACGGACTACACTTTGAGTAGCAAGTTGTTAAAATACAAGGATTATTTTTCACTGTTGCAACTTTTAAACTTCTGGGTCTTTCTTTTTCTCTCTCTCCAGTGTAATTACTTATTATTTATGTAACGTCCATAAAACACCTACCTTCTTTAAATGGTATGATGTTAGAACTGCTATCTTTTGGCTAACAATATTAAGATCATTTCTGAATATATGATTACCCTCATGAAGTTCAGTTCAATCCAGTTAATATTTCTCAAGTGTCACAATCTAATTTAGTCACCTATCCCTGTGATCAGACAACTCTCTGTCAAAGCAATTTCTCATCCCTTTAGATCCAACATGTTCACATTTAAGCTTTTATCTTTCTCTGATTTCAAAGGAGATGAGGAACAGCTGATCACCTGTGGAAGTCATTTGTCCTAAATTGTCATGGACGGACCATGTGCCTTACAGCAAGAAAATTCTGTGAATAAACAGGAAGCCAACCAGCCAGGCGTGTCCCCTAAGACTTGTGCCTCCCCAGAATGGAGGAGCCAATGGTTTCATACCCAGGATAGTCAAGCTGTTAACCAGCCACAAACAGCTGTGTCTGGGCTATTCTGTGCTGCCTGTGTGCACTTGGAATAAGGAGAGTGTATTAGTCTGTTCTTAGGCTGCTATGAAGAACTACTGGAGAGTGGGTGATTTATAAAGGAAAGAGGTTTAATTGACTCACAGTTCCACATGGTTGGGGAGGCCTCAGGAAACTTACAGTCATGTCAGAAGGCACCTCTTCACAGGGTGGCAGGAGAGCAAATGAGATCCAAGTGAAGAGGGAAGCCCCTTGTAAAACCATCAGATCTTGTGAGAACTTACTATCACAGGAATAGCATGGGGGAAACCACCCCCATGATTCAATAACCTCCCACCAGGTCCCTCCCATGACTCCTGGGGATTATGGAAACCACAAATTAGCCGGGCGTGGTGGCAGGCACCTGTGGTCCCAGCTACTCGGGAGGCTGAGGCAGGAGAATGGCACGAACCCGGGAGGCGGAGCTTGCAGTGAGCCGAGATCGCACCACTGCACTCCAGCCTGGGCTACAAGAGTGAGACTCCATCTCAAAAAAAAAAGATTAGGTTTGGGTGGAGACACAGCCAAACCATATCAGAGAGTTTCTTCCTGCATGAGATTTAACTTATTATTTTATTTCTTTCTAATGTGAAGATTACACCTCTATTCTCCTTTCCTTTATTTTCATTCAGTTTTGATGTGATTGCCGTAATTATGTGTCAGCTATTACCAAGCACATTCTAATTACTCTATTTTTTGCTAGGATTACTGGTACTGCATACCCTTTTGTTGATTAGTGAACTCTGAGGAGACTTCCTTGCACATGTCATGCTTTAGAGACAGTCTGATTTTACTTGATGAGTGATACTCAAAAGAACTATTATTTTGAACCAATTCACAAAATTAACATGTGATTTCAATTGGATTTTCCTAATGCAGTACAGCGTTTTCCATTGCTGAATGTGTTATTGCTAGGAAAAAAATATCAATGTCATGATTTAACAAGAATACCAAAAAGGAAGAAAACAGTTAGGAATCAATATTGTGCTTTCAACTCTTAAAGATAGGAACCATGGTTTTTTTTTAATTCTCTTTTTCTTTTTCTTTTTGAGACAGAGTCTCACTTTGTTGCCCAGACTGGAGTGCAAAGGTGCAATCTCGGCTCACTGCAATCTCTACTTACCAGATTCAAGTGATTTTCCTGCCTCGGCCTCCCAGATAGCTGGGATTACAGGCATGTCACCACACCCAGCTAATCTTTATATTTTTAGTAAAGACAGGGTGTCACCATGTTGGCCAGGCTGGTCTCGAACTCCTGACCTCAGGTGATCCACCCACCTCAGCCTCCCAAAGTGCTGAGATTACAGGCATGAGCCACCACTCCCAGCCAAATTTTCTTTTTTTTTAAAGGTGATTCTGAGTTCTTTATTGTTCTCAAACATACCTTCTAAATGTACCTTCTTGGAGATGTCTCAAAAACTTTCTTTTATACATAGCCCTGGTCCAGCACAGAATTTCACTCACATCTAGTCATTCCCCAACTTTCTGGATTATGCTTTTTAAAAACTTTTAAGTTCAAGGCTACATGTGCAGGTTTGTTATATAGGTAAACTCATGTCACAGGGGTTTGTAGTACAGATTATTTAATAATGCAAGTATTAAGCCTAGTACCCATTAGTTACTTTTCCAGGTCCTCTCCCTCTTCCCATCTTCCACCCTCAGGTAGGCCCCAGTGTCTGTTATTCCCCTCTATGTGTCCATGTGTTCTCATCATTTAGCTCCCACTTATAAGTAAGAACATGTGGCATTTGGTTTTCTGTTCCTGCATTGATTTGCTAAGGATAATGGCCTCCAGCTCCGTCCATGTTTTTGCAAAGGACATGATCTTGTTCTTTTTATAGCTGCATGGTATCCATGTAACCAGAAAGCACTTGTACCCCAAAAGCTATTGAAATTAAAAAAAATTGAAAAGAAGGAAAAAATGAAAACATTTTTCAAAATAATAGAAAAAATGATAAAGTATAATTTACAAAATTAAAAACCCGTAACTGTACAACACAAAGAATAAACCTAATGTAAAACCCTATGGACTTTAGTTCATAATGTATCAATATTGGTTCATCAATTGTAACAAGTATACTATAGTAATGGAAGATGTTAATTATATGGAAAACTGTGTATGGGGTGCGTGTTGTGGGAGATGGGAGAGTAAATGAGGTGGAAGACAAAGGTGTTATTGGGAGCCTACCATACTTTCTGCTCATTTTTTTTCTGTAAACCTACAACTACCTAAAAGTCAAGTTTATTATTTTTACAAATATATAAACTCTATCATGATCCATACAATGTTTATTACAAATTGTCCCATTCTTGAATATAGATAGCTGAACTGTTTTCCATTTTACACAAAGAACTTTGCAAATTCAGCTTTGATTTCCATTTTTTATTGAAAAATGTCAGTACCTAATCACCTTTCCAGAAATTCTCAGGCAGCCACTAAAAGACCAGCATGCTTCAAAAATCTTCTCAACTCTTTAGAATCTTCCCGAGTCCTTCCCCACATCACTCTTCATGTTTCAGCAACCTTATACGTCTTTTAGTACCCCAAACCAACAGGTTCTATACCACCTTGGCATATTTTGGAATTTTTCTCTTCATTTTCTTCAAAGAGCTGGTTCTTTCTGATTTTCCAGGTCTGGATTTCATTGTTACCCCATGATAAGGTCTTCCCAGACCTTTTAATCTAAATTTGAGCTACCCTGAGCCCTGTATCCCCACCCCAATTATTTTCTATTATTGTATTTTGTTGCCTTCATACCACTTATCACAATTTTTAATTACCGTTTTTTTTTTTACTTATTCACCATTGTTTTTGCCCACTAGACTATAAGATCCCTAAGAGTCTGGAACCATATATTTTGTTCATTAGTAATTACCCAGCACCCTGAGCAGTGCTAGGCACAGAGTAGAAGGTCAGCAATGGGGCAATTGATGGAGAAAATGATTTTAATATAAGATATGCAGGAGATAAAATACTAAAAGTTTATGTCATTAATCACCTTTTTTGGTAATTAATTTGACAAGCTTAATAAAATGGACCATTTTATTAAAGAAAATGTGAATTGCTACAAATAATTTAAGAGAGAATAGAAAATTTGAATATTCACAGAATAAATTAAGAAGGTTGTTAAAGAACTAACTCTGAAGAAAATACCAGGTAAAGAATATTTTAAGGATAATTTTCCCCAAACCTTCAAGAAAAAAGCAATTTCTATATTATTTTAAATGTTACTGAGCTTAGGAAAAGATGACTTGATCCCCAATTCAAATTTTATGAATAAAAAATATAGCCAGTTCACTTAAGAACAAAGATTCAAAAATCCTAAATAAATAATAGTAATTCCAATATAGACTGTATTAAAATAATCTGCTATTAATATTTTATTAAGTTTAGAAAAAGATGAATTGTTCCCCAGTTCATTTTATGAATTGCAAAAATACCTAGCTTACTTAGGAATAAAGATTCAAAAACCCTAAATAAATAATATCAACTCAAATACAACATTATATTAAAATACTAATACATTGTGCACATGCTGACTTTATCTGAGACCTGCAAAGAAAATGTAAAAGTAAAAAATTTATTAAAACAATTCATCATACTAAGAGATCAAAGAAAGAAAAATTTTGTGATCATCTCAGTGTATGCTAAAAGGCATTTGTGAAATTCAGTTTCAATGTATGAAGAAAATGTTTTGTGAAATAGTAATAGAAGGATATATATTTGGTATGAAGGAAAGTATTTTAAACCTAATGCAAGTATTCAAACTAAATGTGAAAAACTAAAGGAAGTATAGACTAATATTTGAAAGTACATTTTACCCCTATAAGTCTCAATTTCCTTATCTGTAAAATAGAAATAAAAAACAGAATCCACTTTATAGGGTTGTGGTGAAGATTATATAATGTTTGTAAATAGCTTAGCACAGTACCTCGCACATAACAGAAATTAAATTTGCATTTATTTTCCCTGTTTATTATTAAAATACTGATGGTAGTTTCATTTTGAATAAGTATGTAGACGCTTAAGGCAACTTAAAAGGAAAGGAATGAAGCAAGACGGTCAGAAGAGAGTGTGATACTTGATTTTGAGTTGCGAGAGCCCAGAATAGTGAAGCTAAGGAGGGAGGGCCTTGGATTTAGAAATCCACATTCCCAAACCTCACCACTGAATGACCTCATCCTAAATCCATAGCCTGGGAAATGCTGAGGCCAGTTGACTAGAGAAGAGGAACTATCATGGTAGTTACTCTGAGAAACAACCGAAACACTGAATGCATTTGGCTTACCTAATCAAGCCAAACAAGGTATGTGTGTGGAGTCCTCACCTGGCCAGACTTTTTGAGAATCAAAATCATGTTGTCTGTGCCTTGAGACCTTGCTTGATAGTCATTTAGTTATAGTTTGAGGTAGTTTTGTGCCAATTTGGTGGTTTAAAATCTCATACCCCATTTGATTGTTTTCTAGGGAAGATGCTTTTGTGATATATCCCAGCATGCTGATGACCCCAAGGAGGACCACTGGATACCTAGCAAAGTAAGAAAGAGAATAGTTTTTATTCCAAGACTTTTAGGTTTGAGGCTGGCCTAGGTAGGACATGTTGGGCTGGGGATGCTGGAGAGTTATCATCCCTGTGACAAATATATGCCTACTAATAATGCAGGTCAATATTATTATTTAGCTTTGTTTTAGAATTTTTAGTCAGTAATATAATACAAGAAAAGGCAACTGTAAAAGTAATCACATAATTGTTACATATTATTTATAATTATGGATTATTAATTATATTAGAAATATAATTATTTTTAATTTTTAGGATTGGTTACCTGGAAAAACTAAAAGAATTGATTGTAAAGCCCTGAGGTCTAATAGTAGAAACAGAGTTCAATAAGGAAACTCTCATATACAAGAATTCAAGAGTTCTTACAGCTCAGCAGTAACTATCAAAAATATGAAGGAAAACATGCCATTCAGAATAACAACATAAATTTATTTAAATGAAATTTGGAAGATCTCTTTTTAAAAAGTGCAAAACATTTAGTAAAAGACAAAAGAATTAAGTAGTTATCTACCCTATTCTCAGATAGGAAGAATCAGGATTTAAAGATATCAGAGTTCCCTCAATTTATATCAGTTATGTAAGGCCAATAGTATAGTGCATTTTTGGCTCTACCTGATGAAATGATTTGCGGTTATACAATATGATAAGCTGTAATAACAGCTATAACATCAATATAGAGAGGATAAGAGGTTTAATATATGCACTACCAAATATTAAGTGATAAATCTGCAATCAAAATAGTGTGTCAAGATTAGATCTATTAACAGAATAAAATCTAGTAATTGACACATGTATATGTTAAAAACTGTATAGTAAGCAGAGGCTGGGTGTGGTGGCTCACACCTGTAATCCCAGCACTTTGGGAGGCTGAGGTGGGTAGATCATTTGCGACCAGGGGTTTGAGACCAGCCTGGCCAACATGGCAATACCCCATCTCTACTGAAAACACAAAAATTAGCCAGGTGTGGTGGCGGGAGGTGGAGGTTGCACTGAGCTGGAGATTGCAGTGAGCCGAGATCGTGCCACTGCACTCCAGCCTGGGAGGGCAACAGAGTGAGACTCCATGTCCCACCAAAAAAACCCCAAAAATAAACAAAAAAAAGTGTATAGTAAGCAGAAATTATATTTGAAAAGGTGCTGGAAATTTGGCTAATTAGTAAGGACAACGTAAAAAAAAACAAACCATACTTTACATTATATGATGAAATAACATTTAAATTTCAGATAGTTTATATATGTAAATATTAAAAATTAGATTACAAAGGTTACATTATAACCTTTAATTTATATGATATATAAAATATATACTGTATTATATAAACTTTATATTAGGATGTATTATAAATTTATATGAATCAAAGATGTGGAAATCTTTTATAAACTTAATTCTTTCTTAAAAAATTATAAAACCAGACAGATTATTGAGATTCTGTAACTATTTAATGTTTTCTTAAATTCTTAAATTTAAATTTAGGGAATTCAAATTTAAAATTAAATTTAGGAAATTCAAATTTAATATTAAATTTAAGAAAGTATACATTCTTTTTTTTTTTTGTGAGACGGAGTCTCGCTCTGTCGCCCGGGCTGGAGTGCAGTGGCACAATATCGGCTCACTGCAAGCTCCGCCTCCCAGGTTCACGCCATTCTCCTGCCTCAGCCTCTCCGAGTAGCTGGGACTACAGGCGCCTGCCACCACGCCCGGCTAATTTTTTTTTTGTATTTTTTAGTAGAGACGGGGTTTCACCATGGTCTCGATCTCCTGACCTCGTGATCTGCCCGCCTCAGCCTCCCAAAGTGCTGGGATTACAAGTGTGAGCCACCGCGCCTGGCCGAAAGTGTATATTCTTAAAACTCACCGTAGTAAACAAGATATGAAGACCTGGAGGAAAGCCAGAGAGACAGCTATTATGTGGGTTAAAATTAGCAAAGACAATTCTTCAGAGTCTCTGGAGATTGATCATGGGGCTTGCTACATATTGAGCAATATTTAAAAAGATCTATGGACTCTTTCACGAAGGTGTGGCAATTGAGTTAGGGACTGTCCCTATTTATTTACAACTCTGTGTTCTGGAAAAGCTGTTCTATTCAGCAACAGTTGAGTGCTAGATCCCATATCACTCAACTTCCTTGGGTAGGAGAGCTATTCTTGGTAGATTGGGGAGCTGGTAAACATTGGCAAATCCGATCTTTCACAGCCTTGTGCTACAGAAGACGATATGAGTGGGTGGCAGCAGTGTCCATTCCTCCATTTCCAACTCTTATGAAGTATATAGTATCTGGATGAGGAAACTGATGAAAAATACAGTCCCTCAATTCTACACAGCTCTGTGTTGCGGCAGAGCTGCTCTACTGGGGTTGGCAGCCAAGTGTCAGATCCCATCATCCCCAACTCCCTGGGGCAGAAAAGCTAATCTAGTTAAATAGTAAGATAGCAAAATTCAGCAAATTTTATGCTCTTTGACTCTGGGCTGCAGAAGGTCTATACAGGGCTGTGATGGCAACTGGGTGGCAGAACCCCACCCCCACTATCCTCTCACACACGACTGCTCCGTAGAGAGGATCCAGCTAGAGCAGTCAGTAAGTTCACTATTCTCTCTCAGCTCCTGCTTCATAACAAAATTTCTGCTTAGGGAAAGGGGAGAGTTAGAGAAATGCTGAAAGACTGGCCGTGACCCATCTGTGCCAAAGATCCCCACGTTATTTCAATCAGACTGTGGAATAATTTATGCCTCAGGGTATTAAAGCAATAGTGTGATCAGCTAGCAATAAATGATGGGTAACAGCTGGGTTAATACCAATAGAGTCAGACCTGGCAGAATTTTAACAGAGAGATTAAGGGAAGAAGAAGAAAGTCAAAGAGAGCCTTGCAAAAACCATAGTTTTCCCTGGTGACTAGGAAGACTATGTACATGCCCAGGGCTGCCTGCATTGAGGAGCAACCAGAGAGACAGAACCATTAAGCTACAAGTTCCTGGTTGTATGCAGGGAAACTCATATACTTTGTAAACCATGAAAGCAATCTCCACCCCAATCACAGATTGAAGAGTAAAAGGTGAAAACCTCACTGGTTCACGGGGCTTGTTAAAACCTCTGATTAATCAGTGTCTGATCACTAAATGGTGATAACACAGGATAACCTTCTAGGAAGCCAGGCCAAAAGATAAAAATAAAAAATATTTGAGTAGGGACATCAGAGGCTGTATGCTGCAGAAAAAATAGACTTTACTGAACTAGCCCAGCATAGCCATTAAGCAAATATAAAACAAAACAAGAGAAGCCTCAACTAGCTTGTGGAGGTGGGTATAATCAGTATGCAGAGCTGCTGCTATAGACAGGTGCAGAGCAAGATGGCGGAATAGAAGTCTCCACTGATCGTCCCCTCTGCAAGGACGCCAAGTTAATAACTTCTACACAGAAGAAACACATTCAGAAGAACCAAAAATCAGGTGAGCCCTCACAGTACCTGGTTTTAATGCCATATCGCCGAAAGAGGCACTAAAGAGATAGAAAAAACAGTCCTGAATTGTGGACGCCACCCACCTTCCCCCAAGGCAGCTGCAGCAGTGGATGGTGTGGAGAACATCTCTGGGCACTGGGGGAGAGAGAACACAGCACTTATGAGGCATTGAACTCCATGCTGTCCTGTAAGAGTAGAAGGGAAAACTAGAACAAACTCAGCTGCTGCCTGCCCATTGAGGGAGCATTTAAATCAGGCCTGACCAAAGTGGGATCACAGTGGTCCACCAAACATGAGCTTTCATTAACCTTACCACCATGGGCTACAGTGCCCTATGTCTCTAAATGAGCTTGAAAGGCAGTCTAGGCCATAAGGACTGCAACTCCAACTCCTAGGCGCTTCCTAGTGCTCAGCTAGGCTCAGACACAGTGGACTGGGGTGGGGGGGCACATGACATACTGAGACACCACCTGGGGCAACCAAGGGAGTCCTGGCATTACACTTCCTCTAACCCCAGGCTGCACAGCTCACAGCTCCAAAAGAGACCTCTTTCTTCTACTTGAGGGGAGGAGAGGGAAGAGTCAGCAGGACTTTCTTTTGCATCTTGGATATCAGCTCCAGCCGCAGGGCACCAGTCAGAGTTGTGAGGCCCCCATTCCAGGCCCTAGCTCCAAGATGACATTTCTAGACATACTATGGGCCAGAAGGGTACCCACTACTCTGAAGGAAAGGACCCAGTCCTGGCAGCATTCATCATCTGCTAACTGAAGAACCTTTGGGCCCCAAATAAGCAGCAGGATACCCAGGTACTACATCGAGGGCCTTGGGTGAGCCTCTGATACTTTAACTAGTTTCAGGTGAGACACAGCACATTACCAACTGTGGTGGCTTGAGAAAAGCAGGGGGAAATGTGAAGGAGGATTTGTCTGCACCTTAGGTAATAGCACACAGCCACAGGGGTACAGAACACCAAGTGGGTTCTTGGGGTTTCTGATTTCAGAACTTGACTCCTGGATAGCATTTCTGGACCTGCCCTGGGCCAGAGGGGAGCCCACTACCCTGAAAAGTGAGTCCCACACCAGGCAGCATTCATGACAAGCTGACTTAAGAGTCCTTGGGCCTTAAGGGAACATTGGTGGTAATCTGACAGTATTCATCATGGCCTGGGGTGGTGGTGGCTTCAGAGTGAGGCTCCTTTGCCTTTGAAAAGGGGAGGGAAGAGTGGGAAAGACTGCATCTTGTGGTTTGACTGCCAACTGATGCACTATACAATAGAACACCAGGCAGACTTCTAAGGTTTTTGGCTCTGGTTCCTGACTTCTGGATGGCACGTCCAGACCCACTCAGGGGCTAGGGAACTTCACTGCTCTGAAAGGAAGGACACAGTCCTGGCTGGCTTTGCCCCAGCTGATTGTAGAGCCTCAGAGCCCAAAGCGAATAGGCAGTAGCCAGGGAATGATTACAGCAGGCATTAAGTGAGACCCAGTGATGTACTGGCTTCAGGTATGACCCAGTGCCGTCATAGCAGTGGTGGCCACAGGAGTGCTTGTGTTACCCCGCATCCAGCTTTAGGTGGCTTAGAACGGAGAGAAAAAGAGACTGTTTGTTTGGGATACAGTAAGGGAAGAGAACAAGAGTCTCTCCCTGGTATTCCAGAGAATTCTCCCAGATCTTGTCCAAGATCATCAAGGTGGTACCTCTATGAATCTGCAAGATTCACAGCATTACTGGGCTTAGGGGTGCCTCTTAATGTGGACGTAGCTTAGAACACAACACTCAAGTCCTTTCAAATATCTGAAAAGCCTTCCCAAGAGGGACAGGTACAAACAAGCCCAGACAGTGAAGACTACAATCAATATCTAACTCTTTTTTTTTTTTTTTTTTTTTTATTATACTTTAGGTTTTAGGGTACATGTGCACAATGTGCAGGTTTGTTACATATGTATCCATGTGCCACGTTGATTTCCTGCACCAATTAACTCGTCATTTAGCATTAGGTATATCTCCTAATGCTGTCCCTCCCCCCTCCCCCAACCCCACAACAGTCCCCGGAGTGTGATGTTCCCCTTCCTGTGTCCATGAGTTCTCATTGTTCAATTCCCACCTATGAGTGAGAACATGCGGTGTTTGGTTTTTTGTCCTTGTGATAGTTTACTGAGAATGATGTTTTCCAGTTTCATCCATGTCCCTACAAAGGATATGAACTCATCCTTTTTTATGGCTGCATCGTATTCCATGGTGTATATGTGCCACGTTTTCTTAATCCAGTCTATCGTTGTTGGACATTTGGGTTGGTTCCAACTCTTTGCTATTGTGAATAGTGCCGCAATAAACATACATGTGCATGTGTCTTTATAGCAGCATGATTTATAGTCCTTTGGGTATATACCCAGTAATGGGATGGCTGGGTCAAATGGTATTTCTAGTTCGAGATCCCTGAGGAATCGCCACACTGACTTCCACAATGGTTGAACTAGTTTACAGTCCCACCAACAGTGTAAAAGTGTTCCTATTTCTCCACATCCTCTCCAGCACCTGTTGTTTCCTGATTTTTTAATGATGGCCATTCTAACTGGTGTGAGATGGTATCTCACTGTGGTTTTGATTTGCATTTCTCTGATGGCCAGTGATGATGAGCATTTCTTCATGTGTTTTTTGGCTGCATAAATGTCTTCTTTTGAGAAGTGTCTGTTCATGTCCTTTGCCCACTTTTTGATGGGGTTGTTTGTTTTTTTCTTGTAAATATGTTTGAGTTCATTGTAGATTCTGGATATTAGCCCTTTGTCAGATGAGTAGGTTGCAAAAATTTTCTCCCATTCTGTAGGTTGCCTGTTGACTCTGATGGTAGTTTCTTTTGCTGTGCAGAAGCTCTTTAGTTTAATGAGATCCCATTTGTCGATTTTGGCTTTTGTTGCCATTGCTTTTGGTGTTTTAGACATGAAGTCCTTGCCCACGCCTATGTCCTGAATGGTATTGCCTAGGTTTTCTTGTAGGATTTTAATGGTTTTAGGTCTAACATGTAAGTCTTTAATCCATCTTGAATTAATTTTTGTAAAAGGTGTAAGGAAGGGATCCAGTTTCAGCTTTCTACATATGGCTAGCCAGTTTTCCCAGCACCATTTATTAAATAGGGAATCCTTTCCCCATTTCTTGTTTTTGTCAGGTTTGTCAAAGATCAGATAGTTGTAGCTATGCGGCATCATTTCTGAGGGCTCTGTTCTGTTCCATTGATCTATGTCTCTGTTGTGGTACCAGTACCATGCTGTTTTGGTTACTGTAGCCTTGTAGTATAGTTTGAAGTCAGGTAGCATGATGCCTCCAGCTTTGTTCTTTTGGCTTAGGATTGACTTGGAGATGCGGGCTCTTTTTTGGTTCCATATGAACTTTAAAGTAGTTTTTTCCAAATCTGTGAAGAAAGTCATTGGTAGCTTGATGGGGATGGCATTGAATCTATAAATTACCTTGGGCAGTATGGCCATTTTCACGATATTGATTCTTCCTACCCATGAGCGTGGAATGTTCTTCCATTTGTTTGTATCCTCTTTTATTTCATTGAGCAGTGGTTTGTAGTTCTCCTTGAAGAGGTCCTTTACATCCCTTGTAAGTTGGATTCCTAGGTATTTTATTCTCTTTGAAGCAATTGTGAATGGGAGTTCACTCATGATTTGGCTCTCTGTTTGTCTGTTATTGGTGTACAGGAATGCTTGTGATTTTTGTACATTGATTTTGTATCCTGAGACTTTGCTGAAGTTGGTAATCAGCTTAAGGAGATTTTGGGCTGAGACAATGGGGTTTTCTAGATATACAATCATGTCATCTGCAAACAGGGACAATTTGACTTCCTCTTTTCCTAATTGAATACCCTTTATTTCCTTCTCCTGCCTGATTGCTCTGGCCAGAACTTCCAGCACTATGTTGAATAGGAGTGGTGAGAGAGGGCATCCCTGTCTTGTGCCAGTTTTCAGAGGGAATGCTTCCAGTTTTTGCCCATTCAGTATGATATTGGCTGTGGGTTTGTCGTAGATAGCTCTTATTATTTTGAGATACGTCCCATCAATACCCAATTTATTGAGAGTTTTTAGCATGAAGGGTTGTTGAATTTTGTCAAAGGCCTTTTCTGCATCTATTGAGATAATCATGTGGTTTTTGTCTTTGGTTCTGTTTATATGCTGGATTACATTTATTGATTTGCGTATGTTGAACCAGCCTTGCATCCCAGGGATGAAGCCCACTTGATCATGGTGGATAAGCTTTTTGATGTGCTGCTGGATTTGGTTTGCCAGTATTTTATTGAGGATTTTTGCATCAATGTTCATCAAGGATATTGGTCTGAAATTCTCTTTTTTGGTTATGTCTCTGCCAGGCTTTGGTATCAGGATGATGCTGGCTTCATAAAATGTGTTAGGGAGGATTCCCTCTTTTTCTATCGATTGGAATAGTTTCAGAAGGAATGGTACCATTTCCTCCTTGTACCTCTGGTAGAATTCAGCTGTGAATCCATCAGGTCCTGGACTCTTTTTGGTTGGTAAGCTATTGATTATTGCCACAATTTCAGAACCTGTTATTGGTCTATTCAGAGATTCAACTTCTTCCTGATTTAGTCTTGGGAGGGTGTATGTGTCGAGGAATTTATCCATTTCTTCCAGATTTTCTAGTTTATTTGCATAGAGGTGTTTGTAGTATTCTCTGATGGTAGATTGTATTTCTGTGGGATCGGTGGTGATATCCCCTTTTTCATTTTTCATTGCATCTATTTGATTCTTCTCTCTTTTCTTCTTTATTAGTCTTGCTAGCTGTCTATCAATTTTGTTGATCTTTTCAAAAAACCAGCTCCTGGATTCATTAGTTTTTTGAAGGGTTTTTTGTGTCTCTATTTCCTTCAGTTCTGCTCTGATTTTAGTTATTTCTAGCCTTCTGCTAGCTTTTCAATGTGTTTGCTCTTGCTTTTCTAGTTCTTTTAATTGTGATGTTAGGGTGTCAATTTTGGATCTTTCCTGCTTTCTCTTGTGGGCATTTAGTGCTATAAATCTGCCTCTACACACTGCTTTGAACGTGTCCCAGAGATCCTGGTATGTTGTGTCTTTGTTCTCGTTGGTTTCAAAGAACATCTTTATTTCTGCCTTCATTTCATTATGTACCCAATAGTCATTTAGGAGCAGGTTGTTCAGTTTCCATGTAGTTGAGCAGTTTTGAGTGAGTTTCTTAATCCTGAGTTCTAGTTTGATTGCACTGTGGTCTGAGAGACAGTTTGTTATAATGTCTGTTCTTTTACATTTGCTGAGGAGAGCTTTACTTCCAACTATGTGGTCAATTTTGGAATAGGTGTGGTGTGGTACTGAAAAAAATGTATATTCTGTTGATTTGGGGTGGAGAGTTCTGTAGATGTCTATTAGGTCCACTTTGTGTAGAGCTTAGTTCAATTCCTGGATATCCTTGTTAACTTTCTGTCTCGTTGATCTGTCTAGTGTTGACAGTGGGGTGTTAAAATCTCCCATTATTATTGTGTGGGAGTTTAAGTCCCTTTGTAGGTCACTCAGGACTTGCTTTATGAATCTGGGTGCTCCTGTGTTGGGTGCATATATATTTAGGATAGTTAGCTCTTCTTGTTGAATTGATCCCTTTACCATTATGTAATGGCCTTCTTTGTCTCTTTTGATCTTTGTTGGTTTAAAGTCTCTTTTATCAGAGACTAGGATTGCAACCCCTGCCTTTTTCTGTTTTCCAGTTGCTTGATAGATCTTCCTCCATCCCTTTATTTTGAGTCTATGTGTGTCTCTGCATGTGAGATGGGTTTCCTAAATATAGCACACTGATGGGTCCTGACTCCTTTTCCAGTTTGCCAGTCTGTGTCTTTTAATTTGAGCATTTAGCCCATTTACATTTAACGTTAATATTGTTATGTGTGAATCTGATCCTGTCATTATGATGTTAGTTGGTTATTTTGCTCATTAGTTGATGCAGTTTCTTCCTAGCCTCGATGGTCTTTACAATTTGGCATGTTTTTGCAGTGGCTGGTACCGGTTGTTCCTTTCCATGTTTAGTGCTTCCTTCAGGAGCTCTTTTAGGGCAGGCCTGGTGGTGACAAAATCACTCAGCGTTTGCTTGTCTGTAAAGTATTTTATTTCTCTTTCACTTATGAAGCTTAGTTTGGCTGGATATGAAATTCTGGGTTGAAAATTCTTTTCTTTAAGAATGTTGAATATCGGCCCCCACTCTCTTCTGGCTTGTAGAGTTTCTGCTGAGAGATCAGCTGTTAGTCTGATGGGCTTCCCTTTGTGGGTAACCCAACCTTTCTCTCTGGCTGCCCTTAACATTTTTTCCTTCATTTCAACTTTGGTGAATCTGACAATTATGTGTCTTGGAGTTGCTCTTCTCGAGGAGTATCTTTGTGGCGTTCTCTGTATTTCCTGAATCTGAATGTTGGCCTGCCTTGCTAGATTGGGGAAGTTCTCCTGGATAATATCTTGCAGAGTGTTTTCCAACTTGGTTCCATTCTCCCCGTCATTTTCAGGTACACCAATCAGACGTAGGTTTGGTCTTTACACATAGTCCCAAATTTCTTGGAGGCTTTGTTCATTTCTTTTTTTTCTCTAAACTTCCCTTCTTGCTTCATTTCATTCATTTCATCTTCCATCAGCGATACCCTTTCTTCCAGTTGATCGCATCTGCTACTGAGGCTTCTGCATTCTTCGCGTAGTTCTCGAAACCTGGCTTTCAGCTCCATCAGCTCCTTTAAGCCCTTCTCTCCATTGGTTATTCTAGTTATCCATTCTTCTAATTTTTTTTCAAAGTTTTTAACTTCTTTGCTATTGTTTTGAATTTCCTCCCGTAGCTCAGATTAGTTTGATCGTCTGAAGCCTTCTTCTCTCAACTCGTCAAAGTCATCCCCCATCCAGCTTTGTTCCGTTGCTGGTGAGGAACTGCGTTCCTTTGGAGGAGGAGAGGTGCTCTGCTTTTTAGACTTTGCAGCTTTTCTGCTCTGTTTTTTCCCCATCTTTGTGGTTTCATCTACTTTTGCCCTTTGATGATGGTGATGTACAGATGGGTTTTTGGTGTGGATGTCCTTTCTGTTTGTTAGTTTTCCTTCTACCAGACAGGACCCTCAGCTGCAGGTCTGTCGGAGTTTACTAGAGGTCCACTCCAGACCCTGTTTGGCTGGGTGTCAGCAGCGGTGGCTGCAGAGCAGCGGATTTTCGTGAGACCACAAATTCAGCTGTCTGATAGTTCCTCTGGAAGTTTTGTCTCAGAGGAGTACCTGGCCGAGTAAGGTGTCAGTCTGTCCCTACTGGGGGGGTGCCTCCCAGTTAGGCTGCTCAGGGGTGAGGGACCCACTTTAGGAGGCAGTCTGTCTGTTCTCAGATCTCCAGCTGTGTGCTGGGAGAACCACTACTCTCTTCAAAGCTGTCAGTCAGACAGGGACATTTAATTCTGAGGAGGTTCCTCCTGACTTTTTGTTTGTCTGTGCCCTGCCCCCAGAGGTGGAGCCTACAGAGGCAGGCAGGCCTCCTTGAGCTGTGGTGGGCTCCACCCAGTTCGAGCTTCCTGGCTGCTTTGTTTACCTAAGCAAGCCTGGGCAATGGTGGGCGCCCCTCCCCCAGCCTCTCTGCCGCCTTGCAGCTTGATCTCAGACTGCTGTGCTAGCAATCAGCAAGACTCCGTGGGCATAGGACCCTCCGAGCCAGGTGCGGGACACAGTCTCCTAGTGTGCCGTTTTCCAGGCCCGTTGGAAAAGCGCAGTATTGGGGTGGGACTGACCCGATATTCCAGGTGCCGTCTGTTACCCCTTTCTTTGACTAGGAAAGGGTACTCCCTGACCCCTTGTGCTTCCCGAGTGAGGCAGTGCCTCGCCCTGCTTCGGCTCGTGCACAGTGCCCTTCACCGACTGTCCTGCACCCACTGTTTGGCACTCCCTAGTGAGATGAAACCGGTACCTCAAGCAGAAATGCAGAAATCACCCTGTCTTCTGTGTCGCTGGGGCTGGGAGCTGGAGACAGGAGCTGTTCCTATTCGGCCATCTTGGCTCCACCCCCTCTATTTACCAGTATCTAACTCTTCAGTGCCCAGACAGTGAAGACTACAATCAATGCCTAACTCTTCAATGCCCAGACACTGAAGAGCATCTACTAGCATCAGCATCATCCAGGAAAACATGACCTCACCAAGTGAACTAAATAAGGCACCAGGGACCAATGTTGGAGAAACAGATATATGACCTTTCAGACAGAGAATTCAAAATAGCTTTGATATGGTTTGGCTGTGTCCACACTCAAATCTCATCTTGAATTGTAACTCTCTTAATTTCCATGTGTTGTGGGAGGGACCCCGTGGGACATAATTGAATCATGGGGGCAGGTCTTACCCATGCTATTCTCATGATAGTGAATAAGTCTTATGAGATCAGATGGTTTTATAAAGGGGGATTTCCCTGTGCAACCTTTTCTCTTGTCTGCTGCCATGATTGTGAGGCCTCCCTAGCCACGTGGAACTGAGAGTCCATTAAACCTCTTTTTTTGTAAATTGCCCAGACATAGGTGTCTTTATCAGCAGCGTGAAAATTGACTAATACAAGCTGTTTTGAAGAAACTCAAAGAAATGCAAGGTAACACTGAGAAGGAATTCAGAAGTCTATCAGATAAATGTAACAAAGATATTGAAATAATTAAAGAGAGTCCAGCAGAAATTCTGGAGCAAAAAAATGCAATTGGCATACTGAAGAATGCATGAAAGAACTTTAATAGCACAACTGGTCAATCAGAAAAATTAGTGAACTTGAAGACAGGCTATTTGAAAATACACAGAGGAGACAGAAAAATGAAGGCTATGTACAGGATCTAAAAAATTGCCCTCAAAGGGAAAAAATAACAGTTATTGGCTTTAAAGAGGAGTTAGAAAAAGATATATGGCCGGGCATGGTGGCTCACACCTGTAATCCCGGCACTATGGGAGGCCATGGCAGGTGGATCACCTGAGGTCAGGAATTTGAGACCAGCCTGGTCAACCATAGCCAACATGATGAAATCCTGTCTCTGCTAAAAATACAACAACAACAAAAAATTAGCCAGACATGGTGGTACATGCCTGTAATCCCAGCTACTTGGGAAGCTGAATTGCTTGAACCCAGGAGGTGGAGGTTGCAGTGAGGTGAGATTATGCCACTGCACTCCAGCCTGGGTGACAGAGCAAGACTCTGTCTCAAAAATAAAAATAAATAAATAAATAAAAAAGAGCGAGATGTGAGTAGAAAGTTTATTCAAAGGAATAATAACAAAGAACTTCCAAAACCTAAAGAAATATATCAATATCCAAGTAAAAGAAGATTATAGAACACCAGGCAGATTTAACCCGAAGAAGACCACCTCAAGGCATTTAATAATCAGACTCCCAGAAGTTAAGGTTAAAGAAAGGATCCTAAGCAGGAAAGGACACAACATGAAATGGAGATCCAATACATCTGTCAGCAGACTTTTCAGGTCAAGAGACAATGTCATGACATTTAAAGTACTGAAGGAAAACAACTTTTACCCTAGAATAGTATATCTGACAAAAATATTCTTCAAACATGAAGGAGAAATAAAGACTTTCCCAGACAAACAAAAGCTGAGGGAATTTATCAATATCAGACCTGTCTTAAATGCAAAAGGGAGTACTTCAGTCAGAAAGAAAAGGATGTTAATGAACAATAAGAAATCATCTGAAGGTACAAAACTCACTGGCAGTAATAAGTACCTAGAAAAACACCACTGTAACTGTGGTGTGTAAACTACTCTGATACTAATTACAAAGACTAAAGAACCAATTAAAAATAATAACTACAACTTTATAAGACATAGTGAGTACAATAAGATATAAATACAAATAACAAAGTTAAAAAGCAGGGGAATAAAGTTAAGGCATAGAGTTTTTATTAATTTTCTTTTTGCTTATTAATACAAACTGTTGTTATCAGGTTAAAATAATTGGTTATAAGATAGTATTTGCAAGCCTCATGGTACCATGTAACCAGAAAAATATAGAATAGATACACAAAAAAAATTAAAAGTAAGAAATTATATCACCAGATAAAATCACATTCACTAGAGGAAGACAGGAAGAAAAGAAAGAAGGAAGAGAGGACCACAGAACAACCAGAAAATAAATAAGATGGCTAGAGTAAGTCTTTACTTATCAATAATAACATTGAATGTAAATAGACTAAACTCTCCAATCAAAAGATACAGAGTGGCTGAATGGATGAAAAAAATGAAACCCTTTAATCTGTTGCCTACAAGAAACACTTTACCTATAAAGACACACATAGATTGACAATAAAGGGATGAAAAATGATATTCTATGCCAAAGGAAACAAAAAGAAGAGCAGAAGTAGCTATACTTATATCAGACAAAATAGATTTCAAGAGAATAACTATAAGAAAAGATAAAGAGGATCACTGTATAATGATAATGGGGTCAATTCAGCAGGAGGATATAACAATTGAAAATATATATGCACCCAATACTGAAGCATCTAGATATATAAAGCAAATATTATTAGAGTTAGAGAGGCCCCAAACAATAATAGCTGGAGACATCAACACCCAACTTTCAGCATTGGACAGATGCTCCAGACAGATAATCAATAAACATCAGACTTAATCTGCATTACAGACCAAATGGATCTAAAATAGATATTTACAGAATATTTCATTCAATGGCTGCAGAATACACATTCTTTGCCTCAGCACATGGATCATTCTCAAGGATAGATGATATGTTAGGTCACAAAACAAGTCTTAAAACATTGAGAAGATAGAAACAATATCAAGCATCTTCTCTGACCACAATGGAATAGGACAAGAAATAACAAGAGGGATTTTGGAAACTATACAAATACATGGAAGTTAAAAAAAAATGCTCCTGAGTGACCAGTGGGTCAATGAAGAAATTAGGAAGGAAATTGAAAAATTTCAGAGGGACATTATGTAATGATAAAAAGATTAGTCCAGCAGGAAAATACTACAATCCTAAAGATAGATGCACCTAAGACTGGAGCTCCCAAATTCATAAAGCAGTTACTACATACCATAAGAAATGAGATGGATAGCAATAAAGTAATAATGGGGGACTTCAATACTTCACTGACAGTGCTGGATAGGTCATTAAGACAAAAAGTCAACAAAGAAACAATGGACTTAAACTATACCCTAGAAAAATGGACTTAACAGATATTTACAGAACATTCTACCCAACAAATGCAGAATATACATTTTTTCCATCATCACATGGAATATTCTCCAAGATAGGCCGTATGATAGGTCACATAACAAGTCTAAATAAATTTAAGAAAATTTTAATAAATTTAAGAATATTGAAATTGTATCATGTACTCTCTCAGAACACAGTAGAATAAAACTGGAAATTAACTCTTGGCTGGGTGCGGTGGCTTACACCTGTAATCCCAGCACTTTGGGAGGCTGAGACAGGTGGATCACGAGGTCAGGAGATCAAGACCATCCTGGCTAACGCAGTGAAGCCCTGTCTCTACTAAAAATACAAAAAATTAGCTGGGTGTGTTGGTGGGTGCCTATAGTCCCAGCTACTCAGGAGGCTGAGGCCGGAGAATGGCATGAACCTGGGAGGCGGAGCTTGCAGTGAGCTGAGATTACACCACTGTACTCCAGCCTGGGTGACAGAGCGTGACTCTGTCTCAAAAAAAAAAAAAAAAAAAAACTTTATATTTCATTAAAATATGATACAAATATTAATAGCCTACTCAAGTATATTTACCACCCAGCTTAAAAAATACTACTAATATTGATGAAACTCATGTTCCATAATATGTGTTCTTCTGTAACTTTCTTTTCTTCTAACATTACATTTATATGATTTATCCATATTTACATGTGCTTTTCACTTTTGCTGCTTCCTTGTATTCCATTGTATGAATATACCATAATTTATTTAGTGATCCATTCACCTATCAATGAACATTTAGATTGTGTATCTATTAGGATGGGATACACTATGCTAAGCTCAAATCTCAATGGCCTAAAACATAATATTTTATTTTATTTTGGTTTGGATTTTGTATTGCAGATGGTGGAGGTTCTGTCAGTCTAGGTCCCACCCAAGATGTACATTTTATTCTACATGTCCACCGTGGGTGGGACCCAGACTGACAGAAACTCCACTGTCTTCAATACTCTGGTCACTGTAGCTGGGGAAGTCACTGAGGTAAATCATTTACAGTCTGTTAAAAACTTTCACCCAGAATTGACCCATGTTCCTTCCATTCAGATTGTATTGGCCATAGAAAATTACACTGCCACATTTAATTTCAAAGGATTATGTTAGAGCTGTGTAATACTGCCACATACCCGCGAGCAGAAGAATTGTAATACTAGCAAATAGCTCTAAGATAATTGCAAGTGGTTTTCAAAGTTTTGCATTGTTAGGTCATGGGGTATAGACAGTTCAACTTTACTGGATATTATCAGAATGCTCTCTAGAGTTGTATGAGCTTGTACTCCCACTAGCAATGCATAAAAGTCATCTTTGTGCTGTGTCCTTACCAGCATATTCTGTTTTCTTTTTTGCTATCGTCTTATGCAATGGTACCTCATTGTGTGTTAATATTTGTCTTATTACTAAGGAGGTGGGGTATCTTTCCAGGTGTTTATTAGCCATTCTTCCTTTTCTATCAGTTGCCCATGTAAGTATTTTGTCTGTTTTTCTGAGTTTGTTTTCATTTTTATATTAATTTATTGGAGTCTGGCAGTTATTTTTGAATAATAATTATTTATGATTATTGGTATTATAATTATCTTTCCCCAGTCAGCGATTTGTTTTTATGCGAACTTGACTTATGGTCAAGTTTATCAAAAGTTTTTGCTAAGCTTTCTGAGTTCTTTGTTTGTGTGTGTGTTTGCATGCACGCAAGCTTACTTTTAAAAAAACCATCATTACTCTGATGTTGTAAAGATATTTTTCTCTATTTCATTTTACATGATGTACAGTTTTTCTTTCTATATTTAGCTACTTAATTCACCTTTCTATATTTAGCTACTTAATTATGCAAAATACTGGGATCAGTATTTTGCATGTAATATGAGAGGGATTTGAGTTTGCATTTTTTTTCATATGGTTAGCTTACTGTCTCAGCACAAAAGAATAGTCCAACATTTCACTAATTAGCATTGCTTTGTGATGTGTGCTTGATATATGTGTAGGAATCTTTCTGGGCCTTTTTTTCTGTTTTATTTTTCTATTTCTCTAAATCTTTATCAATTCCACCGTGTCTTATTATTTTAGCTTTATAATAGTTGACATTTGATAAGGAGTGTGGATCTTTCATATTTATTCAACCAGTACAAAGAAGGCATATACTCTAGTCCAGGTAACTATCTACATGTTGTAGATATAAAATTGGAAAAAAAATTCTCCTTTTTGGGAATGTAGAGAGTCTTTTGAGAAAGTCTGCCTAGTGAACATATAAATTATAATACAAATGTTAATACTATAATATGTGTATATAATATGTGCTCCAGACACACTCTGTCTGGAATAGGAGAGAAGCAGAAACTGTGTGTTCAGAATTAAAAAAAAATTAGATTATACAATTCCAAATCTATTCCCAAGAAATTGTAGCCTTATCTATAAAATCAAGAGTAGTGTTTCAGTAGGTAAAGAATGGACCTTGGGCTGTAGTTTAGATATATCTGACCTAGAGGTGAAAATGTTATATTTATTAAATAGATTTTGTATCCTATAATGTCTACTTGGCACAAAGATTCCACAGAGATTCCATTTTGCTCATGTTTTTACTTTCATTGGCTTTAGATCTATTTTACATTCTTCATTATAGACAGGCCATTATGCAAAACTCTTGAGGGTTGATTATATTTATGCCTAATTCTATAGGCCTAGAACTAGATTTAGGCCTATAGAATTTAAAAACTTATGTGAAAGGAAGACAACCAGATGATAACTCAAATTTTATTTTTATGAATGTGGCTATAAAGTTGTTGCTTGAGACACTAACAGAATGATAGATTATTTCAAAAGCATTATAGTATCTCATCTAAGGGAATTAATGATTCTAACCAACCCCTTTGTACAGGTACACCCTAGAGGTTTGAGTTCATTTCTATGTTTCACTTTTTAGGAGGGACAAAAGTAAACTGATATATTCTTGGAAGAGAGACCTAGGTAGATGTGGACTTAAAATTCAGTGAGATTATTGACAAATGAAAGCATAGGGATTGTTTTGACAGGAGTGGTGGGTAGTAGGGGGTGGGGAAAACAGTTTATCTTTTGAAGTAGTTGTCTTTAAATGGCAGCAGTAAGAGGAATGGATCATGCCTGGTGGAAGTTCCTTCTTACTAGCTATGTTCAAACATGGATTCACTAGTAGATCTATTCAGAGAAGTCCTATAGAAGGGATTCAAAAGTGTTTGTCAAGATGAGTTCTATGATAACACAAATTTCTTGAGATATTATATCGTTTTGCTTCTTTATTAAAATTTTCTTGATGTGCAAATGATACTACCCCATGTTTTGGAGTCTTGTTTTATTTTAATTTTTCATTTTTTCCCCTGTGTTGTAAACAATGAAAAATAGTTAAATGCCCTTCAACTTCACGTATATGTGACTATAATCTTACTCTAACCTACTAATTCTGTGCTGATCTTGGATTTATCGCTTGCCGTCACCAGCCAACCTATTCAGGGCTGCAAAAGAGCAAAACAAGATATGCAATTGTAATTTGAGTGTGTTACTAAGCTTGTGTTGTTGTAAATAATAGTTTTAGAAACAAGGAAGAGCAGTGAAGACAGAGTGTGAAATCTTTGGGTAGGAACTACATCTGATTTGCCCTTCTGTTTATCTCTGTTGACTAGCATATTGCCTGGAAAATAAAAATGCACAATAAATACTGGTTTAGTTAAAAACAAAACCTACTTTAACCCCAGCACTTTGGGAAGCCATGGCAGGCAGATCGCTTGAGGCCAGGAGTTCAAGGCCAGCTGGCCAACATGGTAAAACCCCATCTCTACTAAAAATGCAAATATTAGCTGAGCAAGGAGTGGCACATGCCTGTGGTCCCTGCTACTCAGGAGGCTGAGGCACGAGAGTTGCTGGAACCCAAGAGGCAGAGATTGCAGTAAGCCGAGATCGTACCACTGCACTCCAGCCTGGGTAACAGTGATTCTGTCTCAAAAAAACAAAACAAAACAAAAAAACCAGAAACGGAAAACAAAACCTGTCATTTCTCAATAATCATATAAATTGTCTGTGTTATCAGTGGTAAAGAGAACTTTAGATTCATAGTCATGTATTTGTTCGTTGTGCACAAAATTTCATATAATCAACATTTATTGTGAACTATAGGGGAGGGGAAAGCAGTATTAGGTGCTGGGAGAAAATGGAAAGACTCGAAAGGTTTGGAAGCCAGTGGTTTAGTTTTGAGCACATGATGAACACATTATAAATACTTTACAATGCTACAAAACAACATGCATTCATTTTCTCAAGTGCAGAAGCATTTGTGAAATTCAGCAAAAAACAACTGAAAATTTTTGTGGCAAAAACCTTAAGCCTTTAATTTCTAACTTTTGCTAACCAATTCCTTTGTACTCCAAAGGGTATCAGTAATTTATATTTTGATTTACATATTGTATTTGTCTGTTCAGGCACTGCTATAAAGAAATACCTGAATCTGGGTAATTTATAAATAAAAGAAGTTTTATTGGCTGACAGTTCCTCAGGCTGTACAGGAAGCATGATGTTGACATCTGCTCAGCTTTTGAGGAGGCCTCAGGAAACTTACAATCAGGGCAGAAGGCAAAAGGAAAGCCAGCACTTCACATGACTGGAATGACTGGAGCAGGAGAAAGAGAGATAGTGGGGAGGTGTCATACTCTTTTAAACAACCAGATCTCCGGACATCTCATTCACTCACTATCATGAGAACAACACTGAAGGGATGGTGCTAAACAATTAGTGAAGAATCATCCCCATGATCCAATCACCTCCCACCAGGCCCCACCTCCAACACTGGGGATTACGATTCAACATGAGATTTAGTGAGGACACACATCCAAACCATATCACCTATTGTTTGAAATGATTTTAAGTTAACTATTAAAGTTTTCTTTGATGGCTTTAAAAACCAACTTATACCAACTTTACCACACTTGGGAATTGTGACTGAAAGAAATCTGGACATAAGCTCATCTTTTTTGGAGGGTACTGGCAGGTGTTATATATGAAGGTAGGTACTCATCACAAACACTGAGATTTCATTATGAAATGGGGCAAGAATAATTTTATGGAGAATAAGTAAATTCCTAGTGTGAGTGCAAGTTGTCATCTTGATGCCACTGTGATCCTCAGCAAAAGTGATTTATTGTATTGGATTATATTATCCACCTATTTTTTCACATGCTTCTTTTACCATGATATGCAAGCAACTATGACCACTGTCAAATGCTCTCTCAGCCACATTTTTTATACTGTGCCAATTAAGCAGAAGGTGGGGAATGTTGTCAGAGGGACTTAAATGTCTCATCTAAAGGTCAGCACCTAACAACAAGACAGCATTTATCCTGAACTGGATTGTAGAGTCAGCACTGGGTTTTGAGCCCAGTTGCTGTTGTGAGACTTAAATATACAGTCCTCCAAATGAGAACAGGTGGTGTCAAAGGAATTATACTGGTGTTCAAGATATATCCTAAAATAGATTTAAGCCTCTTCGTGACCTCATTTTGCCACTCGGGCTTGCTTACGAGTGTGTTTTTGGGTGGTGTTAATGTTCCAGTGTTAGCCATTATAATTTATGGACTGACATAGGATCGTTAGCACTGAGCATGGATTGTGCTCAGTAGCCAAGGAATAACTTTTTCCCCTCTATGTTTCCTGCAGCTGGTCAGTGTTTTGTAACCAGGGCACCAACTCTGCAGCCAGTTGGTAACTTTAGATGTTTGATTGGGTGTGTAGTTGGCATCACAGACACGGTTAACCAAGGATAATATTAGAGTATGCGTGACAGTTTCAATATTTTATTCCTGTTAGAACTAGCTTTAGCACAAGTTGAAACCAGATAACTGAATCTATAGTAAGATTTTATTTAATAAAATCATTTCATGCAAGGTAACAGTAACTGTGACTCTTTAGCCTTGGAGCAGGTGAAGGAGTTAGCGATTTTGTCAATTAAAGTTTCATCAAAGTAAGCCATAGATGTTCTATTTCTGGAAAGAGTAATAATGTTACAAGGTTTACAATAAAAACCAGCAGACCTTTGACCTCTTTTTCCCTACTGTCAGTCCTGCTTTCAAGAGCCACCACTTTTCATTCTGTCAATGCTTCTGGTATTTGCCACCATTTTTCTATATAACACAGTTATACTTGTAGTTCTTGATTCTTCAGTTTTAGATATTACATATTGAGTTTTTATTTTTATTATGACAGATATGAAAGATAAAGGTTTAACTCTTTTAAACTCCATTTGCCTCCAACATACATTATTCCCCTTCTCCCATCCTCTTTTTCACAATGTTTGGTGAAATCAGTATTTTGTTTCTCATTATTACTAAATAAATTGGTTCTCAATGAGTGCAGGAATAGTCATTCTTAATGATTGTTCATTAAGACATTATAATAAGTTAAGGGATTTGATGCTGACAAGGTGATTCCCTGATAACACTGTAGACATAGACGGGGAACAGATACACAGGACATAGAGAAACAAGCTGCTTCCTGGGCTTGATTGGAACACAGCAATGAAGACATGTGCCCACAACTGTGCTAGGGGTGAAGCCAGTGAGAAAGGGGTATGGGTTAATTAGAAGGGACACTGTGGAGGAGATTGTAAACATCTTTGCGAGGATTTTTGAAAATGTATGGGGGCTGTTTTTGGAGTTCACAATGGTTTGGGGTGCAAGTGATGCTTAATGGATCGAGTCCAGGGCTACTAGACCTTGCGCAATGCATGGTCAAAGAATTGTCCTGCACCCCACCTGAATGTCCTGCTGAAATGCTGTACATAGGTACCTTAGTGTAGATAAAAAAACTCATTTATAAATATCTGAGCCTAGAACCTGTCGGAATTTTACATAAAAATACACAGTATTTCTAACAGCGTTTCACTATATGCTGAATTTTCTAGGAATTAACCACCAGACTAATCAATGAAAGACTGTCATTTTTTGTTTGGAGATTTATTAAGACTTGCACACTATTTGGAAAATCATATGCCCCAAAACACCCCCAGTCCTATTTTAATTAATATATTAATATGTGTCAATCTATATTTATAGCTGTTACATTCATGAAGATTCTCAATTAGATGCAATGTCTGCTCCTTTATTTTATCTGTTAATGTAATCAGTAGCCAAATCTGTTTATTTACATATTAGAATATTTGTTATTTCATTAAATTTTACTTTTCTGTATTTCTTCATATTTCAGTTAGGATGTAAGATTGATGTTTTTCTTTATGTTATGAACATAGGCAAGTTATATACCTATGAATTTCATCAATTCATTGTAAGATTATGTGTTATAAAAATATGGAATATGATCTAATAGGGTTGAAAATTGAATTATAGCTGAGTCACAAAGTGACTTTTTTGAATAAGCTTTTTTTATATTTCCATTTTTTTAAAAATATAATTATCAAGAATTGTAAAACTCATCTTAATAAAGTTCACATGTCAGAGAAAACACCAATATCATGATCCACTTAGTGAAATCCCCCTTCCTGTTGCGACCCTATCTCTTTTCTTTTCTTTCTAGGTCTGGAACATAGCTCTTATTCTAGGATATCATCTGTGATCATCCTGGGAATTTTCTGTATGATCTTGGGTCCTGTTCCCATTTCTTCCTTTCTCTTACTTCATTCCCTGATTTTGATGGAACATTTTCTAAAATGGCTTCATCAGAAATGAAAATAAGGTAAATTCTGTGAGACTGTATGTGTCTGAAAATATATTTATTCCATCCTCATCCTTGTTTGATAATCTGGCTAAGTATCAAATTCTAGGTTTGAAATAATTTTTCCTCAGAATTTTGAAGGCATTTTTGTTGAAATCTAATGCCAATTTAGTTCCTAATTCTTTATATATTACTTGCTTCCCTCTCTCCCACTCTCCCCTCTCTATCTTTGAGAACATTTGTAATCTTCTTTATTCCTGGGGTTCTGAAATTTTACAATGATATATTTTGGTGTGAAATTTTATATATTAGTGGAACTGAATATTCAGTGGGAAGTATGTTATCTGGTAATTTTTATACTGCACTCATTTTATGTATTATTTATCTGATACTTTTCTCCCATTCATTTTTTCATTCTCTTTTTTTCTGGAACTTTTGTAATAATGACTTTCAAAATTAATTTTTAATTACATGTCTACATATACATAATAAAATCCTATCTAATAGATACTTTCTTCAAGTTCATCTATTAACAAAACCATTACTTTTTGATGTCCTATCATCTCTTCAATTACCCAAGCTCAGTTGTGTTTTCTTAGATATTGCATTTTGTCAATATTCTGTTCTTGTTCATAGATGTACTACTTTCTTTTTTTTTTTCCTTAGTATGTCCATTATAATATTCTAAATTTTTCTTCGGTTCGGTGCACTGTTTACATTTCTTCTGAATTCTTATTTTCATCTGGCCTGGGTTGCTCTCTGCTTCTTTCATGTTAGACATACTCCTCAAGTATCTAGTGATCTTTGACTATTCTTTGTACTTGTATTAGTTTTTCACTGCTGCTGTAATAAATTACCACAATTGTAGTGGCTTAACACAACACAGGTTTATTATCTTATAGCTCTGGAATTCAGAAGTTCAAAATAAATTTCACTAGGCTAAAATTAAGGTGTTGGTATAGCTGATTTCATTCTAGAGGCTTTAGGAGAAAATATGTTTCCTTGCTTTTTCCAAATTCTAGAGGTTACCTGGAGTCCTTAGCTTGTAGGTCCCTTCTTCCGTCTTTAAAGTACATTACTCCACTTCTGATTCCATCATCACATCTTTTTTTTTTCTCACTTGACCCTCCTGGGTGCCTTTTATAAGGACCCTTGTCATTACATTGGGCCCACCCAGATAATCAAGGACAATCCCTATAAGTCAAAATCCTTAACTTAATCGTATCTGCCAAGTCTTTTTACCATGTAGAATATAATATTCACAGGGTCCAGAGATTAAGATGTGGACATCTTTGGTCATGGGAGGGGAATTGTCTTGTTTATTGGTGTTCTTTAAGAAATGAATCTCTGATTATTGATAAATTGTGTGTGTATGGTTAAGTGATTGCACCAGTGGCCCTTAATTTCATTCATTGGGAGACAACCCCGTGATGGCTCCTAGAAGCTTTTGTCTCTCAGCTGATCATTTCTGTGACAGAGAAATTCTACTAGAGGGTTGTAAACCTAGCTGTTAGAATTCTGCGAGCCATACAGGTGAAGGAGTTTGAGGGAGGCAATAGCAGTTCTCACCATTCAGTATGCAGGATATTACTCATTCATCCTCTTTTCAGCACAGATTGCCATTTCCACCCTTAGCTTTGGTGTTTCCATGTCTTCTATGATTGAATTGTCCTAACGGCCAGGAAAGATCAGGGCTCTCACTAGCAGAGAAAAGAGAAGGAAGGGATATGGTGGTTTGACCACTCTTGATACAGACTTTCACCCAGTTCTGCTTTCAGACCAACTCCATGCCCAGCTTTCAGAAGTACTCAGAACCTTCAATTCCTGAGTTACTCTGGAGCTCTGCAGTGAATGTTTATTTTTTCACTGATTTTGCCCTATGTAGGCTTTCAGAAACAATGATTATTTATCTGTCCCATTTCCAGGCTTTAAAAAATTTACTGTCTTTCATCTGCGCTTCTTCCCTTTTCTGTTCTTAGCCCTTGTTCACATCTATTTTTAAAAAATTCCATTACTATCATTTTAAAGCTGTTTTATAGGGAAGCAGGGATAAACTGGATGCTTAAACTGTCACATTTAACTGCAAACTTAAGAATTAGCAGTCTTAAAAGGAGGGGCATATCCAAACAAACACTGAAGGAGGTACAAAAAATTTGAATGGGTTAAATGTTCTGTAAATGTCTGTTAGGTCCATTTGGTTTAAAGTGCAGTTTAAATCCAGTGTTTCTTTGTTGATTTTCTGTCTAGATGATCCATTCAATGCTGAGAGTGGGGTGTTGAAGACCCTAACTATTATTGTATTGGAGCCTGTCTCTCTCTTTATATCTAATAATATTTCCTTTACATTTCTGGGTGCTCTCATTTTAAGTGCATATATTTGCAATTGATATATTTTTTAATGAATTGATCCCTTTATCATTATATAGTGATCTTTTTTGTCTCTTTTGACTGTTTTTGACTTAAATTCTGTTTTATCTGATGTAAGTTATAGCTACTCCTGCTTGGTTTTGGTTTCTGTTTCTGTTGAATATCTTTTTGCATCTCTTCACTTTCAGTCTACGTGTGTCTTTACAGATAATACGAGCCTCTTGGAGACAGCACATAGCTGGGTCTTGGTTTTTACCTATTCAGCTACTCTGTATTTTTTAAGTGGAGAATTTAATTCATTAACATTGAAGGTTTTAATTGATATGTGAGGACTTACTCCTGTCATTTTGTTGATTGTTTTCTGTTTTTTTCATATATCTTTTGTTCCTTTCTCCCTCTCTTATTGTTTATCATTACAGTTTTATGGTTTTCTGTAGTGATAAGCCTTGATTCCGTTCTCTTTCTCCTTTTTGTGTCTTCTTTACGAATGTTTTATTATTTTACATGCTTTCATCATGGTGGCTATCATCTTTTTCTTCCAGATGTACCACTCCCTTGAACATTTCTTGTAAGGCAGGTCTAGTGGTGTTCAATTTTCTCAGTTTTTGCTTGTCTGGGAAATACTTCATTTCCTTCTCAGTTCTGACGGATCACTTCACTGGGTATAGTATTCTTGGCCAACAAATTTATTTTTCTTTCTGTACTTTGAACATATAATCTGATTCTCCTGGCCGGTAAATTTTCTGCTGAGAAATCTATTAGTCCAGTTGGGATTCCCTTATATGTGACTTCATGCTTTTGTTTTTAGAATTCTCTATTTTTCTTTGGCTTTTGACAATTTGGCTATGTTGTGCCTCAGAGAGGATCTTTTTGTGTTGACTCTATTTGGTACATTTGAGCTTTCTGGATGTGGATATACATATCTCTTCCATATGGGAAAGACATGGAAAGTTTTCAGCTATTATATTATTAAACATCTAGGTTTTCTGCACCTTTTCTCATCTCTTATCCTTTTCTAATGCCATAATGCAAATATTTATTTGCTTAATCATGTTCCATAAGTCCTGCAGGATTTCTTCATTCTTTTTCATTTTTACTTTTTAAAAATCTGACTGAATAATTTCAAATGACATGTTTCAAGTTCAGAGATTCTTTCTTCTGCTTTATCTAGTCTGCTATTGGTGCTCTTTATTGTATTTTTTATTAATTGATTTCTTCAGCTGCATGATATCTATTTGGTTCTTTTTTATGGTTTCCATCTCTGTGAAATTTCTCATTTATATTGTAAATTGTTTTTCTGAGCTTTTTCCTTTACATTATTTCAAATTTATTTTCTGGCAATTCATAGATTTTCTTTTTTGTTTTTAGTGTCTGCTACTGAAGTGTTATTGTGTTCCTTTGGTGGTGTTTTATTTCTTTGTTTTTTTATATTTCCCATGTCTCTGTGTTGATATCTGTTTATTTGGTGGAACAATCAACTCTTTCAAATTTTAGAGTGGCTTTGGTAGGGGAAGATTTTCACCTGCAGTTGGGGCCTTGTATTCTGGTTGAGAAGGGTGTGGTGACTCTGGTTCTGAATAGATGGTAATGGCATAGTCTCAGTGCAGCTTCTTCATCTGTGAACAATTCCAGTGATAATTGTGAGTGCCTCAGTGACCACGGCTATAGAATTTTGTGACACAGCAGTGGTGGTGTAGTTTGTTAATGTTCTTGATGGTCAAAGGTTTCTATTCTAGGTTTTCCCCATAATAGGGAGACTTAGCTTAGGGGATCCCTCTTGGTATTGGGTCTGACACAGCCTACATGCAGTTGCAGTGGCATTGGGTTCCAGATGCAGGTACAGTGGCATTGGGTTCCAGATGCAGGTGCTCAGTGGCTTTGGACCTAGGGTTCTAGGTTCAGGGTCTCGTGAACATATTGTGACACTTGGATCTTGGGATTATGGGTTCACTTTCTGTGGCAGGGTTGGATGTTGAGGTCGATTGCCCAGAGATCCAGGATCAGTGACCCTGAAACATCCCTTAAAACTTGGGCCTTGGGGGCTGGGTTTTAGTTGTGATTCCATCCTTGGGGAGCAGGGTACAGCACTGGCTCTTTTCTAGGAAGAGGGGATGCTCTCCAAACCTCCAGGAGGTTTGGGCCCAGGAAGCAGGATATGGCTGCATTTTGGAAACCAGAGCTAATAGGGCAACTCAGGCCCTAGGGGATGAGGCACCATAACTTTGGGATGGTAGGACTTAGCAGTATCTCAGATTATATGAGGCTAAGTGCAGTGGTAGTGAGTACCTCAGAATGGCAGAGCACAGAATGGCAGACCAAATGGCTGTCATTTGATCCCTGGGGGTCAGGGAGCAGCACATCAATGACTCAACTCCCCCAGGAGAGGGATATCTGAGCAATTCAGATTCTAGAGGGCTAATTCTGCTCCAGGAAGCAAGGTACTAAAATTATTTGGCCTGTAGGATAGGGTGTCTTAGCTGATCCACTTTGCTTCCCTAGGGTGTAGGGTGATATGTCAGCTCAGCCCTGGGATGTGGATTTGTTCAGCTCAGCCAAAGCACTGATTCCCCAGGGGATAATGTGCTGCTTTAGCTCAGGCCTGGAGTGTGTGATTGCTCTAGATGGATCAGGCACTGTTTCCTTGGGATGCAGGGTGCTGCTTCAGTTTAGATACTGGGGTGCATTACCACTCTGGATGACTTAGGCACTGTTTTTCAGGAAGCAAGGTGCTGCTTCAAATTAGGCACTGGGAAGGCATGACTGCTCTTGGCAACCACTATATAGCTTTCTAAAGGGGCAGGGTACCACTTCCACTCAGGCACAGAAAGATGCAACTCCTCTGGGTGGCCAAAGCACTATTCCTAGGATGCCAAGTGTTGCTTCAGCCCTAGTACAGGAGGGCAGGTGTAGAACTGAGAAGTATACGCAGAGCTGCTCCACCAAAGCACCATTTCCCTAGGAGGCAGTATACAGCTTCAGCTTGAGTCTAATGGGACTGGGCACAGGGGTGATTGGAAGGAGCTTTCAGAGCTATTCTGAGAAGGCATAGGTTCCTCAGGAGGCAATGTACAGATTAAGCTCAGGCCCCTAGGGGCAGGACATAGCAGTGACTAGGAAAGGGTTGATGGAACTGCTCTGCCAAGCACCATTTCTACAGGAGGGAGTGCAAAGTTTCAGCTCCAGTGTGAGGGAGTAGGGCACAGCCACAACTGTGAAGGGTAGGTGGAGTGATTCTGCCACTGTTTGGCCGCACAGGGAAGGGCGTAACAGCTGCTCCCAGCTCTGCTTGGGGATGTTGAGTCACTGAGTGCAGGTGGTTTGGTAGTGGTTAGTGTCAGGGGAAAGGGTGCTGTGGCCATTTGTCCCCACAATAAGATACTCCAACAGTAGTTCTAGTTCCGTGAAGATACAGTGAAGTAGCTACATGGGCCACAGGAGCTGGAACATGATGTCAGCTCCTTCTCTGAGGGAGCACAGCTATATGGAATCCAGGCAGCTCCTTCAACTGGGCTTAGTGCTTGTGAGGACTGCAGAAGTCCCAGTGGTGAATGACTGTAGGTATCTAAGGTGTTGATGGGGGCTGCTGGAATCTTCTTGTTTGCCTTTTCCCTACAAGGAAAAATTACTTCTGGTTGCCAGATGATCCTGGCCGAGGAATGGGATGGTAGAGGCTGGATATTTCCTTCTGTTCTCTATGTGGCTATCCTAAGGTTATTTGCTTACCAGCGTTTCTGTTACTTTTTTAGTGTACCTCAACATTCTAGTTATTGTCATCAAAATGTAGTTTGTTATTCATTGTTTTGGCTGTCTTTGTGGGGAGGGCACAGGCAATAGGGGCTTCTAGTCCATCATGTTGCTCAATCCATGGTTCGGGTCTTTAATTCATTCCTCCTCTTAAGGGAATGACGAAGTATTTAGCTAGATTAGATTTACAGAGATGTCTTCCTCTTTGATCTGTTTAGATCTTCTCTTATTTCTTTACTCTTTTCTTACGTTACTTGCTAATTTTTGTCTGTGCTCTGCATTGGGTTCATGTCCTGCATCCGTTTGTTGTTTCGATATTAAACACTGAATTGTTATAATCTACCTATGTCTTTAGGTGAATATTTCATTTAATACTTTTTTAAAAAATCAAATGTTCAGTGTTTAAACACTGGAAAACAAAGTTCTAATGCTTAAACAACAAAAAAAATCTTCCTGCTTTATCAAAAGTCCTTTAACACATTGGTATACGTACTTCACTTTCTATGTATGTACAAATATTTGTGTGTGTGTGTATTAAAAATAGAAATCACATTATTTTGTAGCTTGCTTTCTTTTACTTAGCATGTTCCCATATCAATACTCTTTTATAAATAGTATTATTTGTATTGTTTGCATTATGTTCACTTTTATGAACATGCAACAGTTTGCAATAATAAAGCCATAGTTCTGAGACTTTAATATGTTTACAGTTGTTTTGGTCATTTCTATAGCCTCTGCTATTTTTGTTTCTCTGTATTACTACACAGCCTTTGGTAAAGCTGGAAGCAAAGAGGTTAGCCATCCTCTAATTGACAGAGGATGGTGAACATGTAATGTACATTATAAGATATGCTATCATTCCAAGGTACCCTGGCATGCATGTCCTTTCTCTTTCACTTGCTCTCACTCTTAGTCTTGCCATCTCACTTGCTCTCCTACCATAGGGTGGTAGAAGGGCTATATTCCCAGGGTTCCTTTGGAAAAAGTAAAATTTCCTATTTGGGTTTTAGGTTAAGAGTCCTCTCTCTGCAAAACTATTTTAGCTCAAGAACTGCAGCAATCTGAAGGTAGCAATTTGGGATTTGATGATTTAACCATTTTACTCAGTCATTTGTATTGTTCTCAGATTTGTAAAACTTGCCTCCTTTGGCTAAAACCTCTCCTTATCAACAGTTGATTATAGCAAATGTACAAGAAGTTTACAAGATTCAATGGCTTTGGGATGCTGTGGAAGCAGGGTAGTGTAGTGGACAACTGGCCTTACTAGGTCTTTTGCAAGCTAATAATTGCCTCTCAGCCTCTATTTTATCATCTGTGAAATGAGGATAATTACAACCAATCATCAGGTTTCTGTGGAGATTAAAGTAAATATATGTTTATTGCTAATTTATCACAGTGTCATGGACAAAGTATTAATAGTAGCATTATTATGTTGTTCTAGCAAAGTTGCAGATGGAGAGAAATATACTGATGCCGTGTTGAGGACCACAGACAGATAGGCAAAGGCAGATAGAAAATGATCTCGAGAACTCGTCTTCCATTGTCTTTATTTTCCTGTTTTCTCTCATACATCTTGGGAAAAAAGATCCAGTATTTCTTCTCTCCTGAGATCCAATATGATACTGATGAAAAGAAATTTTAAAAAATCACTATCAACCTGAAAACAGCACTCTGTGAGGCCAACATTTATTGGAGCTTTCCCAGTAAATTAGTATTTCCCTTGACCCACTCCCCATTATCCCCTAACCTTTCACCAGCTTCACTGTTGTTTTGTTATTAACAAAAAAGCCTTGTTCACGGATAAAGCAGATATAGGCTTGGTCTTAATTGACTTGTTTAACCTTCACCTAAAGCTATTGCTCTTTGTAACCCAAGGCATTTCTAATATTTGAACAGGAAAAGTTTCAAGTGATATTGTCTTAAAATGGACCCTCTATCACCAATAAGCTAGCTAGCTGGCTAGCATAGAGTAGCATCATAACTAAGCTTATATTCCTGACAAACATCACCACATCTGATTACTCCCGTAACCAATAAAATGTTACAAATGAGGATACTCTAAATACAAATCTAAATAATAATTTCAAGTGGTAAAATGGTGTTTCAAGTTCTATAAAAAGAGCATAAATATACCTTATGCATAGATTATTCAAGTAGCCCTTATGAATGACAAGGCATGCATATAACACATAAGATTACAAACTATGCCATAAATCTGGCCTACCTCAAATTAATATACTTACTATGAAAAATGTTAACATTTAAGTCACAACTTTAGTTTCCTTTGGAGGCATTATTTGAATGATCAAAACTAGTTTTAAAAGCTATCAAATAAAGCTTGACCATTTTTTTAAATAAAATACATTTTGCTTTGGCAAGTAGGATTTGGAATCATTTCATTGGCCTTTAAGCTGCACTCAAATTTGAGATGTTGATTTTTTTTTTTGCCATTGAGATATCTAAATATTTCAAGGGCTCTCCAAGGATTTTCATTGTGAGAATTTGAAGAGCAGCAGACTCTTAAATTCTGGCCCTTCTGTTTATCTTCATTTTCTCTTCTCTCAGCAACTATAAGGGCAGAATGGGAACAAGAAAAGAATTCACAGAAAGGTCTCTTAAGCAATAGGGAAGATGGGATTGGAGAAGGGTAGTCATACCTCTTTGCCCTTGAGGTGGGAAGTATTTATTGGCTGATATGTGTGTATGTCTGTGTGTGTGTGTACATACACACATATACACATATATGCACACACATACGTACATGACATATCATGTGATATATACGTACGTGTATGTATGTGCATATATACACACATGAGTATATGTGTGTATACACATGTATATGTGTATGAGTATATGTGTGTATACACATGCATATACTCGTGTATATGAGTGTGTGTATACACATGCACATATATATACACATGTATACATGATATGTAATGTATATATGTGTGCATATGTATATATGTGAGTGTACGTGTGTATGTGCATACACATACAGACATATATATAGATCAGCCTCAGAGTTTCAGATCTTTTTAAAGCCCATCTGACAAAGTTGCTGTCTTCTTCAGATTTAATTGTCTTCTGGCTGCAGAAACTTTATAAGCAGAAGTCACTGAAAAGAAAAGAAATTATACGAGATGAGTTAATCCTAATTCTATCATTTACGAATTCTGTAAACTTGAGATTATTAATCTATTTGGGCATTAATGTCCTCATCTATAAAATGGAACTCTTAATACCCATCAACTCTTTAAGATTGGGATGAGGATTACATGATGTAATACATAAAAAGTACATAGCACAAAATCTGGTTATGATAGATAAATGCCCAAAAGAAGTAGTTATGGTTTTTTTTTCTATTATTCCTTTCAATATTAATAATAGTGTTAAATAAGTTGAATTTATTCAAATATTGACTAAAAGGGACTATTTTATAGGTTAAATGTTTACCTATGTTACTCAAGTTTCTTGAAACTATTCGCACAGTGTAATTACTGTTTATAAATATATTTTAATTTGGGTCCTAATTAGACTTTTTTTCCTAAGCAATTATTCTTGTCCACATTGATAAAGACAAGCAAACTCAGTGTGGATGTGAGAAAAGAAGCCATTGGAACCTAATCTTTTCAGTTTTTATCTCTAACTCAACCTTGAAAAACTTCTGGGAAAGGCCAGGAAGGTTTAAAAAAGTAAAAGGGAGACTTTCCGGAAGTTGGCTAAAGAGGATCTGGAAAGAATTGTAGTCTCACTCTTTCTGATGCTTATTAAAACACAACAAAATCCATATTTCTACTTTGATCTTGACTCAAGAGAATGTTATGAAATTGGCACCAAATTGATTAAGTCAACCTTGTATTTGTCCACTTGGGTGTATCTTAAAGGCAGGTAGGAAGGTGGAAGAGAAACAATTAGATGCTGTCTTTTCTGAAAGTGTAATATCAACTAGATATTGGAAAGAAAATACAGCATATGCTGTGGCATTATCAGTCAATGTCCATCTAATTATAAGAGCTTCAAGAACTTGGTATTCTGTTTGACTTCAAACATGTAAAAGGCTCAAGTCATTCAACCTGGTATAATGTTTTCTGAGGACTTGGTCAGATCATTTTCTTGCCTCAAATATTTAATTCAACCATTTGTGGGTAATGAAGTCTGCTCCTTGCCAATTCCAAAGTAGTTTTCACACTCAGTTATCCTTAATCATATGTTGTATGTCGTCTTTGGCCTTCTGCACAGGCAGATGGGAATTTAGGGGGATATTCCATGAAAATACTGCAAAAAGTCTTGACTGTTTCACAATAGGCTGCTTTTTAGAATACTCATGCCCTATGTCAATATAAATATTAGAAGACTTGGGAGAGTTTGTAATCTTTCGGCCTCTAGTTAAATTATTATTTTAACCCTCCCTTTTCCTGAGTATCACTGACAGATCATTTTAGTTCACGTGGTTGATTTTTCTTATTTTCTTAAAGACCTTCCCACTTTATTAGAAAAGCAAGCCAAACAAAATGGTACAAAGCATAACTCAACTCAAAAACAACAATAACAACCAATAATGTATAACCCAGACTCCCTGCTTTATTGGAGTTGTGGCTTTTAATTTCTTACCTTAGAAAAATCTCAGCACTATTGCCTGAGTATAGACTTCTGTAAAAGCTCTAGGCTTACTGTGAGCAGGATTTTTCTTTTAACAAGAAAAGGAGATTACAGGAAAGAATACCAGTTGGAGGAAAGAATAGTTGGAGAAATGTTTTAACCTAATTTGCATATGAATAATTCCCAAGGATGTTATTTAGGTATAAGAGTATTGCAACTTCTCCAAAGTGGAAATGATTCCAAAAAAGGAAGTATAATTTTTATAGAATGTGTTTGAGAGAATGTAAAATGGGAAGGGAAAGATAAAGAGGCCGATTCCTTTACAAATGTTAGATGCGTGGATAGTAAACACATCAGTAGAATTTCTGTATTTTGTTTTTGTTCAGTCCTACATAGTGCTGTTTTGGATGCATAGTGTTTTTCTCATGATGCTATCAGTCTCAGTTCAAACCTTTACATCCCAGATTGCTTGTCTCACATTGGCTATGTATTAAAATTGCTTTATGTCACACACTCTGTGCAATTTAGAGAAAGATTTTCATTGTGGAACAAACTTGAAAAAAAAAAAACAAAATATTTCTATGAAAAGCAATTTGCTTTGCTAGGCTTTGCCTGTATTCCCAGTGCAATTACTGTAGATTATATGAGTTTGAAAATGAGCTTTCTTCTTTGCAACCCACTCTCTCCCTCTGTTTGATTCTCTCGTGAAGTCATAATCCTCTGTTTGCGCAGTAAGCCTGTTGCCATGGAGATTAATGTGCTGTTACAAATTTACTATTATTTATGACTTCATTGTAGGATGGATCCGAATGAGAAATTAATCTCTGATTTCTTCACCAAATGTTTGGTAAGCCATATGAGAACAGGTGAAAACCTTTTAGTTTTCATTTCTTAGTTGGGTGGTGGAAGTTGCTTTCACTGATGAAAAATGCAAATGTTTAAGAAATAATAATTTTTAGAAAATGTTAAATATTTTTGAAGAGGAGCTGAAATGTGAGACATTAGGATAAATTTGATATTCTGTCTTAAAAATACCTACTGAGAGCCACAAGGGTCCTCCTCCTTGAGAAACCTGGCTTGTCAGTGCCATTCTCTGAACAAGTTTCTCCTTGGTACCGCCATGTTTACTTTCTTTGCAAAGAAAAGCTAAACAGTGAGCACTCCGGTGCATAAGCCCCTCAACCATTGAGATATTGAATTCTGATCTTTAATAAACCAACATTGATTTACTTCACTGCTTCTGTTTGCTTAGTTAAGCTCCATTGGCATAGGAAAAGGCACACATAATTTAATCAAATTACTTTTTTTCATTTGATTTTTTATTAGTGTGCAAAGTAGGCTCTAAGCATTCAGAATTTATTTTTACCAGTAAAATATCTTTCTTCTCTCTTGGAAGAGAAGTTTGAAATTACAGTTAGTTTTACCCCTCACTCCTGATATGTACAAGATAAATGAAATACAACAGAAGATCTTATGTTTTAATGTCAAATTCTCTTTTTTGACATCAGTGTTGACTCTTAAAGAATCCAGTATAACATCCAAGCAGGATTGAGCTTTGAGATTTTCAGATTTCAGATGCCAATGAACAAGTCAATATATTAATGTTTTTAATTAAGGAACATTTTGTTTTGTTAGAATTGAAATGTTTCTGATCATCTTGTTTAGCCAGTTAATAGATGAAAAAACTGAGACTTAGAAAGGTGAAGTCATTTGCCAAAGGTCATAAAGCTAATTGGTTGGCAGTTTGGGAATAGAACCCAGGAAAATCTCGAGATTTCAAGTCTACATTATCAATGCCACTGGAAAACTTTACTCATATTTCTTCTTTAGAATTTATCTTAAAATAGATTAAACTCATTTTTCTAAATATGAAGGTTAATATTAATCATATTTTCATATCTAACCTTTTTTTGAGATAGAGAGTGTTTAGACTGTCCAAATGAAGGTGTTATTTCTGTGAGAAGGAAGTTGGTGAATTATTTTAGAATGTGAGTGGGATTCACGAAATAGCTTGTGATGTTGCACTTCTAGAGGCCTAGAAGCGCACAGACTTGCCAGCTTTACTAGAGAATGACAAGGTCAAAAAACTGTGAATTCTATTTTTCTGCACAACACATTTCTTTCTTCTGACACCTTTTGGGCAAGGTTAAAAAATACAGGAGTAACAGCCAGGCACAGTGGCTCATGCCTGTAATCCCAGCACTTTGGGAGGCTGAGGAGGGTGGATCACGAGGTTAGGAGTTTGAGATCAGCCTGATCAACATGGTGAAACCCCATCTCTACTAAAAATACAAAAAAAATTAGCCGGGCATGGTGGCAGGCATCTGTAATCCCAGCTACTCAGGAGGCTGAGGTAGGAGAATCACTTGAACCCGGGAGGCAGTGGTTGCAGTGAGCCGAGATCATGCCATTGCACTCCAGCTTGGGTGACAGAGTGAGACCTGTCTCAAAAAAAAAAAACAAAAAAAACAAAAAAACAAAAAACGACCAGGTGCAGTGGCTCATGCCTGTAATTCCAGCACTTTGGGAGATGGAGTGGGAGCGGATCACGAGGTCAGGAGTTCGAGACCAGCTTGGCCAATATGGGGAACCCCCATCTCTATTGAAATACAAAAATCAGCCAGGTGTGGTGGGGGGCACCTGTAGTCCCATCTACTCAGGAGGCTGAGGCAGAAGAATCACTTGAACCCGGGAGGCAGAGCTTGCTGTGAGCTGAGAACATGCCACTGTACCAGCCTGGGTGACAGAGTACGACTCCGTCTCAAAAAAAAAAAAACTATGTCTATATACATACATATATACATATATGTACCTATGTACATATATATGAGTAGCACTTCTGCTTTATGAAATTAGTCTAACCAAGTGTTGTAATTTTTATATATACAATTATTCTGCATCATTCTGAAACTAGAGGTATTCTTACATTAATAGGGTATATTCTTATCTCTTAAAGTCTGAAGAATGGGGAAGAGATTTTCTCTCTTGCCTGATGCAGACAGGAAATGTTTTTCCTACCTCCTTACCATGTGGATAAGTAAGCTTGGGTTGATGGATGGCATCCTATATGGATAGATAAGGAGAATCTAGGACTCTGATGAACGCATTGAACTGCTAAGTCAAACAGCCCTAGAACCTGAACTATTCTTGGACATTTATATGCAATAATAAATATCCTTAATACTAGCCAATTTTTGTGCTTCCCAGATCTACTTGGTTCCATCTGCCTCCCGGCCCTCAACCATTATTCTGATTCTTGGCCAGAATAAGAGCCAGGCTATAGCAAAAGTTTTACTATGTCTTCCATGTCTGGAGCTGTGGCAGCCCTAGTATGTAGGTTCAACCGAACTGGACTCGCTGAAGCTCTGGCTTCCTCTCCATTATCTGCCTAGAAGGGCTAATGACACAACCCAGTTATGAGAAGGAGTTAGACAAAAAATATAAAAGAGCTGGCTGAAAAACTACTGGCCTGTATCCCCTCTAAGGACTGCTTAAGAGATACAGTGGTTCCATATAGCAAACATCACGTGTGATTAAGTAAATCAGTTGTATTTTTATAAGGCTGTGGCTAGCTGGGTAATGCATTACCTTATAATGATCTTTCTGCCTCATTTCCTCACTCTTATTTTCCTGGGATTATGCCTCCCAACTTCAATAAAATGTTAAGCAGATAAACTTTACCTCAGGTGCTGTTTTCTAAGAAACTTAGGCTAAAGATTCCCATCAAACCCTGATATCAAGAGAGGTCCTAGAAAGCACACTCTCAGGATACTAAATTGCCTGCATAGCAGAGAACAATAGGGGCCTAAATGTTATTGCTGTGGGGAGTAGCCATAATCTGTGTCATACCTGGCCTTACAGTTACTAAAATTTCATTGTTGGTGAATTAGGATGAGGTGCAGATAAAGGCAAACGATTGGAAATAAAATGGCTACTGTGTTTGATAGGAAGGCAGAAGAAATAATGTGAGAATTGTCACATGAGATGGTTGTTTTTGATGGCATTGGGGAACTTGCAAAAAAGTGATACACTCATGTCAAATAATTAATTATATAAGGTATGCCACGAATGCCAGGGGACTTCTATAGTAGTCCTAAAGAAGACTGAAAAACAAAAACTAAACCAAAACCAAAAGCCAGCAGGCTTAGGATCTTACTGTAAATATGACAGACAACTGCAAGGAAGACAAAATAAATATCAAATCTCCAAAGCCAGGGCCCCAATCCAACAAGGATATGAAAAGATGCTCAACATCACTGATCATCAGAAAAATGCAAATCAAAACCACAATGAGATATCATCTCACCCTAGTTAAAATGACTTTTGTGCAAAAGACAGGCAATAATAAATGCTGGTGAGGATGTGGAGAAAAGGGAACTCTCATACACTGTTGGTGGGATATTGGTACAACCACTATGGAAAATGGTTTGGAGGTTCTTCAGAAAACTAAAAATATAGCTACCATATGATCCAGCAATCCCACTGCTGGGTATACACCCAAAAGGAAATCAGTATATGGAAGAGATATTTTCATTCCCATGTTTGTTCCAGCATTATTCACAATAGCTAAGATATGGAAGCAAGCTAAATGTCCACCAACCAACAAATGGATAAATAAAATGTTGTTACATATACACAGTGGAGTACTCTTCAGCCATAAAAAAAATGAGATCCTGTAATCTGCAACAACGTGGATGGAACTGGAGGTTATTATGTTAAATGAAGTAAGCCAGGCACAGAAAGACAAATATCACATGTTCTCACTTATTTGTGGGAACTAAAAATTAAAGCAGTTAAACTCATGGAGATTAGTGGAATGATGGTTACCAGGGACTGGAAAGGGTAGTGGGGTTGGAAGAGAAGTGGGGATGGTTAATGAGTACAGAAATATAGTTAACTAGAATGAATAGGCACAACACAACAGAGTGACCACAGTCAGTAATAATTTATTGTATACTGTAGAATAACTAAAAGAGTATAATTGGATTATTTGTAGCAAAGGATAAACGTTTGAGGTGATGGATGCTCCATTTATCCTGATGTGATTATTATGCATAGTATGCCTGTATCAGGATATCTCATATCACCCATAAAGATATACACCTATTGCATACATACAATAATTTTTTTTTGAAAGTGAGGGCCATGAGAAGGAAAGAGGAGGACACCAAGGCCAGTGATGGAGATATTTAAGTGGGTGAACCTATGAATTTTGAACACTTCCATTACCTTGAATCTCTCAGAGTATCAGAAGTAGCCCTTTTTCTCTTCATAAAGAAAGATGGTCTCATAGTGATTGGACTCTGCGATGTTTTTACCTAAAGCAGTTTCCTGGCAGATGATGTTTGTTCTCACTGTCCATTACTACTAGGACATCCAGGTAGATAACCAAAGTCATTACTATAACTAATATGCACAAGGAGGGAGCAGGGGTGGGGACTTGGGAAGAGTAGATCTCAGTGGGCCAACTGGACCCACTGAAATTCTGGCTTCCCTTCTCCGTGGCTGTTCAGAGGAGCAAATAACACAATCCAGAAATGAGAAGCAGCTGATTCACCATGGGGTGAACTTTGACCAATGAAGGACAGGAGATGGCAAATAAATTGCTGACCTATTCTCCCAAAGATGGATTGCTTAAGTTACAGTGGTTTTATATAGTAAACGTCCTGTGCAACTGAGAAAACCAGCTGTGTTTTCCTGAAAACCTCTGGCTATCTGAGTGTTAAACTTGCAGGGTAGGAGAAGGTAGATGTTCTGGCAAAGATCTCTGGAGCTGATTATAATAATTTGTTGTGATGGTTCCTTGAATCTTGAAAGCAACAATGTTACCATTAAACAAGGGTGGACATACCAGAACGTCCTTGGCATGGTATGAAGGAAGGAATCAGAAAACTCAGAGAAGTGAGAATGTATCTGTGCATTACTATGTCATATCTGAGAATCTATCACATGACTATGTACCCTGGGGGTGGGGCTGGGGACACTACCTTCACTTAGGCAGTAAATAATGCACTCATATGGAGAGCAACAGAATCTTTGAGAAAGTTTGTGGTGGTTTTCTTCTGCAGTCTGGATGTGTTAGTTAGAAATGATGCCATGATCCAAGGCTCCATAGTATCAATGGAGATGATGAGATTCTAAAACAGAATAGTCTAAGTGGCAGCCCTTAACTGTCAGATGCAAAATATATGTATTTACCATAATGAACAGCAAAAGCAGAGTGACAGTAACAGTGTCTTTGCACACAGGAACCTATGGTAATGAATAATAGATCATAGTTATATCCTTGGGTGGGATATATGGTTAGTGACTAGAATATGGCTCAACTTTTATAATAATAGTAATGATAACAGTAAGAACCCTGAAAGTTCTTAGCAGAAGGCTGACCCCCACTGGCACAGCAGAAAATTGTGATTCTTTATTCTGTTTTTAGATACATATAAATTCACTGGCTCAGAGTGAACTATGATTCATTGACTGAAGGGGAAACTGGGTTTCCTTGTTTATTGGGAGGGCTGAAAGAAGCCACACACTAAATGGTATTATCTAGATCCAGTGGGTTTGAGAATTCATTCTTTATTATTTCTCCAATTATTTGCAATACAAGCTCTGTTTCTAGTATTACATTTCCTAGTAGAAATTTCCTCTGATTTTCTGTTTATTTGATCAATCTTACATGAATAATAAATGTTTATTTTCTATAGTTTTATTGCAATCCTTGGTATCTGGGGAGGGTCAGTTCCTCTACCATGTTTTTCTTCTTCAATAGTATTCCTGTAGTATTGCTAAAAGTTCTGTCTACCATATCAACTTAGTCATTTTTTTAAACTTTTTTCCTTAGTCATTCTCCTCTTGTATAGCTTTAAATATATTGAACAAACTTATTTTTATATTATGAGCCTCATATTTTCAATTTCTGGAGTCGTATTTGTTCTGGCTCTCTCTTTTTGTGCCTTCTTTCCTTGTGAGTTTTGAGATTTTTTGACTTCAAGTTCCTGTTCAATGGAACTCAACATTAATTCTCTGAGGTATTCTTGAAGATACGTTCATCCAGAGGATTTTCTTCTGCCAGCAGCAGGGGGCTACCAATTATTCAGGATGAATTTAATATAAATCTTGGTTTAAAGATTTTGGAAGTATCCTGGAGATATGAATAGCTCATGATTATAAATTCTCAAAGGTGATTTTAACATTATCCAGTTCAAAGGTTGCAAATGGAAATTTTTCTTGTCTTTTTGTAAGGGTCTCATTTATTTCTAGTCCAGTGCTACGCCATAAGTATAATTCTTTGAGATACCTGTTTATGCAAAGGTGTGTTTTTAGAACTGCCATCTTGAGTGGGTCCTGGACTTTGTCTCCTATTCCCAGTGCTCTACTTATTCATCAAAACATAAGCTCAATATGCCCAGGATTGGGTACATGTCCTTGGGGTGAAAACTGGTTTACTTTCTTGTCTCTCCAGATTCAGACTTGACTTTATCATTGGATTTTAAACTTTCCCAAACTTTCTTGTCAACTCAGTAATTTAAAATGTCTTTTCCTCCTTCCTTTTGTCTTCTTGTATTTGTTTTATTGTTTCTATTGTTTTCAGCAGGAGGGTCTATCAGAAAGTGTAGTCTAGTGTATCTAAAAGTAGAAATCTTTATGAGACCAACCTTTAAAAGATAGCGCAGGATAACTCTAAGGTTATAGACACATCATTGGCTGTGTTACTTACTGTCAGATTGGCCTGAGCATGTGATCCAAACTCTAGGCAATTCTGTTTCCTTCTCTGTAAAATGTGTTTGTGTGTCAGGATTATTGTCAGGATTAAATGAGATTGTGGAATTTAAAGCTCTAAGTAATGGACTGACACATATAAGGCTGTCATAAATTATTATAAAATTAAGTATGGTGAATTCTATACCTTCCCAAATCCATATCTTTAAGAATTCTTATATGAATCACACAGATCTAAAGAGATAATCAAGTAAAGTATTCCATAATTGTAAAACATCAATACCAGGATATGGGAAAATAATGGTTTATCTTTAAAATGTCAGTTATTAAATTGGAACATGGGAAAAAACACAAGCTTCCACAATAAATACACATTTAAGAAAAGCAGTCTAATTGGAGGACATATCCTTTGGCTATGACAACTCTAAAACAGAGAAGCACTTGCCTTCTGTTTAAAAATGTACAAATATTCTAAATCTCACAAACATCCAATAGCTGTGTAATGAGATATGAGCAGAGACTAACAGCAGTGGCTATGGAGTTCCCATCCAGAAAAATGGTGACTTTGGTAAATTCTCACTAGTACCATCTATGTGGAAGACCGAGCATAATTTCAGTGTGCTCTGATATTTTTAACCTTCAGATTGTTAAAAATATTTATTTGCTTACTAAATTTATTATTTTAATAAATTCTCTACGCTAATTTTTTTCTATTTGGAATTTAAAACATTTTGATGATCCGATTAATTTTAGAGCAGGTAATATGTTGGTAACTGAAAAATATGCAATTAGGAGAAAATTGTTTTGATATTCCAGTCATGATACAAAATTCAGTGGTGTCAACATAAAACAATTATTGTGTTTATTAATTTTAGATGCCAACTTGACCACAGGGAGCCCAGATATTTGGTTAAACATTTTTTGGGGGGGATGTGTCTGTAAGAGTGTTTCTGGAAAAAACGTAGCTTTTGAATTGGTAGACTAAGTAAAATAGATTACCCTCTCTAATGTGGGGGTCTGCATTCTCCAATCCGTTGAGGGCCTGAATAGAACAAAAATGTGGAGGAAGCGAGAATGTGCTCACTCTGCCTGTTTGAGCTGGGATATCAGCCTTCTCCTGCGCCCAGACTCGAACTTACACCATTGACGCCCTTGGACTTGGAAGGGAAACACATCTGGGTCTCCAGCTTGCAGATGGTACATGTTGGGACTTCTCAGTCTCCAGAATCTTGTGAGCCAATTCCTGATAATAAATCTCTGTGTGTGTGTGTGTGTGTGTGTGTGTGTGTCCTGTTGGAAATATTTCTCTGGAAAACCCTGATTAAGATAATTACATATGTATGTAGAATGCAAATTTTAAAATTTAGAATTATCTAAGAAAAAATGTAGCTGGGTGACTATTGGTTTCTTTACATTCTGGCTCATAATCAGAATGACCTATTCACACATCTATTTTCTAAGAATATGCAGAAGAAATCTTAGTTGGAAAAGATGTTCCTGGCTACCTTTGTTGGTTTCTACATTAACAGTGTATCAGAGTTGTTTTTATCAGCTTGCTTTCCCACTTAGAAATTAATGTGCGTTTAATGTATCATTATGAGTAGGTCTCATATTTCAGGAAACATGCTCATCTTTCAGAATACCATTATCTTTTAATATATAGTGGTCCCCAAGTGCACAAAATCCATATTATTTTTACCAATGCTAATGAATGCAAAAAAGCTGTCATATATAGTCTTTCTTTTTCTGGAAGTAAAAACTAATACTAAGGAGCAAGTATTTATTGAACTAATGAAAATAATAAAAATGACAATAAATATAAATAAGTTGGTAATAGTTATTAAGAACTTACTAGATATCAGATACGTCACTAAGTGACATCTATATTACCTCATTTAAAACAACTTCCTGTGAAGTAGATGTTGCCATATCACAGATGAGGAAAACTAAAGCTTACTGAAGTTAAGTTTATGTAATAACTCTGATGCTTAAATTATGTGAGCCTAAGTACAGGTATAACAGTAGAGCTTATTATAAAGTCTTGAGTTCTAGTATTTCTTTTACATTGTCCAAGGAAGAGCTCCTAAGTGATTATTCTTAGTGAAAGTTCTGGAGTGACCAGTTGCTTCTAATACTGTCTTATGGCTTGGTTTCATTTGTCTAGAATAGGTCACAAAAGAGAAATCTAAGGGCATTGCATAATCTTCGAAAAGCTACTCCTCCTGTTGTTACTAAGATTTACTTGGCAGAAATGCTAACATTCTAAAGTGATTGTGGAAGATGTACATAAAGCCTGATGTTCAAAAATAGGAGATGAGGGATTACTGCTTACCACTTTTGTGATTCTGGACAGTCAAAACGTTTTGTTTTTCTTCTCTATTCAATATTTGTATAGAATACCTCTTGTGATGCAGTTAAAGGTATTACATAGGTTAATATATATGAGCATTTCATAAATGATTAATTGATATACTAATAGCAGGTACATCAGCAACTGTAAATACTAGTTTGGGTCTATGAATTTTGGGGTGATTTATTTCAGTACTTAAAAAGGTATTTCAGTGTTACACTGGAGAGAAGTAAAGAAAAAAGAAAAGGAGACTAGTATGCAATGGGAAATTCATTGTACTTCAGTAAAGTCCTCACCAGATTCAAGTTAATCATGATCTGTTATTAAGTTACTGATTTTTTTTTTTTTTTTTTTTTTTTTTTTTGAGACAGAGTTTCACTCTTGTTGCCCAGGCTGGAGTGCAGTGGCACGATCTTGGCTCACTGCAACCTCTGCCTCCCGGGTTCAAGCAATTCTCTTGCCTCAGCCTCCCAAGTAGCTGGGATTACAGGCATGTGCCACCACAACTGGCTAATTTTGTATTTTTAGTAGAGATGGGGTTTCACCATGTTGGTCAGGCTGGTCTTGAACTCCTGACCTCAGGTGATCTGCCTGCCTCAGCCTCCCAAAATGCTGGGATTACAGGCATGAGCCACCAAAGTTACTGATTTTAGAATAGATGGGAAAGAAGGCTGAGAACAATGTTCAACAGTCTTCCCTCGATCTAGGAAGGAATGAAGGAAAGACGTTTTGGTGCCTCTTTTAAAAAAATTATTTAATTGTTGTTTAAACAAACCACAAAGTTCTATTTCAGAAGAAAACTCTGATCTGTTGAATGTGGCCTAATGTATCTTTTTGATTTAGTTAGAGGTTGATGATAATCTTTATTTCTAATAATCATAAATTCTATCCTTCTACTTCATGTGTTAACACTTCAAAATTTCCTGGAGTGTCTAATTTTTTTCATTAACACAGCTGATCTGCAGATAAAAGTGAAAAGAAAAAATTTAGGAAACTAAAATGTCAGATTTCCCTGCAGACTAGCTTTGAGTTTCTTCTTGTCAAGGGCATTGCTGTAAATCTTAGCCCTTCTATTGAATCTTCTGTCTTCCTCTCATAAGTGCATTGACAGAGAATCCAGATAAAATTAAAACTCTGTTTCTCAAAGAGCAAGATGCTGGAATGGAAATTAATTATGAGCCATAGACACATATAGATATTGCCTTCACATTGGATGGGCACAAATCTAGAGGAATTTTACCTCCTCAAGTCCAGAATTGTCTCTGGGCATTGTAAGGGGATTTGGCATAATTTTTCCATCACAATTTATGTGTAGTCATTCTCATATGAAAAATGCATATCTTTAATACTTTGGACAGAGCAGATATTACCAAAACATCCAATAAAAGGAGTCCTTGTATTTAATATAAATTACTCATGAGGAAAGAGCACCAACCTCAATCACTATAAAATAAGGCTAGTTCTGACTTTGGTTAGCTTGCCACATGATTTGAAGAAGAAACTTAACTTCTCTGTGCCTTGGCTTTCTTATCCGAAGAATGAGAGTTTTTATTCTTTTTAATCTTTGCTTCTGACATGATACCATTCATATGTATAATACACTCCATTCAGTGCCATTCCTTATTCCATGTAGTGATTCTTAATAGGAATTCTGTCTATTGAGAGACAGGATAAGAATCACCAGGTTGAGAATCACTGGATTATCTCTATGGTCACTCAGAACTCTTAAATTCTACACATCACAACTCCAGGAAGGTCAAGAGTTTCCAATGGAATGGTTTTAGGCAAACACTTATCTTTCATATTACTTTCATCAAAGAATGGTTAGTGCTCTTGTCAGGAGGATGCTTCTGTTGTTAAACTACTATTTTGGTGTATTATGAATAGTTTAGTTTTCTCTTTAGTATGTTAAATTCAGGCGCCAGAAGTCAGCTTCAAGGATGCTTCTGTATAGTGGAAGCACTTTAGGACCTATAGAGCTAAATTCTCTGTCTGAATCAGCAATGAGAAATAGCTTATTCACTGTTGAATTAGCACTGAGAAACCTTTGCATTGATATGGAGGTATCTAGGGTATGTGTAACAGCACTTTATAAACTTTCATTAAAGATTTATTTTAGCCAGTCTTTTAATTTACATTTTATAAAAGGATTTTAATTTTTTTGGTGGAATTTGCAGTGAAAGTACTATTGTTAGAGAAGTGATTTCACTTCTAAGTCCCTCTAATCATAATTATAAGCTATTGGTTGGATGTCTATAAGTGAATTCTAATTATTGCTATGAAAAGAGGGCGGAAACAGCAATGTTGTCATTCGCTCCGTATCTTTTTATGAAGGGATGTTTGGGAAGTGAGCCAGCACTGCTCCACTGCCATTAAAAGAATGCAGTCTATTTGACTTTGGCATTCAGAAAGAAGAAATTATTATTGGCCTTTAAGATCTGCCTTGGTTGTAGAATGGGGTGCACCAATCTCTTCCCTGCCTCACCTCTCACACTCCTAACATTTCCACAGAGGACAGAAATGTCCACTGTCCCAGAAGGGATGAGAATGGGAGGAACCCTTCTGGCCTCCATTCCTACATATCCCTGCTCCTTGCTTTCAGGAGAGAGGAAGAGCACTTTCTCTGACAGGAGAGATCCGGAGACGTGTTTGGATTCTTTCCTTTACAATGGTCTGCTTCAGAAGCTTGGGTTCTGTGTTTGCTCCCACCTCCATGACTAGGCACGCAGCACGTGGACCAGAGCCCACACTTGTCTATCTCCACTTGCAGGGCTTACTGGCTGTGAGGCTGCAATTCTGATTCAGCCAGCATACTCTATAGAACCTTGTTCTTCTTTAAATGGGCTTCTGAAAGTCCAGATGTTGGGATGGGGTGGGAGTGAAGGGAGAATCAGAAAGACAGAGTTTGGACACATATCTAAGTAACAAAGCTTATATTTTAATTTTCATCAGTCTTATGCATTTCTCGATTAGTTTTTCAGTTGGTTTGAAATTTGGATGGGATGTAAGAATGTGAACAGTTATCATTGTTAAAGTCCCAACAGCCTCTTTTACTAAGTTATAAATAAGAGATAAATGGTTATTATTATAAATGTCTGCATTCTTCAAGCATGTGCATTAATCCATTCTAACTTTTATTTTTTATTTCCAACTGTTGTTTTAAGTTCAGGGTTCTATGTGCAGGATGAGCTATGTGTGCTATGGTGGTTTGCTGCACAGATCATCCCATCACCCAGGTATTAAGCCCAGAATCTACTAGCTATTCTTCCTGATCCTCTGCCTCCTCCCACCCCCTGTCCTCCCAGTAATGGGATTGCTGGGTCAAATGGTATTTCTGCCTCTGGGTCTCTGAGGAATCACCACACTGTCTTCCACAATGGTCAAACTAATTTACACTCCTGCCAACGGTGTAAAAGCGTTTCTTTTTCTCCACAACCTCATGAAGTTTCTGTTTTTTGACTTTTTAATAATAGCCATTCTGATTGGTATCTCATTTGGTTTTGATTTGCATTTCTCTAATAATCAGTGATACTGAGCTTTTTTCATATTTTTGTTTGCCACATGTAAGTCTTCTTTTGAGAAGCATCTGTTCATGTCCTTTGCCCACTTTTCAATGGGATTGCTTTTTTCTTGTAAATTTGTTAAGTTCCTTATAGATCTGGATATTAGACCTTTGTCAGATGCATATATTGCAAAAATTTTCTCCCATTCTGTAGGTTGTCTATTCACTCTAATTTCTTTGGTTGTGCAGAAACTATGGTTTAATGAGATACCATTTGTCAATTTTTGCTTTTGTTGTGATTGCTTTTGGCATCTTCACCGTGAAATTTTTGCTAGTGCCTATGTCCTCACTGGTATTGCCTAGGTTTTCTTCTAGGGTGTTTATAGTTTTGGGTCCTACATTTAAGACTTTAATCCATCTTGAGTTGATTTTTGTATATGGTGTAAGGAAGGGTTCCAGTTTCAATTTCCTGTATAATGCCTAGCCAGTTCTCCCATCGCCACTTATTAAATAGGGAATCCTTTCCTCATTGCTTGTTATTGTCAGATTTGTCAAAGATCAGATGGTCGTAGGTATGCATTCTCATTTCTGGGTTCTCTATTCTGTTCTATAGGTCAGTGCATCTGTTCTTGTACCAGTACCATGCTGTTTTGGTTACTGTAGTTCTGTGATATACTTTGAAGTTGGGTAGCATGATGCTCTGGTGTTCTTTTTAATTAGGATTGCCTTGGCTGTTTGGGGTCTGTTTGGTTCTGTATGAATTTTAAAATAGTTTTTTCTAATTCTGTGAAGAATGTCAATGATAGTTTAATGGGGATAGCATCGAATCTATGAATTACTTTGGTCAGTATGGCCATTTTCACGATATTGATTCTTCCTATCCATGAGCATGGAATGATTTCCCATTTGTTTGTGTCATCTCTGATTTCTTTGAGCAGTGGTTGGTAGTTCTGCTTGAAGATGTCCTTCACTTCCCTTATTAGCTGTATTCCTAGGTATTTTATTCTTTTTGTGGCAATTGTAAATGGTAGTTTATTTGTGATTTGTCTCTCAGCTTGCCTGTTAGTGTATAGGAAAGCTAGCAATTTTTGGACATTGATTTTGTTCCTGAGACTTTGTTGGAGTTGCTTATCAGCTTAAGAAGCTCTTGGGCTGAGACTCTTGGGTGGATTTTCCATATATAGGATCCTTGTCATCTGTAAACAAGGATAGTTTGGCTTCCTCTCATCCTATTTGAATAACTTTCATTTCTTTCTGTTGCCTGATTGCCCCGGCCAGAGCTTCCAGTACTATGTTGAGTAAGAGTGGTGAGAGAGGGCAATATTCTTTTGTGCTGGTTTTCAAGGGAAATGCTTTCAGCTTTTGACCATTCAATATAATATTGGCTGTGATTTATCATATATGGCTCATTATTTTGAGTTATGTTTCTTCAATACATAGTTGATTGAGAGTTTTTAACATGAAGGTATATTGAATTTTATCGAAGGCCTTTTCTGCATCTATTGAGATAATCATGTGGTTTTTGTCTTCAGTTCTGTTTATGTGATAAATCACATTTATTGATCTGCATATGTTGAACCAACCTTGCGTCCTGGGGAAGAAGCCTACTTGATCATGGTGGATAAGCTTCTTGATGTGCTGCTGGATTCGGTCAGCCAGTATTTTGTTGAGGATTTTTACATTGATCTTCATGAAGGGTATTGGCCTGGAGTTTTCCTTTTTTTGTTGTATCTCTGCCAGGTTTTGGTATTAGGATGATGTAGGCCTCATAAGGTGTCCCTCCTTTTCAGTGTTTTGGAAGAATTTCAGTAGAAATGGCATCAGCTCTTTTTTGTACCTCGGGTAGAATTTAGCTATAAATCTGTCTGGTCCTAGGCTTTTTTTGGTTGGTAGGCTATTTATTACTGACTCAATTTTGAAACTCATTATTGATCTATGTAGGGATTTACTTTCTTTTTGGTTTAATCTTGGAAGGGTGCATGTGTCCAGGAATTTATCCATTTCTTCTAGACGTTTTAGTTTATGTGCATATAGGTGTTTATAATATTCTCTGATGGTTGTTTGCATTTCTATGGAGTCAGTGGTAATATCCCCCTTATCATTTCTGATTGTGTTTGTTTGAATCTTCTCTCTTTCTTCTTTATTGTTCTAGCAAGTGGCCTATTTTATTAATTTTTTCAAAGAAACAGCTCCTGGATTCACTGATCTTTTGAAGAGTTTTTGATGTCTCTATCTCCTTCTGTTCAGCTCTCATCTTAGTTATTTCTTGTCCTCTGCTAGCTTTGGGGTTTGTTTGTTCTTGATTCTCTAGTTCTTTTAGTTAAGATGTTAGGATGTTTACCTGAGATCTTTCTACCTTATTTATTTATTTATTATTATACTTTAAGTTCTGGGATACATGTGCAGAATGTGCAGGTTTGTTACATAGGTATACATGTGACATGGTGGTTTGCTGCACCCATCAACCCATCATCTACATTGGGTGTTTCTCCTAATGCTATCCCTCCCTCAGCCCCCTACAGGCCCCAGTGTGTGAGGTTCCCTTCCCTGTGCCTATATGTTCTCATTGTTCAACTCCCACTTACGAATGAGAACATGCAGTGTTTGATTTTCTGTTCCTGTTTTAGTTTGCTGGGAATGATAGTTTCCAGCTTCATCCATATCCCTACAAAGGACACGAACTCATCCATTTTTTGTGGCTGCATAGTATTCCATGGTGTATACATGCCACATTTTCTTTATACAGTCTAACACTGAAGAACATCTGGGTTGTTTCTAAGCCTTTGCTATTGTGAATAGTGCTGTAATAAACATACATGTGCATGTGTCTTTATAGTAGAATGATTTATAATCCTTTGGGTATATATATCCAGTAACAGGATTGCTGGATCAAATGGTATTTCTAGTTCTAGATCCTTGAGGAATTGCCACACTGTCTTCCACAGTGGTTGAACTAATTTACATTCCCACCAAAAGCCAAAATTGACAAATGGGATCTAACTAAACTAAAGAGCTTCTGCACAACAAAAGATACTATCATCAAAGTGAACAGGCAACCTACAGAATGGGAGAAAATTTTTGCAATCTATCCATCTGACAAAGGGCTAATATCTATAATCTATAAGGAACTTAAATTTACAAGAAAAAACAACCCCATCAAAAAGTGGGCAAAGGATATGAGCAGACATTTTTCAAAAGAAGAAATTTATGTGGCCAACAAACATATGAAAAAATCTCATCATCACTGGTCATTAGAGAAATGCAAATCAAAACCACAATGAGATACCATCTCACCAGTTAGAATGGCGATCATTAATAAGTCAGGAAACAACAGATGCTGGAGATGATGTGGAAAAATAGATCTATCTTTTTGATGTGAGCATTTAGTGCTATAAATTTTCCTGTTAACAGTGTTTTAGCTGCATCTCAGAGATTCTGATACATTGTATCTTTGTTCTCAAGAATTTCAAAGAACTTGATTTTTGTCTTAATTTCATTATTTACCCAGGAGTCTTTCAGGAGCAGGTTGTTCAATTTCCATGTAGTTGTATGGTTTTGAGTGAATTTATCAATCTTGAATTCTAATTTGATCACACAGTGGTCTGATAAACTATTTGTTATGATTTCAGTTATTTGCATGGGCTGAGGAGAGTTTTACCTCCTATGATGTGATCAATTTTAGAGTAAGTGCCATGTGGTGATGAGAAGAATGTATATTCTGTTGTTTTTTGGTGGAGAGTTCTGTAGATATCTATCAGATCGACTTGATCCAGAGCTGAATTCAGGTCCTGAATATCTTTGTTACTTTTCTGTCTTGATGATCCAATATTGTCAGTGGGTGTTAAAGTTTGCCATTATTATTGTGTGGGTGTCTAAGCCTCGTTGAAGGTCTAAGAACTTGCCTTATGAATCTGGGTACTCCTAAATTGAGTGTATATACATTAAGTATAGTTAGATCTTCTTTTTGAATTGACCCCTTTACCATTTTGTAATGCTTTTCTTTGTCTTTCTGAGCTTTGTTGCTTATAATCTGTTTTGTTAGAAACTAGGATTACAACCCCTGCTTTTTTCTGTTTTCCATTTCCTTGGTAAAATTTCCTCCATCCCTTTATTTTGAGCTTATGTGAGATGGATCTCTTGAACAAAGCATACCAATAGGTCTTGGTTCTTTATCAAGCTTGCCACTCTGTATCTTTTAATTGGGGCATTTAGCCCATTTACATTTAAGGTTAGTATTATTCTGTGTGAACTTGATCCTGTTATCATGATGCTAGCTGGTTATTTTGCAGACTCGTTGATGTTGTTGCTTCATCGTGTCACTCATCTGTGTACTTCAGTGTACTTTTGTAGTGGCTGGTAACAGTTTTTACTTTCCGTATTAAATGCTTCTTTCAGGAGCTCCTGTTAGGCAGGTCTGGTAGTAACAAATTTCCTTAGCATTTGCTTGTCTGAAAAGGATCTTACTTCTCCTTCACTTATGAAACTTGGTTTTGCCAGATTTAAAATTCTGGGTTGGAATGCTTTTTCTTTAAAAATGTTGAGGCTGGGTGTGGTGGCTCACACCTGTAATCCCAGCACTTTGAGAGGCCAAGGCTGAGGATCACCTGAGGTCAGGAGTTCAAGATCCACCTGGTCAACGTGATGAAACCCCATCTCTACTAAAAATACAAAAAATAGCCAGGCGTAGTTGTAGGTGCCTGTAATCCCAGCTACTCAAGAGGCTGAGGCAGGGGAATTGCTTGAACCCAGGAGGCAGAGGTTGCAGTGAGCTGAGATCACGCCATTGCACTCCAGCCTGGGCGACAAGAGCTAAACTCCATCTCAAAAAAAAAAAAAAAAAAAAAGATATTGGCCCTAATCTCTTCTGGCTTATAGGGTTTCTGCTGAGAAGTCTGCTGTTATTCTGATGGGCATTCCTTTGTAGGTGACATGGCCTTTCTCCTTGGTTGCTCTTAACACTTTTTCTTTCATTTTGACCTTGTAGAATCTGATGATTATGTGTCTTGGGGATGTTCTTCTTGTGCAGTATCTTACTGGGGTTCTCTGCAGTTCCTGAATTTGAATGTCAGCCTGTCTAGCTTGTTTGGAGTTCTTCTGGATAATATCCTGAAATATGTTTTCCAAATTGATTCCATTCTCCCTGTCTCTTGTAGGTACTCCATCAGTTGTAGATTTGGTCAATTTATATAATCCCATATTTCTTGGAGTTTTTATTAATTCATTTATATTCTTTTTTCTTTATTCTTTTCTGCTTGTCTTATTTCAGAAAGATAGTCTTCAAGCTCTGGGATTCTTTCCTCTATTTGTTCTTTTCTGCTATTAATACTTATAATTGCATTGTGAAGTTCTAGTAGTGTGTTTTTCAACTCTGTCAGGTCAGTTATGTTCCTGGCTATTTTGGCTGTCAGCTCGTGCATTGTTTTATCATGATTTTGAACTTCCTTGCATTGAGTTAAAACATGCTTCTTTATCTTAGTGAAGTTTGTTTTTATCCACCTTCTGAAGCCTACTTCTGCCATTTCAGCCATCTCAGCCTCAGCCCAGTTCTGAACCCTTGCTGGAGAGGTCTTCTGGTCATTTGAATTGTAGCATTTCTCTTACGTGCTTTTTTTTCTGTGGCACTTATCTCCATCTAAACGAATATATTTTCTTTCTTTAGTATATTTTATTTTCTTTGTTACCCTTACTAGACTATAAGACACTCCAAACTATATGATGAGGTGAAGAACTTTTTCTGTTTTGATCTCTGATACTGTATTCACAAAGGACTAGAACAGGGTTAGCCTGTAGTAGGCAGTCACTGGGCACTGGCCATGGTAACCTCAGGCTAGAGAGCTGGCTGAGGAGGGTGTATGACTGGATACCACAGTCTTGCCACAGCATGTGGAGGCTGGGTGGAATGCATATCTGGGGGATTGGATGGGATGGGGAGTGAACTCCCCTTCAGTGGGGCCTGCTAGGGCTATCTCCATCTCAGTGAGTCCATAAACGAATATGAGCAACAGTCATTACAGCCAAGGAGAGGAATATAATCTTGCCTAGCCAAGATGGAACTTTAATTTTTCTTTCTCTCACTCTTGTCCAACTCCTGAGCAATCAACACAAAGAAGGGAAAGATGCAGGATGTAGGGTGGGTGGGTAGGGAAGATGAAGAGCTCGCCACCCTCCATTCAACTCCAGACTGCCAGAGTCAGTCTGTCCTACTCTGGAGTCAGGAGAAAGATGCTGAATCAGATATGGGATTGATGTTTAGTTCTTGATAGGACTATGTCTTCTAATACCGAAGTAAGATTGTTCTAATAAACAGTATTCACTGGACAATTATGGAATCTGCCACAGTTTCGTTAAGGGAGTCACAACCCAGAAGGACAGGTCGATTCTACACAGTAGATTTGGAGAAATATATTAGGAAAAAAACTCCTGTAAAACTGTTGATTGTTTATAACCCAGAAAATTAATACTACTCAATAGATTGGTTTGCTGTTTTTTTTTTTCTTTTTCTTTTTTTTTGTGGTGATGGAATTTCGCCCGTCGCCCAGCTGAAGTGCAGTGGCGCGATCTTGGCTCACTGCAGTCCCCGCCTCCTGGGTTCAAATGATTCTCCTGCCTCAGTCTCCCGAGTAGCTGGGATTACAGGTACCCGCCACCATGCCTAGCTAATTTTTGTATTTTTAGTAGAGATAGGGTTTCACCATGTTGGCCAGGCTGGTCTTAAACTCTTGACCTCATGATCCACCCATCTCGGCCTCCCAAAGTGCTGCGATTACAGGTGTGAGCCACCACACCTGGCCAGATTGGTTGGCTTTTACATTGGATATTATCCCATTTTAGAGAGGGTAGAAATTAAGGCTCAGAAACAAATAATAACAAATTTAAGGCCATACCGCTAGAAAGCATTAGCCAGGATTAAATATCAGGCCTACTGACTACAATGTCTACACTTTATTGTTGAGGATATTTTCTCACCTGTAATGAAAAGGAAGGAAAAAGCAAAGGACCCACATACCACACAAACACACACACCTCATCTTTTTCTGCCCAAACTATTTTACATTGTTTCTATAAAGGTGCGGAATCCAGGTTTTCTTTCTCTCCACAGGAGTCTTCTTAAACAATTTGATATTTCCAAATTCATGAAACTGGAATATTAACCTAGGAGCATCAAGAATATTAATACACTAGCATGGTTTGGTTGTACTCACTCCTTCACATAGTTTATGCCCTGTATTTTTCAGTAACATGCAATTAATAACTAGCATTCAGTTAAAAGCTGGAATTACTTCATTAGCTTAGGCAAATTATCTTTTTATGCTGGTGATAAATAGGCAGCTATTAGCAATGATTCACATTAGTTCCATGGTTTAAAACAGCTAATTTCCTCCTGGAGGCTTTGCAGCACACGTGCTAATACGTTTCCTCAATGTACTCTTATTATGGTACTCATGCTAACAAGGTCACCCTCCTCTCTTGAACAAAACTATATATTTGTGTTCACTGTAGGGCTAGGCTTGGTGGAACCCACTCTGTTAGAGGCAAGTATTTTTGTTTAGATCTCTACATTGGTTTAAAGGCGTAGGGTGAGATATGGAAGACAGACTAGGTGGTTCAAATGTTGGATGATTTTCTTAACATCACAAATTGTGCTGCAGGAGAAGGGAGTCATGCTGGGGAGAAGGGGGCTAATGGCCCACAGTCTTGTTCACGCTCCCTGTCACCTTTTCTGTTGTCTGTTGCCTTATCTTTCTACTTTGTTTCAGCAAGTCCTCAGGTAGCCTCAAAATGGCCTCAGTCAGCTTCTTTTCGAGGTTTCATGTATATATATGTATCTGTAGAGTATAATCCTCTTGCCTCTAGTGTTTAACCAGTAAAATGACTGGTCCTGAGAGTTTTGCCTCATTGACTATCAGAACTTAAGTAGACATTCAATTAGTTACCAAACTCAATATATACCTGATTTATTTATAGAACATTGAAAACAGTCCTTACACAACATCCAAGTGTTACAAATGTATTAGGAGAAAATCAGCAGATAAAAGTATATTGAAAGGATAGATTATCCTGATTGGTGGCTTTGTTTATACTCATGATAGTCTTTCTTGATAACTGGAATATATTTGATATTAGCTGAACAATGGTCTTATAGTCTAACAAACAAGGATTCTTATAACTTTCTCAACGGAAGTAATACCACATTTTAAATTTAATTTTCCTTTTGTACAAAAACAACTTTTATTAAGCAACTAAGTTTAATTCTAGCTTAAAATATATTTATAAAGGATTTTAGAGGAAACTGTTAAACAAATGCCTAGATATAACTTGGTACTATTTTCAGTAAATTATTATTGTTAAATATAACCTGGGTTTCCTTCTGGTAGTGGTAGTGTTTCCTTTCATTCATTTTGAATCTCTTACTTAAGTCAAAGTCTTTTCTGTTTGTATTATGCTTCAGAGTCTTGGGCAGGCCAACAGAATTTATTAAAAAAATGGGATAAATGCTCTTCCAAGGTCTTATCATAGTCCAAAGGAAGGAGTGACCTACGATTCCATTGGAACTTTGAGGATAAATCAGAAAGGGAATCAGAGAGAACAGCATGCTTGGCAAAAGAAGGAGCGTGGGAATAAAGGCGTAGAAGTAAAAATAACCTGGGAATTCCCTAATCTAGGATGGAGATTGAGGAGAAATGGCTGGAGATACAGTTGGAAGGGTACTTTGGGAAAAATCTTCAGTGTCATGGAAAGACATTCTAAAGCATTTGTACTTGATGGGCAATCATTGATAGGTGTCTTTATTATTATTAAAGTGATTTAGAGAAGATAGTGATACAATCAGGAAGTTTTCCATGATCTGTTGGAAACATGACTGACAGAAATGTAGATATTGGAAAGACAACTGAGCACGCTATTGTAATAATCAAAACTACAGTGTTTGGAAGCAGGCAGTGGCCGTGCAAATGGAAAGAATAAGATGTATTCAAGTATTTGAGTCAACAGGACTTGGTGACCTTTTTGAAGGGATGATGTCCAAGGAAAAGGATAAACTAAGGAAGGCTCCTTAGTTTAAAAGTCTCCTTAGATAAAAGGCAGTGTCCATTCCTGAAGGAGCACATCTTCATGTCTGAACTCATATATTGTATTAGTAACATAATATTCCTCTCTCTAAAACAGAAAAACAATAGTTGTTTATTGTCTATAAATACCTTGGAATGATCCTTGCTGACCTTAATAGTGCCATAATAGTGCCATCCCTAACTCATTGGCATATAAAATTAGCATCTTGTTTGCACATCTGCGTATAATTAGAGCTCACGTGATATAGGAGGATTCAGTTGGGCTTTAGTGTCTCTCATCCTTCTCGGACTAGCAGCTACTGGAGACATTTTCTTCTTATGGCAAAAGGCCTGGGCACAAGAGAACCAGCTCAACTGTGCATGAAAATTTTAAACATTTTTTCATTGCATGTCCTGTAACACTCCATTGGCCAAAGCAGGTCACATGGCCAATCCCCAGTCAAGGGGACAGACGTATTTTCTACCTACTGTGAATCAATGACACAGGTAGGAAACTGTGATGCCATTACAGAAGAATAAAACATTGAGACCAAAAGTCAATCCACAATACTCTATATGGCTGTTTTTGTTACTCTGAGAACTGACATTCCCTTTTCTTACTGAATAAACATTTCTCAAGTTTTTATGGTTAATCTTAGGATGATGCAGGGCCATCCCAATTGTCCCTGATCCAACCAATGGTACTGCTGGATTTTGGTGACTATGTAACTGCCTGTAAGTTGGTGTCTAGGCTGGACTGGCATGCTCCCTTTAGGTTATCCCACTCATCAGCAATACAGCTCCGCTGCTGTAGCAAATCTTAATATTTTCCCTAGAGATAGGCCAATTCCAAGGTATTGACCAGCTCTGATCCTGTTTAACTTATGAGAACAATCAAGCTCCCTACCTGAGGTGATGCCATATTTACAGTTCTTGGGAAAGAATGACTAAATAAATGTCACGGAGAGGAAGCCATAAGAGGCGGTGTCTGCCTCTGCCTGGAAATGCTGTGTGTGTCTTTGAGTCTGTCTCCACTGTCACCTGGAATGCTTTACCTCGGTTGTTTAAGGGTTTTCCACTGCAGTTTCTTTTTGCTATCTCTTGCATTCCTTCCCATAAGGTAGGCAGTTTACAGTAATAGCATTGGAATGAAGCTCTGCTTCAGGCAGGAAAGGGTAAACATTTTAAAAATGCAAACCAGATAAAATTTTAAAAACCTCAAAATAGTCTTGGAGCCACAATGCCTCTGTGCCATCCCCAGCCATTCTCTTCAACAAAAGACACTCCTCTCTCAGGCAAGCTTCTCATTTGTCAGAGGAGAGATTTCCCTGTCTCCTCAGCGCACACTCTGTATAATTTAAGGTGACTCACTGTACAGGAAAGTTCACCTTCCATTAGCATGTTTTCTTTAGTAAGCACTCTCTTGCAAGTGCTGTAGTGTAAACATGAGTGCCTACGAATATGAACATTTATTAAATAGCACTGATGAATATTTCAATACCTCGGGGAGAGCAATTCACAGCTCAATCATTCAGGCTGTTTTAAGTGCAGCACAGGACAATTCCACTACATCTTCCATTAATATTTAATTGCCCATTTTATTCTGTTTACCTTTTTGGTTAATATATAATTTAAAGCTCTTCTACTAAAAAGGGGGAAAAGAGAACAGCTGTTCATCTGCTTTTAACAAATCTCTGGTGAGAGCTTTTACCTCATTTAAAATTCATTGCAAAGAGTTTTTATTTAATATCAGTAACACAAAACCTCAGGTATTAAAAGTAAAACTTGGAAGTGACTGTCATGCAAAAAGCCTAGCTGTGACTTGGGTTTGATTACACATCCATTCCTGAGTGGCAGGCATTGACAGGAAATGTCTGAATCGCCAGCAATGGCGCCATGTGTCACGTCCTCATGAAATAGAATCACCGTAACTCGACCTGACACATTCTGACAACATGTTGGAAAGTTGTTATGCACCCTGCAGAAAGTGAGTACTGTCATCCTGGCAATACAGGTTTTACTGACGAGATAAAACACATATCTGCTTGCTAAAGGACAAGGGAGTCAAATAGGTGCATGGCCTCGAGGATCTGGGGAATCCCTGAGGCACTAAAGATTCACTTCTCCTTGGCCCTCCTTTGGTGGTTGCCACCAGTTTCTCTCTTTACTGGTTCAGATTCCCAAGGCCTATCTCTTGTCATATGATAGCTTTCCTTTCCTTTCCTCCTAGTGGGCTGCAGTTTGTGTGTCACAAGTCTGTTTCTAAACTGCACCCAGTGGCGGGGACCTTGACATTAATGACAGATCTCTACATTTTTAGGGTCTCCCAGGCCCCCCAGGTCAGTAAGTAAAACCCACCCCAGAGAGAGTCACCCTATCCTTTCTTTTTCAGTCACCTGGAATCAGCTGCTTTCTAGAACAATGAGCTACATAATCTGTTTTTTTTTCCTGTTCAACTTATTCGTTGCAGTGGATTTATTCCTCCTGTTTAAATATTCCCAGCATGGCCAAGCCAGCAGCAGCATGAACCTCAAAAATACCATCACCACTGTTATTTCACTTGAGCTCAGGAGTTTCTTCTCCAGAGTGGGCTTTCCTTATCTGCTTTGGCATCACTTCATTATTGCTTTCCCCGTTCTCTGCTGAGTTTGGTTCACTTTCTTCATCAGACTCTCCTTCAATAGACACTCTCACATAATGCTTCCTTTCACTCATTCATTTATTCAGCATCTGATCCAGTGTTCTGAAAATATAGGCATTCAGTAGGGAGGAAAGGAGAGAGGAAGAGAGAAAGAGCCACCTGCCTTTATAAAGCTTACTTTATTCGTGGAGGAGTCACTTGATTTTGAGCTGTATTGATGACTAACATAGGTATCATGGCACTCTACCTCTGTCCTCCCCTGGATACTGGGATGTTCCTTTAGCTGTGTCCAGAGTGCCTCAGGATTCAGCTAGAAAAGGAAAGAGATCAAATATTATTATAATTAGATTGTGAAGACATCCCCAGTGGTTCATTTCTCCCTGTATCAACACCCTCTGAGGCTCATCCAATGAGGTGAAGTCTGTTTTTTTACCTCTTGAATCTAGGTCATCCTTGTTACTTGCTTTGGCCAATAGGATATGGATAGAGAAACGCTGGGTGAATTCTGAGCCTAGGCCTCAAGAGGCCTGTTTGCTTCTATTCCCTTTTGGACCCTGGCTCTGCCTGGGCTAGCCTGCAGGAAGATCAGACACTCCTAAAGGAGCACATCTTTGTGTCTTAACTCACATATTGTATTAGTAACATAATATTCCTCTCTCTAAAACAGAAAAACAACAATAGTTGTTTATTGTCTATAAATACCTTGGAATGAACAGAGACGAGACATCTCTGCTGAGGCCATTCTGTGATAGCCAGTCAGCCTCTATACATGAGAGTGGGCCTGAACAAGATCAGCAAAGTGCTTACACAACACAAATTGACCACAGGTGTATGAGTGATCCTAACTAAGACCAGAAGAACTTTCCTAACAAGAAGGGCAGAAGGCCAGTTCTCCCATATACTTGTGAGCAATAAAAATGCATAATGTTTTAGGCCACTAAATATGGGGGTGGTTTGGAATGCTGTAATAGCTAACTGACAAACGTATTCTCTAAACTTTTCTTATAGTCCACTTAGGTGAGACATACTCCTATACTCTCTGCCTCCCTTATCCTGTGGTAAACCCCACTCAACCAGATCTTAGGATTTGACAATTTGAATTTATTTTTAAAATTGTTCCAAGTTTCAGGGCCAGGCAACTGGATCAAATCCCTTAAAAATTGAGCTCAGACCACAGTGAGCTAGAAATAAAATGAGAACCAAAGGCTGAAGGAAGGGGAAAGATGTGTTTTAAATTTATTGGAAGAGAGAATTGTGTAACAGTTTGGATTGATTTGTATCTCATCAGAAAGGGCTCACATATCTCTGGGTATAGCCATTTACCAGCTTGAATGGAAAAACTGATGCCATGATGTAACTACGCAGTTCAAATTGTGGTTACAACTCACATTTCCATCCCTATTCCCCCATTATCCTCTGTATTAATTCAATCACAGAAGTTAGGTGGGTTGGTGGGGAGACCTATGAAGTCATCTTGTTTTTTTCCCAAGAGCCATATCTGAGTTTCTACCCACAGTGTATTTTCAAATGCTTTCTCTAATATGCATGAAAATGGCTTGAGCAATGATCTACCCTAAAAGCTTTAACTGGAAATATATTCTATAAGCAGTTTACCAGAAGAGAAATTAATGCAGAAAAAAATAATTGGAGTTTTATCTGACCAAAACCCACATAAGCAAGGAAATTTAGAGTAATGTTCAGATTTTCTTCCTCTCTTCTCCTTTCTTTGCTCTGTGTTTTGCTACAGAGGTATCAGATACCTTTCAGTGGGGCCTAAGAGAACATTAGGGTTAGAGTTAGGTCTAATCATGATTCAGGGACTACTCAATTATGTGACTGGTCTGAATTTCCTAGATATAGGCAACTCCTCAAAGGTTTACCAAAGTCAACAAACTCAGATAATTTGTAAGGAGAATAATTTGATCCATAGAGAATCGCAATATTTTATTGCATTACAACTGAGCGTATGCAAGCATCTTATAGGTTGCAAATTATGGCCTTAGGACTCTCAAATCCTGGGTTTGGCCCTAGTGTCGTTGCTTTGACTTTATATAGAACACCCTTATTCCTAAAATATCAAAGTGGAATAAGGGAATCCAGACTGGAGTAATTTCTGAGCTGGGTGGCTTTTCATGGGTTTCTACAATAGCTGGTGAGGAATCTAGAGTTGAGAAAACATGAGTATGAATCTTACATAAGGGTTAGCATAATCTTGGTCAAGGTTACCTAAATATTTGAAATCTCAATTTTCTTATTTTTAAGATGGAGAAAATAAGATATTTCTCCTATAATTATTAGGATCAAATAAAATAATATATGTTAGAGGAAATAGACCAGTACTTCCCCAAGGGTGTTCTATCCTGTGTTAAAAGGGGTTATGTATGAAAAGTATTCTGGGAAACTGCGTCAAGTGAAATTAAACAGTTTGCTGTAGGACTTCATAGAGTTTTTAGTAGACTAGAAGTCAAAGTGAATCTCATTTTTTAGATTCATTTGACTATGGCACTACAATATCAGTAGGAAATGTATTATGCAGAACATAGTAAGTGTCCAGAAATGTTAATTTCCTTGCCTGTTCCTTTATCATGGACTGGTCCTAGTGGCTTGGTAAGCTTTTAAAGGTGGATCTGTTTTTCGATTCTCTCGACCCCATTCTCCAGTGTTTCCACAGTGAGGAGATTACTGACTTAAGCATGGTCATCCTTTCAAACCTGTAAGACTAAGTTTTGCCACTCTGTGCGTAGGATGTTGTCCCCAGTCCTCAAGGCCTCTGTTACAGCCTAAAAAAGTGGGGGCTTCTGTCCACCTGACATCCTTTAGATGCCCCATCTCTCTAGATTTGCTGTTGTAACCATTGCATAGATCTGAAATAATTGCTTTTATGCAGAGTGGATAGTGTTGACTACATCAATACTTACTATTTTAACTATATGAAAGTGAGATAGAATAGCCTCTCACGTATTTATTGATATGTTTATCTGTTTGCTGATTTCTAGCTATAAATTTTAAAAATGAGATTTATTAGTTTGGTAGTAACGGAATGATTAAAATGCATAAGTAAAAAAGGCTCATCATACCATCCCACATCATGCTTGTTAGCATTAAAACAAATTCCCTTGATTAGAAAATTCAAATAATAGTCAAAAATAAGAAATTAAAAGCCCCTGTAACTAGAGATTTATAGCAGCTTTATTCATAATTGCCCCAACTTAGGAGCAACCAAGATGTTCTTCGGCAGGTGAATGGATAATCTGTGGTACATCCATACAATGGAGTACTATTCAGTACTAGAAGAAATAAATGACCAGACCATGAAAAGACATAGAAGAACCTTAAATGCATACTACTGAGTGAAAAAAGTCAATCTAAAAAGGCTATGTACTATATGATTCAAACTGTACGGCATTCTGGAAAAGGCAAACAGTAAAGAAGTCAGTGGTTGCCCGGGGCTGGGGGGAGAGAGGGATAAATAAGCAGAGCACAGAAGATTTTAGGGCAGTGAAACTCTTCTGTATAATACTATAATGGTGGAGCCATGTCATTATACATTTGTCCAGACTCACAGGATGCACAACACCAACAGTGAACCCAAATGTGAACTATGGACTTGGGGTGATAATGATGCATCAGTATAGGTTCATCCATTGTGGAGAATGCAGCAATCTGGTAGGGGATGTTGACAGTCGGGGAGGCTATGCATGTGCAGGGGCAGTGTGTATCTGGGAACCCTCTATACTTTCTGCTCAATTTTGCTGTGAACCTAAAAATAAAGTGTATTTAAACAAAAAAGTAAAAGTCTCTCTTTCTCACATTGGGCTCTCTTTCTAAAAGCAATCAAGTCTTACATATCTTTGTCAGACAGAATTGCTATACATAAATTGGCAGTACACATACATATATGTACATATGTATGTGCTTCTGTATATAAAATACATATTTTATTTATACAGGGGAATCTTATGTCTCTATCTTTGCCATTCTAATGGGTAAAAATAGCATCTCATATTTGTCTGAATTTACATTTTGAGCTTTGAATAAGGTTTAGTCACTTTTCATATCATTAATGCTCTCTCGTATTTGTCTTCTGTGTGCCTATCCTTTGCTCATTTTTTATTGAGTTATTCTATTTTTAAAAATTATAGGTTTATATTACCTCTTTGTAAATTAAGAAAATTATCCTAATATTTAATATATGTAAATTGAAAAGTATTTTATATCATATATATTGTAAAAATGTTTCCTATTTTGCCATTATTTTATTTTTGTCATATAGAAATTTAAAATTTTTATACTGCTAAATTTATTATTCATTATTTTTTATATGTTCTTCATCATGTGCCTTGACCAGAAGACCTTTTATGTTCTAAGATTATAATAATTTTATTTGAACTTTTATTGAGAACTTTTGAAGATTCATCCTTTTTACATTTAAATCTTTGTTATAGCCAGAATTTGTTTTGGCATAAAGAATAATAGAAGGATTCAACCTTCATATTTCCAAACAGCTATTCAATTGTTTTGATTTCATATATATGCAATCCTACTTTTCTCCATGGATGAAAAATGCTACATTTAAATTAGTATCCTGTATGTATTTTGTTCTACATCTGAATTCTCTATTAAATTACTTTGTATACTCCTATTCATAGCAGTTATCATTTTCCGAGGTAGGGTTTCCCAAGAAATGAATAAAATAAACGTTTTTTAAGTAGAAAAAGCTGGTTTTTTATAAGACTGAAGATTTATTATAAAATGAAACTTTTAAGCCTAACAATTTACCATTCAAATGTTTAGACATACTTAACTGAATTAGAAAATTCTATGTGTGTGGCTGTATTTGTGGGTGTATGAGAGAGACAGCCAGATAGACAAACAGAGAGACAAATGCAGAGAGAGAGAGAGAGGATTTTATCATTTTACTGATGTAAGACTTTAACACTAGCACTGAAAGAAAAAAATACTAAAACTGGTTATTTTATACACCCCAAGCTCCAGTTCTCAACAGGGTAATTTTATTGTCAGGTTGCTATAATTCTAAAACTTAAAAAGTGATAACAAGCTCTGTAAAAATAAACATTTTTATTCACCAACTGGAAAGAGCAAAGTCAATGCAATTTACACAATTATCCTCCTAAAATTTCTGTGTAGTGATCCAGTCCTACTATTCGCCTTTAAAGATGGGTGGGAAAGGTAAAAAGAGGTAAATCTGATTAAAACCAGAAATGAATCAGGGCAAGAGCTAGAACCAAACCCCCGAAGAGACAAGTGCTCTCTATATAATAGACACCCTCATTGGAAAGAGCAAGGCTGGATATTTGCTTGGCTTTACTTTGCTGTTATTGTTAAAGGATACTAAAGTTAAAGGTCGTAGCTAGTGGTGAAACCTCATAGAGCATGTGAAACCTTCAACAAAGCTTTCCAAAATGACTCGACTTTACTTCCAGCATCCAAATGTGGGTATAATGACCCCTTAGAGATTATTAAATCAGAAATTTTAAATAAATCAAACCGAAGCTTCAGAACTAGGGGGTAGGGCCAGGAGTATCCTCTTTATCTTTGGGCAGTTGCAATTATGCCTGTATGTTTTCACAATTTTCAGAGAGGAACTTGGGAGTAGATTCTAATCTAACAGTTCATTTCCTGTATCAAAAGGCATGGTACATATGCTATTTCCTTTCTGATTACATCCTTCCTAAATGTCGTTCTTTCACCAAAATTAAACTGACTGTTTTGTTACCTTTCTTAAAGCAGGGATGATTCCATTCAGTTATGATAGTCACTATCTAAACCCCTTGCTTTTTAAGAAAACTACACAAATTCAAAAATGAATCTCTTAAAAATCTGTCTGTTTCTTTCCCATTTCTTTCTGATGCTTCTTGTCTGGATTTATCAGATGAAAGATACTCTATCTTTATCAGCAGTAGCACTATTATCTACCCACTTCCGAATTCTCATGCTTTCAGTAGAAGGAATCTGATCCCCAAATCGGACAAATCTCTAGTCTTTTATATTTGTAAAGACAGCTGCAAGTAATTGTTTAGTGTCTCTAGTATTTCCTTTTCCATTGTCTCTTAATTCCTCCTGTTATTATTGTAAGTGCACACAATTTATCCTTGATGTTTGTCCTCTTAAATACACAAAGCACTTGCAAAAACAGTTTTTAAAAATTGGTTATAATGTTCTGTTATTTCTAGTGCTTGCTATTTAAATTTTATCCTTTAATTTTTGATTACCTGTTTGCAATTTTCACCTTTATAAGCCAGACTTTTTCATTTTAACTTAATGACTATTTTTTTTTAACCTTTCACAATATGGGTAATTCAATACCCAGAAGAAAGGAAAACATCTTCACCAGCTAAATCCACTTATGACCCTAGAAAACTTCCTTCTAAGTGACCAGCATAAGCACAGGAGTTCTGAGGCTCCAGGGAAACTCCTTTTCCTTCTCATTCATCTCTCCCAGCCTGAGCATGCTGGTTGTCGACCAAGCTTCAGCAAGACCAGCATTGCCACCTACTTGTGTCCTCTATCTGGAGTCACACTCTGGGTCGCCTAGTTCTGGGCACACTTAACTCTACTAATAAGCAATTTGTAAACTTTATACCTCTTTCAAAACACTAGAGGTATCTTATCAGGTTGAACAGTTCAGTTTTGTTTCAAGCTGTGCCAGAGAAGCACTGTGCACATTTTCAGTGTCTCAGATTGTCAACATTCTTGGCACTGCTTTCTGTCACCTCCATGGTGGATGAGGAAGTACAAGTGTTGTAGAAGAAGCTATCTAGAGACTGCCCAATAACCCAGACTTAATGTTTTAGCAGTGTGTTTCTGCTCATAGCCTCCCACTATACCATGCTGTGACTCCATTACAGCCCTTGCCTAGGACACCTTCTGCTGGTCCTCCTTTTAAAATCCTGTTAACATCTCACATAACTTCTCTTGTTCCTTAAGAAAATTTACATTTTTGTATGCATGCACTTAGTTCAGAGGGCCAGCTATTTCCACAAGGCAGGTTAAGGCTAATAACAGTGCCTAGTTTCCTTTCTTCAATTCTCCCACCTAGAGTCTATCACTTTTTACTTGTTTACCTTGTTCTTTGGGTATTTACATTTTAGGTATTATTTGTTGACTTCCCAGTATGGAAGATGAGCATTTGGTTCTCCCCTACTGATCACTCTCTAATATGTCTATTCCAATATCTTTATCACTCTGTTTATAGCCTTAGAATATTTGATAATCCTTGGATGTCTGCTCATATTTCCAAGTAGGGGCACATCACTTATTGGGAGCTTGAAGTATGTGAGTGGGATTAATTGGCAGTATCATCACTGTAGGGTGATCTGGTTAAGGTGATGTTGGAGAACTCCAGATTTCATATCATTTTGTCTTTTCTCATGTCACAACAGTTTCTCAAGAAGATCTCTAGATCTCAGTTTAATGGACTTTGAGAGTTGGAAAGATGAGCTCTAAAATTCCCTTCATATGTCAAATATTCTATTCTATGTATCTTCCCCCTACTAACTTAGAATTAAGCAATATGATAGTAAAAAGGAATCCATAGAGCAAACTTTGTTATTTGTGCAGGCATCAAACGGTTATAATTGGCAAAAACAGTTGACATTTCACCACAACATGGGTTGAATTTTGTTTAAAAATAATAATTAAAATTTAATTAAGAATAAAAAATTAGATTTATGGTTTTAAAAAAGAATATGTAATAGTAATGTGCATTGCCCCTGCCTTTGAAGTCATGCCTGATTTTAAGAGATATCATGAGTGAAAACATTGAAGTGTGCTGAAGAAAGCAATAACTTATTCTGAAGGGTCTGAGTAAATGTGGGAAATCTTGGGAAATTGCAGGAAAAAAAATGATTCTATCACAAATTTTAACGTCAGTTCACTGGATGCCGTCTTCCACATGCAGCTGAATCTTGATTTATTTCGTTAATGAGCACTGCACTTTACTATAAATTTTCTTCTTACTGTGTGCATTACTAATACTTGCAGATTATTTTTCTGGTAACGTATGATTTATTTTGAAGATTTTAATTTTTGGCGAAGGGAGTCAGATTAACATTAGGAAGTAGATTGAAATTTTGTTTTATTGTTTAGAGTTTTTGAACTTTTTTGTTTTGTTTTAGATTTTTAAAAATATGTATAGCTGGCCCTTCTAGTTTGTTGGGTCGTGTGCTAATTCTTTCAGGCCTTGGAATGCATTTTGATACATTGAATGTTGCAACCACTTTTAATTATTATTCTAGAATCCTAGTCAACTTATGTACCTTCCAAAGTGGTTTAACCAGAAAGAATATTGAACACAGAAAGTCATGGATTCTGTGTCAGTTGAATAAAATAGTAAAACTTTTTAAGATTGGATCAGTGTGAAACAGCCTTGTTGCTTGGGGTAGCACCTGAAGTTCTTGGTCTCATGGCCGAAGAAATCAAGAACACAGACACACGAAGTGTCAGGTCAGAGCAGAAGCAGAAGTTTAATAGGCAAAAAAAAAGAGAACAGCTATCTGCAGCAAAGAAGGGTCCCCAAAAGGGTTGCCATTCAGCAGTGAAATGCAAGTGTTTCTAAGCTAGTGGGGAAGCAGTATCTTATCTACATAGGATGTGAAAAACTGGTTAGGACCAAGTGTGCCATCTGCATAGAGAGTGAATCTCTGGCAGTCCCCACATCAATCTTTTAATACACAGGCAAGTCCTTTGCCTGAGCTACTCCATGTTGCTTTCCTACTATGTATGTGTTAAAAAGGGGGAGGTGGAGCCCCTATGATGACATGCCTGGCCACCAGGTACCCCTTTCTGTCGGTGCAGCTGCAGGCATTCCACCCTTGCAAAATTCCAGCTTCCTTATCTATGTTTGCAGCCTGATCTTCCAGGCTGCTCTTTATTAGAAAAGAAGTGATTTCTTGGGCTGCTTTTTGCTAGAAGGGAAGTTCTCCCGAGGACTTTTTTTCCTAACTATTTGCCTAGCTAGTTTTTTTCTACCTCCTCTCTCAAATGCATATTCGTACCTCCAAAAGCATATTGTATTATCTTAAGAGATAGCCTATTTCTTCACTTAGGATAAGAAATTGAAGTTTTAATCTCATAATTATCTGATATGCTTTACCACTAACCTCAAACAAAGGTAATGAATTATTTCTAGCAGTTTCCTCACCGAGCACCAAAGTTATTCTTAAAAACTACCTGATATGGTTTTGTTCTGTGTCCCCACCCAAATCTCACCTATAATTGTAATTCCCATAATCCCCATGTGTCAAGGGTGGGACCAAGTGGAGGTAATCAGATCATGTGGGCAGTTTCCCCCCTCGCTGTTCTTGTGATAATGAGTCTCATGAGATTTGATGGTTTTCTAAGCGCCTGACATTTCCCCTGCTTGTACTCACTCTGTCCTGCCACCCTGTGAAGACGGTGCCTGCTTCTCCTTTGCCTTCTGCCATGATTGTAAGTTTCCTGAGGCCTTCCCAGCAATTCGGAACTGTGAGTCATTATATCTCTTTCCTTTATAAATTACCCAGTCTCAGGTAATTCTTCATAGCAGTGTGAGAATACACTAATACACCACACTTCTGTTATCATGGCTTCAGGCTTGACCTGAACCCCTTCTTTATCCTGCCAATGCACAGTGGCATGCATGCTTTCTTTACCTTTGGTGTGTCTTCAGTTTCTATTCTCTTGTCTTCTTTTAAGACCCTATGGACTACCCCTTTCTTCCCTATCTACCTTTGCCAGGCATTTAAAACTTCCTTTTTCCCTTTTTCATGCCCTGTGCCCATGGCCAGCAAAACTACTCCCATACTTAGCCTTGACTGCTGGCTCCATTTTGGGCAGAATCTTCTCACTTAGGCCCTTCTCCATCCTAGGAGAAGAACTAGGTCACAAATACAGTTGTCTCCCAGCTGGTATTTATGAAAATGTATATGAGAGACAGTTTAAGGGGAAGAGTCTGGAGGAAAATGAGGCTAATTTGCCTTACCATTTTTTTTTTTAACTGTCCAAATGTAACCACTACCAGAGGGCTTTTAATTTAAATTCTGGAGCTCTAGGATCTGTGAGACTCCCCATCACATTCTCTCAGCTTCTGCTTGGGATTCTTGTCCTTAGTATTAGAGACTTTTTTTCTGCCTAGGTAATTTCAAAATGCAAATTACAATAGGAACAACAACAGTAAAATCACATAACATCTATTGAAAACTATGGTCTAATCACTTTTATATACATTTTTTCATTTAATACAACAACTTAATGACCGGGGCCTTATCAAAGTCCTCATTTGAAAGAAGAGGAAACTGAGGCTTAGATGTGTAAATAAATCAGCAAGCATGTGTTGAGCCTTGGAATTGCAACTAATTCTGCTTGATTCCAAAGCCCAGCTCTTAATTACTAGGAATATTGCCTCTTCCTTCACTCCATGATTTAACATTTCAAAGTGATTTCTGAGATGTACTGTTTGACTCCTATTAATGTCAAATTAGAGGTTTTACATTAAAAAGCTTTTATTTTTGGTAGAGTGTGGCCAAGAATGAACGGCTCAATATATGCAATAATAATATTTTATATTTTGTGCAGTGTTTTACGATATAGGGCATATTTTCAGTATTTGGCCCTCACATGAATCCTGTAAGGACGCCTGCTCTAAAGATGAAAAGTTTGATTTTTGAGAAATCAAGGAACATGCCTAAGGTCGTATGTGAATGGCGAAATTGAAACATGGAGCACAGTGTTTTGACAACAACCATGCCATTCTTCCTCATGCAACATGGTATGTTACTGCTTACCAGGAATAACTGCTCCAAAGCATCTCTGATATGAAATTTCAGCTGTGTGCTAGCCCTGCTATGTTCTGGAAGTGAGAAAAGGACTAAAGTATAAGAATATTTCCAGAGTTATATATATACCAGAAATCTAATAATCATTTGAGGTCTTATATGCCAAGAAGGAGACTGGTATCCTGTAGGATATTCTGAAGAAATCTTCCCTCAGTACCCAGGACAAAGTAAACCTCTGATGCTGATGCCTTTATGACCACTATTCCTGCCACATCCTCTGTATATCAGAAAGTCAGTGTTCTGTAGGCTTCCAAGTACAGTATATTCAGTATATATATCCATGCCACCAGATCTATGGTGAATTTCATGTCATAGATTTCATTTTGGTTTAATGTTGAATTGCACTGTCAATTTTAGCAGCATCTTTATTAGAGGTACATCAGTTTTCCCAACTGCTGCAGCATGGCAGTGTAATTTCCTGAGTAAGCCCTTTGATTAAACAGAAAGTTTTTTCGGTGATACCACTTCAGGCTGAACAGAAAGTGCCAGCACCTCAGTAAAACCCATTCAATAACAAATCTCACATGCTGTTCTTATTAATAACTTGATATGGTTTGGCTGTGTCCCCACCCAAATCTCATCTTGAATTGTAACTCCCACAATTCCCAAGTGTCATGGGTGGAACCCAGTGGGAGGTGATTGAATCATGGAGGCAGGTCTTTCCCACGTTCTTCTCATGATAGTGAATAAGTCTTATGACATCTGATGGTTTCAAAAATGAGAGTTTCCTTGCACAAGCTAGCTGTCTGACCACCACCATCCACATAAGATGTGACTTGCTCCTCTTTGCCTTCCGCGATGATTGTGAGCCCTCTCCAGTCATGTGGAACTGTAAGTCCATTAAACCTCTTTTTATTCCTAGTCTCAGGTATGTCTTTATCAGCAGCATGAAAACAGACTAATACAGTAAATTGGTACCAGTAGAGTGGGGCACTGCTGAAAAGATACCTGAAAATGTGGAAGCAACCTTGGAACTGGGTAACAGGCAGAGTTTGGAACAGTTTGGAGGGCTCAGAAGATGACACAAAATGTGGGAAAGTTTGGAACTTCCTACAGACTTGTTGAATGGCTTTGCCCAAAATGCTGATAGCGATATGGACAATAAAATCCAGGCTGAAGTGGCCTCAGATGGAAATGAGGAACTTGTTGGGAACTGGAGCAAAGGTGACTCTTGTTATGATTTAGCAAAGAGATTGGTGGCATTTTGCCCCTGTGATAGAGATTTATGGAACTTTCAACTTGAGAGAGATGATTTAGGGTATCTGGCAGAAGATGTTTCTAAGGAGCAAAGCATTCAAGAGGTGACTTGGGTACTGTTAAAGACATTCAGTTTGTAAGGGAAGCAGAACATTAAAGTTCAGAAAATTTGCAGCCTGGGCCAGGCGTGGTGGCTCACGCCTGTAATCCCAGCACTTTGGGAGGCCAAGGTGGGCGGATCATGAGGTCAGGAGATCGAGACCATCCTGGCTAACATGGTGAAACCCCGTCTCTACTAAAAATACAAAAAATTAGCTGGGCGTGGTGGCGGGCACCTGTAGTCCCAGCTACTCGGGAGGCTGAGGTAGGAGAATGGCGTGAACCCAGGAGCGGAGCTTGCAGTGAGCTGAGATTGCGCCACTGCACTCCAGCCTGGGCGATGGAGCAAGATTCCGTCTCAAAAAAAAAAAAAAAAAGAAAGAAAAATTTGCAGCCTGATAATGTGGTAGAAAAGAAATCCTATTTTCTGAGGAGAAGTTCAAGCCAGCTGCATAAATTTGCGTTAAGTAACAAGGAGCTGATTGTTAATCCCTAAGACAATGGGGAAAATATCCCCCCAGGCATGTCAGAGGTCTTAATGGCAGCCCCTCCCATCACAGGCCCGGAGGCCTAGGAGGAAAAAATGGTTTCGTGGGCTGGGCTCAGAGTCCCTGTGCTTTGTGCAGTCTAGGGACTTGGTGCCCTGTGTCCTAGCCATTCAGCCTTGGCTGAAAGAAGCCAATGTAGAGCTCAAGCCATGGCTTTAGAAGGTGGAAGCCCCAAGCCTTGGAAGCTTCCACGTGACACAGAAGTCAAGAATTGGGGTTTGGGAACCTCCACCTGGATTTCAGAAGATGTATGGAAACACCTAGATGCCCGGGCAGAAGTTTGCTGTAGGGGCCAAGTTCTTGTGGAGAACCTCTGCTAGGGAAGTATGAAAGGGAAATGTGGGGTGGGAGCCCCCACACAGAGTCCCTCCTGAGGCACTGCCTAGTGGAGTGATGAGAAGAGGGCTACCATCCTCCAGAACCCAGAATGGTAGATCCACTGACAGCTTGCACCATGTACCTGGAAAAGCCACAGACACTCAATGCCAGCCCGTAAAAGTAGCCAGGAGGGAGGCTGTACCCTGCAAGTCGCAGGGGCCAAGCTGCCCCAGACCATGGTAACCCACCTCTTGTATCAGCATGACCTGGTTATGAGACATGGAGTCAAAGGAGATCATTTTGGAGCTTTAAAATTTGACTGCACTGCTGGATTTTGGACTGTATGGGGCCTGTAGCCCCTTTGTTATGGCCAATTTTTCCCATTTGGAATGGATGTATTTACCCAATGCCTGTATCCCACTGTATTTAGGAAGTAACTAACTTGCTTTCGATTTTACAGGCTCATAGGCAGAAGGGAATTGCTTTGTCTTAGATGAGACATTGGACTGTGGACTTTTGAGTTAATGCTGAAATGACTCTTGGGAAGGAATGATTGGTTTTCAAATGTGAAAGGGACATGAGATTTGGGAGGGCCCAGGGGTAGAATGATATGGTTTAGCTGTGACCCCACCCAAATCTCATCTTGCATTATAATTCCCACCCAGTGGGAGGTAATTGAGTCAAGGCAGTAGGTCTTTCCCATGCTGTTCTCATGATAGTGAATAAGTCTCACGAGATCTGATGGTTTTAAAACCAGGAGTTTCCCTGCACAAGCTCTCTCTCTCTTTGCCTGCCACCATCCATGGAAGATGTGACTTGCTCCTCCTTGCCTTTTGTCATGATTGTGAGGCCACCCTACCCTTGTGTAACTGTAAGTCCATTAAACCTCTTTTTCTTCCCAGTCTCGGATATGTCTTTATCAGCAGTGTGAAAATGGACTAATACAGATCTGCTTATGTGAAGTACTGAAGATCAGCTGGCAACACTATTCTTCAAAATACTAGAACAGAATTTTCCCTCATATTTAAATATCAAAAAATCAAAAGTCATCTTAACAAATTGCCTTGTATGATTGTCAAAAGCAACAGCAAGGGAAATCCTTAATAAATTACTGATTATGAAGTGAAATCGTTACTATAGTAACTTAAAGTATTCTAGATATAGAAACAAAGCTGTCTTTTCAAACTCTTCTTTTTGTCTAAAAATTTTTATGGAATTAAAATTCACATAATATAAAAGTAACCATTTTAAAGTAAACAATTCAGTGGCATTTTTTATGTTCATAATCTAGTTCCAAAACATTTTTGTCACCCTAAAAGGAAACACTATACCTGTTAACCAGTTACTCTCCATTCCTGTCTCCTCCCAGTCACTGGCAACCACTAATCTGTGTTCTGTCTCTATGGATTTACTTATTCTTGATATTTCACATAAATGGAATAATACAATATGTGAGCTTTTGTGTTTGTCTTCTTTCACTTAGTATAATATTTCTGAGATTCATCCACATTGCAGCATTTATCAGTATTTGATTCCTTTTTTATGGCTGAATACTATCCCATTGTACATATATACCACTTTTTTTTAAACTTTTATTTTAGATGCAGAGGGTACATATGCAGGTTTGTTACTTGGGTATATTGTGTGATACTGAAGTTTAGGGTATGAATCCCATCACCCAGGTACTGAGCATAATACGTAATAGTTACTCAAACTTTGCTCACCTCTCTTTCTCCCCCGCAGTAGTCTCTCATTTTTATTGCTGCTCTCTTTATGTTCATGTGTACTCAATGTTTAGATCCCATTATAACTGAGAACATGTGGTATTTGGTTTTGTGTTCCTGTGTTAATTCACTTAGGATAATGGCCTCCAGCTGCATCTATGTGGCTGCAGAGGACATGCTTATGTTCTTTTCTCTATGGCTACATAGTATTTCATGGCATATATGTACCATATTTTCTCTGTCCTGTCCTCCATGAATGGTCACCTAGGTTGATTCCACGTCTTTGCTATTGTGAATAGTGCTGCAATGAACATGTGAGTGCATATGTTCTTTTGGTAGAAAGACTTGTTTTCTTTTGATATACATTCAGTAATGGGATTGCTGGGTCAAATGGTAGTTCTAAGTTCTTTGAGAAATCTCCAAACTGCTTTCCGTAGTGACTAGACTAATTTACATTCCCACTAACAGTGTATAAGTGTTCCCTTTTTTCTGCAGCTTCACCAGCATGTTTTTTTGACATTTTAATACTAGGCATTCTGCCTGGTATGAGATGATATCTCATTGTGGTTTTAATTTGCATTTCTCTGATATGCAAATTAGTGCATATCTAGTGATATGGGAGCATTTTTTCGTACTTTTGTTAGCCATTTGTGTGTCTTCTTTTGAGAAATGTCTCTTCTTGTCTTTTTCCCATTTTTAATGGGATTGTTATTATTTGTTCAATTGTTTAAGTTTCTTATAGATTCTGGATATTAGACCATTGTTGGATGAATAGTTTGCTAATATTTTCTCACATTCTGTATGTTGTCTGTTTACTCTGTTGATAGTTTCTCTTGCTGTGCAGAAGCTCTTTGGTTTTCTTAGGTCCCACTTGTCAATTTTTGTTTTGGTTGCAATTGCTTTTGCGAACTTAGTCATAAATTCTTTCCCAAGACTGATGTTCAGAATGGTATTTCCCAGATTTTTTTTCTAGAGTTCTTATACTTTAAAATCTTACATTTAAATCTTTAATCCACCTTGAGTTAATTTTGGTATATGGTGAAAAGTAGGGGTCCAGTTTCATTCTTCTGCATATGACTAGCCAGCTATCCCAGCACCATGTATTGAATGAGTCTTTTTCCCATTCCTTACTGATTTTGTCGATTTTGTCAATGACCATATGGCTGTAAGTGTGTGGCTTTATTTCTAGGTTCTCTGTTCTGTTTCATTAGTCTATATGTCTGTTTTTGTACCAGTACCATGCCGTTTGGTTATTGTAGCCTTGTAGTATTGTTTGAAGTTGGGTAATGTGATGCCTCAGGCTTTGTTCTTTTTGCTTAGGACTGCTTTGGCTATTTGGGCTCTTTTGGGGTTCCATATGATTTTTAGAATACTTCCATGAAAAATGCCATTGGTAGTTTGATAGGTATAGCATTGAATCTGTAGATTGCTTTGGGCAATATGGCCATTTTAATGTTGATTTTTCCAGTGAGCATGGAATGTTTTTCCATTTGTTTCTCTTGTCTATGATTTTTTTAAAGCAGTGTTTTATAGTTCTCCTTGTAGAGATCTTTCACCTCTTTGGTTAGATGTATCCCTAGTTGTTTTATTTTATTTTTTTGGTGGCTATTGTAAAAGTGATTGAATTATTGATTTGGCTCTCACCTTGAATGTTATTGGTGTATAGAAAATGCTACTGATTTTTGTACATTGATTTGTATCCTGAAATTTTACTATTTTTATCAGTTTCAGGAGCCATTTGGCAGAATCTCCAGGGTTTTCTAGGTATAGGATCATATTGTCCATGAAGAGAGATAACATACTCTTCAACACAGGAAAGAAAGGGAAAAGAGCTGGACACTAGGCTAAACATTTTGCATATGTGACCTAATTTTCAGTAATGAGCTAGTAATCTGGCTCTTCAAAAAAAAAAATCCCAGGTTTATTGCTTTTGCTAATTTCTGTGTTATAAATATTTCCATCAAGGCTGATTTCAAGTTACCCACAGGATGTCACTGAATGCAGAGTTTAAATGAAATGCTCACACTTATTTCTTTCAAATTGTAGGAGCTGGCTGCAGCATACCATGAATCCTCACAGCAACTTAATGAGGTAGGTGTTACTATCAGAGATATTTCAGCCATTTATCCATGGTGACAATGGCTTAAAAATTATAGTAGCTGAATTGAAATTGGGATAGTCATTTCTGTATATGATTTTCATACTTTTCATGCTACATCTCACTATGCCTGAAAAAAAAAAGTATATATTGAGAACCTTTTCGGTATGAAGCATTGGAGACCCATTGGTAATACCCACAAATAATGAAGAAGACGTACATGAAACCTTAACACTTGGCATTATGTCGATTTTCTACTCATCCACCTGGGACATGTGACAAAAGTTTTCAAGATTTCTGAGAAATGTAAAATAGGAAGAAATTTACTAAAAACACAATGTAGTGGAAGGGAAATATCTGATGTATCCTCCAGGTTTTGTTCTGTTTTGTTTTTGTATGTACATACTCATTATGTTACTGCTTAAAAGAGTTGGGAACTGAATCATGTCCATAATTTTTTTGAAATGGGAAGGAATTAAATACAATGCCCCCTTCCCTGTCATTCCACTGAAGAAATATGAGCCCATTCCACTTTTCTAGTTTGTCTCAGAAAGAATTTGATAATGCCACAAGATAATATAAGACAACAAAGAAACGGGCCCATTTGCAAATCCCACCCAAGGTGATCAAAGGTGTTTCATTTTCTTTTGATTGATTTCTCATCTGTTCCTATTCTCTGTTTAATTGGAAGGAATTGGCTAAGAGTGCTTAGTGTCTAAACCTATTAGAATCAATTCCAAATTCTGTTTACCAAACTCAGATGGGTACTCAGGCTCATAGTCTTAAAAAAAAAAAAAAAAAGCCTAATAAGCCATACTTCTAATTATGTTACCTAGAGTAAGTAGTTTTCCTAAAATTGTGCCAAAGTAGAGTCTCACAAACATTTATGACATGGCCTAGTAGATGCACATAGAGGTTTTAATGCCTCAATGGCCTGAAAGAATGAGAAGGCCTCTCCAAGAGGCTAATTGACCACCTGCCTAACGCTGTGTCCATGACAGTTACACAGTCAGTTGAAAGAGAGCTAAATTGCCTCTTTGCTCACAATCTGTGGTCAAACTGATTGCATCCTGGGTTACAATGGCATTGTGAAGAGGGAGGCCTTAGAGGCACACAGAATTTAAACTGTTAGTGAAAGTCAACATGTCCCAAAATGACTGCTGGACTGTGTGGATTCTGAATAAAAATTCTAGCAAATCTAGAGGTTATGGATAATGAGTAGAAGGAAGGTGATGGGAAAAATATTGTCCTGTAGGTCTTCATTTTCTAATGCCAAATGGGTGTCTTGGCTGACTGGGCAACAAGGTCAATAGAACCCAGGGGCTACTGTCTTTCGAGTCATTGAGAATTTATGAGGAAAGAGCCAATATCCCTCCTTTCAGAGCCCTGTGAGAAGCTGTCCCCAAACTCCTTGACTGTTCATGTGGGCAGATCAGTCATGGCCACAGTGGAGGAGATGTATCAAGGTAGCTAAGCTTGTAAATTCTGGAATCAGAGAGCTTGGGTTGAAATTCCAGCTGTGTGTCCTTGGGCAAGTCACTTAACCACTTTGTGACTAAGTTTTATCATCTGTAAAATGGGGATAGTAATAGTACTCTAGTCATAGACCTGTATGTAATATGCTGAGAGGTAAATGCTATATGGGTGCTCAACACTTTCAACACCTCACCCAGATAAAGCTCCCCAAACTGAGAGCCATAGGAGATGTCAAGGTTCTGGCTGTAGCTCCTTGGCTTTTTCATTCTACATGCTGAAGACTGCTCTGACAACCACGAGCCTGAAGACTTTTTCAGCTCACAGGTTGGCCTACGTGAAAGACAGGTCAGAAGTTCTGAAGAGGTAGTGTTCTTGAAATAAGCCCTAAGCCAAAGACAGAAAGGATGATGGTGGATATTCAGCTCCCTTATCCTTCAGTTGAGATGAATCTGGGGTGTGTTCCAAACTGTCTCCTGAGGCACCCCAGTGGGATTAAGCTCCAGTTACCCACAATGGTAACTGGTTACTGGCTTTCTTTCTTTCTTCCTTTCCTCACTGTTCAATTTCTTTATTGTTGTTTTCTGGGATCACCTTGCAAATAAACTACTTGCACTTGAATCCTTTTATTGAGATCTGCTTCTGGGAGAACCCAAATCAAGGCAGGTTTCATGGATTTTTTGGAGTGTCATAAATAACTATTGAATTGGATACATTATTTTTAAAAATTTCATTGAGACAATATACACTCTTTGGAAACTTTAAAAGGCTAGTACAAGTTTTTATGCTTCTGTGTTTGTTATTGTTTTAGTGAGAAAAGATCTGGACTTAGAGGACTCAAGTTGCTGCTAACTAGCTGTATTTTTTTTAAATCTCTGTTTTAACATATGATACTATGTACACATTATTGTAATGATTAGTTAAAATAATATATGTAAAATGGTTCCAAAAGGCTACATTTCACTGGAGTTTTGTTTTGGTTTTGAATTTTTGCAAGTTGACATGGCTTCTTCATTTCTCATTACACAACGTAGAGGATTCATTAATATTAAAAAGAGAACTAGTTTGTCCATATTATTATGACCTATCTTCTGTTACTCAATTTTGATTATCATTTCCATTTCAACTTTTCAACAATCTTATCTTCCTTGCCATTTTGGCAGCCACCTGATAACCTAGCCAAGGTTTGGATGTCTTGTGGAAGCAAGGCAATGGATTTTGGAGCTGTGTATTTTAGATCCTGGTCTTTAAGCTCTAAGTTGTAAATTGCATGAGACATTTCAATTAATAATGTTAAGAATATTTCTTTTTCCATGATATAAGCAATTCATGTACTGTTCGACTAATGCTTATGCCAAGTATGAGTTTACCAAACTACTAAGCCACAGGCAAATTCAAACCTTACAGCCTTTTCCTGTGATTTAAAAATAATGAAAAGAAATATATATTCATAAAAAATAAAGGAACATTACATTGCTTGTTATATTAGCTAGTTCAAAAAGCACTTTTCATTAAAACATTTAACTACTCACTTAAAAAAAATTAAATTTAGCTGGGCATAGTGGCATGCCTCTGTAGTTTCTCCTACTTGGGAGGCTGAGGCAAGAAGACCACTTGAGGCAGGGAGTTTGAGACCAGCCTGGCGCAAGATGGCAAGATCCTGCCTCTAAAGAAAAAAGAATTACATTTAAAAAGTTAAAAAATGATGCATAATTATTTTGAAAATCTTTCAAAATGGCAATAAAATAATAGGGGGTATGGCTTAATTGCTACCATTGAAAGAGAACAGCAATTGATATTTTGATCTTCTTTCTATTTTATGTATAGGTTTTGTTGTTTTTTTACTGGGTTGATTGTATCATGTAATGTGTATTTCACCATCATGCACATATCTAAGTGTATGTCTGGGGGGTTAATCAGCATGTATGTCTCAGTGCAAAGCACTTTCTTCCAGGTTCTCATTCGCCTTTTAGCTTCTCTTTTTCCAGTCTGGTTTCCTGCCGCTAGCCCCACCCCTACCTCCTAACTTCTTAGATTGTCATCCACACAGCAACCATGTGCCTGAGTTTTGTCAGTTTGGTACCAGAGCTATAGTCTGGAGACTCTGCTTCTTTAGGCAGCCTGACTGCTTCTCATCCCTGGTGCTATGATGGCAACTTTGGGTTGTATTGCTCCCTTCTTTCCTTCCCTTTCCCTTAGACAGGGATTTGTGAAGTGAGGTTATTAGGAAAGGGCAAGGTCCTTGTAGGGCTCTGCCAGCTCCACTCTTCCCTTTAAAATTAGATATCCATTTTTAAAACTTATAATTTTAAAAAATGGTTGTAAGCATCAATACAACAAGGTGACCGGTGGGGTAGAATTTTAAAATATGATGTAACCTCTTCTTTTTCTAGAGGTTAAGCCAGCAAGTCATCTTAGGACACATTTTTCTAATTGTGGGGGGAAATGGCCTGGCTTACCTTAGTTACACAGCCATGTGTGCAGCCTGTTCTGGTGTTTACATGCCCCTCTCTGAAACAAAGCAGAGGATTCTGGTTTGAGCAACGTTTTCCTTCCTTTCCTCTCTACCCTTCCTCACCCTACCTTTTGTGAAGGTTGTGAATCAGTTTTTCATAAGAAGTCTAGAAGCCTTGTGAGAGTGAACAGACTCCAACTCCAGCTGTTTCTCCTTAAGATTCAACTTTAGAGAAATTTGGAAGGTACCACAGTGTTCCTGACTGAAGCCTCTTGGTGTGAAAGGAACATGACAATGATAGATGAGAACATACAGTGAGAGAAAGGAAGTTGGGGCTTCCCGAAGTTTCCAAAAGGATCTAAGACAGGTCTGTCTTTGCCAGACCCTGTACTGAGCCTTCATATGGTCCCAGCCCTGGCCAGCCTAGTTCTGACATCATTACTGGGCAACAGTGGGATGGCTCAGCGTTTGAAATGAGTGGTGACCTCCACAGTAGCCTCAGGGTCTAAATGTACAAGGGCTTTACTGTAGCTGTGCACCCCTGTCCAGTGTCTGCAGACCCTGAAGTGGCAATGCCAACAGTGCCGCCTCTGACTCATGGTTCTCTCACATTCAGAAGAGTCATCGAAGTCCTTTGATCTACATCATTGTGATTGAGGGGATATGGGATACCAACTGCCTGCCCACACAGGCTTGTGGGGTTTTACATGATTCATTAGAATAATAAAAAGGATGTGGCTATGTTTATACCTCCAGGTGGTGAAGTAAGTCACTATTACTCAAGCATTCTTCATGTTATTACAAACTTTAATGCCTGCCTAGCCGTGTACTGAGAGAGTATACCATATTTTATTTTCTAATTTCTCCTTTATTGGAAATTTAAGTCTTTTGCATGAGACGTTTCTGGCAGAACCTAGTATTTGTTTTAGCACTATTAGTGTAATAGTAGTAGGCATTTATTTTCTAGATGCTAAAAATATGCAGCTCCAAACATTATTTTGGGGGGCATGAAGTTAACTCCCTTCTCTTGTATTCGAGGGGCATTAGGGGGCTTTGTCAAGAGTGGGGCATGAGGGAGAGGAGGCTCAGAGAACCAAGAGTGTACACCATGCTTACTGGTCCCGGGTTCTCAAGGGCGTCTTTGACCAGAAGGGGGGTCAAGGATAGTACTATCTGTTGGGAGGAAGGCACACATCCAGTGGATGTAAAAGACCATGACTGTCCCCTTATTGCTAGTGAGACCCTAGCAATAAGCAGGGCATGGCACATGGTAGGTGCTTGGTACTTACTCTTTTTTAATCTTTGGATGATTGAATATTTCCACTAAGCATTCAGAGAACAGATTATAAACCTATGTAAGCATTCCAGAATTATAAGATTAGAATTGCACAAAGTTGCCATGTAATTTAAAAAATGCTCTTTAACCTCTGGAAAGGTTTTTTTTTTCCGTGAAAAAATCGATAATGATATCTACACTAATCTATATAAAGAGCCTAAGATTATAATACAAATAAATCCATGTGATTCCTTCCCATGTGATGCTACGTTGTTTCAAGATAATATTTTTCCCCATAGTGGTTATGTGATCTTCTATATCTGGATGTAAACAACAACAATAACAACAAAAAGAAACAAAAAAACACTCATGCCAAAGGAAATAACGACTATAGCTCATGGTGGTGAATGATACTTTGGGGGAGATAGGAAACTACCTTAGACCTGTACTTCTGAGTGCACATTATTACTTTTGCTCGATTTCCCTCTAACTTCTATTTATTTGAGAACCATGATCAAATGAGACCACAGGTACCACTTTTAATTACAGAGATTAAGGAAATATAGAATGAGTTTTGTTTTGTTTTGTTTTTCTAGAGGACATTTGCACTATGTTCTTGGAAAATGGCAGCCTGTGGAATAATTTGTCCGGTCAGGCTCCAGCTACCTTGCCTTGAAAGGGGAACCCATTAGGAGTAGCTGCCTTAGAAATCCTGGCTCTGAGTCCATCTTTTTAAATTTCATTTTATTTATTTTTTTAAAATTTTATTTTTCCTATTTGTTTATTTTTGAGACAGGGTCTCACTCTGTGGCCCAGGTCAGAGTGCAGTGGTACAATCACAGCTCACTGTAGCCTCAACCTCCCAGGCTCAAGTGATCCTGTCACCTCAGCCCCTGAATAGCTGGGTCTACAGGTGTGTGCCATCATGTCTGGCTAATTTTTAAATTTTTTTGTACAGACTATGTTGCCCAGGCTGGTCCCAAACTCCTGGGTTCAAGCAGTCCTTTCACCTCAGTTTCCCAAGTAGCTGGGATTACAGGCACACGCCACCATGCCCAACTGTATTTTTTATTGATTTACATTTTTTTTTGTAGACATCAGAAAATAAATTTTCTTCCACAACATAGAGATTGGATTTAAAAGTTCTTTTTTTTCTTTTTTTGTAGATGTTTAAAGGAAACTGATTAAACAATGAGATAAAGCTCTAGACATAAGATAAATGGTAATAAAAACAGTATCTTAAAAGGGATTAGTTGTCTGCAATCAACAGAGTGCATTTAACATATATTATCACATTTGAATCAGAGAACAGCCCCCTGAAGCCAGGTGGGGAAGCATTTTTCTCCTCCTTTCATAGTGGAAGGAACTGACACTCAAAAAGTTTAGGGGTTGTGTCCGTGACAATAGAAGTTGTAACTGCAGATTAGAGTTCTGGTTTTCTCACTCCCCTTTCTGCCTTTTTTTCCCCACTTCACCATGTTGCTGTTGAAGGTGCCAGAGTCTTGGAATTTTTAAGTCTTTTTCTCGAGAGTCATTCATAGTCCCAGAATATCTTTGAAAGGGAAATGAATGACCCTTCTGAAATTTAGAGCCACTCACATATTTATGTCATCAGTATAGCTCCATTTACAAACTCTTACAAATAACATGAAAGCTTGAGGCATTCCTTTTATTTTTGTCTTCCTTTCTGTCTTATACATGACCAGAGGCACTCTTTTTAGTGTCATTTCCTAAGAGAAAAGAACATAGAAATTCTTGTTCTTCCTCAAAGCTAATAAATAATCTGGCACCTTTTTATTTAAATTTAAAAAAATGCTTTCTGTAGACTTGATCGGTTATGCCAAATTTCTCTCGTAAGTTTTGGAGAAATTTTAAAGTTTTCTATTTTCTGGCCACAGGTCTTCTTGACAGAAAATTGCAACAAAAGAAAGGTCTGTTCCCTTTTGGAATACTTTCCACAGGGAAGGCTTGGGAGGAAAGTTGCAACATATGTTAGAGACCCTATCTTCTAGGAGTTGGGCCAGAAGAGACAGCATGAAACAGGGAAAGGTGATTCTCTGTGCTTTCAAGCTTCAGTTCCCTTTTTAAAGAACTCCATTCTCCTGGCCAGGAAAAGGAAATAGAATGGGTTCTGAAGCAGATGCTGCTCAGACTTGCTGGTTATCAGAGAAGGAGGGAGAAGGCAAAGGAGACAAAATCAGTGTATGTGTGTGCTCTCTTATGTGTGCATGCAGGGATGAGAGGGGGTCAAAACTTGGGAAACCAGTACAATCTCCAAAACAAGGCATCTTTTGAATTTTAAGTAAAAATTAAGGGCCAGGCACAGTGGTTCATGTAATCCCAAGCACTTTGGGAGACCGAGGTGGGCAGATCACTTGAGGTCAGGAGTTTGAGACCAGCCAACAAGGTGAAACCCCATCTCTACTAAAAAAAAAAAAAAAAAAAAAAAACCCAAAAATTAGTCCGGTGTGGTGGCACGTGCCTGTAGTCCCAGCTACTTGGGGAGCCTGAGGCAGGAGAATCGCTTGAATTGGGAGGCGGAAGTTGTAGTGAGCTGAGATCGAGCCACCTCACTCCAGCCTGGTAGACTGAGCAAAACTCTGTCTCCAAAAAAAAAAAAAAAAAAAAAATTAAGGAAAGGAAAATGAGGATATCTCTAGAGCAAGGATCAGCAAACTTCTTCTGTAAAACACCAGCTAATAAATATTTTTCATTTTGTGGGCCATATAGTCTGTCTCAAATATTTAATTCTGATGTAGCACAAAAGCAGCCTTATTTTAGGGACACTAAAATTTGAATTTTATATAATGTTCAAATGTCAGGAAATATTATTTTTGTTTTTTTTTCTCCCTACTGTTTAAAAATGCGAAAGCCATTTTCAATTGGGCTGTGAGCTATACAAAAGCAAGCAGTGGACTGGATTGGCCTCTGGGTTTGCCTGACCCTGTTCTAGAGGAAAGATGATGCTAGCATGGTGTGGTGTGAAAATGTGAAATAATTATTTTTTATTATTCTTATGTGAAGTAGCAACTAGATGAGCACATTTCTCCCATGTGCCCCTTAACCCCCTTGCACAAAAATGAAAACGAAAAAAGAAAACATGTTGATTGCAATCTCATCTCTCTGAAATTTACTTAATTCTGAAATTTCTTTTTTTTTCTTTTTTTTTTTTTTTTTTTGAGATGGAGTCTTGCTCTGTCGCCCAGGCTGGAATGCAGTGGTGCAATCTTGGCTCATTGCAACCTCTGCCTCCTGGGTTCAAGCAATTCTCTGCCTCAGCCTCCCTAGTAGCTGGGATTACAGGTGCCCGCATCACGCCCAGCTAATTTTTGTGTTGTAGTAGAGATGGGGTTTCACCATGTTGGCCAGGCTGGTCTTGAACTCCTGACCTCATGATCCACCCGCCTCAGCCTCCCAAAGTGCTGGGATTACAGGCATGAGCTACCGCACCTGGCCAATTCTGAAATTTTCTCAAGAGTCACACCAAAATTTACCATTGATTAGAAGTTTATTTGCCTAGCCAGCTTTATATTTAAGGCCTATAGACTTTAACCAATTTAGAGAAATCTGAAGACTAAAGGAAGAATATCTGATTTTAAAGTAGTACTGTGTTTATTTGAAGGAACCGTCCCCCCTTCCTCCTCTGATGGAATTGTCCCGAGAATCCATATTAAACATCACTGTGTTAATTTTCTGCTCTACAATACAACACAACTGTCACATGACACTAAAAACATGGACATGTGTGGAATCAAGTAAAATAATAAGGTGTCAAAATGTCCTGCATATGTGGGGAAAGAACCTGTGTTTTTAACTGAATTCTAAAAAAAGAAATAACTCATTTTGAAAGGAAATCTTTTCTGATGAGAGGAATATAAGATGACTGTAAGTGCATATCTGTGAATCTTCATTTTCAAGGTATTTTCTCCTTACTTAATGTTCTTACCCTACTCATGTCTGTAACTATGGTACTCAGATTAATTAGGATATGATTTGAAAAGAATGTTGGACTATGACCATAAACACAGACCTTTCCACTTAATCATTGCCGTTAATCCCAGATATGGCCAATAATGTAGATGTAAACTTGTGGAAGTGAGTGTCATCCAGATCCTCGCTACTCAGATGTGTTCTATAGACCAGGAGTATCAGCATCACCTAGACTTTTGTTGGAAATGCAGAGTCTCAGGCCTCAGTCCAGACTCATTGGATCAAAATCTGCATTTTAACAAAATCATCAGATGATTTGTATGCGCATTAATTGTAAAGAGACATTCAGCTTGTAGTAATAGTTTTCAGCTTTGGCTGTATGGTAGAATTCCCTGTGAGACTTCTAGAAATCCCAGTGCCTAGGCTCTCTACCAGACCAATTAAATCAGAATACCTGAGGGTGGGACCTAGGCATCAGTATTTTTTCTGTTTTTTTTTTTTTTTTTTGATATGATAATTTACTTCCTTTTGGGTACATACCCAGTAGTGTGATTGCTGTATCAAGTGGTAGTTCTAGTGGCATCGGTATTTTTTTAAGCTTCCTAGATAATTCCAATGTGCAGTGAAGTCTGAGAACCACTGGGCTAGATGAAGGACTGCACATATTATTGCTCTGAGAGTAAGAAGAGAGCACTCTCATTATCAAATGGAAACAAGGTCCCCAGAACTAGAGGATTTATTAGAAGTGTTAAAAAGGTCAGCTTGGCATATATTAGAAGAGTAGTTTTAGAGAGCCATTTCATTATTTGAAGGATGGAATAGCAGCACATCTCGGGCCAGGCAACTGGGTCACATGCCCAGTTTCTTTAATCTTTGCTTTTTGAATAAACCCTACAACTTTAATTATATAACTGTCATGAAGACTTCCCCTAATCTTAACAAAACTTTCTGAAAAGACTCTCATATGGGATACCAGTTTGTTAACCATCTTTTTGGTTGAGGATGAGGATAAATTCATGGTATGTGAGTTTTGGTAGAGTTAGCAAAGTTTCAAGTGTTTAAGTAGATTAACTGATCATTGAAGCCCCTTGCCTTTAGCTTAGAAATGGAATCTGAGAAAACAGAGAGGTAATGCCATTCAAAAATCACTTTCTTTGGAATAGCAAGGAGCCCATCAGATTAATTCTTAAGGAGGAGTGTAAGGGCTGGTATATATAAGAGGAAAAGGCATTATGCAGCAGCTTATAGGATATCACTTTATCAAGATTCCAGAAATTATCAAGTCAGTCCACTGATTTGGTACCCCCTTATTCATAATATCTGTTATGTTATGCCTTTAAATAAAAATTAAGTCACATCTTTAAAGGAATTGAGCCTACATAATGAGATAAAATGTTCAGGTTACTAAATAGTTAACCAAAAGCAAACAAACAAAATTATAGATTAAGTTCAAGCTCTAGTGGCTTCTGGTATGTACTGATTCTTTCTAACTAGGGAGAAGTCCCTGTACAGTCTGACAGGCTTTGAATTGGGTCTTCTTCTTCCTACCTGTTGCTAAGTGTGCATCATCTTTGGACCTTCCCACCCCATCTCATCCTGGCGTTCAGGTTTCTGGCACTAGAGTTTATCCACTAATTGCAGAGTTCTAAGTTTTATCTTGCCATTGCTCCACGTAGCCCATCTACTATACGGCAAGTTCTCAAATAATGTCATTTCATCATAATGTTGATAAGAAAAAAAAAATTCCCAGTGGGAGCCACTTTCAGTGTGGAGTTTGCACATTCTCCCATGTCTATATGGGTTTTCTGTGCGTACTCTCCAGTTTCCTCCCATATCCCAAGGCTGTACATGTGGAGTGAACTGGAATGTCTACGTGGTCTCAGTGTGAGTGTGTGACTGTGCCCTGTGATGCGATGGCATCCTTTCTTGAGTAGGTTCCCACCTTGTGCCCTGAGCTTCCTGGATAGGCTCTGGCCACCCATAACCCTGAACTGGAATATTTGGTTCACATTTATTTCAATGTTTAATATTAGAAATGGGTTTTTATTTAGAAATTCAGTAATGTTTTTGTGACCAGAAATATGCCACAGAAACTTAACTCTTGTTTATATCAGTTAGCCTATAGTAAAATTGGTTTTGTTATACAGCATTTTGCTTAAAGTCACAGTTTCAAGAACCTATCAATGGAGTTAAGTGAGGATTTACTGTATTTCTATTACTCTAGCTCTTTCTATGCTTAATTGCTAATTCCACAGACCTATGGAATGCTGAAAGTGCAATTATCCTGCAGTGTAACTGCCATCTGCAAAAATTGCCTCCCACAAAACTACCAAAAAAGTGCATTCTGTTTGGTACTGTGTGTGAATATCTAAGGATGACTTTCCAGGCCTTCTATAGACCTCCCTGGCTTTAGACAAGAATAGGTTAGCTCTCTGGTTGGAACACCATTTTTTTTTTTTTTTTTTTTTTTTTTTTTTTTTTACTATGGTTATTTCAGGTGTCCCATTATCTGACATCCTTCTTGGGTATAGCAGTTGATGTTAAAAGTTGTCTGCTTGTTACCACTTGGGAGCTTTTGTCTGTTTAAATATTTCATGTTCACTTATAAAAAATTACACCAATTAAATAGCTTGTGAATTCCTAAGTATAACTTGAATACAAATACTACAATACACAAACACTCTTCTTACGATTCCATTATGCATTAATTAATTTACTTCATAAGTATGAACAAAAAGAGCTTACTGTGTTTGAGGTAGTATTCTAGACCCTGTGAGAAACAAAAAGACTCAGAGTAGTGTTTCCTGTTCTCTTGGAGCCCAAGAGTAAGAAAAGCACATATTTGTTATCCAAAGCTAAATGTGATTTGTTGCTGAAAACAAACAGGCAGTAAGTGCTATAGGAGTTCAGAGAAAAAAGGAAGAGCAAGAATGCATGGCAGCAAAATTTCGTGGAAGGCTTTATGCCAGAGATGGCATTGGAGGTGGACTTTGAAGATGAATGGTTTTTCAACAGGCAGTTCTCAGAATGAACAGAAACAGTTAAAAAGATGCCTTCTCTAAATGCCAAGAATGTAGGGACATTCAGCACACACAGCCATCTCTTCCTTCATCTGAACTCCCTGTATGATCTAGTAATTAAACACTAAATGTTTGGTAATAATATGTGTCAGAGAATGTTCTTGGTCTCCTTTGAAATAGGAAGGAGATACTCTTCAAAAGTTAAAAGGTTGTGGCTCACGCCTGCAATCCCAGCACTTTAGGAGACTGAGGCAGGTGGATTGCTTGAGCCCAGGAATTTGAGACCAGCCTAGAAAACATGGTGAAACCCTGTCTCTGCAAAACATACAAAAAATAAATTAGTTGGCATACCCAGGAGGCTGAGGTGTGAGGATCGCTGGAGCCCAGGAGGCAGAGGTTGCATTGAACCAAGATCCCACAACTACACTCCATATTGGGTTACAGGGACCCTGTCTCAAAAAAAAAAAAAAAAAAAAAAAAAGTGAAAAGAATCACCAAGGGCACACATACCTATCATAAAAACCAAGAAAACCAAATTAGAGAATTGAATAAAGCCAGTTGGGTAAGACCCCCAGAATTTCCAATGTCTTTTAATTGAAGTTTGCAAAGAGTTTACTCTTCCAGCTTGGAGAAATCAGGAACAAATCAAAAGGCATTTTGGCCATTGTTGATAAATATTCTAATTAAATCCTTCATTGACTGATGACTGCCAAGAGTCAGCAGCAGGTGGTAACAGTTCCTTTGTAATCATTATAATTGTTTGAAATTATTCACTTTTCTGATCCAGGATTGTTTTTGGAGAGGAGGCCTGGGAGAGACAGTGCAGATGGGCCTGATTTAAACAATATCCTTATTAAAACTGCACATTCTATTTGTTGATTAAGTTATTGGCAAATTCAAATATAGTATCAGTATATCAAACTAATCGTTTGTTGAAAAAGAATAATAGCTACAGCTGTTCTCCCTTTAATTTTTAAGAGATAAAATATGTTCACTTAGATATGCATATCTGACATGACATATTTTCTTTCTATGGCACCCAGAGTCTCTGATGTTACAATATTTCTTTTTCATTATGAATAGACGTGAGCTTTTCTTTTTCTTTTAAATTTATGGAACATATGCAGTATCCACTTCACCCAAAGCTATAGAATAATGACGCTATTATTGTAGCCATCTGTCTCTTCACATCAGTGTCTTCCATGGTTTTATAGTCCAGTTTTAGGGCTCTGTAAGAAACAATATTGGTTAACATTAATAACTGCCTTCATCTGACAATTTACATCTCTACTTGGAGTCAGCTCCTGAAAGCATCTATCCCAGTAAAGGATGCAGGGGTGCCAGAAGAGGGAGGGACAGCTGTCTTGAGGGAGATGGAGGAAGAGCCACCTATTTTGCTCCACTTGACTGACGCCTAAAGGAAAGGTTGAGTCAATTTCCCACTTCCTATTATAGCGCTGCATTTGCAGGTTCCCACCTTGACAGGCAGAAACAGTTCCAGCCAGTGCTAATTTGGGTAACATCTAAAAGGCTTGCCTGACAAGGCAGATTCAAATTATGAAGCAAGCCCCTCACATACTGAGACCTTGTTAGCCAGATTAGTGGTGGATTGGCTTCTTGTCACAGCTTGTTTGCTAGAGGTGAGCTATCTGCATTTCCAATACAGGCAGGTTATATCATCATTTAAAGAAAAAAAAAATAAAGATGTCGTTTTTCTTGTTTGTCACGGGGTTCATGTAGTATTCCCTCTCGATTTTCTCGTTGTTGACTTCAGAAAGAAATAGCAGCGAGTGTGTACCTTTGAGTATGACAGCTAATTTTGTTATGGATGAACAGAGTATTGTGACAAAACAGTGGCACAGCTGTCATAACAGCTGTCACACATTAATCATGACAGTGACAAATAGCATAATTACCTTATCTGGAATTCCTAGCATGCACACTCAGTATGCCCCACTGCCAAGCGAGCATATCACGCATGGTTTAATTAAAAAGACATCAATACAGGTTAGTTAGACAAGGGCTAGAAGACACTGATCCAAAATGAAAATAAAATTATTTATAGGTTGGTGTTTAGGGATACCCAAAGACCAATTACTTAGCCGACATGGTAATTTGAAACTATTTCCCTAACTGGCCTTTCTCAATGTGTACATCACATGGTGAGTTGGCTTTTCTGAACCAAACTAGAAGCCCTTCCTCCATTAAATGTTTGATCCCCTCTTTTTCCAGTTGCAGCATGGGTCTTTGAGAGCCATCTTTATATTCTGTTATATGATTAAAGGCACTCTATTGGTAAATATTTGATTACCAGTGAACACGTTATAGCTGACTTTTTTGTTAACTTGCCTTCCAAGGCAGATACTGTGCAGAAGGATTAAGCAAAATGATTTTTTATTTGGAAATTCTTCCTAAGAATAAGGTGAAGTAAAGGCAGGTGAGACTGGGTTTGAGCCTAGAAATGACATTCTTTTATATGTGCAGTGTTTTAATATAGGTACCTGTATTTGCGTGCATGCATGAGTCGCATCAGTATGTATAAATATGCACCCCTTCCAAATATATGTATATTCCCCCCCACCCCCGGTATTTTAAGCTCAACAATTCATTGAATTTACTGATTGAATTCCTGGGAGCTGGTTCTTGAATTGCTCTGAAGCTGCCTCGATGAAATATTAATGAATCAATTTCCATAGACATGGACTCATTATCTTGCTGGATGCCATTGGAAAACACAGTCCTGCCTGTGGTGTCCTTCCACCTTCCTGTGACATGATTTGATTTTCTCTCTCTCTTTTTTAATTAAAAAAATTGCTATCAGGAAAGTTTTGATAACTTTGGAACAGACATCTCCATTTCTCTTGATAGGTACCTAAATGGAGGTAAGCCATTTAAAATAAATTTATGTACCTCTTACATGATATATTGAAAAGTGGGTCTGGAAACAAAGGAAGAGATGGCCAGTTTAGTTCTGTGGTCTCTGGAATGCCCTTTGGAAATGAGAAAACTGCTATTTTTCAGAACAACCAATTTATGAGAAATGTCTATATTTTAGAAAGCTGGGCCAACCATCTAATTGTTTACAAAGTTATCAACTTTAGAAAATGTTACGAAACACAAACACATTGTCACTTTAATTTAGGACTGATGGAAAGTAGATGGAACTATTCAAGCTGTGTCTACAAAATGCCAGAACAGCTGGTTAGAGCATGAAAAATTCAGTCAAGCCGTGATTATTTACAGGCATCATAAATAGCTGGTTTTAAGTATTTTGATTTTTGTTCACTGAAATTTACTGGTTTATTATGCCTTATACAAGTCAATCCGGGGGTGTAATAAAGTGTATTAAACTACAATTATACTAAACAAAGTTTTTAGCTTCCTTCCTTTCCTTCATTTTGTTCCGGTAAAGATTATTATTGCCTGCTCTGGGTACCATCAACATCCACTATAGAATTCTAAAAAATCCACTGGTAAATGGTTGCCAACATGGTTAGACAAAGACTAAGATTATGTTCTCAAATTCAATGGCTTTCATTTTCATTTAGAACCAGTAATATATCTGAATGTCATGTGATCTGAGAACGATATTACCATTTCAACACATACATATTATTTGATCTGAGAATGATATTTCTATTTCAACACATATTCTTTTAGGGAAAAAGTGAAAGCCCAAGCTTGACCAAGTAAATCTTTTAATACTAAATCAAGAAAAATTGGTTTTCATCTTTGTTGAGAGAAAACCTGATTTGTTATTTGCTCACTCTACTGATTCCATTTCAATCTAAGTCATGGGGAACTCACCTATAATTTGGTTTTTCAGGATAATCGGATAGATACTGCATTCCAGGTATTAGGTCTTTCCAGGATAATCGGATAGATACTGCATTCCAGGTATTAGGAATACCTCAGAGTAGCTCCTGACTTAAAACATTTTCATTAAAGCTGTGAGAAAAAAAAAAAAAACACAAGGGCATCTGCACACAGTAGTTTTGCACATAATGCCAAGGTACCCATTAACTGGGCAACTCATCGGCGGCCCCTGGCATAAATCCCTACTCTAGGTATAAGCAGGGGTAGAAACGACCCAGAACTGCTCTCAGAGGGTGGACACAATTCTAGGTCTTTAGTGTCAAGGTTGGGTACCTACTGAAGCTAGAGACAGAATATCAAGTTTCTTGAGAATTAACCCAAGAATGCTTATTCCATTGGGAGATACTTAAGAAGATTTTAATGAAGAAGAATCAATTTTAGATCGAGTCATAACTGACAAGAGGAAAATAAAAGCAGCTTTAGCATTTTTTGATCAAGCCCTTTGGAAGGAATTCCCTCCCTCTCCCACTACAGTGGTCTATCACACTTTTTGTTTAAGGGCACCTGTTTTCTATGGTGCTTTGCTGCTTTTTATATGGCATCACCTTAGTACATTGTAAGCTCTTTGAAAGCTGATTCTGTGTCTCATTCTTCTTTTTCTTTCTCATGGCACCTACCATTGTGCCTACATGGTGTAATTGCTGAGAAAATATGCACATGAGGAATGGCAACATGTTGGCTTTAATAATTAAAAGCATGGATTTTTCCCAAAACATCCGGGTTATTTCTTGAATTCACCATATCACGTTACGGAAATCTCTGAGAAGGTCAAGCAGTTTATTTTTAAAGCAAGTTTTCTTCCACATTCTTTTCAGAGGACAGTTTTATTTCTCTCTTATTTCCTGCTTGCTAATACATGAACTGGCCTTTTGCATAAAGACTGGATGATTTTCATTGCTTCTAATAGAGCAGCAATATTAATCCACTGGCCAAGATACCAATGCATTTTTCTCCCAGACTTTCATATTTCTGACCATCTCTGATCTTGAAGTATAGCTTGTATGTATTACACATAACAATATTTTACATATTTTATAATACAAGATTCCTGATTGTACTGTGTCTTCTAAACTTGATCTATGCACCACCTAATGAAATCGAGTGGCATACTTTTACCCACCTTGAAAGAATTGGTGCAAGCCAAGCTTATTACTCTCTATACCCCCCTCACTCCTTGGATTTGTGGCCAGGCCTTTTACTCTCTATGCCTCGGAATATTTCAGTAGCTCTTCCTCCCTCCAACAGTGACAATCAGCAGGTTTTCCATGTAAGAACTAGCAGCAGCAATTGTGTTTATCTCCTTGACTAAAAGGTTTTGTATTTATCTTCCCTGAGGTGGTGCCCATGTGGCCGTCCTGATATTGAGCAGCTGGACAGATTATACCCTGGAGCCACATCTGCGAACACATAGATCAACACCATTTTCATTGCCTTGGTGCCCAGGAAGTTTATCTCCTGTCAGTTAGATTTACTGCTTTCTTACATGAATTCTTAAGGCTTTCACTCCTCCCATGTTTCCTTTCCTTCTCCATTTTATTTGATTTCAAAGTACATTAGCATAATCTGATCTGGATTGTTAACAGCTGATTAGTTTGTTTTGGTTTCCTGCCATTATTAATACGTTTTTCCAATAGGGCTTCTATAGAGGAATCTTGGATGATAAAGAATATAACATTAACTATGTAGCATAGAACAAAATGACTTTTTTGGTGAGTATATATCTAATAGTGCTGGTTTTATTTGCCACACCTAAATGCATGGTAAAGACACTGCTTTAGACATTGTCTCACAGAACTAAATTTTGTTTACTGATGTTGCTTCAGCTGTTAGAACATAATCTCTTAAACTTGTGTTAATGCTTTTAAGTTTACATACATTTTTCATGGATACTGTCTCCAATGATTCTCAACAGAGTCTTTCAAGGTAGGAGAGGGAGAAGAATGATTTTCAGCTTTACAGACAAGAATATCAAAGTTCAAATAGATGATAAAAATCACAAAGTCAACTATGAAGCCAAGACTCAAATCTGGGAAACCATATTTGCATTTCAATTTCTCCCCACTTTGCTTCAATGCAAACTCCAACTAATTCTCCTTATGACTGTCAGTTTGAGTTTCTCAGGCTTTCTCTCACCCGTCTCAATATCTGATGCCTTTTCCATTTCCAAAATTCTATGATTTGCTGCCTGGATTATGACAAATGATGTAGAGGTTAATGCAAATTATCTCTTTGTTTATCTAAACTGTTAGGTGAAGCCAAAAAAAAAAAAAAGTGAGATAGTCCTTTGGACTATTGATTACTTCAATGCTTTTTCAATCCACACACACATTTGAATTACCTAAGGAACTTTAAAAATAAATAATGATGTCTGGATCCAACCTACAGAGATTCTGATTTAAATGCTCTAGAGTCGATGTCCAGACATGAGTATTTTTTTAAAGCTCCCCAGATAATTCTAATATGTATCCAGTGTTCAAAACCACTGGGGAAATTTCTTTGCTTTACTCCCTTCTGTTTTCTTCTCTTTATCTTTCCCCACCAACTTTTGAAAAATGTTTTGGTTTCTCAAATACAATCAGAGTTCTGCATCTTGGCCAACATTAATGGTGTTACTCAAAAATTTAGCATCTAAATGTGTGTGTGTGTGTGTGTGTGTGTGTGTGTGTGTGTGTTTGCTTGCTTTGGCTACCATGGGAGGAAAGGGGAAAATTATGGAGAAGGGTGTTGTAGAAAGAGATCATGGGCTAGAGATATTTGGTAGCATACATTTATAATCACTACAATGTAGACACCTCAAAGACAGTGATTTGGTTTGTTTTGGTCATTGCTGTTTACCCAGCACGTTGAAAAATGTTTGGCACACAGTAGGCACTTAATAAATATTTACTAATGAGTATTTCCCCACATCTCCCTCAACCATGCTAATCCAGAGCTAAGTAGAACCCTATGAAGGTCCCCCATGCTAGGGGAATTCCAGTTTTGTCTCCACTTGGAATTCTTGCCTGCCCATCTCTTCCCAAACTCTAAGTCCTGTCTTCCTTTAAGGACTAGCTTTAGTGAACTTTCTTTCACAAGCCTTTCTGGTTCTCTTTTGAACTGTTATAGGTGATTATTTATGTTTCACTCATTGCTGCTACTTCCCACTGCCTATCTTGTGTATATTACAGTTTATATGGATGTCTTTGCTTTTCTTCTAGACATAACCCATTTTATCTTTGCATCTCTGCTAGTACACATGGAAATCTCTTAGTTAATATTTGTTTGAATGAATGACCATTGCTTCTGGTATGTGAAATTCCTACATTATACAATAATGAGGGTTTAAATAGGATTTCATAATGTTTGATTTTGTTTTATGCTTTGTATTTTTGAAACCCATATTATACATATGATATGTATAATATCATATCTGATTTGCTCCTCAACACAACCCTGGGGAATGAAACATATGGACATTATTGTTGTAAATGAAAAGAAACTGAGGCATGAAAATGATGTTAAGTGATCTACTCAAGGCCATGCCCTATCAAAGGCAGAATGGATGGAGTGGCTAAATTTCCAGCTCCGTTTTTGCACACAGATTTGCTAAGGAACATTGTGTTTTCCCCAGCATGAGGTAAGCAAACTGACAATTTGCTTTAGTTTACTTCCAAAGTCCGCACCTCTCCAGCTCAGTTATAAAACCTAAGTCCTATGCTTTTAGACAGAATTCAATTCAGTCAGATCAGTTCTTGTTTTTGTTGATAGCTTGTGCATCATGTTCTTCTTTCAGTGTATTATGACTTATTTATTTTACTTTTCATGAAACCTTCAATTTGTTAATGAGATCAAAATAATGCTGGAAAGGGAGATGCATGTTTGTAACAATGTGGATAGATAATAGCCAGGCTGTGAGAAGTACTGCATTCAAGAGAACTAGTAGAAAAGCAATGAGAATTGAGTGGTATGCAGCTTCCCAGCTGGTTTTCTCTGTATATCTTTTTTAAACATTTAAATTCTTGCCCTTGCCTCTTCGGTAGTTTCTAAACACCCAATCAACAGCAGGAACCTAGGGTGCAGAAATTCCCTTTCTACGTATATTTTAGTCCAAAGGAATGATTATGAATCCATACTAAATGATACAAGGTTTTATTTTTTCATAAATACATTAAACACGCATCAATGAAAACAGCATTTTAATCATGTGAGCAGGACTTTATTGATTTATCCAAGATGGAATTAAGCAATATTTTTTGACAACACAAGGGGTATAAATAGCTCCTCATAGTATGATTTAAATCTGATTATTACATATTTTTAATCATAACTTGTGCACATTTTTCAAAAGTAGAAATAAAACATTGTCAAGTACTCTGGAACAAAATAAAATTGTTTTTTGGTTTGTATTAGATGTAGTTACATTGAGAGTTATGCTTGACTGTATGTATGGTATAATAAGGGACAAAGTAGCCTTGTGATACTCTTTTCATTCACATAAATACAGTTCAGGGAATATTACTAATGAAGTGGATGTGGGGGTCACCTAGCCACCTTAGGAAAAGGTTACTACTTTAAGTAGCCCATCAATCATTATGAATTAATGTCATATTCTAGGTGAAAACACTAATCATAATAAATTCATTTTGTATTCATGAGGGTGTCAAATGTACACCCAAAGGAGTCCCGTGTCATTTGTCGATATGGAAAGAAAAATTAAAATATGACCTATTCACAATCTCTTTGCTATGGCTTATACCCAGCTGCATGTTTTGGTGCTGATGGACACATAGTGCATGTGGGGGAAAGCTGGGAATGTTCACTAACATTATTAAAAGTAGAATGAAATCTGGGTCAAGAACAAGGACCTGGGGCTGTGGGATCACATTTTCATGTCCTCCAAGGAACTCCAGAGGGTCAAGGGGGTGCCCGAGGGCAGGGCTATGAGTGGAAATGTATGAGTCTACAACAAAGCTGCCTTATTTAACTCACTACTTCCAAAATCTGTCCACCTGCCTTTTGAGATAATATTACTACCACTTTACCCATTACAAAGGTGACATAAGAACCTTCTCTGAGAGGTTTGTAGGCACTCACAATTTGGCTGGGCTTTGGATATTGTACAGGAAAATCTTTTCTCCCTCTTCCTTTCTCCTCTGTTGAAAGTACTGGAGAGAAACTCCTCTTCTTCTCATGGAATCCATTTCCATGGCAAATGAAGTGATAGAAATGCCAGATGGGTGAAACAGTAAGTGTCTAACATACGTTTAGAAATGTCTCTACTGGATAGAAGTAATGTGTTAATGGCTTGCTGACATTATTGTTTTGATTATTGTTATTGCTGATATTGTTATCTCCATTTTAAAAATGAGGAAACTTAAGTCACAAGTTGGCTAAGTAACTTGCCTATGGTTATAAGTGGTGGTGTCAGAATTTGAAACAGTATTCTGCCTCTGTTATCATAATCGTATCTGCTACATGGGATTGTTATGAAGATTAACTGAGGCTAGGAGTATACATTTGTTAGCAGAGTGGTTAATTAATGTTAGCTAATATGATTAATTGTATGGTTTGGGGTAAGTACTCCTCCAACCTCATTAAGACTGAGTTTTTAATCTGGAAAAAGGGAAAGACATTGGACTTAAGCTCCTTTTCAGTTTGCTCTGATTGGTTCTGGCACCAAGATAGCAAATACTGTCATACTCAGAGATCCACGTCTTCTCAAGAAGTCCCTAATGCCATTATTGCTCAGATATTTTTGTGTCTTGTGACATTCAAGTCCCATGTCCAGAACTAAACAATTCTCTGTATTTCCAAAACTCCTCAGAGGTGTCAAATGGAGACTGCTGATGCTGCTCTGTGGCTTCTGAGCCCCAGAGGACTTCACATCTCACAAAATTTCCCTATTTTTGGTACCAGGGAAGAACCTCTTGTACAGACAGCATTTTCACCCTGGACCCAAATGGATGATTTTAAGCACCATAGAACTCATTTCTCTCATCTTATCACACTTTTTCTTTCCACCAACAACTCTCTTTGATGAAATAAAGACACATACTTGTATCAGAAGAGCAGGACTCAGAAACAATGGAACTTCAGAACTTCACTCTGCTAATCCTAGAAACCTTTTCATGCTCACTCTGTTTCCAGAGATTTAATAGCAGAGAACTAACCTGAGGCAGTCTATGCACAAAAGTTCATTTCTCTAGCAAAAATGTACTATGAAGTATTAGATCAAATGAGACGATGTAGGGCTCAAAGCACTTGTCAAATGGCTGGAAATATGATTATTAGTTCTTTTTAAATCTAAGCTTTGCCACTGAAATTTCTAACTGGCTTTGGTCAAGATATGTGTTCATGCTGCTACTAACCAGGTAGAAATGACTTTTACTTACATTTATGGGTATTCAAATATCATTTTATATCCAATTGACTTTCTTGGTTTAGTCTATGCCTAATAATTTAAATCTTAATCGTATTCTGATTTGTATTGTATTATTGTAAGGTATTCTAGATTACAAGTTTTTACAAAGTAAGGCTTATGTGTTAATTTAAAAAGTGATGTACTGTGATGGAGAGAATGCTGAAATTTATCTCAATAACAGTATAAATGTTTTGAAATGGGGAATGAAATTCATCAGTAAGTAACATGTTGCAGGGAGTTCTGAATGGCATCAAGATTTCTATCTAGGGAGATAGAACATTTTTTGAATGATTTTTTTGAGGGATGCAGGCACTGCTCTTGATAAAATAATATACTCACCATATTGCTTATCCTATTTAAATATGTAAATGTTGATCAGTGAGGATACTGGTGAGGAAGGTTCTGTTATCAGCTTCATATATTTATGAAAAGAAGGTGAAGTCGAGATAAATGAGATATTTTATTGAGGCCAATGGGTAGACTTCTTAGCCTGGTGCAAGCAAAGAACAATTTATGTAAAACTTCCCTTTTATTTATTTAATAAAAGTAGCATCTTTATCTGCAAATTCCAATAATTAGATTGTTTGGTGAAAACATTCTTCATAAAGCACAAATGTTGCATTAGATTACTGTTTCTTTTTTTAAAAAGTACATCAGAATATCAGTTCTTGCCTTAGATGTTAATACAGTACCAGTCAGGACACTGAAAGGCAAAAAATAACATGCCCAACGGATTTAACTGAAGATATTTTAATGAAGACAGTATTTCAGAGGTATGGGCAGAATTAAAGTAATCAACAACAGATAGTGGAGCATCCTGAGACCAGCAACAGTGGAAAACCATTACAACCTCTAGGCCTGAATGGGCAAATGGAAGAAAATTTGCAGAATTAAAAATACATGACAATATCAAAGGAAGTGGCAAGGCAACAAAGAAGAACTGAAGTGTTCTGAGGTCCTAACGTTGGCTGGGACCTAGAAAAATTAATAATTTGTATTAAACTGCCAAAAATCAAAGGCATATGTTATAATCTCTAGGAAAACTAGTAGAAGTACATTGAAAGACTATATCATTAATTAGCTAATTGAAAGGGGAAGGGAATAATAAAAATACAGACTAATTCAGGAGAAGAGAAGCAAGGAGAGAATACTAGCTGGGACAAATAAAAAACAAATAATAAGATGATAGATATTAACCCCAACACATTTTTAATTACATTAAATGTAATGAAAATACTTTTCAAACTGCATGAAAACCAATTAGCTTAACAAAATCATACCTTAAATATAATCACTGTATAATGTAAAATAAAAGAATGGAAGGACATATTGCATGCAAACAATAACTAAAAGAAAGTGTAACTGCCCAAATATCATATAAGGTAGATTCTAAGACAAGAAGCATTATTACAGATAAGGAGAGACATTTGATGTAGATAAAAGTTTAATCCATCAGGAAGATAGAATTCTAAATGTATATGCACCTAATAACATGGTGTCAAAATATATAAAGCAAGAAATCACAGAACTGAAAAGAAAGATAAATCCACAGTTACAGAGAAAAACTTTAACAGACTTCTCTCACAAATGAATAAAACAAGCAGATAAAAATTAATAATGATATTGAAAATTTTAACAATTTCCAATATTATTGGTTCTTCCCTCTAGATAATCAATATAAAAATGCTTTTTAGTATTTTGACCTAAATATCGTGAGTAAAATATAAATCTTGAGAGGTTTTTATAAGAAATCCTTTTAGCATAACTTTTGGAGTTTTCCATTTAAATAAACCAGACCATTAAAATGCTTTGTATTGAAGTTTTCCTTGATATAACCTTCAGATAGCCTAAATTTTAAGAAATAGAAGTGAAAATTCTTGTCTCTAAAGGAGACAAGTATCATATTTCCACCACCATAAAAACAAAAAACAAAACAGAACAAAAAAAAAAAAAACAGCTGGCCAGGCACCGTGGCTCACACCTGTAATCCCAGCATGTTGGGAGGCCAAGGCGGATGGATCATGAGGTCAGGATTTCAAGACCAGCCTGACCAGTATGGCGAAACTCCCTCTCTACTAAAAATACAAAAAATAGCTGGGTGCGGTGGTGCACCTGTAGTCCCAGCTACTCGGGAGGCTGAGGCAGGAGTATCACTTGAACCTGGGAGGCAGAGGTTGCAGTGACCCGAGATCACACCACTGCACTCTAGCCTAGGCGACAGAGCAAGACTCCATCTCAAAAAACAAAAGAAAAATAAAAAAACGCTGAAATTTCAGAATAAATGGTAACTACCATCAGGTATTGTTGTCTCTATATATCACTATATGGTGTGGCACATATAACTACTGATTATCTCACTTATAATTTGTGTTTATCTGAGTTTTGATGATACATATGATATGGTAATTAACACTGTGAAAGTAATACCTTTAAATGGTTCTGGATTTGAAATTTTTTTGCTGTTGGACTGTTTTTGTTCTTATTATTTTATTTATTATTATTATTATACCTCCTACATAATAGATGAAGTGTCAGGAAAGCACAAATTTGGGCTTAATGATGGGAAATACATTCTTTATTAAGGAATATATTTAAAATTTGTGGCAATTAGAGTGAGTCATATGTGTTGCAGTTTCAACTCTGAAATGACTCCTAATCCTGGATTTATGACATCGTAGTACATTTCCATTAGCTCAAGGAGTAAGACCTATTTCAAAGATTCACAAAGATAATTTATATTAACTTATTTTAATTGAATAAATACCATTCAGCATGTTTATGGTAGCTGACACAAGAGGAGAGGCTTATGAATTTTAGAAACAAAAATGGTTTAATAAAATAGTAAAATATACAGCATTACAAACCAAGGAAAAATAATGGACTTGTCCTCCTTATCCTTCCAGAATGCTTCCTTTCGTTTCTGAATATAATATAAAGAAATGTTTAATACATTATCTTTCAATGTAATTAAGTCTGCATGAGGGCAAAGGAGGTTTGCATTCTGAATAAGTCTGTGATTGAGGGATACATTTACTTGATAATAAATCCAAGATTGTGATTCAAAGGAAATTAGAGATCTCAAAGTATGAAATATTCCTCTTATTAGAAGAAAAAGAGGATGTCACTTTACAAAATTATCAGTTATTTTGCAGAGAATAAGTTGGTCTCCATAATACAAAATAAATTTATTATTTGGTTAGCTAATTTTAAATCACAGGAATAAATTCTCTCATTGATGTGGCTGGAATTTATCCAGACACTTGATTGATTCTTTATTCAAATGTGTATTTCTTTAAAGGTATTCAAATATGTTTTTATTGTTTTTGAAAACTCAAATATCTATTATCCCTTAAATATTTCTGAGTATAGAATACATTCTGTAGCTTTCATAATTAAGCATCTATCCATATTTAACTGTCAGTTTTCTTCTTTGCTGTCTGAACTACATACTGTTGAGCTTATGTATATACAAACTGTAGGAAAAAATATCTATAATTAACAATTCTATTAATAGAATTAATGCCAATTTTCTAATACTCTGGTGAGTAAAATATAATAAATCTTACTTTTTTTTTGTTTTTATGCAGTTGTTTTCAAAAAGCCCATAATGCTAAAAGTTACAAAACAACAAAAGCAGAACTTTAAGGTTCTTAGAGATTAGCTAAGCTGGGGTGAGTAAACTTTTTCCGTAAACGGCTTGATAGTAATTGTATTTCACATGGCAGGCCATATAGTTTCTGTTGCAGCTACTCAAGTCTGTCATTTTAGCTTGTGAGCATCCATGAACAATACATAAGTGAATGGGCAGGGCTGTGTTTCAATAAAACTTTGTGAAAATAGGCAGTGGGTTGTTTTGGCCTATGTGTAATAGTTTGCCAACCCCTGAAAGTCAACAATACCTGGACAGTACCCATTGATTACTTATTACTGTATGCCATGCTCTGTGCTGGGCAGTGGAGGTAAAGAAATATAACAGAGTTGGTTTCTGCCCTCAAGGAGCTTTCAGATTACATGTAAATAAGTGTAATATATTGTTTGAAGTAGCATGTCAGCTATACAGATCATGGGGTTGGAAGAAAATACAATTAATTAATGAACACAGAGAAAATTTCTTTAGGCACCTAAGAGGAGGAATTGCACTTTGAGGAGGGGAAATTGTGAGCAAGTTACAGAGGCATGAAAGAGTTTGACAAGTTTGAAAACTGAATAATGACTTACTATGGTTGGAGCATAGTATGAATAGCCCGTAATAAGAAAAAAGGGTAGAAAGATTGGTCATCTGCAGGATCCTTGAGAAAGTCATGCTAAGGTACCCCCTCTGCCAAGTGACAGCCACTGTGCTTTGTTAAGCAGATCCCTGATCCTGTGTCTCCTGATTGGGTGAGATCCCCCAACCGGAGTCACCAGACACCTTATACAGGAGCATTCCTGCCAGCATCAGGTTGGTATCCTTCTGGGAGGGAGCTCCCAGAGTAAGGAGCAGGCAGCCATCTTTGCTGTTCTACAGCCTCCACTGGTGATACCTCCAGGGGCAGGAGGGACCTAGGTGACTAAGGTCTGGAGGGGACTTCCAGCAAACCACAGCAGCCTTAGAGAAGAGAGGCCTGTTAAAAGAAAAACAAACAGAAAGCAACAACAGCAGCATTAACAAAAAAGTCCCCACAAAAACCCATCCAGAGGTCAGCAGCCTCAAAGATCAAAGCTAGATAAACTCAGGAAGATGAGAAAGAATCAACAAAAAAAAATGCTGAAAAATCAAAAAGCCAGAGTGCCTCTTCCCCTCCAAATGATTGCAACACCTCTCCAGCAAGGGCATAGAACTGGGCTTAGGCTGGGATGGATGAACTGACAGAGGTAGACCTCAGAAGATGGGTAATAAAAAACTCTGGTGAGCCAAAGGAGCATGTTCTAACCCAAGGCAAAGAAGCTAAGAACAATGATAAGACATTACAGGAGCTGTTAACCAGAATAACCAGTTTAGAGAGGAACATAAATGACCTAATGGAGTTGAAAAACATAACACGAGAACTTCACAATACAACCACAAGTATCAATAGCCAAATAGACCAAGTGGAGGAAAGAATTTCAGAGATGGAAGACTATCTTGCTGAAATAAGACAGGCAGACAAGATTAGGGAAAAAAGAATGAAAAGGAATGAACAAAACCTCTCTGAACTATGGGATTATGTAAAAAGACTGAACCTACAACTGATTGGAGTACCTGAAAGAGGAGAACCAAACCAAGTTGGCAAACACTCTTCAGGATATCATCCAGGAGTACTTTTCCAACCTAACAAGACAGGCCAACATTCAAATTCAGGAAATTCAGAGAATCCTAGTAAGATATTCCCTGAGAAGATCAACCCCAAGACACATCATCATTAGATCCTCCAAGGTTGAAATGAAGGAAAAAATTATAAGGACAGCGAGAAAGAAAGACCAGGTCACCTACAAAGGGAAGTCCATCAGAATAACAGTGGACCTAACAATCTCATATCTGGCCAAACTAAGCTTCATAAATGAAGGAAAAATAAAATCTTTTTCAGTCAAGCAAATGCTGAGGGAATTCATCACCACCAGGCCTGCCTTGCAAGAGCTCCTGAAGGAAGCACTAAATATGGAAAGGAAAAACCATTGCCAGCCACTACAAAAACACACTGAAGTACACAGACCAATGACACTATGAAGCAACAACATTAAGTCTGCAAAATAACCAGCTAGCATCATGATGACAGGATCACACACATAACAATATTAACCTTAAGTGTAAGTGGGCTAAATGCCCCCATTAAAAGACACAGAATGGCAAGCTAGATGAATACAATACATTGGTGTGCTGAATTCAAGAGACCCATTTCATGTACAAAGACACACACAGGCTCAAAATAAAGGGATGGAGGAAAATCTACCAAGCAAACAGAAAGCAGAAAAAAACAGGGGTTGCAGTTCTAGTTTCTGACAAAACAGACATTAAACCAACAAAGATCAAAAAGGAAAAAGAAGGACATTACATAATGGCAAAGGGTTCAATTCAACAAGAAGAACTAACTGTCCTATATATATATGCACTCAATACAGGAGCACTCAGATTCATAAAACAAGTTCTTAGAGACCTACAAAGAGACTTAGTCTCCCACACAATAATAGTGGGAGACTTTAACACCTCACTGTCAATATTAGACAGATCATGGAGACAGAAAGTTAACAAAGATATTTAGAACTTGAACTGAGCTCTGGATCAAGTAGACCTGATAGATATCTAGAGAACTCTCCACCCAAAAACAACAGAATATACCTTCTTCTTGGTGCCACATGATGCTCTAAAATTGATCACATGATTGGAAGTAAAACATTCCTCAGCAAATTCAAAAGAACTGAAATCATAACAAACAGTCTCTTGTACCACAGCCCAATCAAATTAGAACTCAAGACTAAGAAACTCACTCAAAACCACACAACTACATGGAAATTGAACAACCTGCTCCTGAATTACTCCTGGGTAAATAACGAAATTAAGGCAGAAATGAAGATTTTTTTTTAAAACCAATGAGAACAAAGAGACAATGTACCAGAATCTCTGAGATACAGCTAAAGCAGTGTTAAAAGTCAAATTTGTAGCACTACATACCCACATAATAAAGCTAGAAAGATCTCAGATCAGCATCCTAACATCACAACTAAAAGAACTAGAGAATCATGAGCAAACAAACCCCAAAGCTAGCAGAAGACACGAAATAATCAAGATCAGAGCAGAACTGAAGGAGATACAGACAAAAAAAAAGGCTCTTCAAAATATCAACAAATCCAGGAGCTGATTTTCTGAAAAAATGAATAAAAGAGACAACTAGCTCGATTAATAAAGAAAACAAAGAGAGAAGAATCAATAGACACAATCAGGAATGATAAAGAGGATATCACCACTGACCCCACAGAAATACAAAAAACTATCAGAGAATACTATAAACACCTCTATGCAAATAAACTAGAAAGCCTAGATGAAATGGATAAATTCTTGGACACATACAATCTCCCAAGACTGAACCAGGAAGAAGTTAAATTGATCATTATTGAATAGACTAATAAAGAGTTCTGAAATTGAGGCGGTAATAGCCTACCAATCAAGAAAAGCCCAGGATCAGACAGATTTGCAGCTGAATTTTACCAGAGGTACAAAGTGGAGCTGGTACCATTTCTTCTGAAACTATTACAAACAATTGAGAAGGAGGCACTCCTCCTCAACTCATTTTATGAAGCAAGCATCACCCTGCTACCAATACCTGGCAGAGATTCAACAAAAAAAGAAAACTTCAGGCCAATATTCCTGATGAACATTGATGCAAAAGTTCTCAATAAAATACTGGCAAACTGAATCCAGCAGCACATCAAAAAGCTTATCCATCACAATCAAGTTGGCTTCATCCCTGGGATGAAAGGCCTGGTTCAACATATGCAAATCAATAAATGTAATTTATCACATAAACAGAACTACAGACAAAAACCACATGATTATCTCAATAAATGCAGACAAAGCTGATAAAATTTAACATCCCTTCGTGTTAAAAACTCTTAATAAACTAGGTATTTATGGAACATACCTAAAAATAATAAGAGCCACTTATGACAAACCCATAGCCAATATCATACTGATTCAGCAAAAGCTGGAAGCATTCCCCTTGAAACCCAGCACAAGACAAGGTTGCCCTTTCTCACCACTTCTATTTAACGTAGTATTGGAGTTCTGGCCAAGGAAATCAAGCAAGAGATAGAAATAAAGGTATTCAAATAGGAAGAGAGGAACTCAAGCTGTCTGGTTTTGCAGATAACATGATCCTATAGAAAACCCCATCTCTCACCCCATCTTTGTTGAAGTTGCTTATCAGTCTTATCTTCTTAAGCTGATAAGCAACTTCAGCAGTGTCTCAGGATTCAAAATCAATGTGCAAAAATCACAAGCATTTCTACACACCAACAATAGACAAGCAGAGGGCCAAATCATGAATGAACTCTCATTCACAATTGCTACAAAGGGAATAAAATTCCTAGGAATACAGCCTACAAGGGAAGTGAAGGACCTCTTCAAGGAGAACTACAAACCACTGCTCAAGAAAATCCGAGAGGATGTAAACAGATGGAAAAATATTCCTTATGGATAGGAAGAATCAAAATGGCCATACCGTCCTAAGTAATTTATAGATTCAATGCTATTCCCATTAAACTACCATTGACATGCTTCACAGAATTAGAAAAAATTATGTTAAAATTCATATGAAACCAAAATGAGCCCTTATAGCCAGGACAATCCTAAGCAAAAGGAACAAAGCTGCAGGCATCATGCTACCTGACTTCAAACTATACTACAAGGATACAGTAACCAAAATGGCACGGTACTGGTACAAAAACAGACACATAGACCAATGGAACAGAATAGAGAACTCAGAAATAAGACCACACATCTGCAACCATCTGATCTTCAACAAACCTGACAAAAACAAGCAATGGGGAAAGGATTCCCTATTTAGTAAATAGTGCTGGGGGAACTGGCTAGCCATATGCAGATAATTGAAACTAGAACCCTTCCTTATACCTTATACAAAAATTAATCTAACATGGATTAAAGACTTAAATGTAAAACTCAAAACTATAAAAATCTTAAAAGAAAATCTAGGCAATACCATTCAGGACGCAGGCATGGGCAAACATTTCATGACAAAAACATCAAAAGAAATTGCAACAAAAGCAAACATTGACAAATGGGATCTAATTAAACTAAAGAGCTTCTGCACAGCAAAAGAAACTATGATGAGAGTGTGAAGAGACAACCTACAAAATGCGAGAAAATTTTTGCAATCTATGTGATCTGAACAATGAGAGCATATGGACACACGGAGGAGAACAACACACATTGGGGCCTTTCAGCAAGGTATGTGGGGGAGAAAGTCAGGAAAAATAGCTAATTCATGCTGGGCTTAATACCTAGGTGATGGGTTGATAGATGTAGCAAACCACCATGGCACACATGTACCTGTATAACAAACCTGCACATTCTGTACATGTATCTTGGAACTAAAAATAAAATTCTGCTAAGGATTCTGGATTTTTTGCTAGTGCAGTAGAGAAAACCAAAGGGTTTAAACCTAGGAAGCAGAGTGATCTTATTTGAATTTTTGAAAGACTACTCCCAGCAGCATTACAAACAATGAAGTAGAAAAAGCAAGACTTGAGGCAACAACACCAAATCATGGAATCTTTGTATATAGTGGTCCAAATCCTAATAATGAGGGTTTGAACCAAGGTGAGAACACCATGTGCATAACATCATATTTAGTCTATTTCCCTGCCAAGCCGTATCTGCTAGGGAAGGAAGTGTTAATACATAAAGGGATTAAAATCTTTCAGTGACAATTTAAAGGAAATACCTTATTATTAGATATTACAAAATATTAATGAAAATGTGTCCAGGAAGGGAAACATAGTTTGTATATTATCATATTTCTAGTACTTGATTAGAAACCGTAAAATGTGATTTCTAATCTTAGCTTTCCCACATAAAGTCATATGAGTTTAAGCACATTCTTTAATCTTTCTGAGCCTCACTTTCCATTTTGGTGAAAACTGGGCATTCTGTCTTCTTTTCAAGTTTGTTGGAAAGAACACTTTTCCTTTCAGAGCTGTAGGGGAAATACGTCAATTGTTGTGACAACGTTTTCAAACTATAGTTTATGATTCAAAGGTAAGTTATTTAATATAATATGGAGAAAGCATTGGAGACCATCAATTATTCTTGCTTCTCTGCAATTGATAGAAGTGGAGAGATCAGATGCTGTTAATATGTTGGCAGAAATTCATATATCCTGAATTTTTAGCCAGCTCACAAAACAAGTCCCATGGAAAAGGAAGCACAGAGAAACCCATGGGATTAATTATCCTTGTAAATTGGATAATCAAACTGCAGTCAGTTTGATTCTGCTCCTCTGGTAGTGTCACAGACATACACACAACTACAACATACACAAACAGCTGTAGGGGCAAAGGGAAAGCTTTCTCTTAACTCACTGAAGGTTCACTGAAATGACTGACAATAGACAGATTTATAGGAGAAAAGGGCATACAAATATATTAACGTACTCATGGACACAGGAGTCCTGCAAATATGAGACTCAAAGTGGAGATTGTTGAAGCTTAAATACTCTCTTTACAGGAGAGGAGGAAACTGGGGCCATGTAGGCAATTTATAGAGGAGTACTTAATGATTTCCAGGGGAAATAAGGCCAAAGAATGGCCTGAAACAAAGTTCCTTGAGTTCTGGAGGAGGTAGTATGAAGGTGAGGGGCAGAACTTTATTGTAAATGAAAGCTGTTTTATTTTGCATATAAAGTCTCTAAGGTAATCTTTCACAGTTGCTCTCCGAAGAATAGGTGAAAAGTCTATCTGTGTGGCCGGGCACAGTGGCTCACGCCTGTAATCCCAGTACTTTGGGAGGCTGAGGCAGGCGGATCACGAGGTCAGGAGATCGAGACCATCCTGGCTAACACTGTGAAACTCCATCTCTACTAAAAATACGAAAAATTAGCCAGGCGTGGTGGCCAGTGCCTGTAGTCCCAGCTACTCGGGAGGCTGAGGCGGGAGAATGGCGTGAACACGGGAGGCGGAGCTTGCAGTGAGCAGAGCTTGCACCACTGCACTCCAGCCTGGGCAACAGAACGAGACTCTGTCTCAAAAAAAAAAAAAAAAAAAAAAAAAAAAAAGTCTATCTGTGCATGATTGTGGACTTTTAGTCTCCTCTCTTTTTCAGTGGTTAGTCTTTTCTAGTTCTTTTATGAGATTCCTAAGGAGGGGGTCTTAGGACAATTGCATTTCTTTCGAAAAGAAGTTCCTTCGTCAGATAAGGACATTCCAGAGGCAGTCCCATGCTGTGTTTGGAGACAGGGGAAGAAACAATATTAGAAAGTCTTTGGTTCTGAGGCGTCTTCTAAGGCCTTCCTATTTTAATTCAAAATGCTCAGCATGTCAAAGTGCCATACTTTGGGGGTATTGTTTTTTGGGCCCCAACTAGCACAAAATACAAACAACACTCATACAGAACACACAAAATACACACAACAAACATGTGACACACAAATATACCCAATATACTGTGTGATCATACCACACATGCAAAATGTGTGGTTACTACATAGATGACGCACAACACAAACACACAAAAAATACTTCATACACCACACATAACATACATGTAATGCACACAAAAACCACAGACACAATGATGAGTTTTCCAAATATTAGTCATCCATCTACCACTTTCACATTATTTGCTTTATTTGCACATCATGTAAACATTCATTTACCAAATTTATCTTGCTTGTACAGGTTGTACTTCAAAATATTTTTATGAATTTTTTTTTGGCTTTCTTTTTATGTCACCATGGTTGACAAACTTTTGATTACCTTAGTTTTACATACTTAGCTCATCAGAAGTATCTGACAGAAATATTGGTATAGGTCTGGTAAATATTATCTATTAGGTATGAAAATGTCAATTGTTCTAACCTCAGTGTGCTGATCTACTACACTATAGTCCCTTTGTAATTTATGGAGAAAGATTCAAAAAGATAAAGATTATTTTTTAAATTAGAAGGCACATAACAGGTCAACCAGCTCAGCCCTCTATCTTATGCCTGAGTTATTTCTGCCCTAAACAGCTAATGTTGAGAATAGCGAGTGTATTGACAACATTGATGGCACTTTGGGAAATCATCTGTAATACCCTATTAGTGTATTGAAGGCAAATTGCCAGGTTGATATGTCCATAATATGTCTCTCTGTCTGCTCAAGGACAGATTCTATGAATGAATGTATAACTCATTAAAATATAATTTATGGTCATCAGAAAAAACTGGAAAAATACGCAAAAGTACAAATAAAAAATTTTAAAGCATGATTAATCTTAGTACTTAAAAAGGCCATTGTTTTTAGAAATAAGCTTATTGAGTCAAAAGGACATGCACATTTTTAATGCTTTGAAAAGATAGAGCACAATTGTTTTCCAGAATATTTGTGCCTACATATATTCTTCACAGCACTGAGCACAGTCTAGGCCATCCTCTCATTAGGATTGAATATTGCCATTAAAATAATTTTTACCACATATTACCTTTTTAAAATTAGAGTTTCTATTTGAACTTTCCTAGATTTGCCTTTTGCTTTGATTTATTTACATAGAGGCTCAGTTTTGAGAAAAAATTAATTATTGTGATTAGTACAATCATTAAAATGAATTGACACCTTGAGCAAGGAAATCTTAATGTTGTAATTTTCTTTGGTGGAGAAATCTTTACTGTGGCATCTAGTATCCATGGTTAAAAGGAAAAAGGGGAAGACTCTTACTAGCTAACTTTATGTCCCAAACAACAAAACTCCCATTCCATTCTTGAAGTAAAATTGTGACAGATATTTGAAGCGATAAAGTATTCTTACATTTCATTTGTAATGTATTTATTTTGAATTTTATTAGTGCCTTATTTGTAGACTGTCTTTGAGAAATGTTTATGCAAAGTTAACTTCTCATAAAAGTTGGGTTGCTTTTGAGCAAGCCAAAAGAGTGTATTTTATGATCCACCTGTTTATATATACTACTTTCTAGGAAACATGAAGGGCTGCCTTTGAGTTTGATGTATAATAAATGCAAAAATATACATACATTCAGGCACAAGTTTTCAGATGGAATGCTATGCTAATTGGTTAATATGCCTTAATGACATATCAATGAAAATTAGTTTGTGGATATTGCTCTTCACATGTATTTCATTCAGATGACTGTAACTTCGAAGTAAGTAAAGACCATTAGTTTTCAAGTTTCAGATAGCTATAAATTTTATATCCCCCCATTATTTTTCTCACAGGTTAAATTCATTTAAAAGATACATCTTTTAATAAAACCATCTGATTTCGAATACAATCATAACATTCTTTTAAAAATATGCGGATAGCGAGTTCCTGACTCATGATTAATTTTTAAGTCTATAGAAATTTATTAAAGAACGAATTCTTGGGAAATAACACCAAGATGAGTAATACTACATAAAATAGTTTTCTAAGTAAAATGTCCAAATTGCTAGGCATTGGAGATATTTTTAAAGTTTAGCATTAAAGATTAAGTCATTTTGTTCTTGCAGAATTAATACTCTTTGGTAATGCTGGTTCATCTTAGTGATAGCCTGATAAATGTGTGGTCAAAGAGGTTGTATCAGGATGTTGAGACAAAAGCATTAGGAATACTGAACAAATTACTTCTAAGTTTCTTTTCAGTTTTATCATAAGCCTTTGATTATATACTTGTGTAACTTATTAATAAATAGCGCCCTGATCACAAAAAAATGTACTGTCCTTAATTTTGAGAAACCACTTAAGACAATGCAAAAAGGATTCTGCTGAAATACACCAGCAGGATGTCCTGTAGTGCATATTCTGAAGAGTCCTTCTATTGTAATACAATTAGATTCTGGATCAAGACAGTTGTCAAAATATATTCTTAGGATTACAAAAATGAAACCAAAACTCCAAAGGCCAATAACCTCAAAAAGATACAAACAAAAGGAAAAAATGCATGTATCTTTATAGCAGCATGATTTATAGTCCTTTGGGTATATACCCAGTAATGGGATGGCTGGGTCAAATGGTATTTCTAGTTCTAGATCCCTGAGGAATCACCACATTGACTTCCACAATGGTTGAACTAGTTTACAGCCCCACCAACAGTGTAAAAGTGTTCCTGTTTCTTCACATCCTCTCCAGCACCTGTTGTTTCCTGACTTTTTAATGATGGCCATTCTAACTGGTGTGAGATGGTATCACACTGTGGTTTTGATTTGCATTTCTCTGATGGCCAGTGATGATGAGCATTTTTTCATGTGTCTTTTGGCTGCATAAATGTCTTCTTTTGAGAAGTGTCTGTTCATGTCCTTCGCCCATTTTTTGATGGGGTTGTTTGTTTTTTTCTTGTAAATTTGTTTGAGTTCATTGTAGATTCTGGATATTAGCCCTTTGTCAGATGAGTAGGTTGCAAAAATTTTCTCCCATTCTGTAGGTTGCCTGTTGACTCTGATAGTAGTTTCTTTTGCTGTGCAGAAGCTCTTTAGTTTAATTAGATCCCATTCGTCAATTTTGGCTTTTGTTGCCATTGCTTTTGGTGTTTTAGACATGAAGTCCTTGCCCACGCCTATGTCCTGAATGGTATTGCCTAAGTTTTCTTCTAGGGTTTTAATGGTTTTAGGTCTCCCATCCAAGTACTAACCAGGCCCAACCCTGCTTAGCTTCCAAGATCAGATGAGATCGGGCACGTTCAGGGTGGTATGGCCATAGACAATGGTTTTAGGTCTAACATTTAAGTCTTTAATCCATCTTGAATTAATTTTTGTATAAGGTGTAAGGAAGGGATCCAGTTTCAGCTTTCTACATATGGCTAGCCAGTTTTCCCAGCACCATTTATTGCGGCACTATTCACAATAGCAAAGAGTTGGAACCAACCCAAATGTCCAACAACGATAGACTGGATTAAGAAAATGTGGCACATATACACCATGGAATACTATGCAGCCATAAAAAATGATGAGTTCATGTCCTTTGTAGGGACATGGATGAAACTGGAAAACATCATTCTCAGTAAACTATCGCAAGGACAAAAAACCAAACACCACATGTTCTCACTCATAGGCGGGAATTGAAAAATGAGAACTCATGGACACTGGAAGGGGAACATCACACTCCAGGGACTGTTGTGGGGTGGGGGGAGGAGGGAGGGACAGCATTAGGAGATATATCTAATGCTAAATGATGAGTTAATGGGTGCAGCAAAACAACATGGCACGTGGATACATATGTAACAAACCTGCACATTGTGCACATGTACCCTAAAACCTAAAGTATAATAATAAAAAAATAAAAAAATAATAAAAAAAAAAGGAAAAAATGAGATGCAAGCCCAAAGGAAACAGATTAGCACCTATATGCCGACCTGCTACTCTGATGTTAAACTAAGATCCTTGGAGAGAACTAAATTAAACTTATATTGATAGTATCTTTGGATCCTGGAGGAAGAAAAAGCAAATGCTTATTGGAAAAAAAATCTCCAAGTTAAACCCTTAGGAATCTTACTCTCTAAAATCAACCAAATATAAACTCACAATCCAAGATCATCAGGCCTACAGTACAAAAGCCACCATATGGATAATCAGAAGAAACAAGATGCCAAATAGACACCTAAGGATTTCATATATTGAAACAATCAGATGCAGAATAAAATGTGACTGTACATGATTTTTTTTTAATCTTTTTTATTATAGGGTACATGTGCGCAATGTGCAGGTTTGTTACATAGGTATACATGTGCCATGTTGGTTTGCTGCACCCATTAACTCGTCATTTACATTAAGCATTTCTCCTAACGCTATCCTTCCCCCTGGCCCCCACCCCACAACAGGCCCCGGGGTGTGATGTTCCCTGCTCTGTGTCCATGTATTCTCATTGTTCAACTCCTACCTATGAGTGAGAACATGTGGTGTTGGTTTTCAGTCCTTGTGATAGTTTGCTCAGAATGATGGTTTCCAGCTGCATCCATGTCCCTGCAAAGGACATGAACTCATTCTTTTTTATGGCTGCATAGTATTCCATGGTGTATATGTGCCACATATTCTTAATCCAGTCTGGACATTTGGGTTGATGGACATTTAGGTTGGTTCCAAATCTTTGCTATTGTGAATAGTGCCACAATAAACATAGGTGTGCATGTGTCCTTATAGTAGCATGATTTATAATACTTTGAGTGTATAACCGGTAATGGGATTGCTGGGTCAAATGGTATTTATAGTTCTAGATCCTTGAGGAATCACCACACTCTCTTCCACAATGGTTGAACGAGTTTACAGTCCCACCAACAGTGTAAAAGGGTTCCTATTTCTCCAGATCCTCTCCAACATCAGTTGTTTCCTGACTTTTTAATAATCACCATTTTAACTGGTAAAAGGTGGTATCTCATTGTAGTTTTGATTTGCATTTATCTGATGACCAATGATGAGCATTTTTTCATGTGTCTGTTGGCTGCATAAATGTCTTCTTTTGAGAAGTGTCTGTTCATATCCTTTGCCCACTTTTTGATGGTGGTTTTTTCTTGTAAATTTGTTTAAGTTCTTTGTAGATTCTGGATATTAGCCCTTTGTCAGATGGGTAGATTGCAAAAATTTTCTCCCATTCTGTAGGTTGCCTGTTTCACTCTGATGGTAGTTTCCTTTGCTGTGCAGAAGCTCTTTAGTTTAATTAGATTCCCTTTGTCTATTTTGGCTTTCGTTGCCATTGCTTTTGGTATTACAGTCATGAAGTCCTTGCCCATGCCTATGTGCTGAATGGTGTTGCCTAGGTTTTCTTCTAGGGGTTTTAAGGTTTAGGTCTAACATTTAAGTCTTTAATCCATCCTGAATTAATTTTTGTATAAGGTGTAAGGAAGGGATCCAGTTTCAGCTTTCTACGTATGGCTAGCCAGTTTTCCCAGTACCCTTTATTAAATAGGGAATCCTTTCCCTATTTCTTGTTTTTTCTACGTATGGTACAGTTTCCTCAGTACCATTTATTAAATAGGGAATCCTTTCCCTATTTCTTGTTTTTGTCAGGTTTGTCAAAGATCAGATGGTTGTAGATGTGTGGTGTTATTTCTGAGGCCTCTGTTCTGTTCCATTTGTCTATATCTCTGTTTTGATACCAGAACCATGCTGTTTTGTTTACTGTAGCCTTGTAGTATAGTTTAAAGTCAGGTAGCATGATTCTTCCAGCTTTGTTCTTTTTGCTTAGGATTGTCTTAGCAACGCGGGCTCTTTTTTGGTTCCGTATGAACTTTAAAGTAGTTTTTTCCAATTCTGTGAAGAAAGTCATTGGTAGCTTGATGGGGATGGCATTGAATCTATAAATTACCTTGGGCAGTATGTCCATTTTCACAATATTGATTCTTCCTATCCATGAGCATGGAATGTTCTTCCATTTGTTTGTATCCTCTTTTATTTCATTGAGCAGTGGTTTGTAGTTCTTGTTGAAGAGGTCCTTCATATCCCTTGTAAGTTGGATTCCTAGGTATTTTATTCTCTTTGTAGCAACTGTGAATGGGAGTTCACTCATGATTTCTCTCTCTGTTTGTCTGTTATTGGTGTATAGGAATGCTTGTGATTTTTGCACATTGATTTTGTATCCTGAGACTTTGCTGAAGTTGCTTATCAGCTTAAGGAGATTTTGGGCTGAGATGATGGGGTTTTCTAAATACACAATAATGTCATCTGCAAAGAGGGACAATTTGACTTCTTCTTTTCCTAATTGAATACCCTTTATTTCTTTCTCCTGCCTAATTGCCCTGGCCAGAACTTCCAACACTGTGTTGAATAGGAGTGGTGAGAGTGGGCATCCCTGTCTTGTGCCAGTTTTCAAAGGGAATGCTTCCAGTTTTTGCCCGTTCAGTATGATATTGGCTGTGGGTTTTTCATACATAGCTCCTGTTATTTTGAGATACGTTCCATCAATACCTAGTTTATTGAGAGTTTTTAGCGTGAAGGGCTGTTGAATTTTGTCAAAGGTCTTTTCTGCATCTATTGAGATAATCATGTGTTTTTTGCCATTGGTTCTGTTTATGTGATGGATTACATTTACTGATTTGTGTATGTTGAACCAGCCTTGCATCCCAGGGATGAAACCAACTTGATTGTGGTGGATAAACTTTTTGATGTGCTTCTGGGATTCAATTTGCCAGTATTTTATTGAGGATTTTTGCATTGATGTTCATCAGGGATATTGGTCTAAAATTCTCGTTTTTTTGTTGTGTCTTTGTCAGGATTTGGTATCAGGATGATGCTGGCCTCATAAAATGAGTTAGGGAGGATTCCCTCTTTTTCTATTGATTGGAATAGTTTTAGAAGGAGTGGTACCAGCTCCTCTTTGTACCTCTGGTAGAATTCGGCTGTGAATCCATCTGGTCCTGGACTTTTTTTGGTTGGTAAGCTATTAATTATTGCCTCAATTTCAGAGCCTGTTGTTGGTCTGTTCAGCAATTCAGTTTCTTCCTGGTTTAGTCTTGGGAGGGTGTATGTGTCGAGGAATTTATCCATTTCTTCTAGATTTTCTAGCTTATTTGTGTAGAGATGTTTATAGTATTCTCTGATGGTAGTTTGTATTTCTGTGGGATTGGTGGTGATATCCCCTTTATCATTTTTTATTGTGTCTAGTTGGTTCTTCTCTCTTTTCTTTATTAATCTTGCTAGCGTCTCTCAATTTTGTTGATCTTTTCATAAAACCAGCTCCTGATTCATTGATTTTTTTGAAGGGTTTTTTTGTGTCTCTATCTCCTTCAGTCCTGCTCTGATCTTAGTTATTTCTTGCCTTCTTCTAGCTTTTGAATTTGTTTGCTCTTGCGTCTCTAGTTCTTTTAATTATGATGTTAGGGTGTCAATTTTAGATCTTTCCTGCTTTCTCTTGTGGGCATTTAATGTTATAAATTTCCCACTACACATTGCTTTAAATGTGTCCCAGATATTCTGGTATGTTGTGTCTTTGTTCTCATTGGTTTCAAAGAACATCTTTATTTCTGCCTTCATTTTGTTATGTACTCAGTAGTCACTCAGGAGCACGTTGTTCAGTTTCCATGTAGTCGAGCAGTTTTGAGTGAGTTTCTTAATCCTGAGTTCTAATTTGATTGCACTGTGGTCTGAGAGACAGTTTGTTGTGACTTCTGTCCTTTTACGTTTGCTGAGGAGTGCTTTACTTCCAACTACGTGGTCAATTTTGGAATAACTGCAATGTGATGCTGAAAAGAATGTATATTCTGTTGATTTGGGGTGGAGAGTTCTGTAGATGTCTATTAGGTCTGCTTGGTACAGAGCTGAGTTCAAGTCCTCGATATCTTTGTTAACCTTCTGTCTCGTTGATCTGTCTAATATTGACGGTGGTGTGTTAAAGTCTCCCATTATTATTGTGTGGGAGTCTAAGTCTCTTTGTAGGTGTGTAAGAACATGTTTTGTCAATATGGGTGCTCCAGTATTGGGTGAATATATATTTAGGATAGTTAGCTCTTCTTGTTGAATTGATCCCTTTACCATTATGTGATGGCATTCTTGGTCTCTTTTGATCTTTGTTGGTTTAAAGTGTGTTTTATCAGAGACTAGGATCGCAACCCCTGCTTTTTTTTTTGTTTTCCATTTGCTTGGTAGATCTTCCTCCATCCCTTTATTTTGAGCCTATGTGTGTCTCTGCATGTGAGATTGGTCTCTTGAATACAGCACACTGATGGATCTTGACTCTTTATCCAATTTGCCAGTCTTTGTCTTTTAATTGGGGCATTTAGCCCATTTACATTTAAGGTTAATATTGTTATGTGTGAATTTGATCCTGTCATTATGATGTTAGCTGGTTATTTTGCCTGTTAGTTGATGCAGTTTCTTCCTAGCATTGATGACCTTTACCATTTGGCATGTTTTTGCAGTGGCTGGTACCAGTTGTTCCTTTCCATGTTTAGTGCTTCCTTAGGAGCTTTTGTAAGGCAGGCCTGGTTGTGACAGAATCTCTCAGCATTTGCTTGTCTGTAAAGAATTTTATTTCTCCTCCATTTATGAAGCTTAGTTTGGCTGGTAATGAAATTCTGGGTTGAAAATTCTTTTCTTTAAGAATGTTGAATAACGTCCCCCACTCTTCTGGCTTGTAGTTTCTGCCGAGAGGTCCACTGTTAGTCTGATGGGCTTCCCTTTGTGGGTAACCCGACCTTTCTCTCTGGCTGCCCTTAACATTTTTTCCTTCATTTCAACCTTGGTGAATCTGACAATTATGTATCTTGGGGTTGTTATTCTCGAGGAATATCTTTGTGGTCTCTGTATTTCCTGAATTTGAATGTTGGCCTGCCTTGCTAGGTTGGGGAAGTTCTCCTGGATAATATCCTGAAGAGTGTTTTCCAACTTGGTTCCATTCTCCCCATCACTTTCAGGTACACCAGTCAAATGTAGATTTGGTCTTTTCACATAGTCCCATATTTCTTGGAGGCTTTGTTTCTTTTTACTCTTTTTTCTCTAACCTTGTCATCTCACTTTATTTCATTAATTTGATCTTCAATCACTGATACCCTTTCTTCCACTTGATTGAATCTGCTATTGAAGCTGTGCATGCATCACATAGTTCTCATGCCATGGTTTTCAGCTCTATCAGGTCATTTAAGGTCTTCTCTACACTGTTTATTGTAGTTAGCCATTCGTCCAATCTTTTTTCAAGGTTTTTAGCTTCCTTGCGTTGGGTTTGAACATCCTCCTTTAGCTTGAAGAAGTTTGTTATTACTGACCTTCTGAAGTCTACTTCTGTCAGCTCATCAAAGTCATTGTCCATCCAGTTTTGTTCCATTGCTGGTGAGGTGCTACGATCCTTTGGAGGAGAAGAGGCTGTCTGGTTTTTAGAATTTTCAGCTTTTCTGCTCATGTTTCTCCCCATCTTTGTGGTTTTATCTACCTTTGGTCTTTGATGTTGGTGACCTACAGATGGGGTTTTGGTGTGGATGTTCTTTCTGTTGATGTTGATGCTATTCCTTTCTGTTTGTTAGTTTTGCTTCTAACAGTCAGGTCCCTCAGCTGCAGGTCTGTTGGAGTTTGCTGGAGGTCCACTCCAGACCCTGTTTGCTGGGTATCACCAGCAGAGGCTGCAGAACAGCAAATATTGCAAAACAGCAGATATTGCTGTCTGATCCTTCCTCTGGAAGCTTTGTCCCAGAGGGGCACCCGCCTGTATGAGGCATCAGTCAGCCCCTACTGGGAGGTGTCTCCCAGTTAGGCTACATGGGGGTCAGGGACCCACTTGAGGAGGCAGTCTGTCCTATCTTTCCAACCCATTCTTCAAGCTCTTTCCTTCCTTATTGCCTGGGAACCATATGGTTTTCATGTCTTTGGCAAATACACCAAGGTTATCCCCACTTGCTCTTTCTTCTCACTGGAATATTCTTCCATTAAAACTTCATATGGCTCACCCCTCACTTCTTTCACGTCTGCTCAAATGTCAGATCTTCTGAGAGGCCTTGTCTGATCACCCTATCTACAAAACCATCCTTCTGTCACCTTTGATTCTTTTATCCTGTTCTTTCATTTCTAATAGAATTTATTGCTACATGACATACTGGTACACATTTATAACCATATTACAATTTTGCTTACTATAATCTGCCTCTTTAAATAGAATGTAAGTGCTATGTAGGCATTCTTTCTCACCAGTAAATACTCAGAACCTAGAATTTGATTGAAACATATGCCTTCCATATTAGTTTATTTTAAAATGTCTCATTACCATCATTTTATAATTAATAAGGTCATTCAGATACAGCACATCCCAGGAGATAAGAGATTAAGCTGTGCATATTCAATTTTCTTCCTGAATCTTTTTGGTCAAGCCGTCTTCTTGCAATACCCTGGTCATTGTGTGTGCCCATTAGAACTGATCAATTCTTACAAGTCAGGTTATAGTGCAGCCCTTTTCTGGAACTTTTTGGCTTAGTCAAAATTTCCAGTGCTCACTCTTCTTCATTTGCATAGAGTGATACAAGTGTATACATTAAATAAAACTACATAAAAGGAACAAGACAGGCATATATATCTAAGCCCTACCCCTAGAGCAAATAGCTAATAAGTACTGGGCGCTTAGTGTGTACCAGGCATTGTTTAAGCACTTTACCTGTAATGACTCATTTCATCTTCCCTAAAACCCGTGAGGTCCTGTTATACCTGTTTTACTGATGAGAAAACTGAGATCAGAGAAGTGAAGTAACTTGTCCAAGGCTGTAAGATCTCTATTATGAGCCCTCATGTCTGTAAATGTGACATAGGCATCTGCACCTTCCTTCCATCCAGGATGCAGGGCCACCAATGAGTCCATTTGCAAGGACAAGTAACTTTTCCCTTAAAAATACTGTATACGTTGGTATCCTTCTCAGCTATATTTCTCTCCATGATACTTGCCAGCCCTACCCCCATCTTCCAGCTCTTCTTGTAAAACTCTCAAGGTTCTGTCTCTCTATAATGAATCCTCCCTCAATCCAGCTTTCCCTACCTTTCTATTATGGAATGGACCTGACTCCTCTTATCTCTTCAACTGGAACCTCAGTGAGATCCTCTACTCCATGGTCTCTGCATTGTTTTCACATCTTTATTGGAGAGAGACTTTATTATTGTCAAGCAATGTGATGTTGAGCAACTTGCTTAACTTCTCAAATATATTTCTTCAATTATGAGAAAGGAAGGGTAGATTAGATGAACGTATGAAACACCATAACTTTAAGACTTAAATGTTTTTATTTTTGACAAACTTGTAGAAAATTTGCAAGAATAATGCAAAAAAGTCTTAACTGTTGATACCCATCACCCATATCTTCAAATGTTAACATTTTACTACATTTGCTTTCTCTCTTTCTTTCTTGCTTTCTCATCTATCTTTACTTGTTTTCTAAACTATTTAAGAGTAAGTTGCAGTCATGATCCATTTTACTCTTAAATATTTCGGTGTATACTTCCTAAAAACAAGGAGTTCTGTCATATGTGACAGCATAATTATAGAAACAAGGAAAAATAACAAGTATAAAACTATTATGTATTCCACACTCACTTTAAGGGCCTTCTTGTTTTAAATCAAATGATTAAAAGTGGACTGTGTTTCATATTTTGCTTCCAACAGGGTTGAAGTTTTAATCCTCCTAACCACTCAGTAAGACCTTGATATCAATCCCATTTCCTGTGGATTTGCTCTCAGAATGATACTCTCCATATCTATCTGGTTTCTTGCAGGGTGGTTGCAAGCCACCCAAACTATCCTTGGTTATTGGAGTAAAAAATCAAAATTTAAAGGGACATATGGTAAATATGTTAGGACCCACAGAATTAGTAAAAGACCAAGAAACCAAAATTTTAAAATCTATGGGAAACAAGGGTGATTATCCAAACAGAACCACAGCTAAGTTTACACTGCAGGTTCATATGGTGAGATGAAGTAACAGCCACCACCCTTCCCATTGACACTGCCACCACCAACGTCATCAGTACCACTGTCATGACAGTGATTTGACCATCCTCTCTACCTATGTATCACACACCCTAGATTCAGAGTGTGTGATACAATCTAATATTTTATGTTTAGGTCAATTCATCTTCTGGGTATAATTATCAGGACAGGAAGCCATAATGGAAGGTTAGCCTGGCTAACACCCAACCCCCAAGACCATATAGAAAGTGCAAGAGGAATAACATTTTATGAAGCAATTAGGATGCTCCTGGGAAGGGGAAGCTGAGGAATCATATGCTTGTACATTAATCATTAAGAAAAAATATACAGCTTTTATTACATTGGATATATGAATATTTTCTACCCACACTTGCAAAAGACTGATAGTAAAATCCAGATATTATCACTACTAAAATCTACCCCAACCTTATAAATACAAATGCTTATGGCAGTTAAATATTTATTTCAAAAGAAGGGCCCATCTGCTTGGAAAGAAATTTACTTTAGAAAAGAGGGTTGCTATTTGAGATAGCTTTAATATGTATGTGCAGCACTACCTCCCTCATACCTGCCTTGCCCCTCTACTACCAAGAAAGTCAAATAGACCCACATAAGATTTATTACAGCTAAGTTTAAATGTACAGATGAAACACCTGACCCAGTCAGCAATGACATCCATTAGTTGTTTTATATAATATTGCAGAAGACTAATATCTGGAACATTAAATAAATAAATTGAAAATGTATCATGGAACTATGAGTTCTAAAGAACCTGACCAACCTCCTGTGACCCCTTTGAACCAAAAGACCACATATAAAAAAAATTAGTGGGACAAAGAAAATAACTTGACAAGGAAATTGAAAAGGAAGGGAAATTACTACATGTAACCACAACTGGGGACAGATTGTATCACAGGATTATTAGAATTTGGAGGAAAACCTTATTATTTTTTAAATTGAATTGGATTATTTATTATAGTTCTAAAAAGTATTGAACATGAAGAAGAGTCCTAGTAAATATTAGATTATACCAGGAAATAATGTATATGAGAGGAGCGTCTCAGAGATAAATCTCTATATAAACAGTACAAATATTAAATTTTTCTTCTTGTAGCACCAATCTGATAAGAATTGCTCTTATATTTTATAAAAAGCAAGTACTGTAATTCTAGTTTCTTACCTTTGCATATGTGAGCAGTAATGTTTTTAGAGATAACAACCATGGCAGTATTTCATGAGCTGGTCTAGTTGATGATCATTTTGAGGGAAGTCTCCTGGGGGAAGTGTGGCCTTCATATTTAATTGCAGGGTGTTAGCTGCTTAACATCTTTTATCCCCACTTCCACCTTTCAAAATGCTATTCAGCCAAAATTTCATCTATGTCCTCTAGGAAGCCCCTCTGAATGCCCTCAGTGGAATTTTTCTACCCATGCCCCAGGCTCCCCTCATGCTTTTTAATATAACTATCACTTTGGTTTAGTTTGGTTTTGTCTTGCCTTGTAGGATAGAGAGTATTATGGATAGATACACACCTCCAATGGGTTGTAATTTATTTGTATGGATGTGTAGGTATATATGTAGTATTTACCTTCAAAGAAAGAAATGTGTATATGTGTTCATACATACATAGATATATACCTATTTATTTATTGTAGCATTGTGTAGCATGCCATGGACAGAGAAAATGGTTAATAAATGTTATTCAGAAGAATGTCTGAATCAAAGACTTAATGGGCAATTCCAGTAATTCTGGTAACCAGGTAAGTTCATGGGGGCAGAGCTGCAGGCATAGAAAGCTTTTTTCTTCATATGAAATCTAATTGTTCTTTAAATTGCAATCAAAATACGTGTTTTTTTTACCCCTACTTGTCCTTCCTATCACTTTGCCTCATAGGTCATGATAACTATGTAATCCTGGTCTAAGCTTCTCCTGCTTTAAAATATACCATGGTCCACAAGGATCCAAGTAGTTGAGCAGATTTACTCTTTGCCATTCCTTGGATATTAGTGATGTAAATTACATTCCCACTGCTTGTGTCTTGGGTGTGTGGAAAATGCAATCTAATATTAAACCTTGGACACAATTTTACAGCACTTTGCAGAAGCAAGTCCAGTTTCCAGACAGCACTAGACAAAGAGGAGGAAGAGAATTCAAGCTGATATCAGGGAGTCTTGTAAATGAGAGGTTTTCTAAATAAGAATTGGGAAAAGTTCATTAAAACAAAACCACTTCAACCCACATGGCTCCAAACACTGTAGAATGAATATATATCTGGATAGAAAATCTGAGTGGTTTCCAAAGCTTTTGTCTTAGATTTCTGTTTTTGTGGCTTCAAATAAATGTATAGGCTTTTATAATCCTTAAACCAAGTAAAACCTCTCTTGCCACAGTTGTACTTAAAATTCGTGGCAGAAAAATAATGCAATGAGTGTAATCTGTTTGTTTGCTAACAAGCACAACTAGCTTTGCCCAATTAACTAAAACTGGAAGAGAAATTCATTTCCCTCTTTAATGCTGTTCAGTGTTTTTATAAGTGTGAATAATTGGGAAATTTTAATACTGAAAGTGTCCTCTGAATTTTTGGTAGTAATTATGGTGGAAGGTCTGACCTTTTCAGCATTCTTCTGCGCCCTGCCTTGAGTTTCTTGAAGGTTAATGCTGTACATCACTGATCTCATAAAGCATTACTAGATGATTTGAGGAGAGAATTTGTACATGATTTTTCTCATTCTCATGGGTTAAAGGTCCCGACTGAGTTTTTCTTCCATGCTGGCCTCAACTGACTGTATCTACTTCCAGGAGAGAGAGAGAGAAAAAAGTATCTGTTATTCATGTGCTTTTCCAGATATTGGCCTCAGAACTGGGAGCAGCTTCTTGTTTGGACCAATCCTTTGCCTCCTTCCAGTGTGCTCATTGAGATATTGGAAACCATGTCTAGGTCAGTGTTGTAGTCTTACCTCCCACCCAGTGGGCATATGTGAAAAAACTGGTGGTCTAGAAACATTTGGGAAATTGTCTACCCCGCCAAGCTGTTCTAGGCTACTCCAATATTAAAGCAAGCCTGACTTTATATTTTGTGCTTGTAGATATATTAATTTTGTAAATCCACACCTGGAAATATTCTTAGGATTTAGACAGAGAAAAAAGTTGGACATATGCATCTAATTAAGCTAAAACTCTACTCACAGTTTATGTCTGGAGTTTTTTCTTTTAGAATGAGTACGGAGAAATTTTGATCAATGTTTTGAACATACACTAGGGCAAATCTTGCATCAGATGTTTAGAAACAAATAACCTTATGCATAATTTTGCACATAAAAATTGTTATAGGGCAATATTATTTATGAGAGAGCAATGGAAAACTTCTTGATGTGCGTTTTTCCCCATATCGAAATTGAAAAGTTCATAAATTTTATTATAAGGAAAACTAAAGGTTATACCCTCTTTTATTAATTCAACTTCAAATTTGGTGAAGTACAGCTAAATTTCAAGAGGCATTTCACATTAATTTGATGCTCAGTCTTTAGTTTATTGAAGAGTCAATCCAGTTTCAGAAATCATGGAGGCAGACTAGTTAAATGAGTATGTGCTGACCTAACAGGCCAGCCTTTTGAGGTTCACCTGTAACTAGTTTGTGTACTCCATGTTGTGGTCACATTATATTCAGCTGGGAAGGAGCCTTGTCTGAATGCAGTAAGGATTTTATTTCTCTTTTAATGTGCTTTGCAAGATAGAGTGCTTCAACTACCAAATATGTGCCCACTGAATTGCTTTGAGGTTTGTTCTTTATGTACTGTGTGGAATTGTGGGGAAAGAAGTCTCTGTTGACTTGAGCTAGCAAAACCAATATTTTAATTAAAATAGAGCACTCACCTGGGAAACTGGCAAATTTGTACTACAGCCCTTACCCCAACCTTGTTTTCTTTCTTCTCTCAGCCTCATTGTAAATTAACCAATCATTGACATCCACTTAAAGCATGCTGCCTTTTTAACTGAGGGCAGTGTGTGACCTTACTTTGGATATATTGAAAATGGAGGAATAGTTTAGTTTTTAAACAAAATGGAAAGGAGGGGCCTTTACATCTTTAGCACTGAGCTCATTAAACCTCTAAAATTGATACCTTGAACATTTTCTCACACTGCCTTTACAAGACAGCAGGTTTACTTTAACAGTGTTTAATTGTAAATAACAACGTCAACAACAAAACAACCACTACAGTGTTTATGTGGTTTTGTATATTGTAGTGCTTAGGGAAAAGAAGACATAAAAATAACTGCAGAAAACATGATGGATCTATACCAGGAGGGTGAGATTACATAACTTGAAACATATGGGCTTGTTAAACTCCTTCTCCTTGACTCACTCATCACTCAAGAAGCTGCCTCAATTGCAATCTAAAATTGACCATTTCAGGAAAAGCAAACCTCAGCCTTCTCCAGAGGGTCCAGTCTGGGTTGTGGTCATTATTTTACTACCAGTAATTTTAAATCTTCTTGGAAACATTACCTTTCTAATTTACTGTAAATTTTGACGGATCTGTGAAACCACACTTGAGATGTTGGTAAACTAAGTAGATATGTAGAATATGGATCAGAAGGAAAACAAGCGGTGCTAAATAGAACTGGAAGGAAAAAAAAACCCACCCCCAAACCTATAGTACAAGCCTGGAAATCAGTCGGCTTCAAGATGCTTCATGAATTGCAGTACAGCAGAAAGTCAATCAGTTTTTTTTTTTTTTTTTAGTGTTTACCTGTGGACCTTTCAGCAAACTATAACAGGACCTGATGCCACTGGAAAGTTATAAACAGTGACACTTCAGGACAAAGTAGGATCTCCTCATATGCACTCCTCAAACATTCAGGGTCCCAAGGAAGCCATTCAGAGAGACCAACTTGACACAGTGAAAGCATTTGTCAGAATCCTTTTCTTCTTAAATAAAGATCTGGCTCATGATCTTCTCTAAGAAGTTGGAATATTGCTTATTGTCTAGGGCTGTTCTAACTTTATAAAGCAAAGAATATTCCATACTAGGGCAGTTCTTGATAGTTAAAAACCAACTAAGTTTCATCACTGTGCCTAGGAAGGACCAGTTGAATTTCCTTGTGATTAGTTTTGTAATAGAAAGTCTAGGTTTAAGAGAACTCAGAATCTCAAGAGGTATTTGTAACCATTGATTGAGTGACAATTCAGAAAGCTTGGGAAATATGGAAACTTTATTGGGTAGTACAGTAACCATTAGCACAATTTTTTTTTCCACATAGAATAACACCAGAAAATGTCCAATTACAATACAACAAAATTAAAAATAAAAACAAACAAAAAGCAGTTGTATCTTCTTGGCTGTAGAACAGGGGAGGTTTAATAAAATCTCATTTTAATATATAGTTACCAACTATTTATAGAGAAGTCCAATTAAAGGTGATGGGTTGAACATAAGCATTTCCTTTCAGTCCTTCCTAACCCTCCACTAAAACATCAGTAAATATGTATGTCTTTGAAGACATAAACCTACAAGGACAAAGCAAAAAGAGAAGAGACAAACCATCACATGATTAAAGATAAAATGCAGATGGATAAAGCAATCGAATGCAGCAGACCTGAAAAAGTAAAATCCTAAACTGAGAGTGAGGAAAGGGGAAACAACAACTTGATTTACTCCAAAGAATCCTTAGTTTTCTCAGGCATTGGTGATGCCAAGTAACTCTGGATGTGGGAGGTGAAGTAGAGCTTTAAAAAAAAAGAGGGTGAGTTGAAAGAATATATAAGATGAAGGAAACCCCAAGGTTCTCTTCCCCGACAAGGGCTGTGGATAAGAGGTTTATTTTCTGGAGAAGTGAAACATAGGCTTTCTGGGCTGGGAAACAGCGGGGGGTAAGGTTTCAGAGGAAACAAGGAGATTAAGTAAATGTTACTGACACGGATTTGTCTAACAAAATGGCTTAATCATAGCACCCTACAGGGAAATCCACAGTCCACAAGCATTTACCATGAAGGCAAAACTTTCAATCAGCCTCTTAGTGCCCTCCTCTTTGATAGGAGCAGACTGTAAAGGATCACCAAACATTTAAGGACATTATCTGATATAAAAGGCAGAAATCAAAATAAGCTGACTAGAACAATCTGAAGGAAACGGAAAATATACAGGGAGAATGAAACTAAAATCAACAAAGAAACCTATTATTAATACTATTATAGATGTAAGAGAAGATATTACAATTGTAGAATTGGAATGAAAGGCGATATTTTAAGAATAATTCAGAGGACAAGAAAACATGCAGAAGTTAAAATAGCAGAAATGAAACCTCAAAAGGTTAGGAAGACAAAATGAAGAATCTCCTAGAAAACTAACAAAAATAATAAAAAGTGAATGAGAAAGTTAGATGACTACTCTATAAATTCCTATAGCTAAATAACAGGAATTCTAAAAGAGAGAATAGAGACAATGAAATGTAGAAAATCATTAAATCAATTATTTAAGGTAATTCCTCAGAACTGAATACTGTAAGTTTCCAGATGGAATGAGGCTAGGCAGTGACCTAAAAATAGATTACTGCCATACCAAGGAGTATTATTGTAAAATTTCAAAAATATGGTGAATAAATGAAGAGCCAAATGCATTGCAGAGAGAAAAATAATTAGATGTCATAGAAGAAAGAAGCAGCAGACTGGCTTTAGACCTCTCAACCCATTATTGGCCAGTAGAAAGTAATAGAGCAATACTTTCAAAATTTTGAGGAAAAATGATTTTTGATTTAGGGGTCTATCAATTAATTAACAATAAAGATGAACTCTCAACCATAAAGGTAGAATCAATTCATGTTGTGACAAGTAAAGTCTTAAAAATTTACCTTCCAAAAAGTGATTGAAGTTTGGAATATATGTACCCTGCAATACAAGTGAGTAAACCCCATTCAACGGCCATATGAGGTCCAGAAAACAAGGGATGTAACATAAGACATGGACAAATGCAGTCCCCTGAAAAAGGAGGAAGTAAACTCTCAAGATGAGTACTATTTAATATATGCCAAATCTAGAAGGCAACCAGTACAAGCAAGTTAATCAAAAGGCTTTTGGAGAGTTTTCTTTAAACAGATGATATTGACTAGATACCTAAGGAGTTTGAACAGATAGATTTTTTCACTGGAGGAGTACTTGGGTGGAAGTGATGTGTTTAAGAGATCTAAGCAAATTTTTTTAAAGATTATTGTCTTCAGGAAAAATGAGAAAGAACAAAATAACACCAAGATATAAAAAAATACCTTGTGTAAAAGTATGAGTAATTGTACTACGTGGTTCAACTATGCATAACATTTACATAGTCATAATAATGTAAGTAATGGGTACTGATCTAGCAAAAATTATGATATTATTCTATTGGGATAAAGGGGGATGAAGAAAGTACGTGTTTGAAGTGTGTAGAAATAAGTGTTTAAGTGGACCCTTGGCCTGGTGTCATAGCTCACACCTGCACTCCCAGCACTTTGGGAGGCCAAGGTGGGTGGTTCACCTGTGGTCAGGAGTTTGAGACCAGCCTGGCCAATGTGATGAAACCCCATCTCTACTAAAAATACAAAAATTAGCTGGGTGTGGTGGCCTGGTCTGTAGTCCCAGCTACACGGGAGGCTGAGGCAGGAGAATTGCATGAACCCAGGAGGTGGAGGTTGTAGTGAACTGAGATTGCTCCACTGCACTGCAGCATGGGTGACAGAGTGAGACCCTGTCTCAAAAAAAAAAAAAAAATTTATAAGTGGGCCCACACAATTGAAAACTGTGTTGTTCAAGGGTCAACTGTAGTATGATATGCTAATTACTTAAAGATACGAAGATAAATAGCAAAATAATAAAGAATTTAAAGTGTTTCTGGAGAGTGGGAATTTGGGGAAAAGGGTTGGTTGGAAGGCTTGTTATTTTTCCTAACATGAAACTACTTACTTTACTTACTTGCCTTTAAACCATGTTTATGTTCAGTTTTAAAACATTAATTAAAATAATTTACCAACAGATTTGTTAATGCCAAATTTATGACAAAGACTGTCTCAAATTTCCTTTTCTTTTTTTTTTTTTTTTTTTAAGACAGACTCTTACTTTGTAGCCTAAGCTGGAGTGCAGTGGCTTGATTTCGGCTCACTGCAACCTCCACTTCCTGGGTTCAAGGGATTCTCCTGCACTCAGCCTCCTGAGTAGCTGGGATTACAGGCATGCACCATCCCACTCAGCTAATTTTTGTATTTTTAGTAGAGATGGGATTTTGCCATGTTGGCCAGGCTGGTCTCGAACTCCTGACCTAAAGCCATCCATCCACCTTGGCCTCCCAAAGTGCTGGGATTACAGGTGTGAGCCACTACACCCAGCCCCAAATTTGCTTTAAAATCTTAAATCTATTTGAATTTGGCAGTAAATATTGTCTTTGATTTCTACATTGTCATATGTTGCCTTAAATTTTGTTTTTGTAGTTTTAATAGATTTTTGTCATCACTACTAAGGTTACTTGATTAATAATGAAGTTATGCTCCTTTATAGGGGAAAATATTTTATATCAGTTATAACTACAAATGCTAATGTATAATCATGTAATGATTTAGGCTTTTTATTATTAAAATCTAGAAATAATATCACATGAAAATAAATGTGATAAATCACTCAATTTGAAGCCACAGATATAATCAATTTTTTAACATTTTAGATATAAGCATAATTGGATGTATCAAATCATTCCAGATGTAGAGTTCAAGAGTTCTAATTTCTTTTTTAAAAGGATACCCACATCGGCTGGGCACGGTGGCTCACGCCTGTAATCCTAGCACTTTGGGAGGCCAAGGCAGGTGGATCACCTGAGGTCAGGAGTTGGAGACCAGCCTCACCAACAAGCTGAAACCCCCTCTCTACTACAAATACAAAAATTACCCGGGCTTGGTGGCGGGCACCTGTAGTCCCAGCTACTTGGGAGGCTGAGACAGGAGAATTGCTTGAACCCAGGAGGCAGAGGTTGCAGTAAGCCGAGATTGTGCCATTGCACTCCAGCCTGGGCGACAGAATGAGACTCCACCTCGAAAGAAAAAAAAAAAAAAAGGATACCTACATAAACAATGAGTGTCTGTGAAAAACAGTTAAAATTTATTAGACACTGTGACAAAGGCTTTAATAAAGTGCTTTATTATTTAACATATATATGTTGATAAAATTTAATTTTCATTCATATAAATGAGAAAATACAGCTTTAAGTAACCTAAGACATCAAAAATTACCCACTAATCAGTGGCTATGCCAAAACACATCCTTTCTTTTAAAGATAGAAGTCTATATGACACTGAGAGCTCAAGTTTGCTCATTATCACCTTTTTCATGAGTCTTGGCCCTAACATGTCAGTTAACTGTGACATTTAATATTATTTTGACACAGTCCCTATAGGTAAATGGTCACAGTCTTGCCTATCTAAATAAAGGCTTTCAGCAAATTAATATAATCCTTATGTAATATAATTCATTTATGTATCTTTCCTCTAAAAAACTCTAAGCCCTTTTTCTATGGCCATTTATACCAAAATGATTCTAATGACCTAGATAGACACTAGTCTCATCTAAATCTGGTACCTGGTTTTTGTTATGTTGCTTAACCCTGGGAATGCAACCTTTAAAAGCTAAGTCTGAGGAATTGATGTGAATTTATCCATGTAATGAAAGTGGGACTTAACCAACTCAAATGATTTTTCTTTGTTCAGATTATCAGCCTGATTATACCTATATTTTGATACATTTATTCAACCTATTTATCAACTGCTTGCTATGTGAAAAATGCTATCCTAAATACTAGTAATGGTCTGATTGGTAAGTTTCATTACTTGCAGAAAAATGAAGTAATTGTTTATTGAATGACGAATGTGTGCTAGGCGTATTTATATATAATCTCTATATATGCAGTATCTAATATAATCCATATATATGTAATATATATAAAATCTAATTTAATCTGTATGAATCTCTATTATCATCCCTGCTTTAAAAAGAAGGAAGCTTCTGGCTGGGCGCAGTGGCTCATGCCTGTAATCCCAGCACTTGGGAGAGTGAGGCAGGCGGATCATGAGGTCAGGAGATCAAGACCATCCTGGCTTACATGGTGAAATCCCGTCTCTACTAAAAATACAAAAAATTAGCTGGGCGTGGTGGCGGGTGCCTGTAGACCCAGCTACTCGGGAGGCTGAGGCAGGCGAATGGCATGAACCCAGGAGGCGGAGCTTGCAGTGAGCCGAGATCGCACCACTGTACTCCAGCCTGGGCGACAGAGCGAGTTTTTTTGTCTCAAAAACAAAAAAAAAAAGAAGGAAGCTTTTACTCAATAATGTTAACTTGCCTAATAAATACTAAGTTTTTGTGTGTAATACAAAGTGAAATATAAGAAATTATTCGGGTTTTTCCCAGTGTATGTTTTAGCCAAATCCATGTGTCTTATATATCAATAGTTTGGGAAATACATAGAAAACAATTGTATTATCAGGGGCAAAACACCAAAATGCATAAACATCAGAGGTGCAACATGGTGACAATTTGTCTACTAATTATGATCTCTTCCTTGTGTTCAGTTCAGTTGTGTTGCGACTGAATGACCTAACAAGACTGAGATTTTGGAGGTTACTCACCATAAGATCTTAAGGAGATGATAATGATCCTTTACAGTGATGATATAGAAATTCTTGAAAAGAAGTAGGCCTTTAGGGATTGAAAGAATGAAAACAAAGAGGATGGATGTTTTTTAACTGAGGGTAGAATAAATTACTCTCTAAGGGGAATGACATCACTTGGATAAGATTACCCGGATGATTAAAGGCTTGGAAAATGTCCCATTGAGAAAAGTCTAAACCATCTGAGATAGCTTAGTGTAAAGAATGGAAACTGAGAGATTACATATTAATGAATAGTTTTTTAGTTTATAAAGGGGTATCATTTAGAGGAATTTTCTGTCTAAATGGAAGTCTGTACATAAAGAATTAACTGATGATACAGCAAAGGAAACATTTGCTAAGTATTTTTGAGGTCATTAAAAACTGAATTAACTACCAAGCAATGTTGCAGGCTATCTTCAAAGGCAACTGTTACAAACACGTACTTATTCAGCCATCTGGAATAGTTTCTCTGTGATACGATAGAACATCATGTGTTGAGGAATAAATCAGGATTCCCCTTAAGTACCCTTCCAGCTTACTAATTTAAGGCTCAATATGAACTTTCACTTTGCTTCCTTTTTCAGGACTCTGCAACTGATAACTCAAGCACTATTGTGTAAGGATACCAGATTTAGATGAGACTGTCAGCAGTCCTCTGGGTCCTCACTGCTCGCAGTGTCCACAGGCAGCAGCAGCAGTATCCGGGAGTTTATTAGATATGTAGGATGGCAGACCCACTGCAGGCCTCCTGAGTCAGAATCTGTCCTTTAAAAAGATCCCGAGGTAGTGCATATGCACATTGAGGTTTGGGAAGCACCAGTCTAGTCCATTCTGTCTGTCACTAGAATAAACTGTCCTGGCCTTTTTCCTAAGCAGATTTCTTTTCAGATTGTTCCAAAAGATAATATGGAAAAAAAAATCTCCCTTGACTCCAATGATTATATTGATGAGTATACATTGATTTTTATTGCCAAGTTTCTATTTTATGGGAAAACTATTCTCCAAAAAAAAAAAAAAAAAAAATCAAAACAAGAGACTCAAGGTTGTCTCACTCAGAGGCACTTAAAAAATAAATAAATAACCTGGCCACCAGGCTTTCCACAAGGAAAAGGAACAATTAAACATTATACCAGAGGTCTGGTACAATGGTTTCTATTTCATAGAAAACTAAAGGTAGTTTTTGTCTCTCGTTCTCTCTGTTTCTGCTCAAATATCCATCCTGCTCACTCTCTCCCTCTGCCCTCTCTCTCTCTGCCCTCTCTCTCTCCTTGTCTTTGTGTGTATATGTGTGCATGCACAGATGTGTGTTTGTACAATCAAAAACCTTGGAAATTTGTGGTGTTTTTACTTCAGCATCCTGACTTTATTTAAATCAAGATGTAAATAAAACTCTTTTGTTTTGAAGACCAATAGGAATTAAATCCAAGAAGGAAAGCTTTGTAAAATATGGTGCAGGTCAACCACAAACATTTCAAAGGGCACCACCATTGAGACAACACGGAAGTGGAGGAAACAATTGAACAACATTAGAGTCAAGTGAGAGTTGACTGTGAAGGGCATGGGGAGTTTCACAGTGACTCCTGGGTTTTGAGCTTTTGTGAAGATAACAAAAGATGCCTCTTGTTTTTAATTTTTCTAATCAGCCTTCCCAAATTTATTATGGAAAATTACTTTGAGTGTTTATACTTTCCACCTCTTCTCTGTATGATCTGTATAAAACAAAATTACTTTACGTGATATTGTACGCTGTCTGCCTTCCTCCTTATTTGTCCCAGTGCCCTTGTAAGGAGAGAAACATTGGACTGTAGAAAAGTGAAATATCTGATGGTAAGCGTCATTCTAAAGACAATAAGTAATGCAGTTTAAATTATGCAACATTCTCCCTAAACTAATTTAGAAAATGATTACCACTATAGTGGCCAAGTTAGTGCAAACTCATTTAGGCCACGTTGTTTTCCCTGAAATGAAACATGAACTCCAGGAAGCCTGTTGTAACTTTAAAGTTTTCATTTAAATAACTACAGCTTTATTTTAAGTGTTTCTTTCATTTTTTTCAGTTTACAAACTAACAGATAAGAAATAACCTCCCATGATGCTGTGCATTTGTCTGGTGCTTCTGCAGTAATTAGTGAGATTTCTGGATGAATTATGCCATTTAACATCTGTTATTAACTATAACCACATTTATTGCCTCATAACAATATCATTACAAAGGAAAGCTGTGCAGATGAGAAGCATTTCTTTGTAAACCCTAATAAGTGTACAATGTATGTGTAAATATTTACTTTTCCATAACTCTCTCACTGTTTAATTGTGACTCTGTGTTTAGCCATTTTAATTAGGTTGAATTTCCAGCCCTTTGGCATTTAGATATTTAAGTTTAATGCTCTGTTGATGAAATTTTCTTGCTTTTAATCCATATTACATATCATAGAAGCTCTGTCTGTGCTACATCAAAGTTTTTAAAAGGGAATTTAGTAAAAGGAAGGCTAGCAGGGCAATCAGAATCCATTCTGGGGCAAGGGAGCCACTGTCGATTTCAGTGACCTGCTACAGTATTTTTTAAGTTATTATACTACGAGTCAAAAAATGGAAAATGTGCAAAGCTTGACACTGGTATTTTTATGAGAAGAATGATAACCACATTCTTTATTTTTCTTGTGTCCTTAGGTAGAAAAGCAATAGCTGAATAGAAAGGACTGGTGCCTGGCTAGGAGGAAAACAGAAGCAAACTATGGGATGAAAGAGACCCTCATCTTTAAGCACTAGGGATTTCTCCTGGAGGAAGAAATATTCAGTTAAACACTTTATATATATTTAGATTTGGGTTTAGTTGTTTTTGCAGTTGGGAATCACATATCTTGATTTTTAACCCTTCAAATTCTGGGAAAACACTTACGATAGTTCTATCATTGGTATTAACTTTATCTCAACCCAAATTGTTTGCATAGGAAACCAGGCATGGTTTTGATGATGGGCTGAGGGAAGGAAAGGAGAAGGAAGCCAGGAAACTAGAGTGAGAACGAGCACTATAAAGTGAGAATGGAGAACAATCTAGCTGACCTTCTCCCAGCCCTTTGAAGTAAGAGTGGAGTTACAGACAGAACCACTTTTGCTGGCAAAACTGCCACAGCTGTTGGAGAAGCTCAACAAGCAGGAATGAAAGGATTTATTCTGTTGATGGAGAGTCTGAACTCTTCAAGTCAAGAGGCAAGTAGGGAGGTAAGATAAAAAGAACATATTCTTGTGTGGAAGGAGAGGCTAAAAAAGTCATTGCCAGGCTGTGATTCCTAGGATGACTATCAGGAGCTCTCAATGGAGATAAGAATTTGCGAGTAGTCTCTAAACTTATTTACTGGTCTACTGAATGCCATACAGTCCACCAGGGGCTATCTGCATCTGGACCTCAAGTCTGTCTTTCTTTCTTTCTTTCTTTCTTTCTTTCTTTCTTTCTTTCTTTCTTTCTTTCTTTCTTTCTTTCTTTCTTTTTCTTTCTTTCTCTCTCTCTCTCTTTCTTTCTTTCTTTCTTTCTTTCTTTCTTTCTTTCTTTCTTTCTTTCTTTCTTTCTTTCTTTCTTTTGAGACAGAGTCTTGCTCTGTCACCCAGGCTGGAGTGCAGTGGTATGATCTCAGCTCACTGCAACCTCCACCTCCTGGGTTCAAGCGATTCTCCTGTCTCAGCCTCCTGAGTATCTGGGACTACAGGTGCAAGCCCCCACATCCTGCTAATTTTGGTATTTTTGGTAAAGACAGAGTTTCACTGTATTGGTCAGGCTGGTCTCAAACTCCTGACTTCAGGTTATCCACCTGTCTCAGCCTCCCAAAGTGTTGGGATTACAGGTGTGAGCCACCACATCCGGCCCTCAAGTCTTGATCACAATTGATAGCATTCTGAGTCCTTGGGGGCCTTTGCATCTTCTATCTTTGCGGGGAAGAATGTAAAAAGGATCTGCAGCAAAAAATACTAGGTCTTGATAACTTTGCTTGATGAAGCAAAGAGGAAGATGTAAGGTCAGAAATAATTGCACATTTACATGCCTAGAAGAAATGTCAGGAGAGCAAGCTTGTGTTGGCAAGGGAAAAATATGCCTTGATTTGCATGTACTAAGTTTAATGGGTCCTAAATTCTGTGATTTTTCTTCCCAAACTACCTACATGGTTATTCTCACCCAGTCTGATGTCCTTATGCTGATGCTCTGGTGCTACACATTAAGGAATAGCTATGATTGGTGTCACCTGGGCCAGAAAGATGCTGATCACTAGAAAAGTGGATGCAGTACTCAGTTTGATGTGGAGCTTCAAACATTAGCCTCTTAGCTGAAGTATCTTTAATTTCTTTGGTGAATCATTAAAATTCAAGGCCAATCTATAAAATTAGCTTGTATTACCACATCACAGTTGTACTTTTATTAAGGTAGAAAACCTCATAACTGTCTTCTGCCAGAATCTCAGCTGTTAAGAAGAGAATTTAAACCTTCCAATTTCTTCTCCCTTCTACCATTCACTCAGCTCCTCCATGATCATAATATTGATTTCATGACCTTATTTCCTCTTCTAAAGAGATACCGTCGTAACAGTGCTCTCTTTGGCCATCACTGGTACTGAGGCTTATATTTATATAGCTCTATTAAAATATTAGATTGATGCTTTTGCCTTGTCCTGGATTCACAAAGCATCATCCAGAAGAAGCAATCTAACAGGAGTGGTAATGTCCCAATTTTTTAAATCAAAATCCTAAAGTTCAATTGAAACCCAATGGCCCCATAAGACCACTTGTGTGTGGCATAACCAGAACTGAAATTGGTTTTCTGATCCCTAGACTGATGATTTTTTTTTTCATGTTGCCACTTTTGGACTCGACTCCAAAACTCAAGAACCATTAAGATTGTAAAGACAATGACAATCTTATCTCTGTCTGGAAGAAGATGCACAATTCCCAAATTAACTCAGATGTAGTGTAGGAAGACTTTTACTCATCCTCGAGGCAAGAAGATTTTTACATTTAACCCAGAGAGATTGAAAAACACTAGACTTTGCTAACAGCTCTCCATAACTTCTATACAAATCATGTGAGCCTATTTCTAAGAATACTTATATCTGGCTGTCACACTTGATTTTCTCCTCTCAGAAGTAGAGTGGCTTTCTTTTGTAATCCTCAAATCACTTTGCTTCCCACTCTAAAAAGTTACGAGCAAGGCTATAGTTCCACAACATAACTAGTGGTTGAGAAACACAAGGCCATGCTGCAATACTTCCCCAGTTTTAGGAATACTAGTCATAGTCCTGGGAGTCTCTCTGACCTGAACATTTCATTGAAGAGTAGCTGACATTGTTAATTTAACCTCCTCCTCCTTATCCAGTATGGCAACTTCATGCAACAACACCACATTCCAGGGACTTGCCAGTGCGGTGATTTTTATAAAGATGACTTGTTGACAAATGCAGTAGGTTTCCTTCCTCTTTATTAAACAAGACCTAGGCTAGATCTTCTATAGCTAATATGTTGACACTCTAGTGCGAAGCACTCTGTTGAGCACTTCTAACATAGCAATCAAAAAAACAAATTATCCCCTGAGTAGTCCCTCTTTACTAGCAGGTAAGAATATAAAAATACATTTGCTTTTTCCCAGTGGTTAATTTTCTGTTCCTCTGGAGATCAATATCTGTTTACATTTACTTACCTAAGGACAGAAAGGTTAGAAATTTTTTAGAGGACAAGGTTAGAGGTCAGGAAATTATTCAGTTGCATTCAGAGACTTCCAAGAAACACTTGAAACATTTGACATGTTGAAGCCAAGCTCAACAGCTCAAACAAGATAAATCTTATTCTGACTAATCAATATGAAGGAAAAACTATTAGCTTTGACAAAGTCATTGCTAAAAAGTATTCCAAAGCTGAAAATTGGGACATGTCATTGTCCTCCTAGAAGTTTTCCATATCTTTCTATCACCTATAGGATAACACCTAAACTCTATAACATCATTTTCATAATCTGGGCTTCATCCATCTGTTCACTTGCATCTCTTGTCATCAAATCTCCCCACTCTACTGTATTTAAGAATTTTCAATTCTCTGAATACTCTGTGTGTGGGCCTCTGGGTATTTGCTTATGCTATACCTTTTGCTTGGAATGACTCCTCACCTTGCTCAACTGGAAAACACCTACTCTTCTTTCTAAATGCAACTCAAATGGCACCTGCTTAATGAAGTCTTTCCTGCCTTCCCCAGCTGACATAGAGGATCCAAGATAGGTTATACACAACTCTACCCTGATCATTATCATCATCCCCTATTAGATTTGTCTCTTTCCTGGCTGTCTTTATCCCAGAAGGCAACCTCCTTACGAGTTGGTATCATATGAGAGAATAAATGATTGTGTCCTGTTCCCAAAATGCTTCCCTCTATATACAGACTCCCAAAGGTGGGAAAGTATAGGTAACCAATGACTCTCACGTGCACTTCTTCTTCAGTAAAATGTTTACTGTCTTCAGTAAGTCTTTGCTTTTTGAGGTGAGCCTTAACTTAAGACCTAGATTAAAACCAAAGCGGGTCATGAACTGTTGTGGTCATTCTCTTACACTTTGCCCACACTTCCTATCAAACTCCTGCCTCTGTTCCTCCTTCTCCATGCCAACCCTTGCCCAGAGTGACAACAGTAGAAAATGTCTTTCTAACCTCAGAGTAACAGTCAAAGATAGCTAAGATTTCATAATCTCCCAACATGATGACAAAAAGCACACAGGTAAAGGCATGCTTTATAGACATATAAATCCTAAGTAAACCTTAAATGTTTTTCTATTCACCTTCCTCCTTCTCTCTTGCATTTTTTGAATTAGTCCAAATTCCTTTTGAGATTACCTTGATCTTCAAGTCCTCAAACACATCTAAAACTTGTCTTGCTTCATCTGGTATAGTTTCTTTTTCATGACATTATAAGAATCAACTAAATTTTCAAGAGTCCAGAATGTTGCAGCTGAAGCACTTTCATATTTGAAAAAAGCATAATCACAATTCTTTCCCCATATGCTACCTTCTCAGCAGGGCTATTTTTTCCACCCTCAGAAATGTATAGTGTCAGAATTCCTCAAATAAATTAAGAGTTGAGAATCAAACTCAGAATGATCCTATCACTACATTCCAGAGGGAATGCCTCTTTGCCCAGGTCCCTGGACTCTCCCATTTCCAATTCTGTGCTGTAGACCTGGAACGAGCTTAAAGAACCACTGTTCAAAAAGAGTACAGGTTTCTATTTTCATCCAATTCAACATGTGGTCTGAGATGCATATCTGAAAGCACAGTTTAAAAATTTTTTTTGGTCTTATGATATTTAAAATTTTCTTGAGACCATCTGGAAACAGGTTTCCCTTTAACAATGTCAGTCTTCTCCACATTTCTGTAGTTATTGCTTCCTTTCTGTCTGTCTTTCCAGTATTTCTAGGCTGTGGTTGGAAAGGCATTTTTTTTCCTTTTATACTTAAAATTTGGTGAACTTTTCCTCAGGTTACACAAGGTGCGGGTGAGGGTGGAGGTGGCTTTCACTTTCTCAGCCCTGACCCCTCCAGCTCACACATCCTAGGTTTCTCTTCTTTCTAAGTACCTCTTCTCAGTTTCTTCCAGAACAGCCTGGATCCATATCTGCTTCACCTTGATAACTTGAACCTTTGATGGATCTTGGGGAATTAGCAGCTAGTACTGTGAACTCTGATACCTTTTACATAATAGCATATCAATAAATGCTTGAATGAGGGAAAAAGTGAATGACTTTCACTAATTATGAATTTCTTTCTTTGGGCATTTTGCCTCTGACTTTTTATATTTTCTGAAAGGGAATAGTATGTCTATATTTACTGAGTCCTTTCTCTCATTTTGTTACTTTTTATCTGGTAAGAGAGCATTGATTGGGGAAATTCTTTAATATAAAAAGGTATAAAAGAGGTGCTGATGTAGAAACAAATATATGCATCCCCAAGTGTGCAGCGAGAGTGAGGACTGATTTGACATTGAAATGCTCTATGTCTATAAAATTCACTCATTAGAAGGCTTTTATCTTGAGGCTGTAATACCTCGAATTAGCATAACTTTGAAGTCTTCCTTCTATGAAGCTGCCCAAGTAAGTGATTCTCAGTCTTTGCATGGCATCTTTTAGCCATGGCTTTGTTAAAGCAAGCTGACTTAAGCTTAGTCATAATTACAAAATTTTGGGTGGGCAAAGCAAGATACTTTGATATTTCTACTTTATCATCTGAAGGAACTTAAGGAAGATGAGCTTATTTGGAGAGAATGAATATCAGTGGCCATTACAAGCTGTTACTGCTAATGGTCTTTGAATATCCCACATTACTTAGCACTGGAAGTGATGAAATTGATTTTAAGAAAGTTTGCTGTTCTAAAAAATTCCATGGTTTATTCTAAAAAATTCCATGGGATTGCTTGTCTCTGAATTGAGGGCACAGACATTTCTACATATAAGCATTCAATCAGGCGCCTTGGGGCATTCGAGCAAGTTTAGACTGGAACCACTGCCTCTGCTTCTGTCTGCATGGTCTTAATCCAAAGCACCCAGAACATGTATTCTGTAGTGGCAGCAGTTCATTGGAGGTGGAGATTCACAAAGACTTAAAGTAATTGGAGAGACTAAAGCCAGGGATAAGTTCCTTTGCTTGTCTGCTATTATAGCTAAAAGAGCTAATCTCAATGAGAAGTGCAAGACTTTCCAATCTTGGTATTTATGGCTGGAGCATAGAACACATTTTTTTAAAAGAAAGAAAGTAAATGAGGTGTGTGCAGCTGGAATAGTGCTGTTACTGCCTTCCATTGCTTGAAATTAAGTCATTTTTGGGTAGGACCAGGACTCAAGCCTCCAGTAATTATGTACTTGCAAGACTACACCAACTTAAACACAGAAATTGAGGATATACTTATTTATACAAATATAAATCAGAATTTTGTCAAAACAGAAATGTCAGCACCCAGCTAGCTACCATTGTTGGTAGTACTGGAGTTGCCCAACCATGCAATTCTTCCTCACCAACCTAAAACTTCATGTTTAGAACTGGAAACAATTGCCTGAACTGTACTCACCAAGGTTAGAATAAGTATTATACTTATTTCAGCATATAGTACAAAAGCTAGGTAATACAAGAGAAAATTACTAAAACATTAAAAGAAAGCAATTAAATCTGAGTTGCAAGAAGGAGGGAAATATTGCCTCAGTGTGAGGGAGCTGGATTTGAAACTCTTTTGTTATAATTTCAGCCTCAATCAGCCTCCTTGATAATTTTGCAGCCAGCAATAAATTTCCTTTAAACTTACAGTATCTTTTATGGTCAAGTTATTGACAAAGGAAAAGCCAGCTTCTTAAAAGTAATCCTTTAGGCTTTATGAAAATAGAGAATAGTCTATTTCTGATTTTTTGTTTCGTTTTGTTTTCTATTGTGGTTCCTTATTTACCTTAAGAAGTACAGGTTACAAAATCAATATACACAAATCAGTATTATTGCTATATACCACCAACGACCAAGCTGAGAATCAAATCAAGGACTCAATTCCTTTTACAACAGCTGCCAAAAAAAAAATTAAAATACCTAGGAATATACTTAACCAAGGGGGTGGAAGATCTCTACAAGGAAAACTACAAAACACTGCTGAAAGAAATCATAGATGACACAAACAAAAGGAAACACATCACATACTCATGGATGGGAAGAATCAATATTGTGAAAGAGACCATACTATCCAAAGCAATCTACAGATTCAATGCAATTCCCATAAAAATACCATCATCATTCTTCACAACACTAGAAAAATTCTAAAATTTATATGGAACCAAAAAAGAGCCCATCTAGCCAAAGCAATACTAAGCAAAAAGAGCAAATCTAGGGACATCACATTACCTGACTTCAAATTATGCTGCAAGGCTATAGTTACTAAAACAGCATGGTACTGGTATAAAAATAGGCATGTAGACAAATGGAACAAAATAGAGATATCTGAAATAGAGCCAAATACTTACAGCCAACTGATGTTCTACAAAGCATACAAAACATAAATTGAGGAAAAGACCACCTATTCAATAAGTGGTGCTGGAAAAACTGGCAAGACATGTAGAATAAAACTTGATCCTTATCTCTCACCTTATGTAAAAATCAAGATGGATTAAATATTTAAATCTAAGATCTGAAACCATAAAAATTCTAAAAGATAACATCAGACAAACTCTTCTGGACACTGGCTTTGGCATGACTAAGACCCCAAAAGCAAGTGTAACAAAAATAAAAATAAATAAATGAGACCTAATTAAAAAGCTTCTTCACAGCAAAAGAAGTAATCAGCAGAGTAAACAGACAACCCAGAGTGTGTGAAAATATTTTCAAACTATGTATCTGACAAAGGACTAGTATCCAGAATCTATGAGGAACTCAAATCAGCAAGAAAAGAACAATCCCATCAGAAAGTGGGCAAAGGACGTGATTAGACATTTCTGAAAAGATGATATACAAACAGCCAACAAACGTGAAAAAATGCCCATCACTACTAATCATCAGGAAATTACAAATTGAAACCACAATGAGATACCACCTTACTCCTGCAATAATGGCCATAATTAAAAAGTCAAAAAACAGTAGATATTGGCATGGATGTGGGGAATACTGGCACACTGCTGGTGAGAATGTAAATTAGTACAACCACTATGGAAAATAGTATGGGGATTCTGTAAAGAACTAAAAGTAGAACTGCCATTCAATCCAGCAATCCCACAACTGGGTATCTACCTAAAGGAAAAAGAGTCATTATATGAAAAAGACACAATTTGCAATTGTAAACATGTGGAACCAACCTAAGTGCCCATCATACAGATAAAGAAAATGTGGTATATATACACCATAGAATACTTCTTAGCCATAAAAAGGAACAAAATAATGTCTTTTGCAGAAACTTGGCTGGAACTTGAAGCCGTTATTCTAAGTGAAGTAACTCAGAAATGGAAAACCAAATATTGTTTATGTTCTCACTTATAAGTGGGAACTAAGCTGTAAGGATGCAAAGGCATGAGTGATGTAATGGACTTTGGGGACTCAATGAGGGAGGTCTAGGAGGGGAGTGAGGGATAAAAGACTACACACTGGGTACAGTGTACACTGCTCAGGTGACAGGTCCACTGAAATCTCAGAAATCACCACTAAAGAACTGATCCGTATAATCAAAAACCACCTGTGTCTGAAAAACTATTGAAATAATATAAGTAAATTGGATAGGAAGAAAAAAAGGAATCTAGCTAGGATTTTCCAAAATTAGTCATATACCAGAAAGGTGAAAAAGATAACTTCAGAAAAAGCCCACTTACTCAAAAAGATAGTAGACTCATTCATTCATTTTATATTTGAGTGCCTGCCATGGGCCAGGTATGCATTTGTGCATCCTTGCCCATGTACCAGATCATAAAGTCAGATACAATGTTAAAGAAAAAAATACTCGTGACACTTTTTAAAGATTTTATTTAGTACCATCAAAATAGGTATAGGAACCACTGTAATGGAGTTTTATGGAGGAGAAAGATTGGGTTCAATTGCAGATACACCAAAAAAAACAAACAAACTGGGAATTTGGAGTCGGGGGTCAGTGGGTGGAAATTGCTAAGAAGAAACATCAGGGGTAAAGAGATAATCTGGCTGAAATGACCCAATAGTATTCTTGCTGAGGACAGGCCAGGATGATCAGACATCACCTGGAGGATGGTGGGGAATACGAATCTGATCAAATATTGAGGGTAATCAGATACTGAGGGTGGAGAGTTCTGGTAAAACTGACTTTGCAGGATTCTTGCTAAAATTGCACAATGCAGACAGATATGGAGACATAAAAGTTGAGGCCTAGTTGGGAAGAGGGTTTAGAGGAGCCTTACTAGTTTGGTTAAGGAAAGAATCTGTCAGTAGCCCCTGCCCATCCTAGTGGGAGATGATTGTAACCCGTGCTGTGAAAGGAAGGTCCATAATATTATGAGTACATACAGCAGGGGATCTGACCTGGCCTGGAGATCAAGAAGGTTTCTCTGAGGAAGCTGGGATCTCAAGGAAGGATAAAAGGGGACAAGAGGGAGAGTGGAGAGAGAGGAAGTTCCACTATGAGACTTTGAATGTAATGTGAGGAGTAGAACCCATTGTTGGAACTAGAGGAGATGTGAGTACACAGAGCAAGGAGGAGAGTGGTAGGAAGCAGCAGCAGGAAGGGGGCATGAAACAGACCGTGAAGGGTATGGTGGTGGGTGGTGATCTGATCACATTTTCATTTTCAATGCTATCTCTAGCTGTAAAATGGAAAAAAAGACGGAGACAAGTGCCAGAGAAAGATCAGGTGGTACTAGAGAGAGAAAGTAGAAAGATTCAAGAGATATTTAGTAAATAAACTTAATGTCACTTGGTGATGGGTTTAATAAGTAAAGGCAAAGTGAATCATAGGTTTTTGGATTTAGATCTGGGTGAATGGAGATGCCACTGCTATAGAAAATAATGGAAAAGGCCCAGGTTTTTGGTTGGGAAATTTCTATGATTTTTCTTTAGCCATGTTGAATTTTGGTGACTTTAAGATGTGGCAGGAGATTTAACAGATTTTAAGATGTGGCATATGTAATTCAGATGTATAGCAAATATTGTCTTTATTTTCCGTAATTGATTCTATCTTCCTCATATACTCTTCCTGTTAGCACGGGTCCTGGAGTAACTTGACAGCTAATATATTTCTGTTTATCTTCTGGTTGAAATAGTATCTTTTCATTTTATTCAGTCTCTTTGAGGTAAATTCAGTCTTTGAGATTTCTGCTCCTTCTTCCCTAGGCCTCCTAAGATTATGTCCAGATGTAGAGTTCAAAGGGGTTTCTGTGAGATGGCAGCAATGGGCAAAGGAGCGTTGGACTCTCACGCTGATTTCTGGTTATCTCTGGGCTTTGGCCTAAGGATGGCCAGTCAAGTCTAGACCCATAATATTCCATGAAATGTAACTCATCTCTTTAGCCTCTGGGGCCATGACACAGGCCTCCATTTCCAAAGTAAATTTAAGCACCATACATTCTATGACTGTCTCAGGAAATTCTTGTTTCTTCTTTTACCATAGCACCATTTACATTTTTTCTACTTTCAAGTGTTTGATTATATTCTGACTTCTACTTCTTTCCACCACTACCAGTTAGAGAATTTACAAGGATAGGGACTTTGGTCAATTTCTTTTCTGCATCTGAGCTCTCAGCATACTGCCTGTCATAATAGATATGTAAAGAATACTGACTGGATTGAGTTGAAATGGGATCTCTTACTTCCCAAAGCTTGTTGGCACAAGTCTGAGGTAACAAAATTATTTCCATGCGCTGTTTCATTTTTTTAATGCAAAATCGAGTTTATTTTGTGATGCTGACTGGTATGGAGAAGAAATAGGGCAATCTGAATGAAAGAAAACTTCTTGTGACATTGGAAACTCTCTTAAATCTCTTTTATCTCATCTTGAAATAGTTACCCCCTCTTTTGTAAGCGCTAAACAGCAATTCTTATCCATTGTCCAGTTCAGAAGAATCATGGCTTAAGTAAAAATAGCAATGTTTCAAGGACCTTTTGAGCCCTGAGTTGGTGGGTTAGGAATTTAGACAGGATTTTTTGTGGGAAATGGGTCATCAGAAATACAAAAAGAAAAGACTTCCATGGCCTTTTGGTTTCCTGCTGCATACCTTTTTGTAGAAATTTGTGTGCTCTATTGTTTGTAAAAGCAAGAAAAAGGCAACAAAAACAAAACTACCAAAGACCCAGAACTCTTGCCACCTTAATTCCTGGTGCAAGTACTCCCCTCCTGACAGGCTTTGGCAATAATGAAACATTGAATCTCAGCTCTGGGAACATTTTATAGATGATCTAGACTATAGGTTCTAGAATCTAGACTCTAGACCAAGTGAAAGAAAGTCCTTCCTTTTTCTGTTTACTAAATTGTCCCCAGAATATGAGTGTGTTTAGTGCAATGGGAGCTCGATACATGTTTAATGAATGAATAAGTGAATGAATAAAATTTCTTTCTTAGCAGATGAGAAAGCATCGGTTGAGAAAGGCCAGGGGACTTGTATAGGGTCACACCATTCGTTAGTGGTAGGGCAGGTGAAGAACCACGGTCTCCTGATATCTCATTTGCTGCACTTCATGTTACACAATAATATTTCCTGCAGCTTAAACCACAGAAGCACTCACACTTGAGTGCTGTAATAGGTTTCTAGAATTTATTTAAACTATAAAAAAACAGGGCGAATGGTTGTTTTGGCTCACGTAATGGATCAGATATCCAGGAATGCCCAAAGCATATTTATTTACTCACAGGTAGCAAAAACACCACATAATTCATTTTGTGGCTGTCCGGGCAATGTAAATTTTTTTTCTGTTCCAGTAAAGTGTACATTGATTAGAAATTATTGTTGTAAAAAGACCACCACTCAAACAGAGGGTCTGAACTAGGCAAAATATATGAACCCCAAAGTGCCTGTTAGGGTGCTGTGAAAATGTATGCCCTCCTTTTATTTACTTTTTTAAAGATTTGTTCCATGCAGGAATAGAAGCCTTTTTTTGTGTGGTCACATTGCTGAAAATCATCTGGTAAATGAGACAAGAAGAGAAAGCAAGCAAATAATCACTTGGGAATATAAGAATCAAACATCACATTGTGTGTACAGTAACGAGGAGAATGCATTTTAGACACTGGTGCAAAAATCTAACTTCAATCTTTTTGCTATAGCTTACTCAATTTGGGCTATAGTATGGATTGGGATTAAAAGCTCTAAGTTAAATGGTAGTATAATTATGTGTTAACATTTCTTATATATAAGTTTATTTACATAGCATATTTGGACTGGCTCCATTTTTAATTTAATATTGAATCACTGCACATTTGCAAACTGCTTCAGATGCACTTTTTGAAAAGGTGCTGTTCCTTGGGGCTCCCTGGAGGTAAAATCTCCACAGACTCTATAAAGCATACACGGCCAATAATTGTTGCTCCTGATGGAGAGAAAGTTCCTTTAGCAATGGAAAGAATAACCTTCCAGACTTTTATTAAAATAATACTAGGGAAATACCTTCAATCACGTTATCTTGTTAGGTAACATCTCTTGCATATGGCTGTGTATATTGTTTTTGTGCAATAAGCATTAGAACAAAACTTTAAAATCAAACAGATATACACCTTTATGATGTTTATGTGCTGTTAAAGTTTATGATATACCTTTATGATCTTTATGTGCTGTTAAACAAAGTTTATGGGAGGCCGTTGTTTTGTGCTTACCTCCTGTATTAGGCCCTAGCACACCAGACCAAACCAGAATGGAGTCACTTGTACTAAGTGCCATGTAATCAAGCTGAACCTTGAAATGGGCCAATTTTCAAAAAAAAAAAAAATAATAAAATAAACATGGGATTCCAGTCAGCCTGAGTCAGTGTAATAAGGAAGTCCCCTCTGTTAATGCTGTAAGGAAAGTAACTGTGAAATGACCAATCTGCTATTTGTCCACTGTTTCTGCTTTCTTTAGCCCTTCTCTGCCTGTAAGACCAACCTCCTCTGCTCAGCTCATCAGAACACTGACTCTGTTATATAAAATGAGGTGTTACCTGATTCGAGAATCACAAATAAAAGCCAATCAGACCTTTAAACTAAATTTGTTGTAATTTTGTCTTTTGACAGTGCTAATTATTATTTTGTAAATAGTGTATTTTTTATGGGAGTGGGAGAAAGAAAAGGGAGACAGGGTAACTGGTTCTTTCTGAAACAAGTAATCTCATAATTTTAAAAATCCTAGGAAATATCGAAAGCAGCTCAGGCTCAGTTTAGCCATTTATGCTGCTTTAAATAGCTGTCTACTTCTACAAAAGTTCTAATTTTTTTCTGATTCCTGCCACATTTCTGATATTGCCCAGCCATAAGCCCTGCTGCCTTGCAGGCGTGCCCCATGGAGGGAGCAGAGATGAAATTAGACGCAACAAACTACATGCTCTCTTATTCATGGGCTCAATAAAAGCACTTCCTCAGGGAGATATTATATTTCCATCTTCAAGTCTGGGAGTTTGGGCACCCCAAAGCGATTGTCGGCAGCCCAGCCAGAGCAAATTTAACCTCGCCCTGAACCTTGGTGGGGCTCCAGCGGGACTGTCATGAAAATGTCAAATTTTGGCCCTGTGTCTCCAGCTCCAAAGTAGAGTTTGGACAGCCAAAGAAAACAGAGCCTGAGTTAAACAGTGAGAACAGAAAGAGGCCGAAACTCTTCCCTAAAGGACTGTACAGCTCAGCAAACTCAGTGAGAGTCAAGGAGTCAGAAGGAAGGCCTTTCCCTTGTGCATGACACCGCTTAGTGCCTCTATTTTTCCTTCTGTAAAATGGACATTTTCTAAATCCTCACTACTCAAATCGTGGTACTCAGACTAATAGCATTGGCATCACCATGGAAGCTTGTTAGAAAGGCAGAATCTTAGGTCCCATCCTAAAATTACTGAGTCAAAATCTACATTTTAACCTATGCATCTTAAAGTTTGAGAATCTCTGATGTAAAAGGCCCAGATCCAAATGCCCAATAACAAATCTATTATGGAAAACCCTTTTTTAAACATAAAGAGTGTGACTGTAAAGTTATAAGCTGCCCCTCAGGGAGCATTTCACAGCCTTGACCTGTATAAACTAGATCAGCATGATTCGCTGAGCTCCTACCAATGCAAGGACACACCCTGATATTGTTTGGCTGTGTCGCCACCCAAATCTCATCTTGAATTGTAGTTCCCATATATCCCATGTGTCGTGGGAGGGACCTGGTGGGAGATAATTGGGAGGTAATTGAATCATGGGGTAGGTTTCCCCCATGCTGTTCTTGTGACAGTGAGTGTGTGCTCACGAGATCTGGTGGTTATAGGCATCTGGCATTTCTCCTGCTGCCGCTGATTCTCTCTCCTACCACCCTGTGAAGAGGTGCCTTCCACCATGATCGTAAGTTTCCTGAGTCCTCCTCCGCCATGCAGAACTGTGAGTCAATTAAACCTCTTCTCTTTATAAATTACCCATCTCGGGTATTTCTTCATAGCAGTGTGAGAATGGACTGACACACACCCTGAAGGCTGACTGACCAGAGTTGTTCCCTGAACACCCCGAGGTTTGAAATCTGACTGTAAGGATGCGAGAAGCAAAGAAAAAAATACATTCATACACTCAGGAATCTAACCCAGGGGCACTATTAAACCTGAGTTTGCAAATCTATCTTGGGAAAGAACAGGATAACAGAGTTTGTGCTGGGAGGCTTACTTGTAAAGGTGTTCCTGAGACTTTTCCAGATTTATGCAAAGAAGGATTGGGGACTTTTGCCAAATCCTCATCTCCTGAAATCCAGGGTTCAGACACTGTCAGAAAGGCACACTTGATGTTTATCTTCTGGGAGACAAGCCCTACAGAGACTGAAAATTCTCCTCAGCCTGAGACTCATGAGACCCAGTCCTGCCCAAAGCCCACCCCAAGGAGACTAAAGAGACAGATGTGATGCACCACCATGGGACAGTCACTGCTTTCCCTCTTAATGCCACTCTGGGGCCTTCTCATCATTTCCTTGAAGAGCGTTGCTACCTTATCACTGCTCTTGCAGGGTTTAGCAAGAACCAGAGGGCTGATGCAAAAATAACCTTGAGTCTTCCATCTGCCCAAAGCTCTCCAGGGAAGCAGGAGGCATCAGGGCACTCAAGAAACCACAGGCAGGAGACATGCTGCACATGGCTGGCCCCCACTGATGATGTAGCTGCTAAAAGCTCTAGAGAGTCATTTTGGATAGAAACAGACTCTGACGGGAGCCATCAGTTGCATGAAATTATGTTGAAAGCCTGTAGGCAAAATCCCTGCTGATGGAGGTTGCTAGCACCCAAAGTAGCAGAGATAACCATACTACTGGACTGTGTGTCAGGCACTTTATTATACAAACTCCAAGGAAAGTATTATTATCTGCATTGGGCATATAAGGAAACCGGAGCTCTAAGAGCTCCAATAGTTTGTACACAGTTGAATCAGGGTTACTTTTGAATTCGGGCCATCCTAGCTCCAAAGTCCAAGCTTCTTTTGTTGCACTGCAGAACCTCCCCTGGGTGGATGCGACTTGCCAACAAGAATCAAGGCAGGACTTTGCAGGGAGGCATTGGGTGACTAGAGCCTTATACTGGGAGAAGCAGTTTGGGTGCCAGGCTGGTGGAAATTTCTTGCTCAGAGTTATCCAGTTCAACCCATTTGTGGCCTACAGAGAGGTTAGGCTTCTGAGACCGTCTTTTCCTCCATACCTTGACAGATACTTTATACCTCTTGAGAAGGAAGGAAATGTTCCTAGCCAGAAAAATTTAATGGCTGCATCAGGGCCAGCTTCAGGGACACAGCAGTCACACAGAACCCCTCACTTATGAGGCCCCTGTGCTTGGGTTTTAATCCTCTGCCATTGCTGTCTTGAAATGCTAAACAATTTTGTCTTTGAATTTATGTTGTGTAAGGAAAGTCTGGTGGGACAATGACACATGCACCCAGGTCTTAGAGCCTTGCCTCATGTACAGTCTCACCTCCCACCCACTCCCTGTCTCCCTGGGATGGGTTGTCTGCTGCCTACTTCCTGTCCCCTGCCACTCCTCACCCAGGGATCCAGGTACTGAAAGATCTAGGTACCCTTGGGGTGGCCTGTCTGCCATGGGTTAGAGCAGTAGGCCTGACTTTTCTGCCTCTGGCTGGGTCCCTGCATAATTATTTTGCACTAGACCTGCAAATTATGTAGCCATCTCTGAACTACACTTTTCTAGGGTTGGAACTGTCAAAGTGATCAAAAGTTCAGCATGCAAAGGCTGGGCTCTTCCTGCCCTGGGAGAAGTAGTCTCAACCATCCTTTTCTCTCTTTCCTTGAATACTGTGTCCTCCTTCTAGGACTAAGTCTGCTGCCTGATTTACAGTCGGGGCCAGCTTGATACCAGGCAGTAAGAGCAAACTTCCTCTCTGCTTTTGTTTCTCTGGTTATAGATTCTTAGGCTCTGACAAGTGCATTTTTAATTAGCCTTTTGACGTGGTTGTAAGATCTGAGATTAGGGTTTACACATTAGAGGTGAAGTACATGAAGCAATCCTCTAGGAGTGCTTTGTTTCAACATTACTTGGGCCTATTTAACTTCAGTAAAAGGAGTCTTCCACATAGTTTAACTCACTGGTATCTGAGGTTAAAGCCCCTCAAATAATGAATTACTATGTTGCTTTAGCTTTTTTGTGCATATATTTCCCTTAGAGAACTTATTGACAGGAGAAAACCCAGAGTCAAAGCAATATTCATATACTGCTGACCTCTGGCCTAATGTCATATTAATACCATTCTAATAATGCCTAATGTCACTCTAAGGCCAGTGATGAGAGGAGGGGTGCAGATACGAATTTGCGATCTTTCAATAAAGTCTCCTTAGTGACAAAGCAATACATTTTCCTATCAAGAAACCTTCAGGGACTAAGAATATTGTCCAGGGACTTAAGGCAGCTTTAGCAACCATAGGGTATAATCCAATCTCAGAATTCCAGCATGGTAGAATGAGTGAGGAAAGAATTAGAGGGTTATACAAACAACACTCAAGAGGGGTCATAATGTCACTCATGACTAAGTCATATTTTTGATACAGGTGACAAATTATAAAACCAGAGCTCTTTAGATCTTGAAGCAGCATGGGGACTACACATTTCAAAGCCCTCAAGTTTCAAATTAAGAAACTGAGGATCTAAGAGGTAGAAAGGCATATATTATTACTCATGATATTATTGTAATCACTGGTAATTGAGACCCATAGCCAGCAGCCGAGACACCATTCTTTCCATTATACTGTATCCATTGAGGTTTATTAACCATGGTAGATAATTTTATCTAACAAGAGTAAAATTGTGTCTAATGTGAGATGAGCATTTCTTATACAACTTTATAAATTAGAATTAATCTCTGAACAAAGTATAAATGGAGAAACACATGTACCCTACTTTATTACGTGGGCATTCTTTATTAGTAGAGAGAATAATGTGATAGCCCTATGACAAGGTTTAGGGGTTCTAGAAAATCCCCATAATGCCTCCTCAAAACTTATTGCCATACATAACAAAATGCCTAAAATTCTAAAATTACAGGTTCAATTCTGTGAACTAAGCCAAAAGAGCTCTGTTCCTGGTAGAGTATGATCAATTCATGCATGAAACCCAGATCTGAGGGTGCAAAAGGGCCTTACCGGTTTTCTAGTCTAATCTTTGCATATTTACCTCCAATGTATCAATGCCTAAAGAGTAGTGCCTTATTCTATGAGAATATATCCATCATCCATTCCTCCATCCCTCAATTATTCATTCAGCAATTTAGCTAATATTTTGCATCCCTCTTTTCCACCAGTATGCCAGATATTGTTTCTTTTCTCTTAGTAGCAAACCCACCCTCTTTATTCTGTTTAGATTCTCCCATTGAGAAGCATTTCTGTGAGCTCTGGACGTCAGGTGAAAAGGAGAAGTCAATCTATGGCAGCAGCTATGGGAAGGTGCATTTATTAGAAATTAGAGGAACATCAGATATTAGAGGATATATTAGATTAGATATTATTGATATGTTAGATATATTAGATATTGATATATTAGATATATTGATAGATTAGATATCATTAGCTAGATTCGATATATTCGGCAGATATTAGAGGAACACCAGATTTCATCAGTATGCTTCTGAGATTTATCCAGTTTTGCACTGCAAGCATCTGATAATTTTGTGGCAGCTTTTCTGCATTGCTGGTACTTCCTCAGAGGCCAGGCCTCCCTGACCTTAGCTCACTAGTTCTTCTGAAGGTTGTGTAAACTTTTAATTCCCTGTATTAAATTCATTGTTGTTCAGAATACGTACAGTTTTTTTTGTTTGTTTTTTTTTTGTCCCTGACAAACCCTGACAGAAACAGCCAAGCACTGGGCAATAACAAAAGATAAAAAATTGAGTCAACCTGCTCTACTATCTGAAGCCGTTCCTTATTTTTGGAAAGCATCCTGGCTCTCTCTTATGTACGTTGGTCCTTTGCCTGTCCTAAGTAGCCACACATATTAAGTCTTGCTTATTCATTTATATTTCAGCTCGTATTAGCCTTCCTGAGAGGAGGTGCCTACAGGGAGAGAAAAAGCTGAGGACATGGGTACATGATTGGTAGGAAGAAAGTACTACCGAGTTTGCAAAGATGAAGCTTTTTATTTTATAGTTTTCCTGACACTTAGAACATAGAGGTTGGATTCTATTCTTAGAGAAGAGTGAATAAATCCTACTATGTTCAGTGAGAATCACATATATTTTGCAAGACAGAGGAGTAAGATAGATGGTCTTGGGAAGTCGGCCATGTCAATGTAAGGGTCTAAGGAAGTCTTCTAATGAGATGTGCATGCAGTGCCCCCCACTTTTGCCTCTTACAATCACTCAGGAGATGACTGCAGGTGTACTTTCCTGCAGAAATAGAGAGATTGTCATCTTCTCTATTCTTTACTAGTTGGCTAATAAGACAAAATGTCATGAACTCAAGAGGGGCCTTCACATTCCAAAAGAACTATCACACGGCTGGGCTGTGAGCCAGATTTGACTCCTCTGTTCTCCTTAAGCTGCTGGAAAACTTCATGGCCATGAAATGCTTTGGTCATTTTTCATAGTGGCCAACTCTTGGCCATGTTCTTAATGCGAGGAGAACTGGAATTAGGTGGATAATATTTTATGTGAATTAGGAAACTCTTTAGGCATGAAGTTATTATCAAGTCAGCTCTGAATATTCTATAAATATTTATTCTCTCAGAGGAAAATATTACCTCAAGACTACCCAGTTTTTCTTAGATTTTATAGCCTTCTCAGTATTTTCTGGCTACATATACGGGGTTTCTAAAGAGGCTGTTACCTAAGCAGTGACCTGTGTGTGTGTATGCACATGTAGTAGTCACATTAAACACCCTAGTGGTATTGGAATTGGAATTCTACCCAATGGAATTGAAGAACAATGGAACCAATTGCACAATAAACCATCTTATAAGTTAAAAGGGTCTCCATCTAATCAGGCCATAAATGTTGTGAAGAGTGTCTAGTTTGATGTTTCTCCTATATCTCAAGCTTCTAATGTAAATGAAGAGAACTTGGAGATGACAGACAGTGAAAATGACCTGCAGGAAAATCCTGAAGACGGTTAAGTAACAGGAGAGTTTCATGTTTGACAGTGTCTGGAAATGTTGAATCTGTTTCACTGGCTGACCTTGGCTTTCATGCATGTTTGTAAAAAGGCTGCCTCATTTTTACCCAGAAAAAATGATTTTACTTTTTGTTTATCTGGGCTAATTAATCTTTTTTCCCCCAGGTATTTATTTAATATTTACTCTGGGCACACCATTGCCTTGTGCAGTGTGTAAGGAAATCCTCAGTGGATTTATAATTGAGATGGGTATTTACAACATCATACCCAATATATAAAAATGAAACTTTTGCCATTAAATACATGGACTAATTTTGTAAAAAAAAAAAAAAAAAAAAATTCTTGTGCCTTTTCTTTGTGCAAGGCATGGTGCTTAGCACTTCTCTGTGTATCATTTGTTGTTCTCCAGATTCATTATCTACTCTTTCCTCAATTGCTCTCAGCACAGGATGGTGAATCTTCATAGATTACATTCATCCAGGGTCCCTTGCCTTTTGGCTTCTGATATAGTTTGGATATTTCTCCCCTCCAAATCTCATGTTGAAATGTAATCCCCAATGTTGGAGGTGGGGCCTGATGGCAGGTGTTTGGATCATGGGGGTGGATCCCTCATGAATGGGTTGGGCCATTTCCTTGGTGATAAGTGAGCTGTCACTCTGAGTTCACAGGAAATATGGTTGCTTAAAAGTGCATGACACCTCACCTCCAACCCTCTCTCTCTTGCTCCTGCTTTTGCCATGTGACATGGCGCTCCCATTTCATCTTCTGCCATGAGTAAAATCTTCCTGAGGCCTCCCCAGAAGCCAAGCGATGTCAGTGCCCTGCTTTTACAGCCTGGAGAACCATGAGCCAAATGAATCTCTTCCCTTTAGAAATTATCCAATCTCAGATATTTCTTTATAGCAATGCAAGAATGCCCTAATACAGAAAATTGGTACTAGGCATGGAGTATTGCTTAAGATACTGGAAAATGTGGAAGCAGCTTTGGAATCGGGTAAAAGGTAGAAGTTGGAAGAGTTTGGAGGGCTCTGAAGAAGACAGAAAGATGAGGTTAAGTTTGGAACTTCTTAGAGACTGGTTAAATTGTTGACACCAAAATTCTGCTAGTGATATGGACAGTGAAGTCCAGGCTGATGAGAACTCAGATGGAAATGAGAAAGTTATTGGGAACTGGAGCAAAGATCAGCATGTTATGCTTTAGCAGACAGGTTAGCTGCATTGTGTCCATACACTAGGGATCTGTGGAAGTTTGAACTTCAGATTGATGATTTAGGCTATCTAGCAGAGAAATTTCTAAACAGCAAAGCATTCAAGATGTAGCCTGGCTGCTTCTAACACCCATGCTCAGATACAGGAGCAAATAAATGACTTAAAGTTGGAGTTTATATTTAAAAGGGAAGCAGAGTGTAAAAGTTTGCAGCCTGGCCATGTGGCAGAGAAAGAGAAAACCTTTCTGGGAGAGTAATTTAAGCAGACAATGGAACAACCACCTGCTAGAGATATTTACATAACTAAAAGGGATCCAGGTGCTAATAGCCAAGACAATGGGAAAAAGCCTGGAAGGCATTTCAGAGACCTTCCTGGCAGCCCCTCCCATTGCAGGTACAGAGGTCTAGGAGGGAAAAATGATTTCATGGGCTAGGCCCAGAGCCCAGCTTCCCTGCACAGCCTCAGGACACTGCTCCCATATCCCTGCTGCTCCAGCTCCAGCTGTGGCTCAAAGGGGCCCAGGTATAACATGAATGACTGCTTCAGCAACAAAGGGTAAAAGCTGTAAGCATTGGCAGCTTTAATGTGATGTTAAGCCTGCAGGTGCACAGAGTGCAAGAGTGAAAAAGGCTCAGCAACCTCTGCCTAGATTTCAGAGGGTGTATGAAAAGGCTGGAGTGCCCAGGCAGAAGCCTGCTGCAGGGCTGGAGCCCTTACAGAGAACCTCTACTAGAGCAGTGTGGAGGGAAAATGTGGGGTTAGACCCCCACACAGTGTCCCAACTGGTGCACTGCCCAGTGGAGCTGTGAGAAGGGGACCACTGTCCTCCAGACCCCAGAATAGTAGATCCACTAACAACATGCACCCTATACCTGGAAAAGCTGCAGGAACTCAATGCCAGCTCAGGAGAACAGCCGTGGCTGCTGAACCCTGCAGAGCTGCAGGGGCAGAGCTGCCCAAAGCTTTGAGCGCCCACACCTCATATTAGTGTGCTCTGGATGCAGGACATAGAGTCAAAGGAGACTCTTTTGGAGTTTTAAGATTTAATGGCTGCCTTGCTGGGTTTTGAACTCACATGGGGCCTGTAGCCCCTTTGTTTCAGCTGATTTAACTCTTTTGGAATGGGAATTACCCAATGCCTACACTCCCATTGTATCTTGGAAGTAAGTAACTTGTTTTTTATTTTATAGGTTCATAGGTGGAAGGGACTTGCCTTGTCTCAGATAAGACTTTAGACTTTGGGCTTCTTAGTTCATGCTGAAATGAGTTAAAACTTTGGGGACTACTGGGAAGGCATGATAGTATTTTGCAATGTGAGAAGTCCATGAGATTTGTGGGAGGAAGTGGGGAATGATATAGTTTAGAGATTTGCCCCACCCAAAACTCATACTGAAATGTAATCCCCAATGTTGGAGCTGGGGCCTGGTGGGAGGTGTTTGAATCATGGGGCAGGTTCCTTATGAATGGCCTGGGCCATCTCCTTGGTAATAAGTGAGCTTTCACTCTGAATTCACAGGCGATGTGGTTGTTTAAAAGTGTGTGGCAACAACCCCCCAACTCTTTCTCTCTGTTGCTCCTGCTTTTTCCATTTGACATGCCAGTTCCTGCTTCACCATCTGCCGTGAGTAAAAGCTCCCTGAGATCTTTCCAGAAGCCAAGTGATGTTGGTGCCATGCTTGTATAGTCCACAGAACCATGAGCCAATTAAACCTATTTTATTTACAAATTATCCAGTCTGAGGCATTTCTTTATAGCAATGCAAGAACACCCTAATATAGCTTCCATTAAGTTTAGCCAATGGGAGATGCTGGCATGAGATCTAGGGTGGGAAGAGAATGAAGTTGCAGTAGTTATCCTCCTTGCCACCTTCTTGCTGAATCATCTTAGATGGGTTGCTTTACTCACAGAGCCATCCTCCTTAGGTTCTTGTAAATGTTCACTGCTTTGCCCCTTAGGACTCAATAATGGCTCCCCATAATTTCTGCTATTAGAGTATTGAACTGTCTTCTCTTGGCTAGGAAAAACATAAACCCTGCCCTCGGTTTTGCAAATGGTCTCTTTATTAAATTCAATACAAACTACCTAATTTTAATTTGCCATCTTTTCCTAGCTAGTCCTGAACTCATACAAAAGTAAATCAGATGGGTATCTAGTCTTCAAGGTGAAGATAAGCCCTGTTTCAACATAAGTATGACAAGATAGAATTTAAGTAAGAGGCAGTGTATTACACCAGTGAGAATGGTCAACTTGAAATTAGGTTGTATAGATTATAATCACTGCTCTGCTTCTAGTTGTGATTACCTGGGTAAAATGCATGACTTCCTTGGATGACAGTTTCTCTAGGTATATAAAGAAACTAGATGTGCTCAAAATTCTCTCCAATGTTGAGATTTTATACTGACTGCTCTCTTTGAGTTCTTTAAGGAAGTAGCAATTAAATGCTAGAAGGGAGTGGCAGCTGAAGTACCATGGAAACCTGGGGAAAACATAGATTAATTCGTGACAAAATTACTAAGAGCAATGATATTTCTGAGGAAGAAGAGATTGCTGGAATAAGGGAAAGCTTCAGGGAACAGATGGTGCATGGGAAATCTTTATTTCATATGTTGGGTTAGAAAATCATTAAGTGAGTAAATAAGTGTTGGTAAATCTTCCTGAGTTAAAGCAAAGTCTATGGAGTTCCTGACATTCCTTGTAGAGCCACCCAGCTACAGAACATGACTTACCTATGGTAGTTATCAGGTACATGATGCCAGTTGTATTAGTCCGTTTTCACACTGCTGATAAAGACATACCCAAGACTGGGAAGAAAAAGAGGTTTAATTGGACTTACAGTTCCACATAGCTGGGGAGGTGTCAGAATCATGGTGGGAGGCAAAAGGCACTTCTTACATGGTGGCGGCAAGAGAAAATGAGGAAGATGCAAAAGCAGAAACTCCTGATAAAACCATCAGATCTCGTGAGACTTATTCACTACCATGAGAACAGTATGGGGAAACCAAGCCCATGATTCAAATTATCTCCCACTGAGTTCCTCCCACAACATGTGGGAATTATGGGAGTACAATTCAGGATGAGATTTGGGTGGGAACACAGCCAAACCATATCACCAGTGTTTCCTGAGTTGTCTCTGCAGAGACTCTTGTATCCACTTTAGGATACCTAAGATAACTGCTGCTCTTGCCAGAACATGTACTTCTGCTGCCTTTATACTTTCCTTAAGATCCCCTCTTTGTCTTTCATGTCACATGACATTGGATTTCCCAAAGCATCTGGACAGCTTCAGTGCTTCTTTGCTGATGATGACACAGACTCTTCCAGGAGCAAAAAGTTCTAAGCAATCTCCCTGTTGTGTTGAGCAAGAAGGGAGGGAGATAGTGTATTTCATGGGAACTCCTGAAGACAGAACTTGTATGACTGCCAATTACGTTACTATTTAAGAAAATTTATTGAACTATTATTTATTAGGCATGATGCTGACCAAGCCCTCAGGGAACTTAAGACTAGTAGAGGAAAGGGAAAGTTAATAAGAATACTTTAATCCAATGTTGTAAGCACTATGGTGTGACACAGTGGATGCCTAGATTATTATGGGAACCCAGAGACCCTACATAACTCAGCTGGAAGCTGGGTGAGCTTGGAAGGAATCAGAGAAACTCCCTAAGAGATAATGCTAATATTAGCTCGTTCAGAAAGGTTGTACAAGAGTTAGTCACAAGGAGAGAGAAGGGAAGGATGTTCACAATGAGAATAGGATGACCTAAACCTTGGAAGTATAAAATAGTGAGGAATGTGTTTGAATTGTGTGCGTATGGGTGTACCATGTGGACATAGAGTAGCTTGGTGTATCAGAAGTATAATATAAATGTGGGTAAGTGTCCTTTTGAGGGTTAGTTGGGTGTTTATGTGCTAGCTGGGGAACCTAACCACCCAAGATAGCCTTATTTGTCTGGGAAGTACATTTTAATATCCACTAAGTCAATTTAGGAAGGAGATTCTGAGTGTAGTAGATGGGTAAGTTGAGGATCCCTGTGCAGCATTATTTCCCACACATCTCTTGGCAAGGAGACTTGACAAATAGCAGCAATAAAAGCTCTACATCTTTTGATCAATATATAATGGAATAATGTAATTCCATTCATGGATGATTTGGCAATCATACCATCTTGCCAAAGAGGGGGAGATTGATGCCCCCAGCCAAACAAAAGTCTGTGTGGCAAGGGAAGCTTGGTAACATGCTCTTGTGGTTTTCTCTGGATTTGGGAATTATTGCTGTTTTTCTCACTTCTTGGTTTTAATGGGTGCCTGAGAAATACTCTGATTCCCAGGGCTTTGCGGGAAGGGGAAAAAACAGATTTAATGCAATTCTAAGTCTTTAGACACATTTACACATCCTCCATCTGCTTGGGAGGGAAAAAAATTCAGATTTCAATAACAAAAATTGTACAGGTCTTCCTTAAGGCAACAGAAAATGCATGTGATAAGGGAATAGCCATGAAGTGCAAAGGCGCATTTAGGTCTTAGTGCTTATTGACTGGAGCTGCAAAGAAGATGTGAAGGATGTGTGAAAAATCCCAAATAAAAGAGCTCGAGTAACATACAATATGGATAAGAAAATGTGCTTCAAAGAAAATGCAACTGTCACAAATGAACATGGGGTATGGAAAAGAAGTGGGGCCGAGGAGGAGAAGTGTGTGACAAGAATGAAGATAAGCAATATTCTCTTCTTAGAAGTTTGGCTCGCAGAAACAATATTCTGTTCTGCAGTTATTGGTTTGCATTACTTTTTTCAAAATACAATTTAAAATGCAAGAATCATGAACTAGACCTACTTTTCCTCTTCTCCCTTGCTACCTGTAAGGGAGATTTCAATCTTACAACCACTGAAACCCATAATCAATGTGAAGAGGGATTGGGATGGCTACAGTACCAGTCCTAGGAGGAGGCTAGAAAGCACAAAACCCCACAATTCCCTGTCAGGCTGGTACAGGGCATGTTGAACCAACAATCACATTCAAGGTAGACATTTGACGGGAAGTATATTAAATGTGTGTTACTGCTTATGAAGACTTTCTGGGATGAAATACTGGATGTGTTTTAGGTTGGTTACAGCCAATCTGGTGAACTTGTGCAGCACATTGTGAAATGTCACTTTTCTATTTAAACTCAAAAAAGGCAATGGATTCACGTGCTTACCAGTTGTCATTTACATGGTATTCTACAGCATAAGCCCATCTGATTCATAGCATATACCTTGTGTGCCAGCTATATATAACAGCCCTGATATTAGCACCTGGCCAACTGTTTAGGACCTTAAAGAATTTTTAGAGTCCCTCTCTCCCCTTCACTATAGGCCTGGAAGAGATTTTTTAAAAGACTGTGTATAAGTTCCATCATTTTTGGGGGGTGGATTTTTATGAGATTTTAGCCACTAGGATTCATGTCAAACCAGATAAATTTCCATTAGCCCACACCCTTGGCTTGGTGAGACAGAGTGGTGCCTATACGAAAGGAATATCTTGGCCAACAACCAGCCTCTGCCAACAGAGCCCATGTCTCACCTCCTTATATGACAGGCAACTCCCTGAATCTGCCTTGCTCGTGGCTCATCCCTGCTTTTTGCCACCCGTCCTGCTAGCACCCTAACCGTGGCTCAGCCACTTTGTAACTTCCAGCCCTGACATAGTAACTATTTGTGTTTCTTATGTAGCTTGGTGAATCCCACTGACAAGTTTTGGGGCATACATCCCAGTTTACCTGGAGTCTAGGAACTCCTGCAACCAGACATTGTATTCACTGGAAGTTCTTTACTACATTTCTCTCTGCCGTGTAGGCAGAATTAAAGGAATTTCCCTGACATTGAATATATACTCTCAGGTTAGGCATTCAGAGTTTTTAAAGAAGCACTTAATTCACAAACATTTACTGTATTCTTGATAGATGCCAGGTATTGTTAGAGTTATAAATTATAACCGAGGTGTGGCTAACAGTGTAGTAGGAAAGAAAATGGATGCAGGTAGATGTAATTAGAAGATGATTGACAGTAGGTCAATAATCTTAGAGACAAACCCTAGATGGAGACACCATAGGAAAAAAAGACAAAATTTCTGTAAGCTGTATCACAGAAGGCTCTAGAAGGGGCAGCTTTTGGGATAGACTTTAGTGGATGGATGGAATTTCAGAAGGAGAAACTTATCAAAGTGTGCATTCAGATAGAAGAAATAGAGTAGGCAAGAAGGGCATGAAGACAGGATGTATCTAGGTAACAGCAATTGGGATAAATTTGCGGGAGCAAGGAATGCACACAGAAGAGATGAGGTAGATAAAATAAATCTGGAACTTTGTCCTGAAACATGTTGAGCCAGGGAGTTACGCTATCAAAGCTAGCTATGCATTTGGATGCTTAACTTTTGATGGTGACTAGGATGTATCGGTGGTTCTCAACTAGAGGTTAGTCTTGCTTGCCCTCTGTCCAGGGATGTTTGGCATGATCTGAAGTCATTTTTGGTTGTCACATATCAGTAGGGAGAGGAAGTAGATAATCTGAGATGTGGTTGTTACATCTCAGTAGGGGGAGGAAGTGGACTTGTCCACTGCTACATGTCCCATTGTGCATCCAATCACAAAGGATTATCTGGCTCCAAGTATCAGTAGTGCCAAGGCTAAGGTAAAGGAGGAATTGACTGCTGAAAGGGGAAACAAGGGTTAAAACAGTATTGGAAGGGTCTAGCCAAGAGAAAGGAGGATCTCTACAGGGCAGTGGCAGTAAAAAATGGAAGAGGAGAGACAGCTGTACTGAATATTTAAAGGTAGAATTGACAAAAATTTGGCAACAAATTCTTTGTGGTGAGGAGGAAGGAAAGAATAAAAAGAAAATCCAAGCCTTTGAACTGGTTTTGCTGGGAGAATGATTTGTCTAATCACAGAAATGAAAAAGGCAGCAAGAACAAAAACTGTATATCCTTTTGAAGGGAAAAAACTATATATCCTTTTGTCTAACAACATTGATATAAACCTGGGTTCAGATCCAAGCTTTTCCACTTACTATTTGTATGGTTTAGAAAAATTTGTTTAGTTCCATGGGGTTATTTTCTCATTAGTAAAATAGTGATAATATCATCTCCCTTACTGGTCACCGTTAAAGTAAAATCAGATCATGTTCATGCAGGGAAGTTCTCTGGGTGATCTTAGACTAACCAAGTTCTCCCCACTTTCTCACTTGTATTTCTTAAGAAAAACTGTGTAATGTTCTGGGAATGCAACATTGTGAGACAGGGAAGAACTGACCTTAACAGTCAGCTCTGTTCCTGTACCCCTGAGAGACAAGACGTCCTTCAGTGCTTTAGCCCAGCAATTCAGTGTCACAGAGTATAAAACCCATGTGGGCTACTTTCCAGAGTCTTTCAGCTGTGGTGCAAGTGGGGAATGCACAGATGAGCCTTCATTCACCTCAGGCAACTTTTCTGAGCCTTGGAGGACTGTTTTTTCATGAGCCTCTAGGTTTCCGTTATCTTCTGCTGCTTACTCTAAGTAATCCATTTCATGTAATTTGTTGTGTCTGTGGGTATCAAGGCAAGTTGGTAACCAGTGCACAGTGAATCTTCTTTACAGTCCGTAGAACACATTGCCAGGCACATAATTTTGCTCCATAAATGGAGCTATTATTCTGCCCCTGCTGCTCTTATCTCTTGTTGTCCAGCCTGGGGAGATGTCAAATGTGCTTGAGAAAAATCTTAATCACAGCTCCTTTGATAAACACTGATGCTCGATAAAATCAAAGCTACCAGTTGCAGTGATTTGAAAGACATTTTGGCAAAATTCTTTCATTTGGAAATTCTACTGTGGTTTTGGACTCAAGGAACAATGTGGAAGTGGTCCCATTTGTTGTGTTTATGACCTTTAAGTTAATTAAGATGTTAATCCTTGACAATAACAATTCTAACTGAAGAACTGAAGACCAAGTGGTCTTGAAGAAACTTAAGACCCGACTTGCATGGCTTAATGATAGGAAAAGATTGATTAAATTAATTTACATTAAGTACTTGCCCTATACAAACAAATTGGGAGAAACAAACTACCCAGTGCCTTGTTTGCACTATGAATGACAAGTAATAATTTAATCACAAATATCTTGTTGTGGTCAATGAGAAGCAAAAATAGATTTAACATCATTTGAAAAGTAATTTGACTTAACTTTGTTTTTTGAAAATCTGATAGACTTGAAAGTTTGTCTTTGATTTAAAGATATCACTATATTAGAATATATGCTATATTAAAATCATTTTTATTTAAAATATGTAATGTATACTACTTTTTTGTCTTTCTAGTTGACTACCATTATTTTTGAATGAAAATGTGCCATTATTTTCTGTTCTGTTATACATCTGTGCATTTCTGTGTCTGTAAGTGGAAGAATGCATCTCACCAAAGGAAACTTAGACTGTCTCTTTGAGAGTTTTACAGGTGCCCTCTATCAAATGATCTGGGTATAGTCAAAGTACATTCAGTAGACATGATGATTAGGGTGACGTGGATTTCTGAGCATTTGGATTAGGTGGCTCTTTTTCAAATTCTGAATTTGTTGCCTTCATATTATAATCTTCCTCCTGCCACCATTCTCTAAGATTTTATGCATTTATTTATTTTATTGTAGAGTGTCTTTATCTGAAGATTTTTTTCAGATGCTAGACAGAAATGGATATTTATTATTAAAAAACAGAGACATTACCAAGCAGGAAAAAGATCAGAAGAAAAGAAGTAGGTGAGGAAAGACAGAAATAGGTGAAAGAATTGCGAGGTAGATGAAAGAGAAGAATGAGTGAGAGGAAAACAAACAGCTAAGTCATTGGTTGCAAGCCCCTGTTATCTCCGAGACAGACCAAACAGGTTCTGGGGGTGTTGAGGTTAATTTTGCAGATCTTGTCAGTTCTGAGAGCAGAGCAGCACTTCCTTTTCAGCTTCATCATCTTTTAATATTATTGTGTGTGTGTGTGTGTGTTTCTTTAATTATTGTTTAATTGAGCACAAAGAGTACTTGCAAAGGTGTGGCTTGAAGTAGTAACTAAATTACAGTCATGCATCACTAATGACAAGAATATCTTATAAGAACCATGTTGTTAGGTGATTTCATTATTGTGCAAACATCATAGAGTGTACTTAAACAAACCTAGATGATGCTATACACCTAGGCTATGTATTCTATTGCCTCTAGGCTACAAACCTGTACAGCATATTACTGTACTGAACACTGTGGGCAGTTGTAACACAATGGTTAACTATTTGTGTATCTAAACATATCTAAACATAGAAAAGGTACAGTAAAATACAGTATCATAATCCTATAGGATCACCATTGTATATGCAGCCCACTGTTAACTGAAATGTCATTGTATGGCACATGACTATAGTGAGAGTTTTTTCATTCTTTCCATAGTTAGATAAAAATTTGTAAATAAAAAGAGATGCTTATTTTCCATTAACAATCCTTAACCATGGGACTAACATTTGTCAAGGCAGACTCTTACTTAGAACTTGGAAAATATTGTTTGCCGTTTCTTCCTAAAAATCTTCTGCAGAAGGTAACACATTCTCTTTGTTACAAAACATCATTTCCTTTGCAATGCCTGTGATGCAGTTCAATACTGTGTCCAATGTGGCATATCATAGATATTTAATAAATAGTTTTTGCATAAATAAATGAATTCAAAATTAGACATGTAGAGTTGCCAAGGCAGTCTTCTCCCAATATTTTAAGCTTTCATGGAAACAATTCTTGGTTGTATACTAACATATCTGAGTGTCTATATATGCATATATATGCACATTTATGCATATGTATTCCTATAATTATATGCATGCACACACATATTCTGGACTTCTTTTGAAAGGTTTATGTGTGATGATACACTGTATATAAAGTGTATCTTATGTTGCTATCCATTCAAGACATGTATACCAACTGTACATATGTTGCACCATATGGCAGAACTTCAATGCCCATCTCTCAGCCTTATTCTTAGAGTCACTGAAGAGATGCCTCTTGAGATAAGACAGCCTTAAAATAGGTCAGAGACTTCAGATGTCAATTTTTTTCAATGGTAAATGACATCATGAGGAAACAGCTAAAACAGGGAAATACCCTTGCTAAATAAGCTAGCTTCCATATGCAGAATGCAAGCTAGTGAGGCTCCTTTTTCCTGGCATACTGCTTTTGCGAATACTGCACCTATCACTTCTTTCTTTGGTTGCTGTGACCCAAGGACTGATGCATTTAAAGCTCCTACAATCATAGAAGATGTGAACTTGAAAGGTCCACAAAGTACTAGTTTTGGTAGCTACATAATGTTGGGCAAATTGATTGAATAGACAGTATATTTTGTCTTTACTACAAGCAAATTTAGAGCAAAGTGTGTTTATGAATTTTTTTTTTTTTTTTTGAGACAGAGTCTCTCTCTGTCACCAGGCTAGAGTGCAGTGGTGCAATCCCGGCTCACTGCAACCTCTGCCTCCCAGGTTCAAGCAATTCTCCCACCTCAGCCTCCCAAGTAACTGGGACTACAGGCATGCACCACCATGCCCGGCTAATTTTTAATTTTTAGTAGAAATAGGGTTTCACCATGTTGGCCAGGATGGTCTCGATCTCTTGACCTCGTGATCTGCCTGCCTCAGCCTCCCAAAGTGCTGGGATTACAGGCATTAGCCACTACGCACGGCCTATGAATATTTTAATATCATTATTCTAGTCCATATTGCAAGAAAACCAAGCTTTAAAAAACCCATGCTAAGTGGCTACTCACTAATTCATTTATTAAAATAATCCTCTAGCGTAATATACCTACCACCGATAATGTACTGCAGGCTGTGTGTTTTATTCCATTTTCACAACCACCTTACTATGTAGGTACTATTATTTTAATTTTATAGGTGAGTAAACTAAAGCTGAAGAACATTAGTAATTTACCTAAGCTCACTCAGCTAGTAAGAGACAGAGATGGTTTTTAATATTTTTTAATGAATAAATGAATGAAATAATAAACTTGCTTGAAAGCATCTTCCAGTTTATCTGATTCTTAAACCTATAATGTCTGTCTGATACATTGTACTGACTCTCAATAAATAACTTCTCTTTCATATGCTAATAAGCAGGAGGAGAAGAAATTGTCAATTTAAAGATCCCATTATAAATTGTAAGGGCATGGCTTTTGATAGGCCCTTATCATATCATATTTGATCTCATTAGATATTCAAAACTACCATACAGGGAAGACTTAGTATCCCCAGGTATAGACGAGCAAAGTATAACTCACTGAAGCTTACATTATGTCTAGGCTTGCACAGCTAGGACATGAATTATATAATTAATAAACTAATGTTTGTCTTGTCAGCTTTTTAGTGCACCATTCATAAATATGAACAGTATCCAATAAATACCAAACATTTGAAGAAAGGATCTACAATAGAAGAGAGAGCAAAAGAAATGAATAGAACAAAGGCACTTAGAAGAAATGTAAGATGAAGAAGAAAATTTTAATCAAAAAATTCTATAGCTATTTCATTTATAAATATTAAGAATATGTTTACTCAGAATCTCTGTTGTGTAATACTTGTCATCCAAGGCTCTACTCCCCTGTAAGAAGGTTCTGGAAAGGATCCTGAGATGCATACATCCTTCCATACCAATATTCCATTCTTGTGTGCTTTGTGTAAACTGGCTCTGTAAGTTTCCAAACACTTTGCCGTCAAAAAACATTTACATCCTCTAATTGTCATTTTTTGTATATTTTCCTCTATTCATATTTTATTGTAACTTCCATGCTGGTTGGAAGTTAGAAGATAAAGTTAAAAAAACACTATCCTCAAAAATAGAACCAATGTGCTCAGAGATGGGAGAAGGGAGTAAAAAGATAGGATGAATTATAGAGGTCTTGAGTAGTAGGAATTCCAGAAAAGAAGATCATATTGGAGACAATTAGCCAAAAAATTATTCCAAAAATGTCCCAGAAATGATAGCCATACGTTTTGATATTGAAAGAATCTATTGATTCTCCAATACCTTGGTGGAAATAAGAACAACAACAATATGCATCATCATAAAATTTCCAAGCATTGGAGAAAAAGAGAAAAATCCTAAAGGCTGCCAGTAAGAATAAATAAGTCACATAGGAAAGATCAAGACTTGGACTAAAATCATATTTCTCAATTAGAATTAGAAGCTCAAAGAAATAAAGATATGGTTCAAAATTCTGAGGGGAAAATTCTTTCTAACCTAGAATTCTATACCCAGTAAAAGTATCAAAAATACATGTGGATAAAATAAAGTCATCTGAGGTACCTGCATGGTCTCAAAAAATTGACCTTCAATTCACTTTTTCTTGGTAAGCTGTTGAAAAGATGATGGAAAGCAAGAAAGACATGAGAGTGAGGAAAGAAAGGATTCAACCTAGGAGAGAGGTATGGGGCAATATCAGGTAATGACTTTGCAGCGGTTTTAGACAATCTCAAGTCCAGATTAAAGCAAGAGAATCAAAATGTATGGGAGGAATATTTTCAAGAAAACCAAAAAACCTGATAGATCACCTGTTATGAGACTGGGGTCAGCAAATTGTGGCTCAGGCCAAATCCAGCCCCCAATCCCTCTTATTTTTGTAAATAAAGGTTTACTGGACCACAGCCTTGCCCAGTAATTTACATTGCTACAGTGGTAGAGTAGAATAGTTACAACAGAGACCATGTGGCTCACAAAGCCTAACCTATTTACTCTCCAGCCCTCTATAGAAAAAATTTTCTATCTCTGTATTGGCTATTAAAAAAAGCTTTAACTCTTGGGGATATATTAATTATAGATATATGGAAAACAACAACAAAAAACAGAACAATTATTTACTCCACAGAAAACAAAAAGTTGAACAAGAAAGGTGCTATGAATATTAGTTTAACTAAAAATTGTGACATAGTTTTACAATAAAAAAAGTGGTGTGTGGGTATGTCTTTTTGGGGTAGATTTGTAAGGAAGCTGAGATCCTACTTCCACATATTTGTTCCACAAATTGAAAGATAATGTATGCCACAAATTGAAAGATAATGTATGCCACAAATTGAAAAATAATGTATGCCATAAAAACAGATTCTTTTCTGTTTTTTTATAATAGAAAAACATCAAGAAAAGGGCAGTAAGAATGTTAGTTAAAAATAGGGAGGTAAATTTCAGAAGAAAATGCTGAAAATGTTTGCCTTTGGAAAACGAGAATCAAGGGTGAGAATGGGTAGGTCAGGGAAAACTTTTTTAAATACCTTGTAGTAGTATTTGATTATGTAAATCAAGGACACCTATTACTTTGCTAAAAACAAAGTTAAAAGTGTGGCAAATATTAGAGAATCATTGAAATGCAGTGAACCTCGACTGTGATGAATTATTTGAATCTTGGTATATAATTTGTTTTTAGAAACATCTGTGTGAGAAGGGCCCCTCTCATAAAACGAAAACAAAGACAGAAAGCATTGCTGAGGGCTTAAGGTGTGGATGAAATGACACATTTAAGCTGAAGAATCCCCATGTTGACAGCATTCAATCCAAGAAAAGCTCCACTGTACACACGTTCTAACATATGGTAAAATTTCAGTCTCTTATCTCTTGATATTAGTTTTCATCCTCAGAATCACCAAGGGACCATTTTGCAGAAGGAAGATCTACTAAAATGAGTCAGGGACTTGGTGGCTAGGAACTGGTGCATTTTTTTTAACGTGGAAAAAGCATATGAATCAGTACTCTGTAAATAAACCAAACAAATACAGTTCCCAAACTCTGAATATATGAGACAATTATTTAAATAACTTGTCACTTTTTATATTTTGAGAATATTGCATCTGTATTTTTTTGTGTCTTTCTGTATTTTTGGTTTATGCAGCCAATATTCTTGATCAGAGAGCAGGATCATTCATTTTAGTTTATTTGGTTTTAAAAAATAAAAATGGCTATATTAAAGTGTAAACACATTAGTCTCACCACAGGTGAAAATTAGTCACCCTCATCTGCCAGGTTTATGGTATTTTACAATGAACTAGGTTAAAAGGAGATCAGATGTACATAGCTGTGAATTTTTCTGTGTGAAAAATGTATTTAAAAAGTGTGTGTGGGTGTAAACCTACATACATACATATATATACATATGAATGTACGTACACATGCATATATACACACTGTTTATATACATATGTGTATATAGATATATAGTTTTAAGAAAAATATTTTAATACACGGTTTGTTTTATTGTAGTATGATGCCATCCTTAATATTTCTGTAAGAAAAATATAATGTTTAAGCAATAAGTCAATGGACAGACAAAAATAACAAATAAATTAGCTTTTCTTTTTCTAAGGCCCATAGGATGTTGGTCTAATGCTATGAGCTTACTAAGTAGAAAACGAGTCTAGATTGGAGTCCCTGGAGGACTTTCAAAAGGTCAGAACAGTACCTGGTTTCCCACATGCCTGTGCCTGGACTTTGCTACTCTGGTAAAATGTCTCTGTAGCAAACAAACCAGCAGTTCAACCTCAAATCTGCAGAGTGGATCACAATGGTATTCACCAGAGTGAATGCTGCTCTTACTTCTTATCTTGTTCCACACTTCCAAAGGGCTCATCCAAGCATTGACTTCCAGGGACAGTTTGTGATTTGTTCCAGATTAGCTTTTTTTTTTTTTTTTTCTTGACAGAGTGATCCAAAAGAGAGAGCTTCACATACAATATCCTATGCCTACTTTCTCAGCTCAGAGAGAGAGGCTCAGTCATTCATAAACTGGAGCAATATTCATGTACTGTGGACCACTGTGAGAGACTTATCTGTCTCCTGTTTATAGATGTGTACAGCAAGCTGCAAAGCACTGCCTGTCCTTTTACTGACAATCAATTGCAGAGAACATGAAGTACAGAAGACAACAGCTTTTTTTTTTTTCTTTTAGAAAATCCCTTAAGTCCTTTCCGTGTTGTGCTATCATTGTTCAGGTGCTAAAGTGAAATAAATGTGTCATCTAATCACTAAGGTGTCATGAACTCAAAAAGACTGGCAATGAAGTCAGGGAACATTGTAATTTTGCCTTGTCACAGGAATACTAGTTCAAAAGTGGGAGGAACGTATTTGCCAATATGGTCTACATCTTCAAATGCACATTGTTTACTTAAACTTCAGAGGCACATGTTCAATGAAGGGCATAAAAAAGACATTTACAAAGCTTATTGAAAGCTGGCGTTAGGAAGCCCTGCCACAGAATAAAGGACCTATTAATCATATTGGTGATCATAGTGCTTTCTGCACAAGGACAACTGATGATTTGACTGAACTCCAGGGTAAACAGCAGAAAACATTAAGCTTTCTGGAGACTTAGCTGCAAGTCCTGCTCACTGCTCCAGGGCAGAAGGAGTCTTGGAATGTTACCTGAAGCTTTGTTTACCTGGGGTACATAACTGAATACTCCCGTTCAATGACTTGTTGATTTAATTAAGCAACAGACCTGACATTTTAATTAATCAATTATTTACTGGGCATCCATAGCACGAGTGAGTGGGTGATGGTATATTGGATTGAAATAGATCTCTGTCCTAATTTTTCAAGTCCTTTTTTCCTCATAGCAATCAGGGCATTAAAATAGTAACAAAGGCCGGGCGCGGTGGTTCATGCCTATAATCCCAGCACTTTGGAGGCTGATGCGGATCACTTGAGGTCAGGAGTTTGAGATCAGCCTGACCAACATGGAGAAACCCTGTCTCTACTAAAAATACAAAATCAGCCAGGCGTGGTGGTGCATGCCTGTAATCCCAGCTACTAAGGAGGCTGAGGCAGGAGAATTGATTGAACCTGGGAGGCAGAAGTTGCAGTGAGCCGAGATCATGTCATTGCACCTCAGCCTGGGCAACGAGAGTGAAACTCCATCTCAAAAAAAAAAAAAAGTTAACAAAACAGTAGTTGTGTCCATGCAATGCAAGTGTTTCACCTTAACAATGTGTGCATTTTTTAAATTTGGAAATTTAGAAGAGTAGCAAAAGACCACCTGGAGAATGAAGCCCACATTTATAAAATGATCTTCGTCTACTTTGCCAACAGGAAAGTTAGATGCAAATATTTGTCTTGAAATTCAGAATATACACAATGTGATTTGTATGAACTAGGCATTCTTCATATCAGGGAGCTGGTGAAATTTTGAGACCAGTAATGAGAACATGTGTGGGCCTGGTGCTCATCCCAGGCCTGGTCTAAACTCACTTCTTGAGCCATTGCTCTGCTTTTATCCACTTTATCTGCTCATGTGTCACACCCTGGACAATGTTGGAATGGGCCATCGGCAAAGTTAATAAGATGCTTCCTCTCTCTGTGAGCAATTGCTCAGAGCAAGCACTTTCTGGTTCATTTACATCAAACTGTAACTGCATTTGTCCTGCGATCACTAGTTTTATTCTTGAGAATCCATGTAACATAGAAAGAGCAAAGGGAAGGTGTCTTATGAATACCTTCAAATGCTAGGAATTCTTACACTCTTAGAATGAGAATATAGTCTATTTGGTATTGGGTGACTGCCTCACTACACATGCTCATTAAGTCTTTGGTGGATGAGTGGATGAATGGTTCTTAGCAGATGACTCACTTTCCTTTTGGCTGTTTTCTTTTTCACTAAGACATCTCCTCTGCTCTCTGTGAAGAGCAAAGGCCTCATGTTGAAGCTTCCTGCTTCCCTTGGGCCTCTATCATTTACATATTCCATGCTCTATTCATAAGCACTATACTGGATAACTTGAAGAGCTTGGGGAAAAAATGTCTAAATCATGATCCTGGTCAGTCTTCAAGATATTCTGAATGTGTCAGGAAAGCAAATCTCACGTGACAAAGCAATGAGAAATTAGGCACTGGATTAAAGATTTATCTTTCAGTGGTATGCAGAGTGGATGGAATGGAGAGCTCTGAAAAGCAGGACATCTAATTGGGAGGGCCTAAGTTGAACAGACCTAGTCTGGGAGGGGGACTTTGGAACAAAAAGGGAGTGTTTGGTTCAATCAAGCAGGTGACCACTAGTAGGTGTGATTTTTTTTTTTTTTTTTTTTGGCATTTTAGACTTTTCTCTGCTAAAGAGGTTGGCAACCTTTCAACAGTCCCAGGTTGTAAGAAGGTGGTCCCCTCTTCTCCAGTGTTTTTATACATCATAGAGCTACAGAATTGTTCCATTAAAAGCCTATCTCTAATCATGAAATTTGCATGCAGAAAGCTCTTAGCTCATCTGGAAGGAACTCTGAGGGCTAGAGTGCGCACTTAGCAGGTTAGGCAATCATGAGCTTAAAGAATTATGTTCAGTTGCAGTAGGCCGATTTGAGTGTACTTCTGGGAAATAATTTAAATATTCAACCTTAGACTAAGATATTCCCTTCTTAAACCTTGTGCCTAGCAAGAATTCTCGGTTCTGAGGTCCCCTGCATGATCATAAGCTAAAGCACCTAACAAGTAGTGAGAGGTTGTGGAAGGAGGTACTGAAAATGATCTCTGTCTTGAGCATTTCATGGATCTTGAGCCAGCTCAACATGCAGCCCTTCTGAAATTTTCCCTCTTACGTTGAACACTGGGCTTAGAGAGGGATTTTGAGTCTGTTATACTGTAATTTTATTTGGGCCTTATAAACTGCTTTATTTTAAGCCTGCTTGAAAGCAGTGCAGTGCAAGCAGATTATTCATTTGCTAGCTGCACCTCGCTGAATTTCCTTTTGTAAAGAGTTCTGGGTTCACCTTCTGTGGGGTGTTTCATTTTTCATAAACAAAAGGCACAAGAAAAGAAATGTGACTACCTGAGAATGTGAAAAGCACCACAAGTGGATTCTGCAGATGAGCTAGAAATGACAGGTGAACATTGTGTCTTAAAGTCACCCCAGGGGATTCTCTCTCTAATGTGAAGGAAACAGCAGGGTCCATCCTTTCTGATTTAGTCTTTGACAGGCTGCTTTTCTGACAGTGGCTGCAACGTGCTAAGTACTGGATTGGGAAAAGGATAACGTCTGAAGGGCGCCATTTGCCATTGGCAGGGGAAAGAAGTGGATCCTGAGGAGCTGCTGAGATGAAATATGCAAAAGATTGAAATTAGGACCATCTCTCAAGAAGCAGTCATATATTTAACTTTGCAAACGTCAGAACCTTTACCCTGATGATAATGTTTTTGGAATGAATGAAGAGACTGAATTATAATGTGTCTCTTTGTAGATGTCATTTTAGTTAAGAACTAACGCACTCTCACAGATATGAACTTTGGGGATTTAGCAATAGGGCTAACACATGTTTAGTAGGCTGGCAAACAGATAGCAGTTATTTTCCAGCTGTTTTAAGCAAAACAAACTATCTAATTCTGCTTTTGGAGAAATAGGGAAATAAGACCAAGTTTTTTTCTATAAGTGCTAGGGAAAATCATGGTTCATACCAAGAAAGTGTAAAAACGGAGTTTTACATCATTGTTAGAAGCACATATATATATAGACTATTTACCTTAACAACAAAAATTCTCAAAGGGACAGAAATGTAGACATCAAAGTGGCAATGGGAAGATAGCTGTAACTCTAATTTTTATCTAATTTCTCCTCAAGGGCAATCTAGAGACATCAGACAAATAGATTTGCCCTCTTGATTGTCTTGGGTCAAGTTTTTGAGACACAACTCCTGTTCCATTTCTTTTTTATAGATATAAAAGCATTTTTCCTCCAAACTCGGAGTTACATTGATACCTTGAATGAATTTATTTCCCCCAGGGTGCACGGTTTATTCTTGGAAGATAGTGTACTTAGACTCTTTCAACATAGCTATTATCTAACTAAGTATTTTATAGGATATGTCTTTTTTACCCCATAGTTTTTCTTCACATGGGAATCAGTGAACTAGATGATATATTTAAGTGTGCAGCCAGCAGATGGTCAGGCTGAGATGAGAACATATGGTTGAATATATTGTTTGGTTCAATCTTCCATTGGCACAGAAGGCATATTCGTCTTAATAGTCCCCTTTAGCACCTGAGTCAAAAGGGTAAACTATTTCTCTCAACTCTAGAAAATCTCTATGGCCATCATTGGAAGAACTTTACTATATCGCATCTAAATAAAGATTTAAGTTGGGCATTTTAAAAAAAACAACCACTATGTAAGTTTAGCACAAAGAGGTTTTTTTCCTTCTTTTAAAAATTAATTTTCTTAAGGTATATTTTACATACTGTACATTCACTAATTTTAGATATTTCAATTTCAATAAATTTTGACAAACATATACAGTCATGTAGCACCACTAACATCAAGATATGGAACAGTTTTATTATCCTAAGAAGTGACCTTATTCCCCTTTTCAGTCAATTTACTCCCATGATCTTTGCATCTAATAACCTACGAAATGTTTTCTGTTACTATAGTTTTGCCTTTTCTAGAATTTTATATAAATGGAATCATACCATTTATAGTCTTTTGAATCTGGCTTCTTTCACAAAACAAAATATTTTTGAGATCCATTCGTGTTATATGTATTGGTAGTTTGTCTTTTTTTTTTTTTTTTTTTTTTGAGACAGAGTCTTGCTCTTGCTGCCCAGGCTGGAGTGCAATGGCATGATCTCGGTTCACTGAAACTTCCACCTCCCAGGTTGAAGCGGTTCTTCTGTCTCAGCCTCTCAAGTAGTTGGGATTACAAGTGCATGCCACTCCACCTGGCTAATTTTTGTATTTTTAGGCTAATTTTTGAATTTTCATCATGTTGGCCAGGCTGGTCTTGAACTCCTGACCTCAGGTGATCTTCCTGCCTCAGCCTCCCAAAATACTGGGATTACAGGCATAAGCCACCATGCCTGGCCAGTTTGTCCCTTTCTATTGCTGAGTAATCTTTCATCATGAGGATATACAACAGTTTGTTTATACATTGATCAGCTGATAGACATTTGAGTTTTTTCTGGTTTTTTTCCTATAATGAATAAAACTATGAACATTCATGTACAAGTATTTGTGAATGTGAATATATATGTGTGTATATGTCTACACACAAACACATATATACATACATACATACATAATTCCCTTTGGTAAATACCTAGTAGTTCTATTGCTATGTTGCATCAAATGTCTTCTTTTCAGTTTTAAGAATTTTATAAAACTGAAGTGAAACTCATATAACACAAATTAACCATTCTAAAGTGAACAATTCAGTGGCATTGTTCAATGCATTTACAATGCCGTGCAACTACAAGCTCTACCCAGTTCCAAAGTATTTTCATCACCCCAAAAGAAAACCTCATATCACTAATCAGTTATTTCCTACAGCCCTTACCCCCATCCTCTAGCAACCACCGATCTGCTTTTTGTCTGTATGAATTTACTTAATCTGGTTATTTCATGTAAATGGAATTGTTCAATATATAACCTTTCATATCTGGCTTCTTTCACTTAGCATAATGTTTTCAAGATTTATCGACGTTATGGATTTTTTAAAAATTTTTTTAGAGATGAAGTCTCATTATGTTGCCCAGGCTGGAGTGCAGTGGCTACTTATAGGCATGATCATAGCACACTACACTCTCGAACTCCTAGGCTCAAGTGATCCTCCAGCCTCAGCCTCTTGAGTAGCTGAGACTAAAAGTGCCAGAAATATTCTATTCTTTCTTATGGCTGAATAATATTCCATTGTATGTATATACTATAATTTGCTTATTCATTCACTCATTGATGAACATTTGAGTTATTTTCACCTTTTGAATATTATGAATTATGCTGCTAGAGCATTCATGTGCAAGTATTTGTGTCTCTGTTTTTAATTCTTTTGGCCATATGCTTAAAAGTGGAAATACTGGTTATATTGCAATTTTATGTTTAAGTTTTTGAGGAAGCCCCAAACTATTTCCCACAGAAGCTGAACCATTTTATATTCCCATCAGCAATCTAATAGGGTTGCATTTTCTCCACATCCTTGCCAACATATGCTATTTTCCTTTTTTAAAAAAATTACAGCTCTCCTAGTAGATGCAAAGTAGTATTGCATGTGGCTTTGGTTTGCATTCTGCCAATGTTTGCTTCATATATTTTGGGACTGTATTTTTGGTAAATTTTATAAGTTTTATGTCTTCTTCATGTGTTGGTATTTTTACTAAATAAATAATGATTTTCTAAATCTTCTCTAACCATTTTTATTCAAAATTGGTTTTGTCTGATAATACAGGCACCCCAGCACTCTTTTCATTACTACTTGCATGGAATATTTTTTTCATCCTTTAAAATTTAATCTACTTTTGTCTTTGGATCTAAAGTGAGTCTCTTGTGGACAACATATATTTGAACTATTTGTTAAATTTATTCTGCCAGCCTCTGTCTTTTAACTGGTGGGTTTAATCCATTTATGTTTAAAGTGGTTACTGACAAGGAAATACTTACTTCTGGCATTTTTCTGCTTGTTTTTATGTTTTTCATTTTTTTTTGTTCTCCAGTTATACCAATACTGCCTGGTTTTGTGTTTAGTTGCTCAGTGTATCATTTTTATTCCCTTCTCATTTCCTTTTCTATATACTTCTTAGTTATTTTTTAGTGGTTAGCATGGAAATTAAAGTTAGCATCCTAAATTTATAACAACCTAGTCTGAATTGATACCAACTTTGCTTCCATATAGCTCTATAAAACTCTATAAAACTATATAGCTCTATAAAAACTTTGCTTCTATATAGCTCCATTTTTCCCCACCCTCTATGTATTTATTATCATAATTATACCTTTATACCTATGTGCCCATTAACACTAATGTATAACTATTGTTTTATGGGTATGTCCTTTAAATTATGCAGGAAACAAATAAAAAAAGAGTTACCAACCAAAAATACAATATTACTGGCTGTTTTACCTAAGAACTTACTTTTTCAGGAGTCTTTCTTTTCTTTTCTTTTCTTTTCTTTTCTTTTCTTTTCTTTTCTTTTCTTTTCTTTTCTTTTCTCCTTCCTTCCTTCCTTCCTTCCTTCCTTCCTTCCTTCCTTCCTTCCTTCCTTCCTTTTTTTGAAAGAGTCTTGCTCTGTCTCCCAGGCTGGAGTGCAGTGGCGTGATCTCGGCTCACTGCAAGCTCCACCTCCCGGGTTCACACCATTCTCCTGCCTCAGCCTCCCGAGTAGCTGGGACTACAGATGCCCGCCACCACGCCCGGCTAATTTTTTGTATTTTTAGTAGAGACGGGGTTTCACTGTGATAGCCAGGATGGTCTCGATCTCCTGACCTGGTGATCCACCGGCCTCAGCCTCCCAAAGTGCTGGGATTACAGGCGTGAGCCACCACGCCCGGCCTAGAGTTTTTATTTCTTCACATAGCTTCAAGTTACTATCTAAAGTATTTACATTTTAACCTGAAAGACTCGCTTTAGTATTTCAGGTAGGGCAGGTCTACCAGTAATGAACTTCCTTAACTTTATATAATCAGCAGGAAATACACATTTGTTATTGTCAACCACTAAATTTTACAAATGTTTGTTAGGCATCATTATTAAAGCAAAACCTTATTCAAAAAATGATAGTAAGGATGGGATGCATTTCTCTGATGATTGGTGATATTGAGCATCTTTATATATTTGTTGGCTGCTCGTATGTCTTCTTTTGAATCTAAAATAAAAGTTGAAATTTTAAAAAGAATGGCATGCAGCCATGACAACAACCTAAAATATAGGGCATTGGCTTTGGAATGAGATAGTGAGGAAACTGTTGTAAATAACCTATAAATGGCAATCCATGGTATTTGGGGGTAAAATACTTGGTAAAACTGAAACCTAAGGAACTATCATTCTCATCGTAAATAATGACCTTCTAAATATTTTGTAGCAATTTTTGACATAAAATCTGTTTTATCTGATAGTAGTATGGACACCCCATTTCTTTTTTGTTACTACTTGCATGGAATACCTTTTCTCCATCTTTTCAACCAATTTTTCTCTTTGGATCTAAAGTGAGTCTCGTCTGTGCATTGGGTACAGAAGTTTTGATGCAAATTGTTGATAGGATGAGCTGATTATTACTAGTTTCATTTGGAGTGGTGCCTCAAGAGAGGAACATAGAAAAAAATAATCAAAATTGAAAGGGAATATAGAATGATCAGAAACTCTAGAATTTAAACCTTCTAGAATGTAAAAAAAAAATTTTTATCTTCACAAGCTGAAGATAAAATAAAGAAATATTTTGAGTTTAAAGGCTTTCTAAGACTCAGTTTCATGGTTAAATCCCACATCAGGGACTCAATTTTAAAGAAATGGCTCCACAGAAAACATCAAAATATGGATGTAGTTGTCATATCTTTGGTTAGAAACTCTAAATGGCTTAATATGGGGCTCAGTAGATTATTATAGTTGGAAAAAATGCCTCCTGTACTGGAGATGAAGGGTGTAATATCACTGGAGGAAGATACAGCCAAAGGACCTGGAAATGAGAGAGAGAGAGAGAGAGAGATTCTGCAAAAGGAATTGTGGGTATGACTTTTGACATATAGGGCTGACTGGATCAAACTCATTGCCTAAAAAAAATTACAAAAGTACATCAGGCTGAATTTAAGAATGAACAATGAAAGAGAACATTGGGGTTCCAAATTTATACAGGCAAGAAACAGGCTTAGGAAGCTGGTTAAGTTCTAAGAAAGTTATATTCTCTGATGGTCTTTTCAGATGTGGATGGATCAAAGGGTGGATGGAAGAACCATGTTGAACAATGGACTGGGGAGTCACTCCTAGAAGTTGTATCTAGGATCTAATCAGGGTGTATTTACCACTCTCAGTGGGACTTGTGCCCTCAATTCTTTTCCAAATGAGGATGTTTACTGCAGTTAACCTATCTCTTTTCATTTTGTGTATATGAATTGCCATATAAACAAGCAGATGACTTGCCACTTTAATTCATAAGTCTCTAGATCATGAGTTGCCAAATTTCAGTCTAATATAGATACTGTCATAAGATCCTAGACTTTGATCCTGATTGAATATGAGTCTTGGAGTATCATTGATTTGCATCTAGGAGTGAAAATTGTGACAATAGGGCACACTGTGTTATATTGTTGGGGTAAGCAAACTATAAGCCATGGGCTAACTGGAACATAGCCATACTTTTGTGATGCTCTTTGCTATTTGACTCCTTTAAGGAAAAAGTTTGAAGACCTTTGGTATATTGTATTATTTGTCAAAAAATATTTTCCTTCTCCCCCTCCCCACCCAACTAATGCCATGTGAGCAGAGTGGAGATACTTCCTTGATCCATTATCTTCAGTTTGGATCATGTGATTTGCTTTGGCCAGTTGAATGTGGGTGGAAGGGTTACTATACAGGTTCTAATACGAAGCACTAAGAGGCATTGCACATTTCTCTTCACCTCACTTGTGCTTAGACCACTCACCATGATAGAAACATATACTGGGTAACTGCTGGGCCCCAAATGAGAAAATACATCAAATATAGCTCAGCTAAATGTTAACTTGGGCTAGGCCCAGGTTATCCTCACTAAGCTCTGCAAAGACCAAATGCACCTGCAGAAAGATCTATGACAGATGAAAGAATATTTGTTTTTATAAGCCACTGTGTTTTATGTAATGAAAAATAAATATTTGGTCTTTATTGACAATTCCTGGCACAAAGCTCCTAAGATCCCTGGAATTTACTATCTTTTGTATGCTAATGATATACCTGATGAGGGTGCCCTAGATGGCTTCATGGTGCGGGCTGGTCACCAGAAAATCCTATCATGTGATTAGAATTTTAGAACTTTCAGCCCCACATCCCAGCCTCTGGGGAAGAGAAAGGGCTGGAAATTGAGTTCAGTCATCAATAGCCAATGATTTAACCAATCATGACTTCATAATGTCACCTCCATGAAAACTCTTGAACAATGAGATTCAGAGAGCTTCTGGGTTGGTAAATGCATTGATGTGTCGGGAGGGTGGTCAGCCCAGAGAAGGCGTAGAAGCTCTCCATCTCCCACCCCCTCCACTCCCTACCAATACTCTGCTCTATGTATCTCTTCCATTTAGCTGCCCCTGAGCTGTATATTTTAAAATAAACCAGTAATTGTAAGTAAAGCACTTTTCTAATTTCTGTGAGTGGTTCTAGCAAATTGTCAAACCTAAGGATGGGATCATGGGAACCCCTGAATTTGTAGCCTTCTGAGAAAAAGAATGGGTAGCTTGAGCACCCCATTTGTGGCTGGTGTTTGAAGTGGGGTCAGTCTTGTGGGACTAAGCCTTTAACCTGTGGGGTCTGCATGAACCCTGAGAATTGGTGTCAAAATTGAATTTCCAGGGAATTATTGAACACCCAGTTGGTGTCAGATAATTAGTGTGAAAAAATGACACATATTTAGTGTTGAAAGAAAGAAAAAAGACCACACAATGAGTTTTGGGGGATGTTTGTTACGTAGTGTTGTTGCAATGTAAATCTGACAAATGCAAAACAAAACAATTTTCCACATAGAATTTCAAACAAAAATTGTATATTAAAGATATTTCATTCACTGTAAATTTAGGCATAAATTTCCAATGTTTAATATGATTTGATATACATAGATTGATGCAAAGCACTTTTCTAATTTCTGTGAGTGGTTCTAGCAAATTGTCAAACCTAAGGAGGGGATCATGGGAACCCCCGAATTTGTAGCCTTCTGAGTAAAAGTATGGGTAGCCTGAGCACCCCATTTGTGGCTGATGTTTGAAGTGCGGTCAGTCTTGTGGGACTAAGTCTTTAACCTGTGGTGTCTGCATTAACCCTGAGAGTTGGTGTCTAGCTGGATGGTTAGTTAAAAAAGGCAAACTTAAGGAGCTCCTAAAAGTTTTACCTCATTAACACAACTAAAACTCTGTGATATAAATGTTTTGTATAAATAGTGAAAAAGTACTTAAAACTATTTTTGTAATTTTTATCTTAGAGTCACTAAATTTAAGAGATCCTTATTCAAGACTTTTGTTTTTTAGAGGAGAACAAAGAGACTGTGAGAGCAGTATATATCAACCCAGGCAAAGATTGCTGAGTAGTGAAACAACTTGGTAGTAAGAAAGCAAATTTCTAATTTATCCCTGAGGCATAAGGCATGAGCCACAATGTTTTATATGGAACCTACTCTACTATATGATATATTTAGTAGATAATCACCCTGATTTCCTTTGCCTGTTGCATTTTTTAAGTGTTGTCTGCATGAGATCCTTTTTTCTGATATATTGTAGGTTTTTACTGAATCTTAGGGGACATTTTCACAGGTAACTGTTAGTCCCCAAAACAAGCATGATAGAGGTCTGGCTTAACTGGAAAGATCCTAAGTGCAGATGACTCTGAGCTATGATTATCTAACCTCAGGTATACTTTCCTGTGACATGGCCTGGAGAATCCCTTATGAAAAATGTTCCAGAGAATTTTCTATGCACAAGAAGCTCCTTTAAAGTCAACAATCTCGGCTGGGCACGGTGGCTCACGCCTGTAATCCCAGCACTTTGGGAGGCTGAGGCCGGTGGATCACCAGGTCAGGAGATCGAGACCATCCTGGCTAACACGGACGGTGAAAGCCTGTCTCTACTAAAAATACAAAAAAAATTAGCCAGGTGTGGTGGCGGGTGCCTGTAGTCCCAGCTACTCAGGAAGCTGAGGCAGGAGAATGGCATGAACCCGGGAGGCGGAGCTTGCAGTGAGCTGAGATGGTGCCACTGCACTCCAGCCTGGGCAACAAAGCGAGAATCTGTCTCAAAAAAAAAAGTCAACATTCTCAGTAGAAATGAAAATTATATTCACTGTCCAGAAATCCATCAGAAGAAACGGGAATGATGAAATCAAATTTAGCCTTTCTAAAAGGTTCCTCAATATAAGTTTATTCAATATAGAATGGAATTTGCTATGAATTTGATGTGGCATGGATTCCATTTAAGGCATTATAATTAATGCAGAATCAACATAGCCTATTAAAAAAGTGGCTTTAACCAAACAACTAGGGGCATATCTTAATAGCATTATGGGGCTGAAGGAGAACAGACAAACATTTATTGAATATCTGAGCTGGATATTGTATACCTTTAGAGTGAAACTTTTGGGTGTTTGTTCTAAGGTATAACATTGTATCTGATGTAAAAATACACTGAAATATAAGGATTGATGACAAGTAATAAGTGGGTCTTGATTTTGGAAACCCATCCTACCTAATTTAGTCCACAAATAGATGAACTAAAAGGTCTGAATGAAGATGGTCACATCTAACCACACTTTTATAGTTCCAGATTTTGAGTGTGCTCTATATGCAAAGGATGCTTAAGGATGAATTCATGAACAAGGTTTACTGCTCTTTGAATTCTATGGAAACCTCTTTGCTCCATCAATGAGGTCTCAGTCTAGTTTTAACATCCTGCCAGTGGTTTTAAAAAATATTCTTCTCTTTGAAATGGTTCTATTAATCTCATACATATTCTTTGGCTTGGGACAGCCACTGTGGTTCCCCTGGGGGAATATATTTCAGCTCCCAATGCAGGGGCTACTCACTGTGAGAAGAGCCAGGCCCTAGTTTGGCAGCTCGGATTCTTCCCAAGTATTGCTAAGTGGCATCTGCTGTGGAGCTGCTCTGTAGTAACCGCTCTTCTGAGACTTAAGAATTCATTATTTTCAAGAAGTCTGTGAGAACCAAAACCAAAACTGAAATCTGTCGGGCTCATTTTCTTCTTCAGAAATCCAGAGACCTTTGCAGACTAAACAGAACACACCATTGTTCTTGTTAACTTGCTACTGTTCCTCTGTGTCCTCTGCTTAGTGCAGCCTGAGTCAACCGTTGTCTTCACCACAGTCTTGGAGCCATGTCCTTAGCGCCCCCTCTAGGTTCCATGCGGTGTGCCAACACTCAGCCCTCCATTCCTTGAGCAGAGGCAATTTATTTGCTCTTATTTCCAAAGGCAATCTCATATCTCAAAGACCCTAAAGGGAAAGGCCAGAGAACGCTTCTCCTGCCTGAGTCTCAAGGGCTTTGCCGCATATACCCTCCTGTGCGTAAAAGGGAGTCCTGGGATCTTTATTTTCTGTCTCAGTGGTTTTCTCCATCTGCTGTGAGATACAGCCAGGACATCTGAAGTGAGGCCAAACCCAACTAGTTCGGCTGATTTTAAGCAGGTGAGAGGTTACTTTTTACTTAAAAATAAGCTTTAATATTATAGTTTGAAACTGGCATGTAGTCTCCATGGCTGGAGGCTACTTTATTCCTCTGACATAGATGACTGAGAAGCCTTGGAACATAAATTTATGCAATAAGCCAATAATTCTGCCTGCCTTTCTGCTGCTCCTACAGGGTGTCTCAGTGCTGGCAAACAGAAGGGTAATGGGAATTAGAAGGGGGGGGAAAACAGCAATAAAAATATAAATCAAAGAAAGAAGGAAATCCATTTGCTCCTTGGCAGCAGAGACAGTGCTCAGCTAATCCATGCTGAGTGCAATCCAATACTCCTTTATATAATCCTGTGCCGGTGGAAGAAAATTAAAGTTTAATGCAATAACGGCTGACACAAATCACTTTTGTTGCCCAGAAGCAGATTAAAGAATTGTTAAAATCACACAAATCTAATTTCTTTTGTTGTTGTTGTTGTTGTTGCTTTATTCTGTAACATCTTGATGCTTTAATCCTTAGCATCAGTTTTTTATTATTAAACATATATTACCAACATAAGAAAGATTGTGGGAAAAACAGTGACAGCCAGGAAATGATTTGTGCTCAAATGGTACATGTTAAAGCTCTTTCAAAATCCATAAATTTTTCATAGGTTCACAGAGGTCCGTGCCTTTAATCAATTCGTGTCAAGGGGATTTTAAAATAAGCATAAAGGTAATGGAATGCTATCAATCATAATTGGGGCTGGAAAGAACCATCACAGCCCATCAGCTACCGCTCTTGCATTTTGTGAGTGTGTGTGTGTGTGTGTGTGTGTGTTATGTGCACATATGTGTTGGCATGGTGCATTTCTGTTTTCTATTTTTGATTACTGTCATCAATGGGACAATTTGAGGACTTTATATACAGATAGACATGAATTTAAAAATAAAACTTAATTGTGGCTGCAATTTCTTCCTTTCTTGCCCCTTTTATGATAATTACTATATCTGTGGTGATAGTGACTTGTCTTATCTGTGCAATAGCCTTGCTTCATCAGAACAAAAGCATTTTCACGTATAAAGGTTTCCCACTGTTTAACCTACATAAAATGGCCCTACCTGGATACAAGTGCCACAAAGGGTTTAGAATTCCCCTGCCCTATCCAAAGACCCACAAACAAACAATATCATAGAAGGAAAATTCATGCAAGTTGCTTCATAACAAAATTTTGATAAGATAGAGAAGCTTTTGCAGAAATTTCTGCTGGAATTAAGTCAAACTTTCGTTTTCATTCTATGAGTTCCCAGTAATACTCTCTAGGTGTTTTCCATACAAAATTTTGAAATAATCTCTATTCCATTTCTTAGGAACTTCGTGGCTAATAGGAATTACCCATATTCAGTTCATAATGTCAATAAGGGATTTCCAAGGAAAGAGAGTTCTGAATGTATGCCTTACTTATCCTATCAGTAGAATTTTTTTCTCCTCTTAAACAAAATCCGAGTGTATGTGTGTGTGTTTTAACTTTTATGGTGGAAAGTTTCAGACATAAAGGTATGGAGTATGGTATCGTCCGACTTGAGTAATTACTGACTAATGTCCAATTTTGTTTCATCCATATTTTATCCATTCTCCCCACTGCCTGATTATTTTGAAGCAAATCTCTGTTATTTATAATACTGTATTTCAGCATATATCACCACGGAATTCTTTTTCAAAATATGAACATTACACAACGTAGAAATTGACAGTAATGTCTAAATATCATTAAATATCCAGTCACCTGTTCAAGTTTCCATGATTGTCTCATAAATGGTTATTTTAATTATATTTTATTTATTTATTTTTTATTATTATACTTTAAGTTTTAGGGTACATGCGCCTAACGTGCAGGTTTGTTACATATGTATACATGTACCATGTTGGTGTGCTGCACCCATTAACTCATCATTTAGCATTAGGTATATTTCCTAATGCTATCCCTCTCCCCTCCCCCCACCCCACAACAGTCCCTGGTGTGTGATGTTCCCCTTCCTGTGTCCATGTGTTCTCATTGTTCAATTCCCACCTATGAGTGAGAACATGAGGTGTTTGGTTTTTTGTCCTTGCGATAGTTTACTGAGAATGATAGTTTCCAGCTTCATCCATGTCCCTACAAAGGACATGAACTCATCCTTTTTATGGCTGCATAGTATTCCATGGTGTATATGTGCCACATTTTCTTAATCATTCTATCATTGTTGGACATTTGGGTTGGTTCCAACTCTTTGCTATTGTGAATAGTGCCGCAATAAACATACGTGTGCTTGTGTCTTTATAGCAGCATGATTTATAATCCTTTGGGTATATACCCAGTAAGGGGATGGCTGGGTCAAATGGTATTTCTAGTTCTAGATCCCTAAGGAATCGCCACACTGACTTCCACAATGGTTGAACTAGTTTACAGTCCCACCAACAGTGGAAAAGTGTTCCTATTTGTCCACATCCTCTCCAGCACCTGTTGTTTCCTGACTTTTTAATGATGGCCATTCTAACTGGTGTGAGATGGTATCTCATTGTGGTTTTGATTTGCATTTCTCTGATGGCCAGTGATGATGAGCATTTTTTCATGTGTTTTCTGGCTGCATAAATGTCTTCTTTTGAGAAGTGTCTGTTCATATCCTTTGCCCACTTGTTGATGGGGTTGTTTGTTTTTTTCTTGTAAATTTGTTTGAGTTCATTGTAGATTCTGGATATTAGCCCTTTGTCAGATGAGTAGGTTGCAAAAATTTTCTCCCATTCTGTCGGTTGTCTGTTCACTCTGATGGTGGTTTCTTTTGCTGTGCAGAAGCTCTCTAGTTTAATTAGATCCCATTTGTCAATTTTGGCTTTTGTTGCCATTGCTTTTGGTGTTTTAGACATGAAGTCCTTGCCCATGCCTATGTCCTGAATGGTATTGCCTAGGTTTTCTTGTAGGACTTTAATGGTTTTAGGTCTACCATGTAAGTCTTTAATCCATCTTGAATTAATTTTTGTATAAGGTGTAAGGAAGGGATCCAGTTTCAGCTTTCTACATATGGCTAGCCAGTTTTCCCAACACCATTTATTAAATAGGGAATCCTTTCCCCATTGCTTGTTTTTGTCAGGTTTGTCAAAGATCAGATAGTTGTATATATGCGGCATTACATCTGAGGGCTCTGTTCTGTTCCATTGATCTATATCTCTGTTTTGGTACCAGTACCATGCTGTTTTGGTTACTGTAGCCTTGTAGTATAGTTTGAAGTCAGGTAGTGTGATGTCTCCAGCTTTGTTCTTTTTGCTTAGGATTGACTTGGCAGTGTGGGCTCTTTTTTGGTTCCATATGAACTTTGAAGTAGTTTTTTCCAATTCTATGAAGAAAGTCATTGGTAGCTTGATGGGGATGGCATTGAATCTATAAATTACCTTGGGCAGTATGGTCATTTTCACAATATTGATTCTTCCTACCCATGAGCATGGAATGTTCTTCCATTTGTTTGTATCCTCTTTTACTTCATTGAGCAGTGGTTTATAGTTCTCCTTGAAGAGGTCCTTCACATCCCTTGTAAGTTGGATTCCTAGGTATTTTATTCTCTTTGAAGCAATTGTAAATGGGAGTTCACTCATGATTTGGCTCTCTGTTTGTCTGTGATTGGTGTATAAGAATGCTTGTGACTTTTGTACATTGATTTTGTATCCTGAGACTTTGCTGAAGTTGCTTACCAGCTTAAGGAGATTTTGGGCTGAGATGATGGGGTTTTCTAGATTTACAATCATGTCATCTGCAAAGAGGGACAATTTGACTTCCTCTTTTCCTAATTGAATACCCTTTATTTCTTTCTCCTGCCTGATTGCCCTGGCCAGAACTTCCAACACTATGTTGAATAGGAGTGGTGAGAGAGGGCATCCCTCTCTTGTGCCAGTTTTCAAAGGGAATGCTTCCAGTTTTTGTCCATTCAGTATGATATTGGCTGTGGGTTTGTCATAGATAGCTCTTATTATTTTGAGATACGTCCCATCAATACCTAATTTATTGAGAGTTTTTAGCATGAAGGGTTGTTGAATTTTGTCAAAGGTCTTTTCTGCATCTATTGAGATAATCATGTGGTTTTTGTCTTTGGTTCTGTTTATATGCTGGATTACATTTATTGATTTGCGTGTGTTGAACCAGGCTTGCATCCCAGGGATGAAGCCCACTTGATCATGGTGGATAAGCCTTTTGATGTGTTGCTGGATTTGGTTTGCCAGTATTTTATTGAGGATATTTGCATCAATGTTCATCAGGATATTGGTCTAAAATTCTCTTTTTTTGTTGTGTCTCTGCCAGGCTTTGGTATCAGGATGATGCTGGCCTCATAAAATGAGTCAGGGAGAATTCCCTCTTTTTCTATTGATTGGAGTAGTTTCAGAAGGAATGGTACCAGCTCCTCCTTGTACCTCTGGTAGAATTTGGCTGTGAATCCATCTGGTCCTGGACTTTTTTTGGTTGGTAAGCTATTAATTATTGCCTCAATTTCAGAGCCTGTTATTGGTCTATTCAGAGATTCAACTTCTTCCTGGTTTAGTCTTGGGAGGGTGTATGTGTCGAGGAATTTATCCATTTCTTCTAGATTTTCTAGTTTATTTGCATAGAGGTGTTTATAGTATTCTCTGATGGTAGTTTGTATTTCTGTGGGATCGGTGGTGATATCCCCTTTGTCATTTTTTATTGCATCTATTTGATTCTTCTCTCTTTTCTTCTTTATTAGTCTTTCTAGCAGTCTATCAATTTTGTTGATCTTTTCAAAAAACCAGCTCTTGGATTCATTGATTTTTTGAAGGGATTTTTGTGTCTCTATCTCCTTCAGTTCTGCTCTGGTCTTAGTTAGTTATTGCCTTCTGCTAGCTTTTGAATGTGTTTGCTCTTGCTTCTCTAGTTCTTTTAATTGTGATGTTAGGGTGTCAATTTTAGATCTTTCCTGCTTTCTCTTGTAGGCATTTAGTGCTATAAATTTCCCTCTACTCACTGCTTTGAATGTGTCCCAGAGATTCTGGTTATGTTGTATATTTGTTCTCATTGGTTTCAAAGAAAATTTTATTTCTGCCTTCATTTCGTTATGTACCCAGTAGTCATTCAGGAGCAGGTTGTTCAGTTTCCATGTAGTTGAGCAGTTTTGAGTGAGTTTCTTAATCCTGAGTTCTAGTTTGATTGCACTGTGGTCTGAGACACAGTTTGTTATAATTTCTGTTCTTTTACATTTGCTGAGGAGTGCTTTACTTCCAACTGTGTGGTCAATTTTGGAATAGGTGTGGTGTGGTGCTGAAAAGAATGTATATTCTGTTGATTTGGGGTGGAGAGTGCTGTAGATGTCTATTAGGTCCGCTTGGTGCAGAGCTGAGTTCAATTCCTGGATATCCTTGTTAACTTTCTGTCTCATTGATCTGTCTAATGTTGACAGTGGGGTGTTAAAGTCTCCCATTATTATTGTGTGGGAGTCTAAGTCTCTTTGTAGGTCTGTAAGGACTTGCTTTATGAATCTGGGTGCTCCTGTATTGGGTGCATATATATTTAGGATAGTTAGTTCTTCTTGCTGAATTGATCCCTTTACCATTATGTAATGGCCTTCTTTGTCTCTTTTGATCTTTTTTCGTTTAAAATCTGTTTTATCAGAGACTAGGATTGCAACCCCTGCCTTTTTTTGTTTTCCATTTGCTTGGTAGATCTTCCTCCATCCCTTTATTTTGAGCCTATATGTGCCTCTGCATGTGAGATGGGTTTCCTGAATACAGCGCACTGTTGGGTCTTGACTCTTTATCCAATTTGCCAATCTGCCTTTTAATTGGAGCATTTAGCCCATTTACATTTAATGTTAGTATTGTTATGTGTGAATTTGATCCTGTCATTATGATGTTAGCTGGTTATTTTGCCTGTTAGTTGATGCAGTTTCTTCCTAGCCTTGATGGTCTTTACAATTTGGCATGTTTTTGCAGTGGCTGGTACCAGTTGTTCCTTTCCATGTTTAGTGCTTCCTTCAGGAGCTCTTTTAGGGCAGGCCTGGTGGTGACAAAATCTCTCAGCTAAATGCTTGTTTTTAAAATGTGTTATATTTGCTCACATCGGGATTGAAATAATTTTCCCAATTACAATTGGTTGATATATCTCTTAAGTAGACATTGTAGTGGTGTGAAGAAGCACTGCCCAGATTCCCATTTATTGAATGACTTGTTGTCCAGCTATTGGGAGTTCAACAGTCAGCTTCTAGCTGTCCGCCCCTTCTGAATTGCCCCAGCTGCAGAAAGCTACATCACTCAAGGGTAAACCTTTCCTGGGACAGCCCAAATCTAATAAATAATTGCAGCAAGTATATAAAATCCCAACCATTTAGTCCACTCTGGGACATAGTCATGTCATGTACACTTGAGAGCTTCCGGTGGGTTTGGCCAAAGCTTTGTGGGCCTACGCCACAGTTTGACTTCTCTCTTTGACCAATCTTGCTTTATCCTCCTCATTTCCACAGATATGGATCCCTAATCAACATCTAGCATGCTATATTCCATTTCATCATTTGCTTCCAGAGAAGCTAATCTGTGATAGATGTATTTCCAGAGATATTTTATTGTCATGTTTTATTCTAGTGAAACAAACTATAATGGATCTCCCTATTACAAACTTATAGTCAGTTTCAAATGTAATTCCTTCAGACTTATAATAAAGTGCAATGTGTTTGATAAATGGCAGAAACTTTCTGACTCAGATAGAGCATTTTGGGGCTACTTTCTTTAGATAACTTGGATAGGAATTAAAAAAAGAAAACCTTTTCCATTTCCTGCTGCAATGCCTGAATATATCAACTTGATATCTTCAGTAACAATGCCCATGGCAAAGAGACCATGTCATCACTCAACTCTTCCTTCTTAAGAAGAGAGAAAAGGGTCTTTTTTGGTAGGTTTGATACTTTATTTGCACTGGATTGGATTTGACTCTAAAAACATGGTGTTATGACTGAAGACTGATAGTGGTAGGGTGATTATTTCAAAATATAGCAGAAGAAATGGAACATAAGAAAACAATAGAATTACAACCACACTAGAGCATTGCTGATGCTTCAAACTGCATCTAAAATTGGGAGGATGAGATTAAATGAATGAGAAATAACTCATTGTTAAAAATAAGAAAAAGACATTTTGCTAAGAAAGTATGGTTGGAAAGTGTTTATTGTTTTTCTTTAGTGCCGCAGGCTAGTTTGAATTTTCATAAAATTTATTAGTTTTTTTAAACGTAAAAGTTTAAGGGAGAAATGACCTTTAATTTCACCATCCAGATAGTTCTTCTAGCAAAAAAAGAAAAAGTATGAATTAAAATCAATTATTCAAGAGACGAAAAAGGACATTACATATTAATGAAAGTTTCAATACAGTAAGAAGGTATAATAATTATAAACATTTAAACACCTAATGACAGAACATCAAACATATGAAGCAAATACTGATGACATTCAAGGGGAAAATATACAGTTCTACAATAATATTTGGAGACTTCAACACCCCACTCTCAAAAATGGATAGACCAACTATACCTAAAATGATTAAGGGAACAGAAGATTTAAATAACATAATAGATACTCATTCTTCTCAAGTGCATGTGGGACATTTTTTTCAATTCAGGCCAAGTGTTAGGCTGCAAATTCAGTCTCAATAGATTTAAACAGATATCATACAAAGTATCTTCTCAGACCACAACAGATTGAAGTTAAAAATAAGTAACAGAAATAAAACTGAAAAATTCAGAAATTTGTAGAAATTAACATGCTCTGAATTAATATATCAAAGAATAAATATAAAAGGAATTAGAAAATACTTAACAACAGATTAAAACAAAACCATCACATAGCCCGATTTATGGGGCACAGCAAAAGCAGTGTTAAGAAAGAAATGCATTGCTATAAGATCTTACATTAAAAAATAAAAACAGTTTAAAATTAACAACCTAACTTTACAACTTAAGGGACTATGAAAAGAAAAACAAAGTAACTCAAAGCAGAAAGGAGGAAATAAAGAGTAGCACAGAGATCAATGAGAGAATAGGAAAACAATAGAGAAAAATCAATGAAACCAAAAGTTGGTTCTTAGAAAAATTGAACAAAAGTGAAAACCTGTAGCTAGAACTAAGAAAAAAGAGAGAAGATTCAAATAACTAAAATCAGAAATTAAAAATGGGGACATTACTAACATTTCTACAGAAATAAAAGAATTATAAGAGAGTACAATGAACAAGTGTATGCCAACATATTGGATAACCTGGATGAAATGGACAAATTTGTGGAAACACAAAATCTCCCAAGGCTAAATCATTAAGAAATAGAAAATCTGAATAGACCTGTAATTTGTAAAAAAAAGATTGAATCGGTATTCAAAAATCTACCAACAAAGAAAACCCTCAAACCTAATGGCTTCACTGGAGAATTCTCCTGAACATTTAAAGAAAAACTAATGCCACACCTTCTCAAACTTGTCCAAAACAATTGAAGAGAAGGCAGAACTTTCTAAGTTATTTAATGAGGCCAGCATTAGGCTGATATCAAATCCAGACAAAGACATCACAAGAAAAGAAAACTATAGACCAATGTCCTCTGTGAACATTGATGCCAAAATGTTTAACAAAATATTAACAAGCTGACTTCAGTAGCATATTAACAAGATTATACACCCCAACTAAGTAGAATTTATTCCTGGAATACAAGGATAGTTCAACATACAAAAATTGACCAATATAATGCACCACATTAACAGAATGAAGGAAAAATGTCAAGTGATTATCTCAATTGATGCATTTGACAAAATTCAACATCCTTTCATGATAAAACACTCAATAGATTAAGAATAGTAGGAAACTGCCTAAACATAATAAAAACCACATAAGAAAAACCACAGCAAAGATTGGTTAAATTACGTTTAGCCTAAAGCTGGCTACAGCTGCCTAAAGCTGCCTCCTGACATATTTTATGTTTGGCCAGAAGGTTTCTCTGTACATGGTGAACGGAAACCTAACTGGGAGTGTAACAGACTGTAACCTACTCTTGTAACCTCAATGTGCCAATTGCTGAGTTTTGGCCAATCCAAGGTGGCCAACTGTTCATACCATGTTTAAGTAAGGCAAATACAGGGGCGTAATCAATCTGGCTGTTTCTGTATCTTATTTCTGTTTGCTGTGCATCATTTTCCTTTTTCTGTCTACAAATCTTTGATCATATGGCAATGCCAGAGCCTCTCTGAACTTATTCTGGGTAAAGGACTTCCCAATTGATGAACTATTCTTTGCTCAATTAAACTCTGTTCAGTTTAATTTGCCTAAGATTTTTCTTTTAACACATCATATGCAATGTGAAGAATTGAAAGCTTTTCCTCTAAGATTACTATCAAGGAAAGGATGCTCACTCTCACCACTTCTACTCAACATATTACTGGAAGTCCTTGCCAGAGCAATTAGGCAAGAAAAAAAGGCATTCAAATTGGAAATGAAGAAGTAAAATTATTTTCGTTCACAGATAATGTCTTTTATGTAGAAAACACCAGAGATTCCACAAAAAAACTGTTAGAAATCAGTGGATTCAGCAAAGTAACAGGGTACAAAGTCAACACACATAAATCAGTTATATTTTTTGAATATACTAACCATGAACAATCTGAAAAAAAATTTAAGAAAACAGTTTTATTTACAATAGCGTCAAAATGAATAAAATACCTAGGAATTAACTAAGGAGGTGAAAGACTTGTACAATGAAAATTATAAAACATTGCTGAAAGTAGCTAAAGAAGACATAAATAAATGGAAACACATCCCATATTTATGGAAAGGAAGACAATATTGTTAAAATGTCAATACTATCCAAAGTGATCCACAGATTCAAAGAAGTTCCTATCAAAATCCCAATGATATTTTTTGCAGAATTAAAAAAGTACATTATAAAATTTATGTGGCATTTCAAGAGGCCCTGAATAGCTGAAACAATCTTGAAGAAGAACAAACTGGCGGGATTACTCTCCTCTTTTTCAAAACTTACTACAAAGCTACAGTAAGCAAAATAGTATGATACTGGCATAAAGACAGACACATTGACCAATGGAATAGTATAAAGAGCTCAGAAATAAACCTTTATATATATGATCAGATGACTTTTGACAGGATGCCAAGACCATTCAATAGGAAAATAAGAGGTTTTTCAGCAAGTAGTGCTGGAAAAACTGTATATCCACATATAAAATAATGAAGTTGGACCGTTACCTATTACATATACAAAATTAACTCAGAGTGGAACACAGGTCTAGATGTAAAACCTAAAATATAAAACTTTTAGAAACAGGTAAAAGCTTTGTGGCATTGAATTCTGCAGTAATTTCTTGAATGTAACATCAAAGACATAGCCAAAAAAAGAAAATAAAATAGACAAATTGGATTTCATTAAAATTAAAACATTTCATACATCAAAAGACATTATCAACAGAGTAACAAATCAACCCACAGAATGAGAGAAAATATTTGCAAGTCATATATCAGATAAGGGGTTCATACCCAGCATATATAGACAACTCTTAAACACAAACAAACAACAACAACAACAACAAAAAACTGATTCAAAAATGGGTAAAAGACTTAAATAAACATTCCCCCCAAGATAACCAGTAAGCACATGAAAAGATGCTTAACATCACTCATCATTAGAGAAATACAAATCATAACTCCAATGAGATACTACCTCACATCCACTAGAATGGCTACTATCAAAAAACCAGAATATAACAAGTGTTGGTAAGGATGTGGAAAAATTGCTACTCTTGGGCACTGTTGGTGGGCATGTAAAATGTACAGCCACTGTGTACCTTTATGGAAGTTCCTAAAAAATTAATATAGAATTACCATATGATATAGCAATTCAATTTCAGGATATATTCCTCAAAATAATAAGAAGCAGGGTATTAGAGATATTTGTACACCCATGTTTATAGCAGTATTATTCACAGTAGCTAAAATATGGAAGCAACCCATGTGTCCATGGACAGAAGTATGGTTAAGCAAAATATGGTATACACATAAAAAGGACTCTTACTCAGCCTTAAAAAGGAAAAAATTCTGACACCTGCTACAACATGGACAAACTTTGAAGACATTGAAATAAACCAGTCACAAAAAAAGATAAGTATTACATGATTCCACTTATATGAGGTAGTTAGAGTAGTCAAAATCAAAGAGACAAGCAATGTAATGAGGGTGCCAGGACTTGGAATGATAGTAGTGTGGAAGGAGAATGGAGAAATATTGTTTAATGAGTACAGTGTCAGTTTTACAAGCTGAAAAGACAATGAAGATTGATGGTTGTGATGGCCACATAACATCATAAATGTATTTAATACCACTGGACTATATACTTAAAAATGTTTAAGGTAGCAAATGTTGTTATGTGTATTTTATCACAATAAGAATAATAAATTTTTAGAAAGCAATTTTATAAAGCAAAATTTAAAATTCAAAAAATAAAGAAAGGCATAATATGGAAAGGAAAGCCTTCCTCTCCTTTGAGTACCTGTCCCTAAAAGAAGCCACTGTTACATCCTGGCCAACATGGTGAAACCCCATCTCTACTAAAAATACAAAAAATAGCTGGGCATGGTTGTGCGTGCCTGTAATCCCAGCTACTCAGGAGGCTGAGGCAGGAGAATCACTTGAACCCGGGAGTCAGAGGTTGCGGTGAGCCGAGATGGCACCACTACACTCCAGCCTGGCAGCAGAGCAAGCCTCCGTCTCAAAAAGAAAAAGAAAAAAAAAAAAAGAAGCCACTATTAACAGTTTCTTATTAACACTTTCAGGAAAGAAACTTGAGCATATATCACTGTGCATGTCTGTTTGCATTTATGTGTTTAGTATTTAGCTTTCTGTCTCTGTATATGAAATATGCATATATTATTCTCTCTTGATTATAGAGCTAAAATGAACTACCTACCTAACCTAACTACAGTTAACCCTTGAATAATGCTGAGAGTGGGGTGCTGATCCTTGTGCAGGCAAAAATCCATGTATAGGCCAGGCATGGTGGCTCACACCTATAATCCCAGCACTTTGAGAAGCCAAGGTGGGCTGATCACTTGAGGTCAGGAGTTCAAGACCAGCCTGGACAACATGGTGAAATCCCATCTCTACTAAAAACACAAAAATTAGCCAGGTGTAGTGATGGGCACCTGTAATCCCAGTTACTCAGGGAAGCTGAGGCAGGAGAATCACTTGAACCCAGAAGGCCAAGGTTGCAGTAAGCTGAGATCTTGCCATTGTACTCCAGTCTGGGTGACAGGGCGAGACTCCATCTCAAAAAAAAAAAACAAAAAAAAATCCATGTATAACTTTTGACTCCCTAAAACTTAACTAATAGACTACTGTTGCCTTACTGATAACATAGTCAATTAACACATATTTTGTATGTATGTGTATTCATTACGTAGACATTGATGGTCTTTATCCTTGTCATCTTCATGTTGAGTAGGCTGAGGGGGAGAAGAGGAGGGTTGGTCTTGCTGTCTCAGCAGTGGCAGAGGCAGAAAAGATGGAAGAGGTGGAAGGGGAGGTGGGAGAGGCAGACACACTCAGTATAACTTTTGTTGAAAAACGTCCGCCTATAAGTAAACTGCACAGTTCAAACCTATGTTGCTTAAGGGTCAACTATACTTATCGTGTTATCCTAGATGTATTGATCATTAATCCAAAACAAACAAAGCAGCAAAGAATAAAAGTCTCATCATTGATTTCAAGGATTATTTCCTATTCCATTTGCTCTGAATTTAGTTGGCATGTTGTTACACAGTATTCCTACAGTTTGGCTCTTGGGAAACTGTGATAAATCACAAACCATAAATCCTGAGTTGGTATTTATGGATTTTGGCAGTAAGTTGATATCTCTTAACTAGCTGTAAGGGAATTATCTGAGGTGAGAATATCACAGAGTAAACAATGTAAAAGTGAATTGAGTTTTTCCTCCCGCTCTTGTCAACCTACTCTAAGGCTAAAGTCCTGCCTCTCTCCTCCCTCACTCAGCCATTCTAAATGATAAGGGAGCTGTGCAGGGCTGATGGTAGCACCTGAAAGTAGTTCATTTTAGGGAAGTGTCTCTTCTTTACTGTGTCCTTTCTCCCAGTCATCTCCTTTATTTCTTTAGAGAGGGACTGTATATATTTCAAGCTTCTCTACTTGTCTGTAACCTCAGTGGCCCACTTCTTTAATCTCACACAGGTAATACTGTGCATGTAGTTTTTCCAACCTCTTCCTCTTGTTGCTTTTCCCTTAGTTCCATTTGTTCTTAATCACAATAAATATACAGAGCTTGCAATATTTATATTAAATAAAATAAAATACATGCATTATATATAATATATAAACACATATATATGGTCAAAGAAAGCACTTTTTTAAATTTATTTTATTTTTTATTATTATTATACTTTAAGTTTTAGGGTACATGTGCACAATGTGCAGGTTTGTTACATATGTATACATGTGCCATGTTGGTGTGCTGCACCCATTAACTCATCATTTAGCATTAGGTGTATCTCCTAATGCTATCCCTCCCCCCTCCCCCTGCCCCACAACAGTCCCCAGAGTGTGATGTTCCCCTTCCTGTGTCCATGTGTTCTTGTTCAATTCCCACCTATGAGTGAGAACATGCAGTGTTTGGTTTTTTGTCCTTGCAATAGTTTGCTGAGAATGATGACTTCCAATTTCATCCATGTCCCTACAAAGGACATGAACTCATCATTTTTTATGGCTGCATAGTATTCCATGGTGTGTATATGCCACATTTTCTTAATCCAGTCTATCGTTGTTGGACATTTGGGTTGGTTCCAAGTCTTTGCTATTGTGAATAGTGCTGCAATAAACATACGTGTGCATGTGGCTTTATAGCAATCATGCTGCTATAAAGAAAGCTCTTTTAAACTCTGAACAGCTACACAGAAATATGGCACTCTTAAGCTGTGTTTCACATACTTCGTGAATTAGAGAAAATTTACTGCTATAATGATTTAGTCAGAAAAAAGCTGTGTTACAGCCAATACCCTTATAAAGTAATGAGGCCACCCGTGTTCATTCATTGGTAAATATTTATGGAATACCTACTGTATGTTGCACACTGTTTTAGAAACTTGGGAATACAGCAGTGAATAAGACAGAAATCATTTTCAAAAAACCTATATTCTCTTGTTTGTGTACATGTATTTGGGTATTAGAGATGGGCATTAACATTTGTTCTCACTCTCTCTGTCCAGGGCACTTAGGTTCCAATCACTATAGCAAGCCAGTGTTCATAAGGGCCCACATATTTGGTTTGATAACGGTATGGTATGCTACCTGAAGTACAACTCACATGACTCTGTATTGCTTTGCTTCTAAAGACTTCTTAGATTTTATATTTTTCTAAGCAACTTTTGGGAGACGACTCTCTATGGGTCTTTTGTGTTTCTGCATGTCTTAACAAGAGAGGCACTTACTGCCTGTTATTTGGAGGGCGCTGTCTTTTCAAGGAGATTTATATAGAGAAGAGCCCTTGTAGATAGGGATAGTATCTCCCTCTGGAGCCAAGGGCAGGCATGCTCACTGCACATTATAAAAGATTCAAGTTCCCTAAGCTCAGGGTTCTTCTTCTGTAATGCAGCCCTCTGTGTGCACATGTGTCATCTGGCCTCCTTCATGTCACCCTATAGGAACTGGGTTTATAAAACTATTGCAAAAATGCTGATACTCTGGCTACTGCTATTGTTGTGAGTTATAAACTATCCTTCATCTATGGCCCTGGAATCTTGTGTCTTCTGCTATCAACCATGAAACTATGGCAGGATAAGTTCTTCACATGTAAGCAAGGTAAAATCTCAGAGACTTCACCATTCCTGATGGAAATTTTACCAGGAAAGTTATGTTAAAATGAGTGCTCTTCCAAATATGTTGTTGGTGAATGATTATTCACTTCTCCAGAATTTAATAGAGAATGAGGCAGGGATAGAAAGGGGTGATGTTCTTTATACTCCAGTTCTTGAAAAACAGGGCCGTATGCCCCATACTTAAAGAGAGTGGAGCCAGAGCTGTGGGGACAGAAGAGAAGTGTAATGTATCTTCTTTGGCACCAATCATTTTTGGAATGACTATTTTTATGTACATTTAAATAAAATGTTCTTTAATTTGGTGCCTTCTAAAACACAAATCATTAAATGTGATTCCAACTTTCTTCAGGATGCAAGGCCCTCCTTAGAAACATAATTTACTGTGTTAGACTAAAGCCATGCTCCCTGCTCTTCAGATGTCTTACAAAGGAACAACACTGCTGCCTCCTTCCTAGGTGGTGGGTGTCACTTCACCAGGATGCAGTCTTGTTCTCTTGCTACTTTGCATCTTCAGAGCTAAGGTTTTGGGTTAGGGAGCTGAATTTCACGTATAACTCTGGGCCGCATTCTCACATGAAGAAGAGAGAAACCTCTCTTGTATAGTAAATTGCATTGCGCTAGCTTCATGACAGTTCAGCACTTTGGGACTTTTACACTCTAGACTGTATCTTACAGGTAGATGTGGAAGATACATCTAATCATTTTTATCCTCATCATTTTCTACATGTCGGTCTCTCTTTTCTGAATTTTAAAGATTGTCTTGTGTATCTTTTATTAATTAATCATTGAGTGAATCACTTCTCTGTGTAGCTCTAATGGCTATTTCCCAGTGGATATGACAATCTCGTGCTAATTACTAATTTGCTTGTTTTCCACAATGATTATTCCCTTGATGTTTTCAAACAGTGCTTATTTATAGGTATTTCACTAATAACAATTATATTAATTATATTAGTATATTATATTGTTTCATATATTTTATATTTTATAAAACATATGACATCTATAAAATAACATAATTATGCATGCTATATAATAACACTGTACTGCTACGTATAACTAAAGATAATACATATATATTTATGTAAATTCAGATCATAAATATCTATAGGTAAAAAAAATTTTATCTACATATCTACCTAGATGGATATACAACATAGGAAGGTGGGTTTTGCTCTGGTGACAAAGTAGCCTTCAAATCTCAATGGCTTAAACAACAAAAAGTAACTTCTTGTTTACATGCTGTGTCTAACATAACTGTGAGGGTCCACACAGTCCTCAGGATGTGACAGGTCCTGTTCTGCAGTTACATATTTGAGATCTCTCAGGAGAGCAGGGCAGGCCTCTCAAGCAGATCTGAAATGGCGTGACAGAGCCATGAAAACATACTGGCTTGGGTTTTTGTTGAGGCGAGAAAGTGGGCCCAGGTAAACGTTCACCTGCATGTGCTTGGGCCGGGGCTTGCATGATTCGAATCTTTCTCCATACTGCCAAAAGAGGAAGCACCAGGCTTTCCTGTCAGCTTTCCCAGCTGCAGGGAACAAGGGCAAGAGCAAAAGTGAGGCTTAAAAGCTGCCAACAGTCAAACATCAGAAAATGGAGTCAGATGCCTCATTACGATGCTGAATAATTGAAAGTGATGGGGTTTTGTGGAATCTCCCTGAGGCATCGGTTGAGGGTCAGAGGAAAGGCGACATTCTGCAGCAAAAGAAAGGGAAGATGAGAGAGTGCATGTTAAGTCCCCTTTGTGGCAGAAGGGCCTCAGAAACAGCTTGAGACACAAAGGTCTGGCTTTCGGTTTTCTTGTTAGACTTGATCCATAAGTCAGTGCATGCCCTTGTTTCTATTACTACTTAAGTGAGTTCACAAAGTTGAAGAGATTCTAAAAAGTGCTTTAGTTTTATTAAAGGTCTTTCCAGTAGATAACCACCCTATTAGCCTCTATCTAACTAAGCAAGGACAGAGAACTCCAGTCTGTAGGTCTCGGGTATAATGCCTCGACTGACCAGCCATAAGATGAGACCCCCACACTAAAGCATCAGATGTAGAGTAATGGGGCTCGTGGAGAGTTGGCACATTAGGCCAGAAGCTGAGGGGTGAAAGGCATCAGGGTGTCTGCAAGTACATTACGAACCAATCGCACACATCTGGATAGGCACTAGTGTCTTTCTCAAATAAACTATTTCATTTAACATTTAATTAGCCATGTAAAATAGTTCAAAGGCTCACAGTAGAATTATTCGAAGGAAGAAACCTAAGTTAGGAGAAAGGAGAGGAGATTTTAAATAGGAAACCACATGAGAAGTATAAAATAAAATATGTCGCCTTCTCTCCCATAGTGTTTAAAGGTTATTTTCCCATATTTTAAGGCCTTCAGCTTTTTTGGGTTAAACTGAAGTTTTATAAGAAGACTGTATTAGAACAGGAATGATACATCTCCCCACCAACACACACTGCTTCATCTTATGTGTGTTGTTACAAATTATGAATTTATTTAAGGCTGTTTCCCAAATCAAGCTAATACTGAAAATTACCTGGAACTCCTTTTAAAAAAAATAGATTCCCAAGCATCATCCAGACCTACTTCGTCAGAATTTCCAGCAGGGAAGTTTGCAGATGTGTATTTTTAACAGGTAGTGCCCACATGATTCTGACAGTAGCCAAACTCTGATGCTCCTCCAACATGTGGCAAGGTGTTGGCCCTATATTGGATGGACAAGGTCTCTGCTGTCTGCTAAGTAAAATCTGGGGCGGTACAGTAGAAAGACACCAGGTTTTAGAAAATATGAACTGTCCAAAAGAAATCTTCTGGGTTTTGTTCCATTCAGTTGATTCTACTTTGGTTTTGCTATGGAGGGAACATATTTTGTTGGTTAATACACAGCTCACTTTGGTTGTTTGGTAGGACTGTCCGTGTCATTTAGGTAACCTTTCTCTTTTGGTCTAACGCCCTGTCCACCAGCAGGACATGGTTTAATAATATTTTCTCTTCAGAAGTATGTCTTATAGCCCATCCATTCCCCCAGACTGTGAGCTTCTTCAAAGCAAAGAGAAGGTGTTTTCTAACATGTACCTTTGGCAATTAGGAGAGGGATTTTTATTGAATATGAGAATTCATGAATGAATTAATGCATGAATACATACGTGTGATTTTTGGTTAAATTAATTAAAGGAGTTCAAGATAATTATGAAACATGCAGGGTACAAAATTCAGTCAGTAGTTCTCTTTGAAAGAGCGTTTATGTGATCATTATTCCCAAAGAGTTACTTACACACATCCAACACCATAAAAATCTGAGCACTAAAACTAATGTATAATGAAAGAGTGGTAAAGCCCTCTCGAGGTCTTTTAGCAGAAAGCAGCTGATAAAATTTCTTAACGGGGAGAGCATCCTAAAAGAGAAATGGTAAAATGTGCCCATATATATAACCTTAAAACATGTATGTGTCATACAAAAAAGCTTTACAAGTGGGAACTGGCTAAGCATTTTTACTATCCGTTTTATTCATTTATTAGCTTGGGTTCTTGCCTGACATTGCTGCATTTCTCTTCGTTGAAGAATTTTATTATACTCACTTGTCTATTTATATGAACATCTGCGTTCATGCCAGGTTTTTTTTCTTTATATAGTATCTAACACCACGGTACACACATTGGTACTTAATAAAAATTATTTGAGCATGAAGATTTGATTAGTGGCAAATGGTGGTTGAATATTTAATAGAAGAAGACATCTTTGCATTTAAATGTATGCTCATTTTAAAAATGCTAACAAGAAATAGTTGGAGGGAAAAACCTTTAAGAATGAGCTATCATGTTTCTGGGTTATGTCGGCAATAATTCTCTACTATATTAGTTCCTTCAAAGGTGAGTGGTTTCTGATTATGATATAACCTTAACTTGCCATCTGTTATGAAACAGTGTATAAAGCTTAAACTTAGGATTTTCAGCTTCACAAATTCTCCAACAATTATGAACTCTTACTGACTTCATAATTAAGTCTAGACAAGGTTAACAATCACCTGCCATTCTGTTAATGTAATTGTTCATCCATGAACCTTGCAAATTCTTCTAAGTAATTGTAATATTTGCTTTGAAAAACAAACATTCTTATAATCTTTCTGAGAGTGAAAATTCTATGACAAATCAGGAAAACTCTTGGGGCTTAAAGAGGCCTTGTTAAACCCATCTTAACCAATTCCCCATCTACTTTCTAAAACTCCAACCTTGAGTTGAAGAACATAAAGAGTAGCTTTTCAACATTATTCCGCTATGGCAGAGTTGGGATTAGAATTCATGTCTTTGTAATCCAAAATTCTTTCTAGTGCCCCACACAAATTCTTGCGGAAGATATTTCATAAATAAAGATGGAATTTAGTACAATAAAGCAGTCAGGACCTGTGATTTTATGAAACAATATCTTCATGATTCTGCTGCTATATGACTCTTACACAGTCAGATAATTTACAGATACTTGCTGCTGTGGGCAGCATCTGCCATTGCTGTATATGATGTGCTGAGTGTTTTTCTCAGTAGAATATACATTTTGATTACAGGATGGTGAGCATCTTATGAACTATAACTTACTTTCCACATGGTTCTCTGTAATGATCAGAAATTTAACAATAATCACAGGTGTTTGTTTCCAATGTGAAGAACATTTCCTAAAATGATACTGGACCTACTGCCATTAAGAAGGAAGCAGAGGCCCAAGCTCAACTCAGTTCAGAGTCTCTAATATCTACCACTCTCTCTTCCTCACTCTCTATATCTCTCTCACCTCACTCCCCCATCTTTCAATGGAAGCTCAACTACTAAGAGGTAGAGAAAGAATTCTAACATAGGAGTGTTTGACCCCAGACTCTGTGCTCTTAGCCATTATTCTGCACTGCCAGCCACATAACCTGCTCCTCCATCCTCACTGGACCAGCCTGAGCAAGTGGCCACCCCCAGCCACCTAGTGCAGGTGACCCAGGGCCCTTGCTCAAATGCACACAACCCGGAACTCCCTTTGATCCTGTCCCCATCATATACAGTGGGAGACGGAGAGAGCTGCTTGTTGTAAATGTTCAACATTTCGTTGATCTTTAAGATTATTTTCCCTTTCAATGAAAGCCTTCTGAGAGCAAATTTTCATAGTCACCAGCAACTCTGGCCCTGTAAAATATGTTCTTTCATGATGAAAAGCACCCTTTATCACTTAGACCTGCCCTTCCCACATATACTAAATGCAATCCAATGTAATGAGAACATGTCTAGTCAATCACAGGTCATAAATGAATAAGTTGTTACTCTGGGTCCATTTGATATAATAGAAATTATTCTCAGAGGAGGGTTATCAATTTAGAACATACAATTTAGGGAGATATACCACTGATTCTACTGCTGAGCTCTTCTTTCCAACACGGTTGAATGCGCCTTTTCGAAGAGCAGAGCTTCATGTTGCAGTCAGAGCATGGATATATGAGGTCCTAGAATAATCAGAAAGCCATCCAGTTGTGCATTGCTTCATTCTTTCACTTGGTCATTGTCTTCCCCTTTTAGGTTTTCAAAGGAAGAAAAATATTATTTCCCATGGAAACATCTAAAAAATTTGATTGGACCCAGTTAGTCAGAAATTCCAGAATGAAAGCAGTGTTTTTTTCAGTAGTGGCAAGATAACTCTGAAGTTTTTTGTCATGGAAAAAATGTAAGTGGAAAGAGTTGTAAACCTAATGTTTGCAAGGGACAAATTGTCATTGATCATTCATTCCTGGCCATCTGCTTCTCCTCACCCTCTTTCTCTTTAGACTGTATATTCTGTTGTATCCTTTGTTCCCTCATTCATTCCTTCCTTTTGTAAACTTTTATTATATATATTCTATATTCTAGTCCCTGATGAGATGAGGGGTGCAATTTTATTTTCACATGGGACTGCATATGGGTAACACTTGGCATTACAAGATATAAAGGGTGAGAATGGAGAGGCTTCAGAGCAGTGGTTCTCAGCCACGGCTGCAATTGGAGTCACCTGCAGAGCTTTTAAAACAATACTAATACTTGGGATGCACTCCACAGCCATTGAATCAGAATTTCTGGAGGATGGTGGATATTTTTGTGTTCTTAGATAGGACACAAAAGGAAATAGGAATTCATGAACCTGGGGCAAGAGAACCTTTGGGTCCCTAACTTGCTTGTGTTTCTTGTAGATAGCCTAATAGGCCTTGGCAGCACAGGGCAGATCAAGAGAAACCAGCAACAAAAATATCAGTTGGCTTCCTCAGAATTAACAAGGCAAAATATCCTTCAGGCTTCTGCCATTTTATACCATGGTAATTGCAAGAAAAAAAATCAATTGACCTTTGAAATAGCAGTTTATAGAGTCCTGAACTCATTGACTTCTCCTCCCATGGTGACTAGCCTCTAGGGCATGCAAGGTTCACCTGTCTTCTCCGCTTATCCCAAGCAGCCCACTTGCTTTCCAGAGCCACCACTTTTGCTTCACAAATTTCAAATTGTAAAGAGTAAACCTGAGAGGGAGCAGTGAGTGTGAAAGACTTGAGGGAAGAGCAAGCTTCCCTTCAAGGGGTAATAGAACCATAGGCATCAGTCAGAAAGTATTCGCACTACAGAATATCCAACCCATTCTATGGAGGAGGAAACTGAAGCAACATTTAAATGACTCATCAAGCTAACACTGTTCATGTCTGATGCTTCCTCAAACTCCATCTCCAGATTCCTTATCCCTGTTTCAATGTCCTGATACCTAGCTATGGAGCAAACTACGTTTTGAATAAAATGACAAATATAAACCTTGAAAATAGAGAAGGCATTCTCTTGACTAACGGGAAAAAATCATATTCATTTAACACATATACGTTGGAGTGCACAGACAATTAATAACAGCTCCTCAAGCTAACGACAGTATAAACCAAGAGGGCAAAAGGCATAATTTTAGATCTGAGGAAGCAGAATAATTACTTGGCAGCCAAAAAAGAAAAGAGAAACAAAAACACAGCAATTGTATATAGTTTTGTGGACTATCAACAACTGCGAAGTGTCTTTGTATATCTATGTTGATTGTGAAAATGGCCACAGGTCTCAAGTCAACCTTTTATCTCTGTCTTGTAGCATGGGGAATGTCAACACAGTAGAGGCATGTTTGCAAGTGAAACACAAGTAAAGCCAAGCAGATACCATTCCTTACAGGATATATGAGGTCTTGGGCTGAGAAGCTACATGCTTCATTTGGAAATGGAAATTGTTGGGTATGGCTGTGCTGGAGTCAATACTATAAAATGCCCTTGCTATTTTTGTGTAGGGGGCGGGATATGAGAGGGAAAAGGAAGGAAGATGTGATAAAGCATAACTGGTATGCAGAAATATCTTGTGGCTCTTGTACATTTACAGTCCTAATTTTTGCAGAGTTAATTTTATTCTTGGTGGAGAGGGCAGGTACAGGTGAGACAGGTAGCACTGGAGGAAGATGCTGCAGAGGTGGTTTTTAATGTCCTGCTTGGAGGGCAGACTGTTTAAAAGTCTTAGCTTTTTCCAGCCTGACTTGAGTTCTGATACACTGTGATATTTAAGATCATGTCATCCAGAACATACTGATATTAAACCACACTGGTCTATGTGAATGTCCTACTGGAGCCACAAAGCAGGATCACATTCCATTTGATACAGGTAGGTTTTGCCTTATAAGGATGGGTATTTCTATTGTCAGTCAACTGGGAGTAGTTCATTCCTGGCACAGGAATATGGCCTAGAATAAATCTTTAGGCTTGAGAAAGAAAGATATTCCTTCTCTCTCTAGGCTCTGCGATGCTTGGTCTTGGACTCCAAAGCTCAGGCACTCCAAATACTCCTGATGAAAGGAGTGAACTGATCTCTAATAGGGGGGAAAGAGTCAGAGACTAGAAAGAAAGTGGCTTTGTGGATTTTACAGACTAGTTCCCTTCCATCATCCTTGCTGTTCAATTAAGTCATTTAAAAGTTTACAATCTTGTCTTAAAGATAATGTGGGGAATTAGGAAAGAACTTGCTTCACGCATGGCATGGGGAAGTCAAATGTAGGCATGCAGTTTTCCCCTCTAAACAAAGTGTTGGTAGCAGAAACAAATGCTCCCAAAGGATGGCCATACCCAGCAGAGGGGTGGTCCTCTAGCAAGGGGACAGTGACAGCAGAAATAGAGGCCAGAGCCAAAGGACATGAGGGAACTGATTCCGAATATCAAGGAAGTGATAGAAACAGTCAGAAAGGGCGGGTGGGCTATGTGGAAGTGGGGGCTCTGAGTGATCGCAAATAACTTCAGTTGGAGTAAAATCATTGAAGATTGTACTCTGACTGGCAAATATCTTTATGAGATGATCCAGGAACCAAGCAAGTATTCTAAATACACTGCCAAACATTGTCATCTGTCGTCCTCACAAGCCAGCCCTGATAATAAAAACTGCTAACAAACATGTATGACAAGTTTCTTCTGTGCCACATACAGTGCTAACACTTTACAATCCTTAGGCTAACATTGAGTTTCATGTTACAAACCTCTTTTTGGTGATGAGGAATCTGAGACCTTAAAAGGTTAAATAAATGGTCCAAGATCAACAGCTACTAAGTGGTGGAACTGGGAATCAAACAAAGATCACTTGTTCCAAGCCTGAACTCTTGATCACTATGCTGTCCACTGGGAACCAAAAATGAAGGTTTGGGGGTGTTGATGGTGGCAAGGGTGAGGGTGGAGGGAGTGAAAAGAAAGAAGGAAATAGAACCAATAGGACACACTTCCACAATTGTAGGATTTATTAACTTAATCATTTTTCAGGGAAAGAAAAAAACAATGTCAATTGTAAGATACCTCCTGCTTTCAGAAGTATTAAAACGAGATAAATGAGTATCATAGAACCTGGGAAACACATTAAGTGCTTCCTATAGTCCATATTAAGTCCATAAAGGCTTGTGCGTGTTATCTCATTTAATATGTATTATAATACCAGAGAAGTAAATTATTTGCTCAAGGTTCTACAGCTGGTTAGTGACAACAAAAGAACTTAAACCCATACCTGCTTGAGTATTAATTCAATGTTTAGCGTGTAGAAAGCCTCTATTCCTAATTTTTTCTCTGAATACAAGATCCCATGACTCCACACTTGAAAGAATGCTTTTAGATGTGCTTTCCATAATTGCTGCTCCTGAAAGCAGTGTAGGTAAGAGTTCTACAGTCACCTTCAGACATTTTGGTTGCGTTAGAGAAAACGGTAATGGCTTCTGCAATTTACCTAGCAACCACTCCTTTCAGGAGCTTTCTTTTAGAGCCAAGTTACTTATGTGATTTCCAGCCAATTTACTTCTAGCAAGTTTCCTGACATTGTTCAAGTCATCACACATGAAGGGTTATTATGATTTCTTACCTAGAAAAGGTATAAATATATTTCAATATGCCAGCTTCTCTCAATGTGCAATATTCATCCTGGTTTATGTATATTTGGAAATTGTGAGAAATGTTTTTGGACAAATTAATTTAATTGAAGCTGATATTTATTACTCTTATGGTTATAGGAGTTCAATGTAACTTCCTAAAAGTTTCCTGCTTAAAAAAAAAGCATGCTTAACTATAGGGAGTATTTGTTTCATTGAGTAACAGAATTCTGTAAAACTTGATAGCCACAGAAGAGAACTTATTATAGAAAGTGATTGTTGGAAAGTGACTACATCATCATATACACATGCATGCACACATGTGTTTATGTGTGGGAGTGTCCATGTGTATATAGATGTATACACATAACTACATATACATATGCACTTGGAGGAACCATTTGAACTTTGTAAAAGGTAATGGATATAAAATGCCCCTAGATAAATAAATTTACACATTATCATAGGCATAAACACATGCACTCATATGTCTAAAGATGCACACAAATGCTTCTTTCTTCCAAGAATAGTCAGGAAAAATTAAATGTAAAATGAATTTTCAAATTGGTTTTAATTAACTGGATGAGCCAATATTGAATAGCTTTCTTTGAAAAGTTAAGACTCTTTGGACAATTCATATGATTTACAAAATAAAAGTATATATTTAGTCTTCTCTAAGTAAGGTACTATTAAATATGTATATATGTATATAACATTTGTTCCATCAAAGTCAGTCACAAATATTTATTTAGCACCTACTATGTCCCTAACACTTTTCCAGGTGTTGGAGAATCCGTGTGTATATGTGTGTGTGTCTGTGTGTGTGTGTGCAGACAGAGAATGAAGGTATGAAATTGTAACAACAAACTTATTGAAACAAAAATTCTTTGGTCTCCCAGCAGCCTGTCTGTCCTTGAAAAGCTGTTAACTGCATATGGAACTGAGCTCTCCTGGGCACTATTAGCACATAGTCTGTCCTTAATCTCAGCCTTTTAATCTAGAGCAGACATTTACGTTTGATTCCCATATGCAAATTCAAACTCATATCCAGATAATCCAATATATTCATTTTAAAGTCCCCTCTGCAACTTCAAAGTCAACAACACATTGAGAATATTATTCCAAACAAAAATATACATACTCAGATCTTTAAACTTTTTACTATGACTTGTAGCCTGTGTAGAAAAACTAAGAAGGTAGCAATCACTTCTCTGGGAGTTCAGAATAGTATGCTTTCTAAAATCCTTCAACAGTTAAGTAATACCAAGAAATTGTCTCCCTCAAGCAATAAGTTACTCTGATATTCACCAAAATATAACAACAAACTGGCTGTCAAGTTTGGCAACCATTTGAAAAGAGGCGGGCCTCCTCTCTGAACTCTGAATGGAAACATTATTTTTCCTCCTGTAGAAGCCATCATCACTCTTTCACCAGAAGGAAGGTCACAGCATCTTTCACAAAAGATTTGCCTGCTTGTAATTACTGCCTGCAGCGTACAGACAAATGCAATTTTTAAAATGCTAACTGTGTTATACTTATACTCAAGGGATCCCCGGGTACAAATGTAACGCGGCCTCACCAGTTTGTCTTAGTGAGACCTTACAGTGCTGATTGAAAACAGCTGAACTAAATCAACAGTTACCTTGAGCCAGGGGCCTTTGGAGAGCAATTAGAGTCAAGGCTTGGGTTTTGAACCCAATATGCTCTGTCAGTCTCAATGATTTGTGTTTGTTGTACTCAGTCTCATTTCCTGCATGAAATATGAGGCTGTATAAAGAGAAAAAATTCCCAAGATTAAAAAATATTTGACCTCAGTGCATTTGTGAGCAGAGAAGTACACATGTCTAAATGACCATTTGGGTTTGTAGTACAAAGTTCTATTGATGTTGGCAGCCCAAGCTTCCCAGTCTCAAAGCCACATGAATGGTTTCGAGTTTCAGCCAAAAAATGTTTTCCACATGCTTTAGTGTGGGCCAATTTACACAGTAGATTTCGTGGATACTGTGGCCAAGTGCTTTATAAAGGGCTGCCTTCTCTGGGATCAGGGAAACCACAACAGACACATTGCTAATGCAATCTAATTATCTGCTTGAATATTTTTCCAGATGTATCCAATGTCTAAAAATACTGCAATAAAAAAGGTATTATTTGACTCCCTCGGCTGAAACAGTGGCATAAAGAACCTGTTTGTCTAGAGGGAAAGTTATGACATTGTACTTCTATGACTGCATTTAAATCAGTCAGTCGAAACAGTACCCACAGGGCGGGCTGTACTTTCTGTTTGAATGAGTCTTCCAAACCAAGACCTTTAGTTAGCATAAGAGATCATTCCTTTATATAAAGGGACGACCCTCTCACTTAGAAGTTAATTCCTCTCATTTGTGGTTTCCTAATTTGATTGAGGTTGGTTACTGTAACTCATGACAAAGATCCCATGCTTTTCCCACTCAGCTCATTGTATGCCTCGCACAACAGGACAGCAGGCCATTTCCTTCCTGCCAGGGGAAAAATTCTTTTGACTAATAAGTTGAGATTTTTACGCTGTCCCCATAGAAAAACTGGCTGTTCCGAAGGTCTTAATGTTTCCCTTTTGTTTTCCTTCAACAGAATTTATTTTTGTATAGCAAGTCCCATACTTCAGCCTAGTTTCCTTTGTGTCACTTGGATTTCAGCTAGTCCAGCAGATACATGATGTTATGCCAGGTTATTGTTTAAGCTGTTGGCAATGACGCTCATTCCTAATACATCCAACTGCCTAGGAGAATACAAGCACATGCAGTAGGAATTTGTTGAATTAAGTTGAGAGGCCAATTTTACCAACCTGTGTCTTTACACACACTTTTAACAAAAATTCTAGAATGAATTGTAAAGTTCCAAATAAATGAGCAACACACACACACACACACACACTTTTTCAAGAAACTGAAAAACTTAGGACAATTTTTTACCTTCCTCTTTTTCTTTCCAGTCCTCCTTCTAGCAGCAAGGATTAGGGGCACAGGGATACATTCTGTATTACACCTTTTAGGAAGCAATAAATCAGAGGCAAGACATCACCTTCATTGCTTTAATTGGTCTCAGTCATAACCACAAAACCACTGTGCCAGCTTCCCTAATTCCCATATAGCACCGCTGGAGTGAGCAGAGCTCTCCAACACACAGATACCTTTAAATAGTTATACACTGAAGTTGTGGCTGAAACTAAAGAAAAAGGCAGCAGAATGCCAAGAACTTCATGTGAGCTAATGAAGAGCAAACGAGTCCCCCCACGCTGCTTCATTCCATTCTCCTCAATTGAGCTATTCTCCTTGCAAGAAGAGTTTTTACTGATTGATTTGACTCTATTGTTTCTTGTGAAATCCAGAAACCTTACCCTCATTCACTCCACTGTTGTTTCTTTTTTTCCCAGCTGGGATATGGTTTCAAAATACGTTCCTAGTTCTCTAAAAGACACCCCTAGGGAATGAGGTCACTTGGGTTTTTCAATTAGAAAAAAAAATAAACAGTTTTATTCTTCTGGCAATCCTTTTTTCATCGTATGACCCCTCCTAATAGCAATGTTCCATTATCTTATTTCCATGTAGCATCAGAATGTTCTCAGGAAAGGGGGACAGATAAGAGATGTAATGAGATGCTAATCACTTTGGCATACAGCATATTCTATTTAAAAGTGGGTTGTGGTCGGGCGTGGTGGCTTGCACCTGTAATCCTAGCACTTTGGAAGGCCGAGGTGGGCGGATCACTTGAGGTCAGGAGTTCGAAACCAGCCTGGCCAACATGGTGAAACCCCGTCTCTACTAAAAATACAAAAAAATTAGCCGGGTGTGGTGGTGGGTGCCTATAATCCCAGCTACTCAGGAGGTTGAGGCAGGAGAATTGCTTGAACCCGGGAGGCAGAAGTTGCAGTGAGTTGAGATCACACTACTGCACTCCAGCCTGGCGACAGAGCAAGACTCCATCTGAAAAAGAAAAAATAATAAAAGTGAGTTTTGAGTTTCAAATATGTATTTACGATCCAGTTTTTTGGAATTCAGTTTGTGATTTCCAGTAGAAGGAATGTTATAAATGGGGGATATGATAGGTTCTCACAAAAACTTTTTTTTTTTCTTTTTTTGAGACAGAGTTTCACTCTTGTTCCCCAGGCTGGAGTGCAATGGTGTGACCTCGGCTGACTGCAACCCCCACCTCCCAGGTTCAAGTGATTCTCCTGCCTCAGCCTCCCAGTACCTGGGATTACAGGTGCCTGCCACCACGCCTGGCTAAGTTTTTATATTTTTAGTAGAGACAGGGTTTCACCATGTTGGCCAGGCTGGTCTCCAACTCCTGACCTCAAGTGATCCACCCACCTCGGCCAGCCTCCCAAAGTGCTGGGATTACAAGCATAAGCCACCATGCCCGGCCCTCCCCAAAACTTTTTAACCCATAATGTAACCCATAATATAAAGTACTATATTAGGAAAAAAATAAAAATAAAAAACCTTTGTGTTATAAGACGCAGATCTGTCTGCTATTTATGTGGGAGTCTAGGAATATGAGCCCAAAGAGTGAAGGAATCAGAAGAAGGGGAAAAAGCAGTTTCTTCTCACATTACTGGTAAGGTTATCCCATGCAACAACCTAAAAGAAACAAAATTGGTTTGGTACCCTCTTTCAGAAACTCATCTATAATTTTTTTCTCACTTTCTCACGGTCACCTTGCAGGTCCTAGCAGTTTCATGTTTCCCTAAACTGTTATATTATGAAACCCTCCTTTCCTGTTGTCAAGTATAGGATGCTTCATTCATCTTAATCAAAATACATTGTTGTCATCAAAACGAATTCCTGGTGATCAAAATAATTTGCAATGAGGTATGAAGGACCTCATAATCATTTCAGGCTATTTGCACCTTAAAGTAGCATGGAAATCAGCCCCAAAGAATCTTTTCATTTCATTTGTTCATTTCGGGCAATATGATAAAATTGAAAAATTTCACAAATGTCAGGAAAACAAGATCTGGTGTCTGGGTCTCAACTCATGGAGCTTCCCGGCTTGTAGCTATGCTCCTGAAGTAAGTATTCTCACTTTTCACATATTATTCTCTCACTAAAAGCTCTGCATTGCAGAGAAGGTATCCCAAGAACTTCATCCAGAAATCCTTTAGTGAAGCTGTTTCCCTTCACTAGGTTCCTCTGTCTGAAAGTGTTGTTAGTACATGGGGTGACTGTAAGCCCAAGACCGTAGCAGAAGATAAAGGGGAGCCCTGAGATCTAAATTTGAGCCTTGGAAAATGCTAGCCATAACTTTCATAATTGTTTTGGGCAAAACTTTTTTTTTTAATTGGTCACAGAACAAGCTAAGATATGAGGCACTTTGAACTGAATTGCTAATTAGATTTTCATGGGTCCTAAAACTGGCTAGATGGGTTTTGAAAGTTTTGGGTTTGGTTTTGAAGATCACAGCACAACACAAAGCAGGGTTTCTTAAAGTGTGGTCTATAAATCACTCCTGTCCTCTGGTGGCTTTGGGGCAAATAGTTTATGAATTTCAGAGGAAAAAGGAAACCTAAAACCTTTCATTCACAAATATTTAACACATTTAAAACATAAGATAAATGTAATTCTCACTGAAGTATGCTCTGGTTTTAATTGTCATTAGCATCCTAAAAGTGGCCCACATGCTGCAAGAACTCTGCTGATCAGGTCTCAGCTTCCATTCGGTTAATCGAATACAGTGCGCTTACGTCAACTTATTTTCATATTATTAGCATGTTACCATTTGCATTTGTTACATTTGACTTTTTTACATTGTCACTATTGGAATTTATTATTCAATTTCTAATTTTATAAAAAGAGCAATCACACAAAAGTAGTTTATGAAAACCTAAAGACAGTTATAAAAGTATTGACAGAAATATACCACTACTATAATCATCTTTAGTGACCAGGATTCAGAATGAATATAGAATGTGATTATGTATGTGCTTAGATAAGGGAAAAACAGCTAGAAGCTTCTGGATATAAAAGTGAAAATAGGAAATCCAAAAATAAACAAAGGAAAATTTTATTTAATAAGGCCAGCTATCATTTTGACCCATGTGTAGTAAATTGCCTTTTATAAAACTTGATTAAATAGTAGCATGAGGTCATCAGAGCTTTGCATGCACGTACTGTGTACTTCTCAGGCTTTAAAAATGATTTTTTTCTATAAAAATACTTTAAAAATAATTAATTGCTGGATTTTATTGCCAACTAAAGTGGGAATATACAACTGCAGAGGCATGGTTTAGAAATTACATCCCTTGTAACAAAAAGCCCCCTCCTTACAGTCCCCCTTAGGAATCCCCTTATCCTGAGGAATACATTCCAAGATGCCCAGTGGATGTCTAACACCAGACAGTATGGAAATCTATGTATACTATATTTTTCCTTAGTCTGATAATCGAGATGGCTTCTAGGTGACGAATGGGTGAGTAGCATAGACAGTGTGGATACACCAGACAAAGGGACAATCCATGTACCAGGTAAGACAGAACAAAATGACACAAGATTCATTACAAAACTCAGAATGTCATGCAATTTACAACTCATGAATTGTTTATTTCTGGAATTTTCCATGGGTTATTTTGGACCATGGTTGATCACAGGTTACTGAAACTGCAGAGAGCCAAATCTCTTTGTACTACTGTATAGGTGCAAGTCATACTTTTTCTAGGTAGCTGGTAAAACTAGCTTCAAAGTTAATAATAAATAATAAGCTTAGAATGAAAGCATAATAACCATTGGCTAAATTTTCCTATCATAAGACAGTTGTATATCATGGAATATTAAAGGCATACATTGTGTGTGTTCTGGGAGGTATTTTGCTTTTCAGTTGGCAAAATCACTGGTATGTTAGATCTGAATCAGATCTTCACTAATATGTGGTATGTACACTGATGAAAAGTGATTGATAAATTTTTCCTGCTAATTATTCAAAATCCATGCTAGAGGAAATTTTCAGTCTGTCGTTGGTGTTTTCCTGCAGCATGATGTATATTAGGAAAAGAGTATTACTAACATTACTGTTAGTATTACTGTTACTGATGGGGCATTAGCCATGTATAGAGCAAGGTGAAGCACTGCCACACAGTAAAGGACTTTGCAACAGACTGCCACTCTACATACTTTGCTATAACAGAGAATGGCTGGTGATGAGCAATATGTCTACCAATTTTTTACAATTATTTATCTATTTACTTCTATTTCATTCAGTTTTTGGTGAGCAGGTGGTGTTTGCTTACATGAATATGTGGTGATTTCTGAGATTTTGGTGCACTCATCACCTGAGCAACACACACTGAACCCAATCTGTAGTCTTTTATCCCTCACGCCCCTCCTACTCTTTCCCTGCAGTCTGCAAAGTCCAATGTCTCATTCTTATGCCTTTGCATCCCCATAGTTTAGATTCCACTTATTAGTGAGAACACACGATGTTTGGTTTTCCATTCCTGAGTTCCTATTATTCACTTAGAATAATAATCTTCGATTCCATCCAAGTTGCTGTGAATGCCTTTATTTTGTTCCATTTTATGGTTGAGTAGTATCCATGGTATATATATCCACAATTTCTTTACCCACCCATTGATTAATGGGTATTTGGGCTGGTTCCATTATTTTTGCAATTGTGAATGGTGCTGCTATAAACATGCGTGTGTGAGTATCTTTTGTATTTCTGTGGTATCAGTTAAACTATCTCCCGTTTCATTTCTAATTAAGCTTATTTGGATCTTCTCTCTTCTTTTCATGGTTAATCTCGCTAATGGTCTATCAATTTTATTTATATTTTCCAAAAACCAGCTTTTTGTTTCATTTGTCTTTTGTATTTTGTTTTCTATTTCAATTTTGTTTAGTTCTGCTCTGATCTTTGTTATTTCTTTTAATAATGACTTATTTTCCTCTGCATAGATACCCAGTAGTGGGATTGCTGGACCAAATGATAGTTCTACTTTCAGTTCTTTAAGGAATCTCCACACTGTTTTCTGTAGTAGTTGTACTAGTTTGCATTCCCACCAGTGGTGATAAAATGTTCCCTTTTCACCACATCCATGCCAACATCTATTAACTTTTAACTTTTTAAGTATAACATTCTTGCAGGAGTGAGGTGGTATTGCATTGTGGTTTTGATTTGCATTTGCCTTATTATTAGTGATGTTGAGCATTTTTTCATATGTTTGTTGGCCATTTGTATATCTTCTTTTGAGAATTGTCTATTTATGTCCTTAGCCCACTCTTGGATGGGATTGTTTGTATTTTTCTTGCTTATTTATTTAAATTCTTTGTAGATTCTGGATATTAGTCCTTTGTCAAATGTATAGAGTGTGAAGATTTTCTCCCACTCTGTGGGTTATCTGTTTACTCTGCTGACTGTTTCTTTTACTGGGCAGAATCTTTTTAGTTTAATTAAGTCTCGTCTATATATCTTTGGTTTTGTTGCATTTTCTTTTTGGTTTTTGGTCATGAAGTCTTTGCCTAAGCCAATGTCTAGAAGGGTTTTTCTGATGTTATTTTCTAGAATTTTTATGGTTTCGGGTCTTAGATTTAAGTTCTTGATTGAGCTTGAGTTGATTTTTTTATGAGGTGAGAGACGAGGATCCAGTTTTATTTGTCTACACGTGGCTTGCCAGTGATTCCAGCACCATTTATTGAACAGGGTTTCCTTTCTCCACTTTATGTTTTTATTTGCTGTGTCAAAAATCAGTCGGTTTTAAGTATTTGGCTCTATTGCTGGGTTATTTTTTCTGTTCCATTGGTCTATGTGCTAATTGTTATACCAGTACCATGCTGTTTTGGTGATGATGGCCTTATAGTATAATTTGGCCTTATAGTATAGTTGATGCCTCCAGATTTGTTCTTTCTGCTTAGGCTTGCTTTGGCTATGTGGACTCCTTTTGGTTCCATATGAATTTTGGGATTGTTTTTTCTAGTTCTGTGAAGAATAATGATGGTATTTTGATGGGAATTGCATTGAATTTATAGATTGCTTTTGGCAGTATGGTCATTTTCACAAAATTGATTCTAGCCATCATGAGCGTGAGATGTGTTTCCATTTGTTTGTGTTTTTTATGATTTCTTTCAGAAGTGTTTTGGACCTTTTTGTTGGCAATTTTTAAATTACTGTTTCAGTCTCATTGCTTGTTATTGGTCTGTTCAGAGTTTCTATTTCTTCCTGGTTTAATCTAGGAGGGTTTTATGTTTCCAGGAATTTATCCATCTCCTCTAGGTTTTCTAGTTTATGTGTGTAAAGGTGTTCATAGTAGCCTTGAATGATCTTTTGTATTTCTGTGATATCAGTTATATCTCCCATTTCATTTCTAATTGAGCTTATTTGGATTTTCTCTCTTCATGGTTAATCTCACTAATGGTCTATCAATTTTATTTATCTTTTCAAAGAACCAACTTGTTATTTCATTTATCTTTTGTATTTTTTTTCTGTTTCAATTTCACTTAGCTCTGCTTTGATCTTTGTTATTTCTTTTTTTTTTTTTTTTTGCTGTGTTTGGGTATCTTTTGTTCTTGTTTCTCAAGTTCCTTGAGGTGTGAGCTTAGATTGTCTATGTGCACTCTTTCAGACTTTTTGATGTAGGCATTTAATGCTGTGAACTTTCCTCTTAGCACTGCCTTTGCTGTATCCAAGAGGTTTTGATAGATTGTGTCACTATCATCATTCAGTTCAAAGAATTTTTTAATTTCCATCTTGATGTCAATGTTGACCCAACAATCATTCAGAAGCAGGTTTAATTTCCATGTATTTGTATGGTATTGAGGGTTCCTTCTGTAGTTGATTTCCAGTTTTATTCCACAGTGGTCTAAAAGAGTACTTGATATAATTTCGATTTTCTTAAATTTATTGAGACTTGTTTTGTGGCCCATGATGTGGTCTATTTTGGAGTATGTTTTATGTGCTGATGAATAGAATGTATATTCTGTAGTTGTTGGGTAAAATGTTCTGTAAAAATCTGTTAAGTCCAATTCTTCTAGGATATAGTTTAAATCCATTGTTTCTTTGTTGACTTTCTGTCTTGATTACCTGTCTAGTGCTGTCAGTGGGGTATTGAAGTCCCTCACTATTATTGTGTTGCTGTCTATCTCATTTCTTAGGTCTAGTAATAATTGTTGTATAAATTTGGGAGCTCCAGTGTTAGGTGCATGTTTATTTAGGATTGTGATATATTCCCACTGGACAAGTCCTTTTATCATTATGGAACATCCCTCTTTGTCATTTTTAACTACTGTTGCTTTAAACTTTGTTTTGTCTGATGTAAGAATAGCTACTCCTGCTTGTTTTTGGTGTCCATTTGCATAGATTATCTTTTTCCATCCCTTTACCCTAAGTTTACATGAGTCCTTATGTGTTAGGTGAGGCAGCAGATACTTGGTTGGTGGATTCTTATCCATCCTGCCATTCTGTGTCTTTTTAGTGGAGCATTTGGGCCATTTATATTCACCATTAGTATTGAGACGTGAGGTACTATTCTATTCATTGTGCTATTTGTTGCCTGAATACCTTGTTTTTTTTTTTAATTTATTGTGTTTTTGTTTTATAGGTGAGATGTATGCTTTAAGGAGTTTCTATTTTGGTGTATTTGAGGATTCATTTCAAGATTTAGAGCTCCTTTTAGCAGTTCTTGTAATGCTGGTTTGGTAGTAGCAAATTCTGTCAGCATTTGTTTCTCTGAAAAAGACTGTATCTTTCCTTCACTTATGAAGCTTAGTTTGACTGGATACAAAATTCTTGGCTAATAAGTGTTTTGTTTAAGGAAGCTGAAGATAAAGCCTCAATCCCTTCTAGCCTGTACACTTTCTGCTGAGAAATCTGCTGTGAATCTGATAGGCTTTCCTTTATAGATTACCTGATGCTTTTGCCTCATAGCTCTTAAGATTCTTTCTTTTGTCTTGACTTTAGATAACCTGATGACTATGTGCCTAGGCAATGATTTTTTTTTGCAATGAATTTCCCAGGTGTTCTTTGAGCTTCTTGTGTTTGGATGTCCAGATCTCTAGCAAGGCTGGGGAAGTTTTCCTCGATTATTTCCTCAAATATGTTTTCCAGATTTTTAGATTTCTCTTATTCTTCCAGCACACCAATTATTCTTAGGTTTGAACACTTAGTATAGTCCTAAACTTCTTGGAGGCTTTCTTTTTAATTCTTTTTTCTTTATTTTTGATGGATTGGGTTAATTAAAAAATCTTGTCTTCAAGCCCTGAGGTTCTTTCTTCTGCTTATTCGATTCTATTGCTGAGATGTTCCGGTGCATTTTGCATTTCTCTAAGTGTGTCCTTGATTTCCAGAAGTTGTGATTGTTTTTTATTTATGCTACCTATTTCACTGAAGATTTTCCCCTTCAAATATTGCATCTTTTTCTGATTTTATTAAATTGGACTTCATCTTTCTCTGATGCCTCCTTGATTAGCTTAATAATTGACCTTCTGAATTCTTTGGTAATTCAGAGATTTCTTCTTGGTTTAGATCCGTTGCTGGTGAGCTAGTGTGATCTTTTAGGGGTGTTAAAGAACCTTGACTTATCATATTACCAGAATCATTTTTCTGGTTCCTTCTAATTGGGGTAGACTATGTCAGAGGGAAGATCTGGGATTCCAGGCTGCTGATCAGATTCTTTTGTCCCACAGGATGCTCCCTTGATGTAGTGTTCTCCCCCTTCCCCTAGGGATGTGGCTTCCTGAGAGCTGAACTGTAGTAATTGTTATTTCTCTTCTGGATCTATCCACCCAGCAGAGTTACTGAGCTCCGTGCTGGTACTGGTGGGTGTCTGCACAGAGTCCTGTGTTGTGAACATGTGAACAATCTTCATGTCTCCCAGCCGTGGATACCAGCAACTCCTCCAGTGGAGGTGGCAAGGGAGTTAAATGGACTGTGAGGGTACTTAGTTTGTAGTTTTGCTTACTGTACTAGTTTTGTGCTGGTTGGCCTCCTGCCAGAAGGTGGGGCCTTTTTTTTTTTTTTTTTTTTTTTTTGTGACGGAGTCTCACTCTCTTGTCCAGGCTGGAGTAGTATAATGGCACAATCTCGGCTCACTGCAACCTCCGCCTCCCGGGTTCAAGCGATTCTCCTGCCTCAGCTTCTCAAGTAGCTGGGATTACAGGTGCCTGCCACCATGCCTGGCTAAGTTTTGTATTTTTAGTAGAGATGGGGTTTCACCATACTGCCCAGGGTGGTCTCGAACTCCCGACCTCAGGTGATCCACCTGCCTTGGCCTCCCAAAGTGCTGGGATTACAGGCGTGAGCCACAGAGCTTGGCCGAGGTGGGGCTTTTAAGGGAGCATCAGCTGCGGTAGTATAGGAAGGATCAGGCAGTGGGCAGGGCCCTAGAGCTCCCAAGAGATTATGTGTTTTGGCTTCCGGCTACCAGGGCAAGTAGAGAAAGATCATCCGGTGGGGGCAGGGTTAGGTGTGTCTGAGCTCAGGCTCTCCTTGGATGACGCTTGCTATGGCTGCTGTGGAGGATGGAGGCATGGTTCCCAGGCCAATGGAGTAATGTTCCCAGGGGGATTATGGCAGCCTCTGCTATGTCATGAAGGTTGCCAGGGAAGTGGGGGAAAACCAGCAGTTACAGCCCTCACCCAGGTCCCATGCAGCCCAAAAGGCCAGTCCCACTCCCACTGTGTACCCGCCAACAGCACTGAGTTCATTTCCAGGCAGTGGTGAACAGGAATGAGAACTTGCCTCAGACTACCAGCCTCCTGGCTGATAAAGCAAGCAGAGCTTTCAGGTTTCACACCTCCCCACCTCCCCCAGCTTCTGTGCCATGTCAGCACACCCGATTCACCCTCTCCTACAAGTTCTGTCCAGGAATCTTTGCATTTGGTTGAAATTGTTACAAAGTTAATTTGGAGGTTTCCTTCTCTCTGTGGTCTTTTCTCAGTTCCTGCGGCAGCCCTCCTCAAGGACATCTGTGAGACAGTCAGAAATGACTTCCCTGGAGACCAAGAGAGCCCACAGGGCTCTTCCCGCTGCTTCTTCTACCCTTGTATTCACTCGGCTCTCTAAATTTGTCTCAGCTCCAGGTAAGGTCAGATGTTTACATTTGTCTCAGCTCCAGGTAAGTTTGGATCTTTCTCCCGTGATTTGGACCTTCAGGTTCCCCACTGAGGGTTTATGTTTGGGGATGGATCATCCCTCTTTCACACTTTTACACTTTGGGCACTCTCAGTTTTTCAAGTTTCTTAGAGCCTATAGGAGCAACGTACTTCCTTCAAAGGGTCTCTTGGCTTTCCTGGTATATTCCTGTGGTAGTTCTTGGAGCAAAAATTCATAATGTGAGTCTCCACACAAGTCTCCACACACGAGTCTGCCTACTAATCTTGATTTGGTGTTGAAGGAAATACAGTGCAGAAATTTGTAGATAAAATCAGATGGCAGTATGTGTCTTTTTAGCCTACTCTCCTGAAAATGAGATTCTTCTTTTCCGAAGTGAGGTATGCTGTTTTCCAAAAGGAAACTTTTATAACTTTTTAAATGGTGAAATACGACACACGAAGAGAAAGATGCATAGGACATAAATGCACAATGTAATGAATAATCAGAAAGTAAATATCCCTTTAACTACTACCTAACTAAGGGAATAGACTGTTGTCTACACTGTAGAAGCAACCCCTTGCCCCAGGGTATCCCTTTTCAATCACATTCTCTTTATCCCTCTTAGATTAAGACATTATCTTGATAGGCACATTACTTTCATTCTTGAGATTCTTTGTACTTTTATTGCTTTTATACGTGGCCCTAAATAAAATGTCTAATATTAACTGGTTTTAAACTTTATATAAATTCATAATTTAAAAAAGTCTCTCAATAAATAATATGTTTGTATGATTAAATTAGGTTTATTGTACCTAGCTCTAGTGAGTTCACTTTTCTTGTACTATAAAATTCCACCATATTAATAACCACAATTTATTTATCCATCCTAACATTCTGATAGCTTGATGAATGTTAGAATTATTTTCAGCTATTGCAAAAATTGCTACCATGAACTTTCTTTTACATATTTCTAAGTATGTGAATACATTTTTCTAGGTATATATGCAGAAATGGAATTGTTATTGTTTGGTCATAGAATATTGTATGGGAAAGAACACTTTTCTTTTTTTTTTTCATTATACTTTAGGTTTTAGGGTATATGTGCACAATGTGCAGGTTTGTTACATATGTATCCATGTGCCATGTTGGTTTGCTGCACCCATTAACTCGTCATTTAGCATTAGGTATATCTCCTAATGCTGTCCCTCCGCCCTCCCCCCACCCCACAACAGTCCCCAGAGTGTGATGTTCCCCTTCCTGTGTCCATGAGTTCTCATTGTTCAATTCCCACCTATGAGTGAGAACATGCGGTGTTTGGTTTTTTTGTCCTTGCGATAGTTTACTGAGAATGATGTTTTCCAGTTTCATCCATGTCCCTGGAAAGGACATGAACTCGTCATTTTTTATGGCTGCATAGTATTCCATGGTGTATATGTGCCACATTTTCTTAATCCAGTCTATCATTGTTGGACATTTGGGTTGGTTCCAACTCTTTGCTATTGTGAATAGTGCCGCAATAAACATATGTGTGCATGTGTCTTTATAGCAGCATGATTTATAGTCCTTTGGGTATATACCCAGTAATGGGATGGCTGGGTCAAATGGTATTTCTAGTTCTAGATCCCTGAGGAATCACCACACTGGCTTCCGCAATGGTTGAACTAGTTTACAGTCCCACCAACAGTGTAAAAGTGTTCCTATTTCTCCACATCGTCTCCAGCACCTGTTGTTTCCTGACTTTTTAATGATGGCCATTCTAACTGGTGTGAGATGGTATCTCATTGTGGTTTTGGTTTGCATTTGTCTGATGGCCAGTGATGATGAGCATTTTTTCATGTGTTTTTTGGCTGCATAAATGTCTTCTTTTGAAAAGTGTCTGTTCATGTCCTTTGCCCACTTTTTGATGGGGTTGTTTGTTTTTTTCTTGTAAATTTGTTTGAGTTCATTGTAGATTCTGGATATTAACCCTTTGTCAGATGAGTAGGTTGCAAAAATTTTCTCCCATTCTGTAGGTTGCCTGTTCACTCTGATGGTAGTTTCTTTTGCTGTGGAGAAGCTCTTTAGTTTAATTAGATCCCATTTGTCAATTTTGGCTTTTATTGCCATTGCTTTTGGTATTTTAGACATGAAGTCTTTGCCCACGCCTATGTCCTGAATGGTACTGCCTAGGTTTTCTTGTAGGGTTTTAATGGTTTTAGGTCTACCATGTAAGTCTTTAATCCATCTTGAATTAATTTTTGTATAAGGTGTAAGGAAGGGATCTAGTTTCAGCTTTCTACATATGGGTAGCCAGTTTTCCCAGCACCATTTATTAAATAGGGAATCGGGAAAGGACACTTTTCTAAAGTGTTTTAAAGATAAATGTTGGTGAGAATGTGGAGAAAGGGCACCTCATACACTATTGTTTGGAATGTAAATTAATACAGTAATCATAAGCCAATTTTCACTCATACCAACCCTGCATAACAGCTTCTTGCTTCATATCTTCACCAACACTTGGTATTGTCAGACTTTTAAGTTTACTCAATCTCATGGATTTGTAGAAGGACATCACTGTAGTTTTAATTTGCATTTCGATATGGAAATTGTGTACATGAATACTTGAAATAATAAAATTTAAAATGTCTTCATAATATTGATAATTCAGTAGAGACCTTTTCTATTACTTGAAATGATTCATTCAAGTCATATAACTAGCAGTATATTTGCTTAACTCATCAGACGAATAAATTAATATTTTCTTGACTTGATTTCAAGATTACATTCACGTTATCAATGAAACATGAACAAATATTTTCTATTTGTTTGTATAACTAAAAGGTAATGGTAATACTTCATTTACTGCATCTCCAATTTGAAACTTTGAAACCTTTGTTATTTGTTTACAGTTTTCTCACCGATGTCATTGGTGAAAGAGAGCTGAATGTTATATTCAGTGTATTCTGTCCACAAGCTTTGGTTCAGTGTACAATAGAAATATCTCTCATTCTCCGACAAAGTCTCCGAACACATGCTAGCATTCTCACTTTGAATAGTATTGCAAAGGCAGAATGTAGCATAGTTGATATAAATACTAAGCAAAGAAAAGACACAGAGCTTATGGTTTGAGCTAAAAGAGTGATTTTTATCTCTGTGGAGGATTCCAAACAAAACCATCCCAATCCTTGGTAAGAAATGATAATATTAATGAAAAGTATATTTTCTATAATGTTTTATACTTGCTATTTAGATTGTGATAATTTTTCACAAAAATTAGTAATCACAGTTACTCCAAAAGACCATTAAGTGGTCTATCAGAGACAGAATTTTGGTAAACACTAGTAAAGTAGAAAGTGCCGATGATGAATTGCTGATGACAAGGATTTTAGGACTGACTTGGCCCTGCAGCTTACTGACCATCTGGGGGAATCATTAATGTTTCTGAGTTTCTATTTCTTCATCTGGAAAATAGTCCTTGTTACAGCTGCCCTGATTTTCTCATGGTTTGTCTAGATAAGATAATATGAAAACATATTTAAAGACCAGTCTGCTTCCAGTTGTGATGGAGTAACTGGTATCAGACCCACTGTTCTATAAGAGAGTTTTGAAAGTTGGCTACTGTGCAAAACCATCTACAAAATCAATCAAAATAAAAACCAAACAAACACCAAAACCAATGCTGTTTTTGAAGGCACTGGAGACCAACCTAAACAGCCAGAACATGAGGGACCAAGATTTAGAGAAAAGAGAACCATAGAAAAGTAGGAGATTTCCCCTCAAGACATTTTGTGACCACTAATCAGTAATTAAGCAGAGCAAAATTCTAAGAAAATAAGTATAAAGCAACTATTAAAAAGCTAAGCAGAGATTATCACAGCTTTGGGATTTGCTGAAGGTGTTAGTAAACGCTCTTGGATTTTAGTGGCAAACCCTGAAAGCTTACTCCCTAGGAGTGCTAGAAAACTAGAAATAGACTAGTCTTTACTGGATCAAGGAGAAATACTTGTATTCTAATGTCTGACAAATAAAAATGAAATTCTCTCTAGGCTAGATAACGTTACCTAGGACCACTAGGATTTTCATACACATTATTTATCATTCATTCAAAGACTGCCAGGATGCCAGGAAAAATAACCAAATCTACAAAAATCGGGAGAAAATAGAAACAGATCTGTAGGTCATGCAGCTGTTGGGACTAAGTGATATGAACATTAAAATAATTATGATTAATGTGTTCAAGGAAAATAGGGAAGGTGGATAATTGCACAGCAAACTAAGAAACTGTAAAAATAACAAAATAGGAATCTTTATAATTAATTTAACAGCAAATTAGACTCATAAGAAAAGGATTCATATACAAGAAGGTAGGTTAGTAGAAAATATTTAGATTGAAGGAGAGAAAGAAAGAGACAGAGAAAAAGAGAGACAAGAAAGAGAAAGAGAGATGCTTTAAAACCATAGGAGATGTAAGGTACACAGTAAAAAGATTAAACTTATGTGTTATTGGAGTCCAGAAAAAGAAGTGAGATAGAAAGTGAGAGAAGATTCTCTGAAGAGATCATAGCCTAGAATTATCTAAAATTGCTGGAAGTCTACTGATTCAAGCATATCTATGAATCAAAAGCAGGGCAAATCAAAGAACATCACACCTGGATACATCACAGTAAAACTGTTGAAAGCTCAAAACAAAGAGCAAATCCTAAAAGCATCTATAGGAAAAAAGATACATTACTTTTAAAGGAGAAACATTAAAGTTATGGTTGACTTTTCAATAGTGTGATTTCTTTCTTATATGTTTGCAAAAATTGACCAGAGGATTTATCTAGTCATGAAACACTCTTTGCAAGAAAATTTTAGACTTATATTCAATTCATCAACAATATAAGGAAAATTAGATTATTTCATCAATTTTGATAGTTAACTTTTAAAAAGGAATTTGTCCATTTCTTCTAAATTTTAAAATTACTGGTATAATATTTAAAATTATATATTCCTATTATTTTTTAAATTATACTTTGTAGGAATATTCTCTTTTATTTGCATATTATAGTAATTTGTGACTTTTTTCTATTTTGTGCTTGTCAATCTTTATAGAGGTTTATCAATTTTATTATTTTTGAAGAATAAACTTTGGCCTTCTTTATTTTTCTACTTCATTCTGTTTTCTATTTCATAGATTACATCTCTTAAATATTTTATTTCTTCTATGACTTTAAATTGCTGTTTATTTACTAGTTCCTTTATATGGTCATTTAATCTTTGATTTTCAGGCTTTATCCTTTTGTAATATATGCATACACGCATTTTGACCTATAAATTTCCCTCTAAGAACTGATGTGGTTCATTTTATAAGGCCAACATGACCTTAACACCAGAGAATATTATTAAGATTTCTTGGTGGTAATGGCCAAATCTCTCATTAAAATAGATTCAAAATTTTAAATAAAAAAACTGGTAAATTCTACCCAGGAATACAAAAACAAAGCAACACATTTTGTCCAAGTAGGCTTTATTCCAGTAATACAAAATTGGCCTAATAATAGAAGAAGAAATAAATGTTATTTGTTATATTTAAAAAGGGGAGAAAAGTCTAATGTGACCATCACAACAGATTTTTAAAAAGCATTTACTCAGGATAACAATCCTTCAGAATAAAATACCTGGTATTCTTAATGTGCCAGAGTACCTACCAAAAATCTTTACCAAAATAATATTTAATGGCAATAAATATTAAAATAAATAACTAAAAGCTTTCTTTCTGTAACTGAGAATGACATAAGAATGTCTTGCTTTTAACTCTATTTAATATTATACTGAATGTTCTATCCACTGCAATAAGATAAGAAAAATGAACAAAAAGAAACAAGGATCAGAAATGTAAAAAAAACTACAGCTGCCATTATTTGTAGATAAAATTAATGTGCCCATAGAAAATTACCAAAAGAATCTAACCTAATGAAAAAAACCAGAGTACTACAACATGCAACCTGAATGAATATTATATAATGTTGAATGATACAGCAGAGATAAATGTATATATAATATTTGTTTCTACTTATGTAAAGTTCTGAAACAGGCAAAACATATATATATATATATATATAAATCAAAAGAGTGGTTACATTTGGTGAGGAAGTAATTATTGGAAGGGTACATGAGAAAGGGTGTTTGATCTGGGAAGTGGTCAATAGGTACGCACATACGTAAAACTTATTGAACTGTACATAAAAGACTTGCATACTTTATAGTATGTATGTTACACTTCACTACTAAAGTAAACAAAGAAAGAAATAAACCTTATAACCAAAGAGAAAATTTACGAATTCCTATTATTCCTCCTCTGTCTTATCTCAGCTAATTATAGGGCCATTTTATGTAAGGCTCTATATATGTTTTATCTTTTATTTACAATCTTATTAATATAAGACATAATTTATTAGTTAAATGACATATTTTTTGTAAGAGTCCTATAAAATGAAAATAAGTATTTCCAATCCAGATCAAAGATCGTGGTGTGGCAAAGGGGAAATACTCAATGTTTTCTTAAGGGAGAGAACAATGGAATCTCTGTGAAAGGAGCTATTTACAGAGGAGGATGTCTCTTACACTCTCTTGCAAGATCCTTAATGGCAGTGACAGTAAATTTTTCATCTCTGCACACCCAAGTGTTAGCCTGGAATATAGTAATAATCTCAGCTAATATTTATTGGAGATTTACTCTGTGCAAGGTTTTTTTACGTGTAGAATCTCAATTACTTCCATAACAACCTGTGAAGTAGCTATGATTTTGTCCCCATTTTAAAGTCAATAAAACAGAAGCTCATAGAAACTGCATATCATGCCAAGTCACTCAGTTTGTAAGAGGTGGAGTTTAGATGCAAGTCCAAGTCAGTGTGAATCTCAAGACTATGCTCATAACCAATGTATTATACTTCCAAGAAAGCAGTTGGGTATATGAGTCAGAAACCTCTATATCTCCATTATAGAATTGAAAACAATCTATTTATTAAGTTTAAACTCTGGAATTCCTCCTCATTAGGGAATAAGACCCAAAAGGAAGGGATAATATTTTATTCATCTATGGGCACCCATTGTTTAGCACAGGACATTAAACATAACAGCTATTAGGCTTAATAAACATTTGTTCAGTGAGGTAGCTCGAATATCCATGGTTGTAGTGTTACTGTAGAATCCATCCATTCCTGCACACTTGTTTGTAACTGAAATATAAATTATCTCTCTTAGCAAGCTTCACAAGGTAACAAGAATATTCATCAAATAATTGCAATCCAAACTGTGGGACTCACTGATATTTACTATATCTGAAATTCACAATTGGTGCGCAGAAAGCAAAAAGAAGTCTCCTAGTGATTGCTTGAGAATTTAATTTACATATTTTTATACACTCTATGGAGTAAAAGCAAACTTTAGGGCTTCTGAACAAAATTACTCCATTTTGTTACCACATTTTCCATTTTCTCAATAAAGTGATAGCTACTTATTGATGGTTTTTGTGTTTTCTGGACACTGTCTTTGTGTTCTGAAGCTAAGCTGTCAACACATTCCCAAAGAATCTTTTGGAAGGGCAAGAATTCCCAAGGATACTACCTAGAGCTCCACCAGCAGACATACGCCTTAAAAACTTTTCTACCAACTCTTTGTCCTTGGCGAGAAACCAATTTTCCTCTTTTTTGTAATGCGCAGGATCTACAGGGATGCCTGGGTAAGGAATTTAGCGTATCATCCTAGGAATACCTTGGTCTTTGGTTTGGCAGTACATCATCACTGGAGGTGGTAACAGTTGTGCAACAGTTTATGGGTGTGGTGTGGGGTCTAGTGGCCCCTTTTATTTTTTCCCTTCTAGAATTTTATTTCCTTTGAGTCACTTTTTAATTGTGATGGATTCGTTTTATGTTGTATATATTCATTTCAAAGATCTTACGCAGTCATTTTTTCAAGATTCATGGAAACAAAGATTCATGATTCTGTTGAAAAAGAGTGTTCAACATCTGTCAGGGCCTATGTTCCTGCACATTTTTGATGGTACATATTGGCATTCTAAAAAGTTATGTAATATCCATGAGGACATGAATAAATCTCTGAATTATCAATGCTCAATCTCAGTTTCTGCCCCATTCATAAGTAAAGTTAAAATGTACAGGAAGATCCAGATCACCTTTTGCCCCAATCTGTGATTGATTGATTTATGGTAAGAACACATAACATGAGATCTAATCTCAGCAAATCTTTTAGGGCACAATACAGTATGGTTTACTAAGGCCACAACATACAGCAGATCTCTAGAACTTACTCATCTTGTACAACTAAAACTTTACCCATTGAACAGCAACTCCCTGTTTATCCTTCCCCCTTATTCCCTGGCAACCAACATTCCACTGTGTTTCTATGAGTTTGACTATTTTAACTTGGAATCATACAGTATTTGTCCTTCTGTGACTGGCTTATTTCACTTAGCATAATTAAACTTATGTTACTTCTTTAACATGAGGCTGTTGCAAAAAGGGGAAAATGTAAATTGAAGAAACAATGGTTTCCTAATATTAACAAACATAGAGTATAATGTCAGGTGATATTCAAGACCTCCCTCATCTCAACAGCCAATGGGACTGTCAAGATAGAACATGTCTTGTTCACCTCTTAAGTTTAGGAGTTACTGTAGAAAAGTCATTAAAAAATAATAGTTGCTTGTAAGCAGGACACTGAATTTTTTTATTTCTGAAATTCTATATAAAAATTCAGAATATTTTTACCTAAATAGATCTACTTATTAATAAAAATTTACAAGAAAAACAGATTCAGAATCTCTATCTCTCTTTCATTTTTTTTTTTTTTTTTTTTTTGAGACGGAGTCTCGCTCTGTCGCCCAGGCTGGAGTGCAGTGGCGCAATCTCGGCTCACTGCAAGCTCCGCCTCCCAGGTTCACACCATTCTCCTGCCTCAGCCTCTCTGAATAGCTGGGACTACAGGCGCCCGTCACCATGCCCGGCTAATTTTTTGTAGTTTTTTAGTAGAGATGGGGTTTCACTGTGGTCTCGATCTCCTGACCTTGTGATCCACCCGCCTCGGCCTCCCAAAGTGCTGGGATTACAAGCGTGAGCCACCATGCCCAGCATATCTCTCTTTCATGACAAGTGTATGTTTAATGTGAGAAAGGGGCTAGGTAACAAACACTCTTCATGTTGTGAGTTAGGCCAAGATTTTCTCAAGATTCATGGAAGCGAGTTGTAGGGCAGTTCTGGGAAGATGGCGGATAGGGACAGGGCTGACATGCAGCTCCCGCTTGGACAGGACAGAACATCATATGGAGACTCACACCATGAAATTTTATTCCAGGAAGCACCACGGGAGCAGACCAGGGAAACCAAAATAATTCACAGATCCTTTGAAAGAAGGCTCAAGCCACTACAAATTCCACGAGACATGCAAAAACTCTGGTGCTCTCTTGAAAGCACCACCTGCTGGCTAGAGGCCAACCACCAACTCAGGACATTACAGCAACTCATGACAAAACAACCTTGCTCCAAGGAAGGAGAAAACAACAGATAATTCCACTGCCTGCAACATCCTGGCTAACCAGTGGTCCTGAATCTGTCCACATGACAACTTTACTGCTAGCAGAATCAGCATCCAAGAAGGCCAACACACTAAACATACGTACAACCAAGGACTCACAGAGTCTACTTCACTCCCCTGCCACATTCACCAGAGCAGGTGCTGGTATCCATGGCTGGGAGAACTGAAGATGGATCACATCAGAGAACTATTTGCAGACATTCCTCAGCACCAGCCCCAGAGCCTGGTGGCCCCACTGAGTGTCTAGACCCAGAAGAGCAACAACAATCACTGTAGTCAGGCTTGCAGGAAGCCCCATCTGTAGGGGAAGTGGGAGTACACCACATCAAGAGACCAGCCCGTGGGACAAAAGAGTCTAAACAGCAGCCCTTGAGTTCCAGATTTTTCCACTGAAATAGTCTACACAAATGAGAATGAATCAGAAAAGTAACATTGGTAATATGACAAAACAAATTTCTATAACACCACCAACAGACCACACTAGCTCTGTAACAATGGATCCGAACCAAGAAGAAATCTCTGGATTGCCAGATAAAAAATTCCGAATGTTGATTATTAAGCTACTCAAAGTGATACAGGGAAAGGTGAAAAGGAACTTAAAGAAATTTAAAGAACAGTACAGGATATGGATGGAAAATGCTGCAGAGAAATAGATATCAAAAAGTAAAAACAACCACAACTTCTGAAAATGAAAGACACGCTTAAAGAAATAGAAAATGCACTGGAAAGTTTCAACAATAGAATCAAACAAGTAGAAGAAAGAACTTCAGATCTTGGAGATGAGGCTTTTGAATTAACCCAATCAGATAAAGACAAACAAAAATAATTTTTAAAAAAGTCCAGATGTGGTGGCTCATGCCTGTAATCCCAGCATTCTGGGAGGCCAAGACAGACAGATCACTCGATCTTAGGAGTTCAAGACCAGCCTGGGCAACATGGTGAAACTGTACTAAAAATCCAAAACTTAGTTGGTTGTGGTAGCACAAGCCTGGGATCCCAGCTACTCAGGTGGCCGAGGCATGAGAATTGCTTGAATCTGGGAGGCAGACGTTGCAGTGAGCTAAGATCACACCATTGCACTAAAGCCTGGGTGACAGAGCAAGACTCTGTCTCAAAAAAAATAAAAATAGTAAAAAAAAAGCATAAAGCCTCCAAGAAATCTGAGATGATGTTACATGGCCAAACCTAAGAATAAATGGTGTTCCTGAGGCAGAAGAAAAATCTAAAAGTTTGGAAAACATATTTGACGGAATCATTGAGGGAAACTTCCCTGGGCTTGCTAGAAATCTAGACATCCAAATACAAGAAGCTCAAAGAAAACCTGGGAAATTTATCACAAAAAGATCATTACCTAGTAACATAGTCATCAGGTTATCTAAAGTCAAGACAAACGAAAGAATCTTAAGTACTGTGAGGCAAGAGTTTCAGGTAATCTATAAAGGAAAACCTATCAGATTAACAGAAAATTTCTCAATAGAAACCTACAAGCCAGAAAAGACTGGAGTCCTATCTTTAGCCTCTTCAAACAAAATAATTAACAACAAAACAAACAGATTCTTGTATCCAAAAAAATTAAGCTTCATAAATGAAGGACAGATGAAGTCTTTTTCAGACAAATAAATGCTGAGAGAATTTGCCACAACCAAGCCAACACTACAAGAAATGCTAAAAGGAGTTCTAAATCTTGAAACAAAACCTCAGAATGCACCAAAATAGAACCTCCTTAAAGATAAATTTCACAGGGTCTATAAAACCTTAACACAAAGAAAAAACAACAAGGTATTCAGGCAACAACCAGCATGATGAATAGAATAGTACCTCACATCTCAATATTAATGTTGAATATAAATGGCCTGAATGCCCCACTTAAAGGATACAGAGTGGCAGAATGGATAAGAATCTACCAACTAAATATCTGCTGTCCTCAGGAGACTCACCCAACACATAAGGATTCACATAAACTTAAGGTAAAGGGGTGGAAACATTATTCTATGCAAATGGACACCAAAAGAGAGCAGGATCATTGGCTATTCTTATATCAGACAAAACATACTTTAAAGTAACAGCAGTTAAAAAAGACAAAGAAGGACACTGTATAATGATAAAAATATTAGTCCAACAGGAAAATATCACAATCTTAAATCAATGTGCACCTAATACTTGAACTCCCAAATTTATAAAACAATTATTACTAGACCTAAGAAATGAGATAGATAGAAACAGAATAATAATGTGGGACTTCAGTACTCCACTGACAGCACTACACAGGTCATCAAGACAAAGTCAACAAATAAACAATGGACTTACACTGTAACCCAAAACAAATGGACTTAGCAAATATTTACAGAACATTCTCCCCAACAACTGCAAAATAAACATTCTTTTCATCAGCATATGAAACATTCTCCAAGATATATCGTATGATAGGTTACAAAACAAGTCTCAATAAACTTAAGAAAATCAAAATTATATCAAGTGTCTTCTAAGATCACAGTTGAATGAAACTGGAAATTAATTTAAAAAGGAACCCTCAAAATTATACAAATACATGAAAAATAAATAATTTGCTCCTGAATGATCTTTGGGTCAACAATGAAATCAAGAAGGAAATTAAAAAATTCTTTGAACTGATCAATAATAGTGACACAACTTATTAAAGCCTCTGGGACACAGCAAAAGCAGTGCTAAGAGGATTGTTCATAGTATTAAACGCTTACATAAAATAATCTGAAAGAGCACAAATAGACAATCTAAGGTCACACCTCAAGGAACTGGAGAAACAAGAACAAACCAAACCCAAACTCAGTGGAAGAAAAAAAAAAGATCAGAGCAGAACTAATTAAATAAAACAAACAAACAAACAAAAAAATACAAAAGATAAATGAAACAAAAAGCTGGTTCTTTGAAAAGATAAACAAAATGATAGACCATTAGAGAGATAAACCAAGAAGAGAGAAGATCCAAATAAGCTCAATTAGAAGTGAAATGGAAGATATTATAACCAATATCACAGAAATACAAAATAGCATTCCAGTCTACTATGAACACCTTTACATGCACAAACTAGAAAATCTAGAGGAGATGGATACATTCCTGGAAATATACAACCCTCCTAGATTAAATCAAGAGGAAATAGACAGACCAATAACAAGTAGTGAGATTGAAACAGTAATAAACAAATTGCCAACAAAAAAGTTTCATGATGAAATAGATTCACAGCTGAATTCTATGAGGCATTCAAAGAAGAATTGGTACCAATATTACTGAAACTATTGCCAAAGATAGAAAAAAGAGAATCCTCCCTAAATCATTCTTAGAAGCCAGTATCACCCTAATTGCAAAATCAGGAAATGGCATAACAGAAAAACTACAAACCAACATCCCTGATGAACATAGATGTAAAAATCCTCAACAAAAATACTAGCTAACTGAATCCAACAGCATATAAAAAAGATAATCCACCATGATCAAGTGGGTTTCATACCAGGAATGCAGGGCTGGTTTAACAAAAAAAAAGTTAATAAATGTGAAACACCACATAAACAGAATTAAAGACAAAAATCATATGATCATCTCAATAGATGCAGAAAAAGCATTTGACAAAATCCACCATCCCTTTAGGATTAAAATCCTCAGCAAAATTGGCATAGAAAGGACATACCTCTTGATAATAAAAGGCATCTATTACAAATCCGCAGCCAACATTTTACTGAATGGAGACTTAAAGGCATCCCACCTAAGAACTGGAAAAAGACAAGGATGCCTACTTTCACCACTTCTATTCAACATAGTACTGAAAGTCCTAGCCAGAGATATCAGACAAGAGAAAGAATTAAAGGGCATCCAAATCAGTAAAGAGAAAGTCAAACTGTCACTGTTTGCCAATGATATGATCATATACCTAGGAAAACCTAAAGACTCATTCAAAAAGCTCCAAGATCTGATAAATGAATTCAGTAAAGTTTCAGGAGACAAAGTTAATGTACACAAATTAGTAGCACTGCTATACACCAACAATGACCAACCTGAGAATCAAATCAAGAACTCAGCCCATTTTACAACAGTTGCAAAAAAACAAAATACATAGAAATATACCTAACCAAGAAGGTGAAAGATCCGTACAAGAACAACTACAAAACATTGATGAAAGAAATCACAGATGACACAAAGAAATGGACACACATTGCATGCTCATGGATGGGTAGAATCAACACTGTGAAAATGACCATACTGCCAAAAGCCATCTACAAATTCAATGCAATGCTCATCAAAATACCATCATCATTCTTTATAGAACTAGAAAAAAAATCCTAAAATTCATATGGTACCAAAAAAGACCCCCCATAGCCAAAGTAAGACTAAGCAAAAAGAACAAATCCGGAGGCATCACATTACTCAACTTCAAACTATACCACAAAGCTTTGATTACCAAAACAGCATGGTACTGGCATAAATATAGGCACATAGAACAATGGAGCAGAGTAGAGAACCCAGAAATAAAACCAAATACTAACAGCCAACTGACTTTCGACAAAGCAAACAAAAGCATAAAGTGAGGAAAGCACGCCCTATTTAACAAATAGTGCTGGGATAATTGGCAAGCCACATGTAGAAGAATGAAACTGGATCCTCATTCCTCACCTGATATAAAAATCAACTCAAGATGGATCAAAGACTTAAATCTAAGACCTGAAACCACAACAATTCTAGAAGATAACATCAGAAAAACTCTTCTAGACATTGACGTAGGCAAAGAGTTCATGACCAAGAATCCAAAACCAAGAGAAACAAAAACAAAGATAAATAGATGGGACCTAGTTAAATTAAAAAGCTTCTGCACAGCAAAAGAAATATTCAGAACAGTAAACAGACAACCCACAGAGTAGGAGAATATAGTCTCAATCTATACACCTAGCAAAAGACTGATATCCAGAATCTACAAGGAGCTCAAATCAGCAAGAAAAAAAAATCCCATCAAAGAGTGGGAAAAATATTACATATATATATATATATATATATACACACCATGGAATACTACTCAGCCCTAAAAAGGAACAAGCTAAAGGCATTCACGGCAATCTGGATGAAGTTGGGGACCATTATTCTAAGTGAAATAACTCAGGAATGGAAAACCAAACATTGTATCTTCTCACTTATAAGTGGGAGCTAAGCTATGAGGACAAAAAGGCACAAGAATGATATAGTGGGCTTTGGGAACTCGGGGGGATGGGTGGGAGGGAGGTGAGAGAAAAAATGACTATACATTAGGTACAGTGTACACTGCTCAGGTGATGGGTACACCAAAATCTCAGAAATCGCCACTAAAGAACTTATTCATGCAACCAAACACCTCCTGTTCCCCCAACACTAGTGAAATAATAAATATTATTTGTTAAAAAATAATAAGCAAAGACTTATTGTTCTGATGAAAAAGATTTTTCAACATCTGCCAGAGCCTATGTTTCTGTACGTTTTTTATGGAACATATTTGGCATTCTAAAAAGTTATATAATATCCATGATGACACGTAGAAATCTCTGAATTATCAGTGCACACTCTCTGTGTCTGGCCCGTTCATAAATAAAATTATAATGTACAGGAAGATCCAGCTTATCTTTTGCCCCATTTGTGTGATTGACACCCTTTTCCTTTTGACACCCTTTTGTTTCCCTTTGAAGCCCTCAGTAACAGTTAAGGTTTTATGGTTGCAAACAGTAGAAAAGACTCTAACTTAAATAGGAAACAATTGATTGGGATATAAACATATGTGAGAACATAAGGGAGTGATATAAGAAAACTTCATTAGAAACATACAAAGAACCGGCAGAGCATAAGAGACGTTTGGTGAACAAACAAGGAAAGAATAGGTATGGGGAGAGCCTCAGTGATCCATGTATCGGGAACTAATACATCAAATTTTTAAGGAGTGGCTGATTGCTGGGATGAGGCAGTTCCTACTCTTCATTAGCCTTTTGTAATTGTGGGGAAAAGATCTGATTGGCCTAGATTGGGTCACATGTTCCCTGTTGGCGAGGGGAAGGCCTAAAACCTTGACTGACAAACTGAATCGATCAGTTATTGGAATGTAACAAACCACTCCAAAACTCAGTGGCTTTAAATCATACTAATGTATTTCCTACCTGCAGATAGGCTGGTGATCAGCTGTTGTAAGCTGGGTTCTGCTTAAAGATGTGGGGCAGATGGCAAAGATATACTCCATACACAGTTCATTCTGGGTCCCAGGCAGCAGGGTGGTGGCTACATGGGAGAGGCTCTTCCCATGGCAAAGTATAAGAGCACAAGCGCATTTGAAGCCTTTGCTTGCATCACGTCTATTAGTACCCCATTGGCCAAAGCACACTGCTTTTTGTGGGAATGATGGCTGAATCAGCAAAGGGAATAGATAGAGGATCGTGTGAAGAAAGGAAGCCAATAATTAAATTGGGGCAATTACCCAAGAATCAAAGAAATAATTACCCCAAAAGAAATCATAATGTTTTTACCATGAAAGGATTCTTGGGAGGGGGGGGAGGAGAAAGAAATGAGATCAACCAGTTCCTAGATCCTGAAAGGCCTTGTTGTCACCTGGCTCTTATGAACTGCAGCTGTAGGTGGTTATAATCTTTATGGGATATAATCTTTATGGGAGGGATGTGACAAGTATCTTTAAGGTAAAGATCTGACCTGGTCAGATCACAGCTATATAATATAGCTATATAAAAGTATAAATCACAGCTGTATAAAAGTAATGTGTCTATTTTTAGCAGTAACCCTGAAAATGATTGTGATTACAGTATATTAAGACAGAAAAATCATATAGGAGGAGGGATTGTTGCTGTTACTTGCTGTACGAGAACCCTTGAGCATCCAAGCGACTGATAAACTAGTCCAGAGCAACAAGTCCAGCGCTTCTGGCTCTCTCTGTTGCTCACTTCAGCACCAGCCATTTCTGAAGCATTATTCTAGTGGATAGCAGTGTGTGTTCCTGTTTTATAATTTACCTTGCCTGGGAAATTCTGATGAAACTTGAAGGACATAATAGTTTAACAAATCAAAAGGTCTCCTGATGCTGGTCGTTAAACCTAGACTGGGGTGGCTACATCAAACCATATATTCAGATTCTAGGGCTTTATTCCTGAGGATTCTCGTTAAGTATGTCTGTGTTGAAGCCCTAATTTCTATTTCTATTGTGAAACTCCAGAGGTGTTCAAGAGATTCTAAGGTTTATCCAGGTTTCGAATCTACCTAGTCTGGTGTTTTCTTTTACATATGAAAAAAATTGACACACCAGAGTGAATGATGGGATAGCTTTCTTCCCAGTGTCACACAGCTGGTTTGTCTTGAGTCAGAACTTGGACTAGGACCTGATCTCCTGTCTCCCAGCCTAGTGCGTATTTGCCTACACCCTACTGTCTCCTTCATATGAATGCCCAGAGATATCACGCTGATCAGAATTTCTGGAGTATGAACATCATCCCTTCTCCATTCATAGGAATCTTAATTGTCTTCACCCTAAAGCACATAAAGCTTCAGATATGTTTGCATAATTATGTGGATCTAATTGCTCATGAGTCGATCTAGTCAATTAGCCTTTGGTTACTGGAAAAAAAAGTGATTTAAGGCTATTTTTAAATGAAACCTGTGAATCCTTTTGCCATATAGGCACAAAGTAGGAAGTCAAGGGGCGCTATGATAAAGGAGACAGCAGCAGGTCCAGGGAAAAAACTTACAGGGTAAAATCATCAACCCTCAATGGAATGTGAATCAAAAGCCAAGAACTATTAGTAAAAAGAAAAAATGTATAAAGTAGAGGAAAGAAGAACAGAGGGGCGTGATCATGAGATGGGAGTGCAGAGGGCTTGAATTGGCCTGGACAGCCCATCTCTCAGCAGGTCAGCACTCACCGGTTGGCACGCAGGATAAGATACGGTGAGAGACAGCCACCGAAAAGGAAGAAAGATGGTCTTCGGGAAGGGAAGATATGCTTAAAATTAAACACAGGGGAGGAAAAGGGTGTTTACAGTTTTCTGAGATGAGATTCAAGGCTGAAGTCATAGTTTGGCAGCCAAACCAAAGAAATTTGGTTTCCCTTGGAAAGATTTATGTCTTCTAGGGTTGAGAAATATGTCTGGCTGCCAATATTTCATAAAGCAACATAGAAAGAAATACAACCTACTTTAGTGTTTGGCTTGGGACTTTTCACCTTTGTTTGGCAAGATATTTTTCATTTTGAAAGAGGGAGTGAGTACTATTCATGTCAGCTCCCTGTGAAGATCTTAAAGCTCTTTGCCTAAATTATCTGATGGTTCATAATGCTTTACTTACCTATATATAAATATTTTAAAAGGTAAATTAAATTAACAGAAACTGCGACACTCATAACCTGTCTGTTCCAAAATTCTTTGAGATAACATTATCATCAAACAGAACTAAAAGAAATGTAATCAAGCCCTTTGGGAATTTCATGTAGTAGTTGGAAACCAAAAAATGTAGGTTCAGTTCTGCCATTTGCTATTTTTATGACCTTGAAAAGTTACTCAACCCTGCTGTGCCACCGATTTCTTATCTATTATGTGGAGTTTATAAAAGTTTATAAAATAATTTACTTCACAGGGTTGTGGAGATGATTGAATGACTCTTAGAACAATGCTTGGCACTCAGAAAGGATTAATTGTTATTACCACATTTTCTGGAATTTCTGAGATATCTCAATTTCAACTATTCTTCATTACTATAGTCATATTATCATGAAAATACTCTAAAAATGCCAACTAACTACATTTTTAAGATTATCTTTCCTATGTGGAAGTGGCAGCAAAGTTTTTCTTTTATTTTTAAATCAGGTTTTGTGTCCTTATTTGAGATTTATGAAATACAATCATGTCAAGAAAGGACAGAGTTCAGCCAATGTTCCTAAGTGCTGAGAGAGGGGAAGCAATGGAGAGGAAAATTTCTTCCAGTCTTCTCCAGCTCCAAACCATGTCAGCCCCACTGTTGTAACTGCTATGAATTATCACCGGCTCTTTGTACTTATCCACTCAGAGTTTCATATGCCCGTTTTCCCATTCAGAGAGATGTTTTCCCCAGGCATAGCCATCTGCTTACACTGGCCATAATCTCTCCAACAGCCTGTTTGCCAGTATTTCTTCTCTTCTCTTTCTGCCTTTCTCTCCTTTCCTCTCCCATGCCTTCTCCCCCTTCCCCTTTGCCAGTTTCTTTCCCACCCTTCCTCCCTCCCTCCCTCCCTCCTTTCCTACTTCTTGAAGTCTTTGTGTCTCTACTGTCCTCCAAGTACTATGTTCTTCTCTTCCCAATTCCCCAACATTAACCTATATCCAAGTATTATCTGGACAGATGCTGATTTCTATCCTCCTCCTTCTGCCTTCTCTTTAAATCTTCCTTCATGCCCTCAGTGTCCTGTCATCCACCTCTTCTGCTTTGTTCTGCTTCTAGCTCTTTCTCAACCATCTTCATTATTACACAGGGCACATAGGATAATGTAAATGTAGTCAATAGATGGAGCTTGAACTATAGGTAAGTAATCTAGGCTCTCCTCTTGGTTCGTTTATTTGCCATCTGACTAACCTTAAACAAGGCACTTAATCCAGCAAAGCTTCCATCTCCACATATGTAAACCACGTGCTCTAGCAGATGCTATCAGGTTCATATGAGGCAGTATAAGTCAAGTAGCATGTTTAACGTCTGTCAATTCCTACTTACTTAATGACGCTATTGCCCCATTCTCCCTGGCACTCTAGATATCCTACTCATTTTCAGCCTATAGAAGTCACAGCTTTTACTTTCAACTGTAGTATCATTCCTGTTGGTAATTATTTCACCCCTGATCCTTTTCTCCCAACCTCAACTCCTCCTTCTTCCTTTGTATGCTGTTTACACCAGTAATTCAAAATCACTCAGAGTTTGCCACGTGTGACAAGCTGCTTCTCATCACATGACCTCTCCTTAGCTGTTCTTGCATTCTTTCTGTGTCTCAGAAGCAATTGTTGAATTGAACTCTATCCTTTTCTAACTATGTGAATGTAGACTTAACACTAATTCTGGAATTCTGCAACTTGGATTCAAGCTCCAGCCATCTATGTATTTTGGCTATCTGACCTTGACAATGTCATTTAACCTCTAAGAGAGTCAATTTTCTTGTGTATATATGGGGGACAATGACAACTTCTGTTTATTGAAGGCTCACTATTTGTCAGAGTTGTGTATTTGCTCATTTATCTTTTCTCATTTTATTTTTATGGCTGCCCTATGATGTACCTATTATTATTCCTATTTTACAAATAAGAAAGCTGAGACTGGAAAGCTATTTATCTCAAAAACTAAAATAGCCTCAGAACTACAGTCCTTGTCTCCACTCTCACTGTTCTTTGATCTACTTTGTTGGAATATTAATGGTGATCTCCTAAAATCATCAAACAAATACTGTCATGCCCTTTGCCATGCCCACCCCCCCAACCCCCAACTGAAGTTGCTTAATTGCATAAAGAAAAGTCTAATCTAAATGTCCTCTCATGTCTTATAAGCCCCACAGGACCTAGCCTCCAATTACCTCTTTAAATTCATCACACACTATGTTCCCCTTCTTTCACAGCACTCAGGGACATTAGCTGAATTGCTTTTTCTGGCCCAGGTGAGCACTTTCCTGCCACAGGACATTTGCATGTGCTGTTTCTTCTTCTGGGAGCATTCTTCCAATAGATCTTTCATGGCTGGCTCCTTCTTCTCATCTCTCTTAGCTCAAATGCTGCCTCCTTGGAGTAATTTTTCCTGAAACCCAATCCCATTTAGCCAGGCTCCATTACTGTCCTTTTCATAACCATATTTTATTTTTAAGAGCACTCATCACAATCTAAAATCATCATTTACTTATTTATTACCTGTCTTCCATATTCTCAGTGCATAGCACAGCAGATTCAACAAATCTTTGTTAAACGAATGGACTGTCCAAAGTCAGTTCAGGCAAGAGGGGATGGAACAGGATTTGAGCCCAGGACTGTCTGACTCTAAAGTCCATATGCCTAACCACTGCATTCATTCCCTGCTTCAGCCATTAAAATATTGAAAAGAAACAGTAGGCTAACATGGGGGCGTGGTTTGTAAACTCCAAGCATTATGTCAATGTGAACATGGAGTTTTCGTACTCTGTCCTCTGCTGGATGCCACATGGACTAAAACTGTCCGTTCTCAAGAGGTTCTAAGTCATCACCAGTGATAGAGAAGAAGGGCCATTGTCTACAATAAATCCTTCTGCTGACATTCCTTGACGACTGTGGTGACATCTGTGAGAAGCTCTTCTCTTTTCTTCCCATTCTTGGCCAGACCCTTGCCAATCCTACCTTATCTCCTACACTCTTGGCCTTGCCTTTCTTGACACCATGAAAGAAAGATGTACTGAAAATCCCCCATTCATTCTTAATTAGCTAACTTAACACACTCTTTTCATAGAGATTTTAGGCTCTGTTTAATTTCCAACTATGCCTACATAGGGCTTACAGTAACAAAATCCAAAGTATATCTAGAATTAACCATGGGGAGTCCTAATTTTTAAGACCCTCTCTTCCATTGTAGATTGGAAATAAAACTGAGGTAGGTTCATTCACCTGAAATCAACACTTAATCACGCAGCAAGTTAATGGCAAAGTGAAAATGAAAATTCGTGTCCTTCGGTGCTTCTCTCCTAAAACCTGTTGAGTTTATTTTTTTAATTATTAATAGAGTATCATTATATAAATTTCCAATGTGATTATGCTGTAGTGAAAGAAAACTTTACATCCAACCCAAAGTGAATGTTTATTCTATGGTTTGCAAATAAAGTAGCAACCCATATATTTTATTTTTGCGTTAGTAAAGCCTCCAAACTTCAAAGGCAAAAAATTTGTTTCAATATCAGTGGCATAAATTAATTCCCCATGCACTGCATTCCTTTGAACTCTTAATCTACAATCAGCATCATTTTAGGATTTGCTAAGATCAAAAGTCTCTCTAGAACAATTAGCTTGATTTAGTCATTCTACAATGTATATACATATATCAAAACCTGAAGTTGTATACAATAAATATATACAATATTCATTTGTCAACTGAAAAGAAATAAACAGAAGTATCTAGAACCACCCAATACTTAGATATTTGAATAATTCTGTTGTTTTTCCAAGTAAAACATAGAGTATGTTTCTAAAACCTAGTACTTGCAAAAGTTAAGTTTATTTTTAAGTTGTGAATATGTATTTTGAAAGTAGCCTGAGCTTCTTTATGCTTGACTATTTTGAGTCTACCCCGCTAGTGTCTCATCATGCAATGATGAAAAACTGAAATGAAGATGATATAGCTAAGGCACAGAGTATCAATCTTTAGAGATACAATTGTCTTAGCAATGAGATTATAGAAATTAAAATAAGATTTGTGATGTTTTTCTTATCTGAATGCTTGAATCATTTTTTCTTGTTGGTGTTCAAAGAAAACAAGTTCTTATTCATACAACAGATAGAATGAGTGATGGGAACTGAAAAGGAGGAAGACACAATTCCCTGGTTTTCTGTGTCTCTTTTCAAGATATTTTTTTCTGGTGCTGGTATACATATCAGCCTACACACATCCACCATACTTTCTTCTGCAAGTACTCAAGAAAGCGTTGAGTTCCCTAAACTGTTTCCTTACATCAAATTTTTAAAAACTCCCCCCACCCATCATTTTCAGTCAATGAAGCCAGTTTCTTCCCTCTATAGAAAGTAGATTCTAAAGTTTGAATTATAGATCATTGCTATTACTAACACATAATGCCATTTGGAGCACATTCATCCCAGAAATTTTCCAACTTTACAGTGTCTACTTGAATTTTTCCGTGAATATTTGTCATTTCATTCAAGAGCAGGCCTATGGGTAATCATTTAATCAAAACTACTGCAGTGATTGCTACTTGTACAGAAAATTATAAAGCTACAACAGGAGTCAAGCCACGATTGTCAAGTCTAAATGGGCACTGCTTTTTGTTAAGTATTGGGTAAGAATGAAGCTTTAAATTTGGAGGAAATTGAAGAGCATTCTTTGGTCAGAACCAAATTTTCCAGTGTTCATTTTCTCTATTTTATTTATACAAAAATACATGATGAAAATTCATAGAAGGCACATATGAAGAACACCTATATTATGATTCTTGCTTTCTGATAAATGTCTTATTCTAGCTTTGGGGCCCCTGACATGTCCTTTTTGTTAAGATTTGAAAGGCATAAAAAGGAACATTGAAAAACATTAACTATGATTTTTTATGCTTCATCATGATTTCACATATGCCAACTATCCAATGAAAAAAATATATTGAGATGATAGTTTGTGAAATATTCAATCCCAATATGTGCACAAGAGCTTATTGGGAGGCAAGTTAGCGTGGAAATAACTGCTTTTTTGGAAAGAAGCCTTGTTTCAAGTTTAAAACTCTATAAATTAGGCTTTTATTTATACAATTCTGTCTCACTTTCATTGTCTCTAATAGACCATAAATCTTAGTATATTGCTAACTATAGAAATGAACCCTCAGAGACTGGTTGGATGTGTATACTTAAGAAAGTAAACACAGTTTCTTAAAGGGCAATACAATGAGGTCATACTCTGCAAAGAGATTGTAATAAAGATAGTTGTATACTGGATTTATTTTCTTTTCCAATAATATTCTTTAAAAAACGAAGTCAAATTTTAAGTTATAAGGTAGCTTTTGCAAATGTGGATTTTAAAAAAGGGTACAAATTGCTGCCTACAAGAGAAGAATTCAGCCCACAACAATCATTGATACATGATTAAAACTGGATCTTGTCATAGCAAAATATATTTTCTGTTTGGAAATATAAAAGATTCTGCAGCTACCTCACATGGCAAAAAAAGACAGGAAGCTTTAAATCTGTAGCCTCTCTTTATGAGTGGTGAAAGATGACATGAGTGGGTAGATTTTGGAGGGGCTAACCCCCTCTGAAATGATCCAAGTGTGTTGACAGAACCTCACTAATTCACTTCCCTGAGACCAGCAATAAAGAAGACTTCCTGTAGAGTATGTTTAACCACCACAATTTGTTTCTGGTTGGAAATCATCCTAAAAAGTTTCTTGTCCATGTTTAAAGATGGTTCTTCAGGGTTTAAGGCCACGCTGCTAAACTTTGGTCCCTGTGAATTTCCCTACATCAGTAAAGAAGCTATCTGTATCCATCATGTTGAAGATAGGAGCACCTTTATTTGATATGTGGAGCAGAAGCTGGAAAATAGACTCATACTTATCCCGGCCTTACCAAGCTGATCAGAAAGCAGGGACCTGCAGTTCAGCTATGTTGAAGACATATTTGTCAAGGTTATAATTCATTCAGACGAGAAGTTATGTTCAGGGAGAACAGCTAAATCAGTGAGGAGCATGTAAGCACTGTGTAGTTAGACATGCTAGGTGTTAAATACTTGAAATCAGCAAAGAGGAAAGAGCAAAATGGAAACATCATTGCAGTGGTTGAGAATTAAACAGAGCTGTATTCAAACCCCAGTTTTGCCTCTTTTTGACTATGAGACTGGGCAACTGTGTTTGTATAATTTGCTTAACATACAAGATTTTATTCTCTACTGGGTCATCTCTTCAGAGTCCTTGCCTGTGGCAAGAGTTCCCCCTATAGCCACTAATCTGAGGCTTGGCCATATGACTTGCTTGGACAAGTGAATACGATCAAAACTGACAAAAACCATTTCCAAAGAGAATATTTAAGATCCAATCCATGAATTTTTTCATTGTTCTTTTCCCCCTGCTATGAGAAGAGCATGTTGCAGAAACGGTCAGCTCCTTCAGCCTAGATGTCAGAGTAAGGCGCCTTGTGGGAAGTGCCAGGACCAAACCATAGACCTACAACTGATATTTATTATGAGCCTGTGCTGTTAGCAACTGAAATTTGGAGTTGTTTGTTACCACAGTGTAATCTGCCGAAACTAATACAACAAGTTACATAAATCTCTCTATGTCTCAGATTCCTCATCTGTAAAATCAAAGTAAGGTTATTGTGAAGAGAAAATAGAATGATATTTGGATATTTAGTGTTTTCTTAGTAGCCTCTAGCAATTAGTGATCATTGTTATTATTCTAGGGGCCCAGGATGAAAATCTGTGAAACAAAGCATCAGGAATCCAGAAGAAAGACTAAGCAGGAATTGACAAAAAACATAAGGCTAAGGATCTACACAACTAGATACTGGAATTTAGCTAGAGACATGAGTAACAGATTCTACGGGGTGAGGTAGAGGGAGACAGGAGCAGCACGTGTGACATTTGGTCATGGCTGACACTTTCTGTGGCACATGTTTTATAAAGGCTTCCAATGGAGACCAACTTCACCTGAGTGCATAGTCAGATCCAAGCTGCAGTGGGGACAGATAAATAGATGGGATATTAGGAGTCACTTTACATAAAGCACATTGTTCTAAAATAAACTTTCTTGTTTGCTCCTAAACAGATTTTTTCCCCACTGTTAGGTTATGTGAACACATTATAGATATGTCTAAAATTTACAATGACCAAATTCTTTCCTTTTGGCTTGAAGTCTACAGTTTCTATGAAAGCTATATCATTTATGTGTCTAAAATTTTTTAGACAGAGAATGAGCCTGAAACAAATTTTAAATCTGTTAAGACTGAAACATAGTCTTACAAAGATAGAGTTGGTTTTGACGAGCAGTGAAAAAGTATGTTGCTGCTGATGCTGCATTAGCCACATGAGTTTCTTCCAATAGATTGTTCAGAGGGGGAAACTGGTCAATCACTTGTCCTTAATATAGGACATCAAGGGAAGTTCAACTGGGCCTAACTTGTTACATCAAGTAGCTATCTGTATCCCTACTATTAGAATGGTTTGTGGAGCCAGAAAGCCAAAGCCGGGAGTCCAAACCAACCATTTATACAATACGTATCAATACTGACATCACATTAGAATCACCTAGGGCAATTAAAACGTAGACACTACTTCTAATTAAAACAAAACAAAACAAAACAAAACAAAAACATCTGGAGGTGGAGACCAGCAATCACAATTATAAAACAAATAAAACTCACCACGTGATTCTAGCATGCAGCCAGGTTTGAGGACCATTGAGTAAGAAGTGGATAAGTCCAAGGGTAAGGAGGGGCCTGCAGAGAGGGGTAGCTGATAAACCAGGATGAACAGAAAAGTGGAGACAGAGAATGCTGACCAGTGCCCATCAGACTTCAACATGCATAAAAATCACCAAGGGAGTGGGAGAGGTCTTGTTAAAATGCAGATTCTGATTCAGTAGGACTGAAGGAGACACTGAGAATCTGCATTTCTAACAAACTCCCATGTAATGCAATGCTTCCAGCTTCTGGACCACACTTGGAGTAGCAAGAAACCGGAGTAGAAAAGTATGAGTGGTTCCGAGTGAATCCTAGACTACTAATGCCTGAGTGACTACTTTGAGTTTGTATGGGCAAGCTAGAGTTACTTAAAAAGACCAGAACAGAATTGGATAAAATAATGGTGGCAGGTGCCAGTAGAAAGACTATAGTGATTCCTCATGTATGACTGCTGTCATAGCTTGAATTTATTCTAGGAGTCTTGTCAGAAGATGAAGAACTGGAGTTGAGTTGCCTTGTATTAGATGACACACATGGGGCTAGAAATTAAATGTAGAGATATGAGCCTTCTGAAGTAGTAAAAGATAGGTGCTTGATAAAGACCTTTCCCTCTAAGATAGAGTAAAAGTCTATGCAGGATAGTAGCACTGATAGACGACAATGGCACAAACCAAGTCAGAAAGCAAAATTAAATGCTTTTAAATGGTATTTCCAAAATCCCTGATGTTCTCAAAATCATTTTATTCAGCATTCAGACAGGATAATAGAGTACATTGAACCACATAGTGATAATATTTCCTTTTTACCTTTCTTTCAATCCTTCTGGTTAACTTCATGGGGGAAAAAAGTTAGTTATGGATTGTATGTCTTTAGCACCTCCAGCACCTCAATTACCCACTTTAACAACAACAAAAAGAACAGTCCTCAATCTCAAAACTCCAGCAGGCAAATATTTTGGTTATTTTTATTACAATTATATGTGTCAATACTTTCTACTTCCAGCAAGTGATACTTTTTTTTCATTTCTGTTAGTAATATATACTTTTCCTTCAACATAAATTTAAGTAAACAAAGTTAATTTCCTTAAGTAAAATATTAGTAAGTGATACTACAAAATCTTATGCAGATATGACAAAAATCGTGAAGGTAGTATCTGAATTGCTGAAGTTTGAAAAATCTGGCTTGGAACAAACAAGAAACTATATTAAAATCTGTGCTGTGTACAAGCATAGCCCCTCACAAAATATTTGCGTTGATTTATTTTGCAAAAACTGCACATAACATAGGCTTCTAAAGGCAAACCAAATTTAATCAACAAATATTTACTGAAACAAAAGAGCAATGTTTAAAATTCAAAATGTTTTACTGATTTTGTCTATTTTGTTCTGCATGTAAACAATTTTGTGGGTTCACTTGAATACATCAAATAATTTACTAATGAAGAGATTCAGCAAATATAGGAAGTGTTTCCCAATGTGTATCTTTTATTTTGAGGTGCTGTGTACATTTAAATAGAAAGTGTCAACTTACTTTTCTTTACTATGTTATTCAAAATAGGGGTTTCTTTCTCTTAATTCTTTGGCATCTCATCATCAAGCATAGCCACATCATAGCCACTTTTCTGATATATATGTTACACGCCTTTACCTTGTGACTTGGCAAGCCAACTACAATGTTTGGTTTTGGGAGCTAGCCTTGTTATGATAAAAGTTAATGCAAAAAAATAAGTTCCAGGTATTTGGGATAGAATATTCCATAAGAAATGATTTTCTGCTTCTATATACATTCAATCACTGGACTGTTTTAACTTTTTTTTCCTCTTGTCACACATACTGTACCAAAAACTCCACATAATTGTACAGTTTCTTCAACTCCCCAGTCTTTACCTCCGAAGATTTGTTTTATATCAGCAGGATTGTACCTGGAGTGCTTTTAACACATGAATCTTCCAGGCCCCACCTCCACTGGCTTATTTGATGATAATGGAGGTGTGGATTAGTTAAAAGAACTCTCTCAAGATGGGGACCTATTTTCCTTGGAGATGGGTGGGAACTCAGCACATCTGGACACATCAAGCAGGCTAGTGGGGTGGGCCCACCACATTCATTTGCAGGCATGGATTTGCCTGGGATGTTGTTGATAGGAAGAGAAAAGAGCTGGAGTCAGAGTACGTTATTGCTACTGTGACAAATTACACAAACTTGGTGGCTTAAAACAAAACAAATTGATAGTTCTGAAGTCAGTAGTCTGAAATGGGTCTCACATGGGTAAAATCAAGGTATTGGCTATGCTCTGTTCCCCTGGAAGCTCTAGGAGGGAATTTTTTTCCTTGCCTTTTCCAGTTTCTAGATGTTGCCCTCATTCTTTGGCTCATGGCCTCTTTCCACCTGCAAAGAGGGCATTTTGTTTTCAGTCCAAACTTTGCTTTCATCCTCACATCTCCTTCTCTGACTATGACTCCTCTGCTGCCTCTTTCATGTTTATGGGCCTATCTGGATAATCCTGGATCATCTCCCCAACTTAAGGACAGCTGATCAGCAACCTTAATTTCATCTGCAAACTTAAATCATCCCTGCCATGCAACATAACATATTCACAGGTTCTAGGGGTTAGGATATGGAAATCTTTGGGGTCCATTATTTTGCCCACCACACAGAGGTAGAGAAAGGAGGGAAGGCAGCACAGGATTGGTCCTAGAGTTTATTCTTTTCTAAGTTACAATAAATGGCCTCTCATTGGTCAAGAGGGATCATGGGCTGAAAGAGAAGGGAAAGCAGTGTGCACTCTAAGATGCATGGATACAAAAAAATACTATTTTCATTTCAATTGTGTAGGGACACAAAATGGGGGAAACATATTGTTTCTGCTTCTGCAAGGAACTGGACTGCCATCTCTAATGCATGCATCACAGGTACGCAGTAGGGGCAGTCGAACAGCAAAAGCTACACAATGATGGGCCACGGGAGCAATGGTAAGATATTAATATTTAACTGGTTTTCAGAAGCATTGTGGGGCTTGGCCATAGACCATACCAGAAAGGACTAAAAAGTAAAGTAAGAGTATGGCAGGTAGACCTGTTGATGGAGTAGGTCGGTATATGAGACTATTCTGGAACCTTCCAGGAATAATTACAAGACTACTTATTCCTGGAAGACTACTACTTCCAGGAATAATTACAAGACTATTCAGGGGACTGAAGGACAAACAAACAACAAAACAGAGTGAAAGTTGTAAAACAGAATTTATTATGCTAATACAGTTCCATTTTTGCAGCTTTCTTAAGGCACTCAGAAGATACTTAGGTTATACTCAGGAGGCAGAGGTTCAAACAAATGACTTGAGAAAAGAAACATCTTTTTAGTTCACCAAAGTAATGCCAGTCAGTGAATCAAGGGGCCTCCCCTGTTCATCTGCATTCCTGATTTTGGCTTAATTACACTCCAAATCTGAATTAACTTGACAATTTAACTCTCACCTGCCCATCCAGATGCTTGATTTACTGCCTTACATCAATCTAATGGGTTTAAGTTTAGTTGTTTTGTTCAGTTAGGCAGAACTATTTATGTTTTCAGAAATGAGATCTTAGACCTATGGTTCTGTGCTTTAGGCATTTCCAGGTGATTGGATATTGTGGTGGGTGCTGTGGAGGCCTACCCAGATCACCCCCTTCCTTTGAGACTGAGGCATTCATTTTAACAGTTTCCAAGTTGCCTGCTGACAGCTCACAGGGAAATTGCCCCTTGTGGAAAGGAGCTCCCTGAGCAGCCTCACCCAAGGTTATGCTTCCTCCCTGGAAACAGCCCATGTTCAAAGACTGGCAATTGTGGAGGCACAAAAGCCTTCCCCTCTTGTCCCAGGAGATCTGTGAAGGGCCACCCCAGCTTCAGAACACTCCTTGGTATTGGTTGAGGTCTCGGTTGTGACTCTATGACAGTTCATCTTCTCCCTCTGCCCAATCCTTATTCCCTCACAGGTGTCTTTCCTGAAAGCATGCATTTCCCACATTCAAATCTCCATCAGTGAGAGTGTTTCCCAGGGAACCTGAACTAGGAGAGTTAATGTGAAGATTTGTCTATGGAGGCAGACTCTAAAATGAAACTTGGGAGATGGGTCACTTCCTAGCTATCAATGAGAACTCATTGTCATAGGCAGAGTCCTGGAAGCCGTGGCATGCAGTAGTGGTGCAAATATTACAGCTTTCTCTAGTGGTAAACTGAGATGGAGTGTGAGTATAAGGAAATGCATGATGGACTCAGTATCTCAGGCATTTGAGACGTTCAAAGGCAATAGTAATGAAAAAGGACAATGGAATTGAATGGCACTTGCTGAGTGCAATGTATGCAGTGGAGAAAGACGATGAAAGACTGAGGTGATTAACCACCAATTTAAGGCGAAAGTCTGAAAATTTAGAGGACATCCAGGGCAACATTTAAAAACCCTCTCCTGGTGCTGGAGAGTGAAAAAGATAAAGATCGGTCCTAGTATTTAATTATAAGAGTAACAGAACTCCAGAGAATTTTGAATTCCAGGCCCAGCAATGTTTCTGGGGAGATTCCACAAAGGTGAGGACCCTGGTAGAAAGGAGTGGAACCCTGAGGCTTTGGATGAGATATTTGTGTCAATGCATTTAAAAATGTTGCAAGCCCAGTACCGCTGAACCCCCTGGGCCTGCAAAAGTAGCCTACTCCCTATTAAGGTCTAACATTCCCACTTCAAGACCTGCCTCCACTTTCTCTCCTGACCACCGGACATTGAGTCTTGGTAAGAAACAAAAACACATGAATACCACAGCATGGGAGATATTCCATATAAATATGAGTCCCCCCCATCAGTGAAGTTTTGGGAGCTGTGAAGTTGTCAAAGGCATGGTGAAAATTTCCCTTTATTATAAAGGATAAATTAATATGTCTTAAATTTATTGCTACTGATAAGAAAGTGCCATCCCTGGTAAGCTCTTATTACAAAGCAGCAATCCTTTGTAAACCAATATTGGTATATCTGGTGCTGGGTAGGAACAGAGCTGGAGGGCACAAGTAAGCCACATGAAGAGGTGGACCATAATTCCATGTAATTGACCAGTTTTGTTACGACTGCCTGTCAGCTCACACCTGTGACCACATTTGGAGACAAATTCTTACATTTAGTTGGTGGAGGAGAAAAGTTCTGGAGGCAGAGTGCTTTTTACATTTAGCAATATGGCTTTGATTCATATACTGCGTGACATAAAAAGCTGCCAGTTTTGAGTAGGGTCCAGAGCAGGGAAGGCTTTGCAGCAGGTCCATGCTGTGGTGCAAGCAGCCCTGCTTCTTAAGCCATAGGACTTGGCAAATCCTAGGGAATTGGAAATATTTATGGTGGAAAAAGAAGCTGTGTGGAGTTTATGACAAATCTCAGTGGGAAAATCATAACATAGACAGCTAGAGTTCTGGCACGAGGCCATGCCATATGCAGCAGAGAATTATACATAATTCAAAAAACAGCTCTTGATGTAAAATAGGACTCTTGTAAAAATGGAGCATCTAACCACAGGATGTCAAGTGAAAAAGTGGCTAAAATTGTTCATCATGAGCTGGGTTTTATCAGACCCACAAATTCATAGTATTAGGAATGTCCAGCAGCAATCCTTTGTAAACCAATATTGGTATATCTGGTGCTGGGTAGGAACAGAGCTGGAGGGCACAAGTAAGCCACATGAAGAGGTGGACCATAATTCCATGTAATTGACCAGTTTTGTTACGACTGCCTGTCAGCTCACACCTGTGACCACATTTGGAGACGAATTCTTACATTTAGTTGGTGGAGGAGAAAAGTGGTCAAGCTTGGTTCTCAAATGGTGGGTGGGCAGGCTGATACGTGATAGTCCCACTCAGAGGTGGCTCTGAAAGACAATGATGAGAAAATCATCATTTTCTCTCCCACTGAGCAGAGCTTTGGGAGATTGACTGGATTATCCAATTGGTATTTACTACTTAATCAATTTCTACTTCATTATTATTTCTTTATGCTTGCTTACTTTTGGTTTAATTGCTCATCTTTTCTAGTTTCTTAAGAGGGAAGCTTACATCATTGATTTGAGAACTGTTTGTTTTCTAATATAAGCATTTAATGCTATGAATGTCCCTTTAAGTGCTGATTTAGCTGCATCCTACAAATTTTGGTATATTGTGGTTTTTATTTTCATTCCCTTCAGAGTCCTTTTAAATTTCCCTTTTGATTTATTTTTTAATCCATGACTGACTTAGAAGTATGTTGGTTAGTTTCCACATATTTTGGGGTTTTTCAGAAGTTTCTCTGGTAGTGATTTCTAGGTTAACTTCGCTGTAAACAGATAATATACGTAGCATTATTTCAAATTTCTTCAATTTATTGAGGCATGTCTCTTTGATGAATGTTCTATATGTATTCTGTTGTTAATGGAATGTTCAATAAATAATGATTAGGGCAAGTTGTTTTAGAGTTTTTCAAGTGTTCTAAACTGATTTTATGTCTCCTTATTCTATCAGTTATAAAGAAATATTGAAATAGCAAATTATAATTGTGAATTTGTCTATATCACCTTTAAATTCTCAGATTTTGCTTCATGTATTTTTTTTTAATTTTACCTTAAGTTCTAGGATACATGTGCTGAGCGTGCAGTTTTGTTACATAGGTATACATGTGCCATGGTGGTTTGCTCCACCTGTCAGCCCATCATCTAGGTTTTAATCCCCACATGCATTAGGTATTTGTCCTAATGCTCTCCCTCTCCTTTTCCCCCACTTCCTGACAGGTCCCAGTGTATGATGTTCCCCTCCCTGTGTCCATGTGTTCTCATTGTTCAACTCCCACTTATGAGTGAGAACATGCAGTGTTTGGTTTTCTGTTCCTGTGTTAGTTTGCTGAGGATGATGGTTTCCAGCTTCATCCAGGTCCCTGCAGAGGATATGAACTCATTCTTTTTTATGGCTGCATAGTATTCCAGGGTGTATATGTGCCATATTTTCTTTATCCAATCTATCTAATTAAAGAGCTTCTGCTCAGCAAAAGACACTATCATCAGAGTGAACACGCAACCTACAGAATGGGAGAAAATTTTTGCAATCTATCCATCTGACAAAGGTCTAATATTCAGAATCTACAAGGAGCTTAAGCAAATTTACAAGAAAAAAACAACCCCAACAAAAAGTGGGCAAAGGTTATGAACAGACAGTTCTCAAAAGAAGCCCTTTATGTGGCCAAGAAACATATGAACAAAAGCTCATCATCACTGATCATTAAAGAAATGCAAATCAAAACCACAATGAAATACAATCTTATGCCAGTTAGAATGACAATCATTAAAAAGTCTGGAAACAACAGATGCTGGTGAGAATGTGGAGAAATGGGAACGCTTTTACACTGTTGGTAGGATTGCAAATTAGTTCAACCATTGTGGAAAACAGTGTGGCGATTCCTCAAGGATCTAGAACCAGAAATACCATTTGACCCAGCAATCCTACTACTGGGTATATACTCAAAGGATTATAAATCATTCTACTATAAAGAGGCATGCACATGTATGTTTATTGCAGCACTATGTACAATAGCAAAGACTTGGAACCAACCCACATGCTTCATATAGTTTGAACATATTTAGTTCCTCTTGATAAATTTATCCTTTTGTAATTATGCAGTATTCTTATATCTAATACTATTCCTTTTTGTGTAGTCTACCTTGTCTGATGTTATTATAGCCACTCCAAATTTCTTTTGATTACTATTAACATGGAATATCTTTTACTATTCTTTTATTTTGAACTTACTTATGTCATCATATGTCTTCTAATACAGGAGGTAGTTGGATCTTGCTTTTTATCCAATCTGACAGTTTTTGACTACTAACTGAAATTTTAAAAATTTAAAATTTAATTGTTGATATGGTTTGACATAAAGCTACAATCTTGGTATTTGTGCTCTGTTCTCGACTGTTCTTTCATTTTATCTACTTTTCTAACTTATTTAAATTAGTTGAAATTTTTCTTTAATTATTCAATTTTATCTCCCCTCAGCTTATTAGTTATATCTCTTTGGGTTTTATTGTTTTTGTTATTTTTCATTTGTTTTATTTTTAGCATGGATTGTTCTAGGGTTCAAAATATGTCTCTTTAATTTATCATGGCCTACCTTAAAACCACTTCACATGTAATATCAGAAACCCAAAAACGTAGTTTCACCAACCCTCCCCATCGTTTGTGTTATTATGATTATACATTTTTTACATATTTTAAATTCCAAAATTTATTATTATTTTGGCATTAAACAGGTATTATCTTTTAAAAATATTAAAAGTAAGAAAAATGGCCAGGTGTGGTGGCTCATTCCTGTAATCCCAGCACTTTGGGAGGTTGAGGTGAGTGGATCACCTGAGGTCAGAAGTTTGAGACCGGTCTGGCCAATATGGTGAAACCCCATCTCTACTACAAAATACAAAAATTAGCTGGGCGTGGTCACACATGCCTGTAGTTCCAGCTACTTGGGAGGCTGAGGCAGGAGAATCACTTGAACCCGGGAGGCGGAGGTTGCAGTGAGCCAAGATCACACCACTGCACTCCAGCCTGGGTGACAGAGTGAGACTCCATCTAAAAAACAAGGCTGGGAGCCGTGGCTCATGCATGTAATCTCAGCACTTTGGGAGGCTGAGGTGGGCGGATCACCTGAGGTCAGGAGTTCACAACCAGCCTGGCCAAGATGGTGAAACCCTATCTCTACTAAAAATACAAAATTTGCTGGGTGTGGTAGCATGCACCTGTAATTCCAGCTACTGAGAGGCTGAGGCAGGAGAATCACTTGAAGCCAGGAGGTGGATATTGCAGTGAGCCAAGATCGTGCCATTGCACTCCAGCCTGGGCAAAAAGAGCAAAACTTTGTCCAAAAAAAAAAAAACAAAAAGAAAGAAAAATATCTCTAACATTTACCCAGTTGTTACCGTTTTGGCATTCTTCATTCCTTTATGGTGTGGTGTCAGTTTCTTTGTGGTGTCAGTTTCTTCTACCTAAAGAACTATCATTAACATTTTTTGTAGTGTAGACATAACGGTGATGAATTCTTTCAGATGTATCTTAAGAAAATATTTTATTTGTCTTTAAAGTAATCAAAAATGTTTTACTCAGTAAAAATATCTTCAAACTTGAGGGCACTGCCACTACTTAAGTTAATGCTTGTGTACACAAATTATTTGGAATTCTTCTGTACGTGAGATTTATCTATTCTATCTAATTTATTTAGTAAACCATGTGTTCATATCAGTGTAGATTTGTGGATATTTAATGTATGCTTTGGGTTAGAGTCTAAAACTACATTACTCATGTTGTTACTCAAATCATTCTAGTTCTGAGCTTTTGGAGCCCTTTCAGGGTGATTCCTATGTTCCTTTGTCATAGACCATAATTTTATTTTTAAAAATAGTTATAATGGTTCTCAGCATGATTTTTTAATTATATATTCTTCTTGGGGTCCATTGAGATTCTTGGGTCTGTGGGTATATTAGTTTTCCTAGGGCCACTGTAACAAATTGCCACAATCTACATGGCTTAAAATGACAGATATTTATTCTCCCACACTGGTAGAACACAGAAGTCTGGAATCAAGATTTTGGCAGGGCCATGCTCCCTGTGAAGGGTCTAGGGAAGACTCCTTCCTTGTCTCTTCTTGGTTCTGGTGGTTGCCAGTAATTTTTAGTGTTCCTTGATTTGTAGGTACTTTACTCCAATATCCGTTTATGTCTTCACATGGCCTCTTCACATATTTCTGTGCACAAATTTTCCTGTTTTTACAAGGACACAAGTCACTAGATTAGGATACATCTTAATTTAGCATTACCTCTTCTTAACTTGATTACATCTGCAAAAACCCTATTTCCAACTAAGGTCACTGTCACAGGTTCTGGATGGACATGAATTTGGTGTGTGTGTTTCTTGAGTTTGGGAGGGAGACACACTATTCAACCCAGTATGGGGAATTTTCTAGTTTCCATCAAATTTGGAAAATGTTAGGTGATTTATTTTATTTTATTAGTGTCTTTTTCTGCACAGTACCCTTCTAGGACGCCAATTATACAAATGTTAGACTATTTGATGTTCTCTCAGGACATGGATACTCTGATCTTTATTTTTACTTTTTCTCTCTGCACTTTATATTTTTAAGTTCATTGATTATTTCTTTTACAGTGTCAAATCTACTTTTAATATCATCTAAAAAAATCTACCATTTCTTTTCTCTTGATTCTTATATATTCATCTATTTTCTGAAACACATTTGATATACTTATCCTGGCTGTCTCAGTGTCTTTGTCTCCTAATTTTATCAGCTCTGATCTTTTAAAATCTGCTTTTATTAATTTTTTCTTTGTTTTGGATAAATTTTCCTACTTTGCAAAACTAATTGTACTTGATTGGATACCAAGCACTGTGAAATGTTTATTGCTGTTTGCTGAATTTGGTTGTTTTTCTTTAAATCATGTTGGATTTTTTTCTGGCATAAAGTCAAATTACTTGGGATTAGTTGCATTCTTTCAAGTCTTTGTTTTGAACTTTGTTAGGGCAGGTCAGAGCAGCTTTTGGTTTGGTGTCAATGTAGCCCCAGTACTAAGGCAATATTCTTTTGAAGACTGTTTGATGCCTGTATGTGATAAGGCCTTTCATTATGACTAAAGTGACACAAACTATTCCCCACTGTGTAAACTTCCTAAGTTTTTTCTCAAACTGCCTATCACCCAACATCTTTTTATTTCTTATCCTTGACTTTTTATCTTTAGCAATTATTACTATCTCATAAACGATATGTTTATCTAAACTTTATTATTTTTCCCCACAGAAACTCTGTAAGGGGAGATAATTTTGTCTGTGTTATTTATTCATTGCTCTATAACTAGATCCCAGAATAAAGTTCGACTCATTATAGACACTTGATAAATATTTTCTGTATAAATGAATTATTGAATAAATTACATCACAATTAGATCCTTCTTATTTGTCATTTCCTCAAATGTCTACTATCTAATTGAATACATTATCAATGAAAAATAACGGTAATAATATTGTCTGTGGGGTTTATTTAAGCATGATTATCTCTTCTCAAGACTTCTGGTTTGCATCCTCATATGTTGTAGATTGTACATTACACAAAACTATGTGATGACATGTATGTTTGTGGTCATCTCAGATTAATGTATTCATTCTACTAATTTTCCAACAGATGGCAGTAAATGTCTTGGGGACTAATAGACCAATGCTTACTAGTGGCAGGGCTGTCACCAATGAGGAAACATTTATATTTTATAAGGCCTTCAGTCTTCTCTTTCATATTGGTGGGTTTCTGCATATTTAAAAAATTGTTATCTCTCATTCTTGGTTCCTTGGGTGAGCACTTGGCTGAAGAAACGCTGAATCAGGGTACGCTGAATGTCCATTGGTACTTTCGCTTTTTGATGCAGTGGCTGGAAAAAAAAAAACACTTGATTATAGTGATTCAGTAACAGAAGAGCTCCAGGCTACCATGGGGCAGTATTTCTCAAAGACTGGTGGCATATGCTCACTATCTTCTTCACTGTGCCCCCTCCTCTGCAGGGATGCTTTGCACTGACAGTGCTTGGAAATTATGAACATTTGTTGAATCAGTGCACCATGAGCCTGGGACAGAGTTTAGTTCCTCTGGTTGGGGGATGTTTAGTAAAAAGGCCATGGACTTGGAAGCCAGAAAAACCTAGTTTTAAATTGTGGGTGTAACATCTACCAGCTGAGTAAAAGTCCCAGTCAATTTATTCGTTGTCTCCAAGGCTCAGTTTCTTCATCTGATAAATGAAGATAAGTGCCTCACAGAATTGTTAAGACATCTAAATGAAGTAACATAGAGAATACAAAGCTCTTGATAGATGCAAAATAAATACTATTTCCCATTCACATTTCAATGTAAGTATACGTAATTTAAGTCAGCCATCAAAAATTCTATAAAGTCACAGAAATTTCAAAAAACTGGCCCCATATTTTTAGTCCAACTCAACATCTGTGGTGCTTTAATTTCTTTTTATATTGTATAATTACTCTCTCATAGGTGAGGCCCATATGTTTCTTTTGAGATGGAGTCTCGCTCTGTACCCCAGGCTGGAGTGCAGTGGTGCAATCTCAGCTCACTGCAACCTCCACAGCCTCTCAAGTAGCTGGGATTATAGGCATCCGCCACCACGCCTGGCTAATTTTTGTGTTTTTATTTTAGTAGAGACAGGTTTTCACCATGTTGGCCAGGCTGGTCTTGAACTCCTGACCTCAAGTGATTTGCCTGCCTCGGCCTCCAAAAGTGCTGGAATTGCAGATGTGAGCCACTGCACCCGGGGCTTTAATTTCTTCTACAGCAGTCACATCAGCTTATCAACCAGTCTCGTGTTAAGCATTCCAGTAATAGGGATCCCTACACATATTTGCGTAAAGTTATTAGGATCCATTTGAGTGGATCTCTTTACCACAGAGAACATTTGTACTCCCTTAGCTTTCCAATGTGACATAATATTAGGCCTTGTCACCATGATGGTGGAGCTCTCCACTATGTTTTTGGGCTTCCATCATCATTTCTGTATTTGCACTGCTGTCTTGTTATTAGCTTACTGTCCAGAAGCTCCCTTTTTCTTTACGTACATGCCAGCTTAGTACCATCCCATTCTACAGAGATGCCTCTCCTGTTCCCTGATCTCTATTCCTTTTCATTCCCTTGACTTCTGAAATATCAGTATCACCACATTTATAAATGTTTGCATTTTGACAATATTCTATTTATTACATAAGTGTTGAGTTATCTAAGAATTTTAGGGACAGTCAGTAAGGGAGGACCTACCAGTAAGGATTCTTCTTGGCAGCTACATCTTGACATGGACCTCTGTCGGTTCCATTTTAATAACCCGTCCCTGGCTAATAACTGTTTCCATGGGCATGTCTGTGTGCTTGTGTTGGGGCATGAGCAGACAAGAGGGAGGCAGAGATGTGCACTAAGGAAAGAGTATTAGGCACCATGATTACTTCTGATTAAAGAGGAGATTTTAAATAGGTCTGTCTCAGGATGTTACTAAAACAGGAAGCCAATGAATATACCTTTATCCTAAAAGCCTATAAACAGGCATTAGCATTAATATAACTTCCTAACTTGATCTAGCGATTGTCATCAAAATTCCTTCTGAGGATCAAACTAATATAATATGGGTTAAATAGCATTGACCTTTAATATATTTTAATCCGATTGATTTCCCTCATTCTCACTTTTGACTTTATATTTTTAAATGACATTAAAGGTATATATACTTAATAGTATTAAATGTTTTTTTTAATCAGAGGACAGCTATAATAAAATGGTGCCAGAAGTTAAGAATGAAAAGGAAAAGGTACTTGATATCTTAAAAGCAAGTGGCAATACATGACAAAGGGATGCAGGGGTTACAGTAGTCTGCATCTTTAAAAACAAGTTAGGCTATGAATGAACAGCACAGACTGAAAGAGTCAGTTGCAATGACCCTGTGCATTCTCATTGATTTACCCACCTAAACACAGGCTTTAGAAGCTGGAGTTGACTGATGCTCAGATGCTCTCTACACTGGGTCCAAATCCAATGACAAGGATCTACATTCCGCTGTATGCAAGACTGATCAGGACTTAGCTTTGTGCTCTGTTTCAGCAGATTTTCATCCCAGACCTCCAAGCATCTTGGAAACATTGCTTCATTCATCTCTACAACATCCTATTTGGGGACTTAAGTTACAAATATTATGGGCCCTGTAATTCAGCTTTCTCAAGCTAAATACAGAGAGGTTAAATAGGTCAGAAATTGGTAATAGAGATCAAGTTTGTACTGGAAGGGACTCAGCAATAGTTCCCAGGATACCTCGGCAGTGTCACTCCAAAATGCTTTCAGGGATTTCTGTCTGTTATTCCCCAGGGCAGTGAATTCAAAAGTGCTAAAAAGAAGCTTCTATGAGGCAATTGTACAGACCAGATTCTTTCTCTTGGGGACAGATACTATGCTGTTACTTTAGATCCTTTTCTTACATTTTCAAAGGGGCAGAATTAATGACTGAATTAGTCTAACACTGGATATGCCTCACATTTAAAGTCACAGACACCACCTTTTTCTACAGAAACCCAGAGTGCAGAAATGCTTCTTGAAGACGTTTATTACGAAGCAAGAAAACTCTAGGGTTTTCTAAAGCCACAAGCTAGATTTAGTTTCTTTTCCTTTAAAGAGGAAACTTGAGAGGCAACATTAAGAATACCTTCACAATCAGTCCTTTCTGTGGACAAGTGGGCTTGAGAAACTTCAAAATGTTGTCCTCATTTTGTGGTTATCTTCATCTCCAAGTAATTTCTAGAGCTTGGTATAAAGGGGTTTGAGACACTTTTGTGGTTTCTCACACTTTAACTTTCATACTAACTGGCAGTTCAATAGGTTCATAAGAAGGGAAGGGAATGGAAAGGAAATCCGGAATTGTGCAGTTACTCTGTCATAGGTAAGGCCCACATCTCTAATTGTGGCCACATTTTCTTCACAGGATAGTAGTATATTAAAGATTTTTAAATCTGTTTTCACAGGTGAAAAGACGGAAGAGAAGATTAGAAATTAGCCTAAGGTTTCTGATCTACTAATTTACAATGTAGGTGACACTGTGTTCCAAGTGTTTTGGCTTTTGGTGTAAGCCAAATTCGAGATGTATCTTTACAGCCACAAGTTTTCTGGATAATACACAGAAAATCATAAGCCTCTTTCCAAATATGGAAAACATTTTATTCTCTGAGCCACTCAAAAATGTATATTCTCTTCAAACACATTGCTACCTTGAATGTTCATAACATTATACATATAAAAAATTAACAATAACGAGTACTATTAGTATTTATTAAGCAACCTACTGCCTCACTGTACAAAGTCTATACATAGGTATGTATATGTACACACACATATACATACACACATATACACATAGAGTCTTTTTAAATAATTCTAACAACTCTTTGATGTAATTACTGTTATTCTCATTTTATCTACAAGAAAAAGGAGAGTCTATGAAACTCATGATCTTATATGCAGCATAATACAATAATGACAGAATTGCCTGACATCGAAGCATGAGGTTGAATTTAAAAGAAAAAGAAAAACAGATGCAAGTTGTTATCTGTACTCCTCCATATGATTAATCTAGAGAGAGAAAAGTACTAGGGAAGAAAAATCATTATTTATTGGATTGTCAGAATAATCTATATGGTGGGCTAGAGCCATTAGGCTGAATTTTACAATGAAGACACTAAGGTTCACAAGATTGCAAATTGTTGACTGTGAATTGTCTAATATAAATCAGGTATTAAATAGCAGAGTCAGAACTGTGTGAATCTACACACAATGGGCTTTTCTTTATTGCTTAAAATCCACCCAAAGACAAAACCTTGTCATTCTCACCGTAGTCACTAAAATCAGGGTGGAATTTTAGGCCACAGTCACTAAAATCAGGGTAGAATGGCACAGGACTGTGGCATTTTTACCTCAACAGAAAGATGGTATAAAACTATCAACTTTGGGCCAGGTGTGATGTCTCACACCTGTAATCCCAGCACTTTGGGAGGCCGAGGCGGGTGGATTACCTGAAGTCAGGAGTTCAAGACCAGCCTGGCCAACATGGTGAAACACTGTCTCTACTAAAAATACAAAAAATTAGTCAGGCATGGTGGCAGGTGCCTGTAATCGCAGCTACTAGGGAAGCTGAGGCAGGAGAATTACTTGAACCGGGGAGATGGAGGTTGCAGTGAGCCAAGATTGCACCACTGCACTCTAGCCTGGACAACAAGAGTGAAACTCCGTCTCAAAATAAAATAAAATAAAATAAAACTATCAAGTTTGATGTATGCAAGTTATGTAAACAAATATCCATGGAAAACTGAGCAATAGAATAATAGTTGATGAGTCAGAAGTGTCAAACATGTAAATAGCAACATTTACTTTGTACAGAGTTCTAGAAACATTTTCTACATCCTCAGTCATCAGGGCTTTGGAAATTTGGGGTTTAAATGACTTGTTGAGCCACAATGTGATTACTGTATTCCTCCAGGTTCCATTACAAATTTGGCGTGAGTTTCATATGGCTCTGGAAACTCTACACTCCCTAGATAGGCTAGTTTTCTCCCCTGAGTCCTCTCATCTATAGATGGACTAGTAGAGCCCCTGACAATCTCTGTCTGTATTAGGTAAGTAGGCAGGTGAGTAGGTAAGTAGATAGATAGATAGATAATGACTAGGTAAGTAGGTAGATAGATAGATAGATAGATAGATAGATAGATAGATAGATAGATTAGATGATAGAGAGATTGATGACACTTCTGGATGTGTGATAGTGAGTTGCTGTGACATTGGCTTTTCTACCCCAATAGACTTAACAGCTAATGCATTTTCTCACTTTGAGCACTAGTTCTCTCACAGCAGGCCTTCCTAGCAAGAAGGTTTCAGAAATCCCAGTTCACCTCTGTTTGGATTATCTACATTTCACCTGGCTCCTCCACTCAAGTGCATTTCTAGGCCAAGAGTCCAGCAGTGTTATTCTTTTAATTTTATATGCACACAGAGCTGAAACATTTGAACTGCAAGCGTGGGACCGTATACTATTCAATTAGATGTCAGCAACATAAACACTCACAGACACTAACTGGCACAGACCAACTACCATTCTCTTAAATTAATGAATATACTCTAAATGGTGTGGCCAATGGTAGAGCAATTTGGGAGCCTCAAGAACTATAGAAGCAGTGGAAATTATAGTCCACAGCATGACAAGAAGTCCTTTAGAAAGGACTTTTGCACAATTAGCTTATGTCAGAAATAAGAAATGCCAATTGGATTGATCTGCAAAATCTTGGCAGTATATTGATACCAATCACCTTTTGTCACTATTTACTTACCTCTCTGTTTCCTCAGATATACGGGACCAGAGAAAAAGATTGCTTCTTACAGGAATCTGTGCATATTTGCATTAAAGAAAGCACAGGGCAATGAGTCTTTCTTCCCTCTTTTCCTCTGGTACCTTGTACAATTTTAAATTTCGACTTATTTTTTCCCATATAAAGTTTCCAATTAAATATTCTAGATCTATGTTTGGATGTAAGATTTCTTTGTTTGGGGGCTCACAGCTACCCATCAAAAATTTAATCTATAGGTATTATTATTTGCAAATTTCTAGTAGTCATTTTTATAGTCTACAACTATGGATGTTATTGTTCCCTATCCATCTTATAATTTCAACTAAATCAAGCAATGAAAATTTTATAGTGCATCCCTAATTGTGCACCAGACTGGAACTGTTCATACAAATTCCAAGCAATTATAAGGCTTTCTGGGAAACATTGGCAGCAAACACTGGATTAAATGTTTATAACAGCAAGCCAGATGGGAAACAGAGATAAGGAAAATCTCATGGAAACCTATTTTTTTTTCCCCAAACCACAACACTATTTTAAATTAACCTGGCCAAGAGGAAGCACTTTCACATTGTTGATCAGTAAAGAGTTTTTGGTAAGTAATAACATTTAAATTGTGGGAATAATTTTACAAAGACATAATTCTTTGTATCATCTGTGACCCATGTTACCAATAGATAGCAGATAGATGGAGTTGACGAATGAAATTCTAAGGATATATTATAAAACGCAATTTTAAAAAGTAGATGTTTTAAAGCTAAAAATGTGGCTCATACATTAAAGTTGGGGAAAAACACATGGAAATATTTAGCTGTACTTGTTTCACATGGAGACTATGGTGCACATATATAGTCGACTTATGCTAAAAATTCTTTTACTGCTTGGGAACTCAGGGTGAAGGCTGCCATTTTTGTAAATAAACTCTATCTCTTCATGGAATTGGGCAATAAGTGTCTCTCACCCACTTGAGCTCATGCTCGCTTTCTCTAATGTGATTTAAATGGTCTGAAAGTTACAGAGCTAGATTTATAAAGAAGCTAATAATACTGAAGTTGCGTGTCCCATCATTTGTATGGGCTCTATCCCTGGAAGGATTCCTAACATGCTCATACATATTATTTTAATTTATGGGGGAATATATTTTAACTATAATTGGTTAAGTCTGCTGTCTCTTTTCACTCTCATTTTCCCTCTGTCATACTTCCTCCTTGATGGATGGTATTGGAGTGGCCATGAGCATTTTTGGGTTACGGCTAAGTGGAAGTTAAACTTAAGAGACAGTTGTTGGGTTTCATGTGAGATGCAGTCAACTCCATGTATATACTGAGTCAGCTCCCATATATTCATAGGAGATGTAGTCAACTCCATGTATAGATTTTCATACCATGCCGAGTATTTTCATGCCATACCAAAAACAAAAATTCACTAAGTTGATAAGACGCATTTTGAATAGAAGGAATGATCAGGCCCTGGGATTGTTGTGAATCCAATAATGAGGAGAAATAAATCATACGAATGCATTTGGGAAAATATTTAAATTATTTTCTCTATCAATTACCTTTTGCTGTGTAGCAAACTTCCCCTAAAATTAATGGTTTACCCTACACCCTATGGACCAAATCTGGCCTGTAGCCCATATTTTTATGTTCCACAAGCTAAGAATAGGTTTTATATTTTTAAAGAGAAGTAGGAGAAAGAAGAGGAGGAAGACGAGGAGAAGTTAGAGGGGGAGAAAGAGATGAAGGAGAAGGAAAAGAAATGTAACAGAGGCAGCAGAAAACCTAATATAAAATCCTAACATATTTATTTTCTGGTCCTTTAGAGAAAATGTTTGCCAACTCTTGGCTTAAAACAACAATGTATTTAGCTCACTATTTCAACACTTGGTGATTTGGGCTGGGCAACTCTTCTTCTGATCTTGGGCAATCAAACTCACATGTCTGCAGTCAGCTGGGGCTGGGAAGGGGGGCGTCATCTGAAGGCTGGTGACTGGAATATCCTCCTTTACAAGTTTGGCAGTTGGCTGGCCATCAACTAGCATGACACAATGACCAGGCCACAGTCTCTCATTATTTGGAAAACAGGTCAGGACTTATTCTCATGATGGCAATTGCGCTGTTTCCAATGACAGCAAGCAGGAACAAGTCCCAATCCAAGTGCTTTTTAGGACTCAGCTTAAATCATGTTTGGTAATAGTTTATGAAAGTAAGTTCCCATGGCTAAGTTATTGTGAAAGGATTCTACTAAAAGGCATGGATTTTTTAAAATGTAGCCATTCTTATAATCCAGCATACATGTTGGTTTCCCATGAAATAATGACGACAGAGATAATATAAAACTAATAATATGCCATTACTATAAGGACACCGATGACAAACTCTTAAGTGACAAGTATTTAATATTAGTTACACACAAAGAAATGTAAAATGCCCTAAAATCTTTCTGTTCACATATGAAAAATATTTGAACAATGTTTTCCCAAATTGACAATAATTCAGAAATGTTACGTGGAATTGAAAAATAAAAAGTTGTGAATTTGAATGAATCTTTGCTAAATTATCAATAATGAAAAACATGACTTAGCATGACTAATTATGCTAAAAGAAATTCAATTATTTCTATTTTTATTGAAAAAATTATAAAATCATAGTTATATTATTGGTAATGAAAGCATATACAGCAAAAAAATGTAGGAGAGAAGAGGTGTGTGTAGTTCATTGGCATTTTTTTAAGTGTTTTTTTTCTGAATTTTGCAAGGTGGGTGCAATTTTTAGCTTTTTAAAATTTGTGATTTACTCATTCTAAAACATATTTATCTTTATAGCTAGTTTTAGATACATACTTGTGCATTATTTTCCTTATATAGATCCTCCAAAATTTCCTAATTTCAGACCCCTTGAAACCTGAATCCTCTAAGGGAAGGACCAATAAATATTCCTGCTCCAGAAACCTAGGCCTGGTCGGGAAAACAGCTGGTGCAGGGAGAAAAGAGTTTCAGCTTCTTGTGTGGGTTTGATGTTATAGTATTTGGAATTTGGCATCTTCTTCTCAGCTCCAAGTTTGATTTAAAAGCCGTTAGTAATCTTTTCTTTTCACAATCATATAAGATGCAATTTATCAGCTCTAGGGTGATCAAAACTCCATAGTGTTTGAAGACTACTAAGCTGATATCTTGAATACCTGCTCACCTTTGTTACCTCTCATTCCTTCATCCCTGGCAATTTCCCCCCTCCCTCAAAAGGCTGCTTAGAAGATATAGAACACATGGACATAAATATGGGAAAAATAGACACTGTGGACTACTAAAGGATGGAGGGAAGGGAGGGTAGGTTAAAAAACTACCTATCAGGTATTATGTTCACTACCAGGGTGACAAGATACATACTGCAAACCTCAACATCACACAATATTCCCATGTAACAAATATGTACATATACCCTCTGTATCTAAAATAAAAGATTTGTTTTAAGAAGAGATAGAAAAGAGTTCCATTTGACAAGTGGAGTAAAAATTACTCCAAGCGATCAAGTAATTTGCTCATGGTCACATAGTATATGGGAAAGCCAGGATGGCAAACAATTTGTGTCTACGGACAAGAATCATTATTTTCCCATCATCTCCCTCAGTCTTTATCCTTCCAAGGCATAGTGACTGCCTCTCTAGGTTGATAAGAAATATATCCAAATTTATTATATGCTCATTATTAGCCATTGAATGCCTACTATATGCAAAACCTTAAGTTAAGTGCCAGAAATCCTGGAGAAACAGGGAAAATTGTAAAATAAAATGGAACAATATTATAAGGTAGTACATGCTAAATATCTAATATGTGCTACATAATTCTTCATATGTGAAGATTCAGGTAGGTGGCTTTGAAAAAGTTTGGCACCTGTAAAGTGAAGAGGTATTGGTGGAGGAAACTCAGAAAAGGAGGAGGGATGATGAGCCATGCCTGGTTTTATTCAGGGATATGGCTTTATATGATATATTACATATATTACTTCCCACAAAGCATTCAAAAGGACTCTTGGAAATCATCTAGTACAAATCTCTACCATTTACAGCAGAGATATATGATTTCCCCCACCTCTGCCAACCTAACTCACTCACCCAGGGTCACCCATCTAACCACTGAGCCAGGGTTTTCAGTCATGTTTTCTCAGCACACTCTTGGCTAAACTATTAATACTAGGACCAACCACGATACTATTATTTGAAGCCAATGGCTGTTCTTTAATGCCATCCCTAGATTAATTCAGACGTTAATGTTACTTCTGGTGTTTACTATGCTACGGCTGATATTTTTCAGATTTTAGTCCAGGGTTGAAAATGCTAATCCTTATTCTTCATTTCTGTTTTGTTGTTTGTTTTCATTACCCTTGGTATTGTTGAGGCATCTTAGAGATAGTAATTGCACATAGAAAATAACTCTTTTAATAATGAATTGAATTCTTCCCATTCTAAAAACAGTTTGAGGTCACACACCATCAAGGAAGCCAGAAGATAAGACCTTCTATATTTCGCTCTTGATACAAGCAAATGAATTAAATGTGTTCTATCTTGTTTATAAGTGTTTAGTGTATGTCAGAAGTTTCACGTGCATTTGATAATAGGAATCATGGAATCGCCAGCCAGTGCCTCAACACTGTCCTTAGAGCTGCTAGTTTTATCTTTATACATCAAATGACTAGGTTTTGAAACTGGGTGGATAAAAATGAAGTTTAAATGAGCTGTTTCCAAGTGGCTCAAAGAATAGCTCTCAATGCAACTAGAAAGAATTAGTATTAGTAGGTTAAACATGTGTAGCAATGTACATTTTTTGCCTTTAAAAATTATCTCAAAAAATATTTTAATAATTCAGTAAAAGTAGATAGAATAGTTATGATTACCATTTTATAGTTGAAGAAATTAATGTAAAGAAACATCAATGATGAGCTCAAGGTTAAAGACCATGTTAAGGGCAGAACTGGGATGAAACCCCAGATGCTGACCAGGGTCCCTCCCTCTATGACCCATCTTTTCTAAACTGTGTATCACCATCCCAACACCCTCTTACACGTCTACTTCAAATAAAAAGAATTCATATCCCTAGTTTCCAAAATTGCTGTTCAGTATTTTTATTTTGTTATTCAATGAGTGGCCCAGTTCCTTTATAATAACTACACAGTGACAACAATGTTCACTTCTACATAAAACAGATTTTGTGAGTAAATAGTACAAAGCTGTGAGAAATCTTTAAATCAACCTAAAAATTTCCTGGAGACTTGAGGGAAAAAATGGACAAGAGTTGTACCACAGTTCCTGCAAACATTTTCTTTGATCATGAAATCTATACACTTGGCATCAAAGAGCAGATGCCTGTGGATTCAAGACACAGCCCATAATTGTAATGATTAAAAAATGTGTCCAAAAAGCAAAACCTAAATATCAATCTATTATATTTATGAGTTTCTTGGTTAACATGTCCAGAGGCCAATGCCACCGTGGTGACTCAGAGGTGCCACACACTAATTTATTTTACCTTACATTCTTAGACAAAACAGCACAACCATACTTATTAAAAGCACTACATCACTTTAACCTCAGTTACCTCTCACACCCAGTTTGCCCAAGGTCATTATGTCATCTGACCTGAGTCCAGGGCTTCTGAGAAGAAAGCCCACAGCAAGGGAGGCAATCTGGAATGACTGTGTAAGTAGGCCTCAATGGCTGTTCTTTGGCCTAATTTACGAAGTCTTCTTCCTACATTTGAGAATTCAGATGTTTCAGACACAAAATTAAAATGATGTCTTAAATCATAGATGCTAGTCCTCAAATACTATGTAATTGTGCCATCACCCCTAGGAGAAGTTCTGATTAAAATGAGTCACATTGACCTTGGATGACATGGCCTAAGGGGCAATTATTCCCCAAGGGACTTCATTAAATGCAATTAGACCAGTGAACGTACATTTAACGAGTCCCCTTGTGGTACCTATGTTTCCAATTTATTTTTCCAGCAACTTTCACTAATGATTTGATTTGCTCAACATCCATCAACGGATAATGATAGGGTGCTCACTACTATAAGTTGATGATGGGATTCTTGGGTCCCATGATTCAGGAATTAGAGAGAAAATACAGACACATGACAAGTTAAACAGGAATATGAGAAGGAATATGTTTATTGGCCAAGTGAACAGTAGAAAGGATGGGCAAAATACAGTCAGGAAAGAGTTACTCAATGTGGGTGAAAGCAGACACAGGTGGCTTCAGTAATAACTTGGAGGTCTTGAAGGATACAGATGAGGATAGAATCACGGACTTCTAAGCTGGAAAAGATTTTAGAAACCATCTTGTCTGACTGGGTGCAGTGGCTCACACCTGTAATCCCAGCAATTTGGGAGGCCAAGGCAGGCAGATCACTTGGGGTCAGGAGTTTGAGACAAGTCTGGCCAACATGGTGAAACCCTATCTCTACTAAAAATACAAAAATTAGCCAGGCTTAGTGGCGTGCGCCTATAATCCCAGCTGCTCTGGAGGCTGAAGTGGGAGAATCACCTGAACCTGGGAGGCAGAGGTTGCAGTGAGCCGAGACAGCACCACTGCACTCCAGCCTGGGCAACAGAGCAAGACACCATCTCAAAAAAAAAAAAAAAAACTATCTTGTCTCATAACTTCATTTGACATTGAGTACTCTGGAGCTCTTAAAGGGCTATCTAACTTACTCAAAACCATGCTGCCAGTGGCACGAAGTATTTTAGGAAAGGAGAGCAGTATGAACAAGCTGAGTGGTACAGATGCATGAAGCATATTTTGGGGATGGCATGTTGACCAGTTGAATAAGGTAAATAGTATGGGTAAATATTGGTTGGAAAAATAGGTTTGGGCTTATTTCTAAAATGCTATGTGTAGAGTTTGCAATTTATTTTGCCAAAAAAAAGAATATAGACATGTACTTGAATTGTGGGTTCTTACAATCAAAGTAGTATTTCCCAGAAGAATAACCTGGTAATTATGTCTCAGATGTATGGGAAATAGTAGGGACTGCACAAAGCTGGACTAGGCCAATATTAATTATAACAGGAGGCCAGGCATTGTAGCTCATGCCTGTAATCCCAGCAATTTGGGAAGCCAAGGTGGGCAGATCACCTGAGATCAGGAGTTTGAGACCAGCCTGGCCAACATGGTGAAACCAGTCTCTACTAAAAAATACAAAAACTAGCCAGGTGTGGTGGTGTGCACCTGTAATCCCAGCTACTTGGGAGGCTGAGGCAGGAGAATGGCTTGAACAGGGGAGGCAAAGGTTGCATTGAGTCAGGATCTCATCACTGGAGGCCGAGGTTACAGTGAGCTGAGATCGGTCACTTCACTCCAGACTGGGCGACAGAGCGAGACTCCATTTCAAAATAAAAATAAAAATAAAATTATAACAGGAGTCTCCCGTGAACACAATGATCTCTACAGATATTATGAGAAGCCAAGAGTGTTGTACAAGTGATTCTGGACAAAGAAGAACAATATTGAATATGATTCCTAGGTTTCAAATAAGGATTTCGGAGGGCATCAGGCAGCGGTGGTTGTCAGAGTTGGGAGCCAGAATTGATAGCAGGAAGGTCAAGGAGACACTGAGAGGAAAAGGCATGATCCAAGACCAGAGGGTTCTGGGACGGCTCAGGAGCTCACAGTCAGGAATGATTAACGGTCCAGATAAATAGTCTGGAACTGAGGTGAGCCTAGTCATTGCAGATCAGGGCAAGGCTGTGGGATGGAACCAGCAGAGAGCCATGGGCCAAGAGGGCTCAGACACCAAAGGAAAAGGTACAGATCATGGTCGAGACAGGGAGTTTGGAAGGGACTCTAAGATCATAATTCAGACCTGCAGCCTAAGTAGCAGCAAACAAGAAGCATCTGGTGAGCAGGGAAGGATGGAATTCAATTAAGAGAGCACCAACAGATGTGGATGCCCAGTATTAAGGAGCCATTGATACTGCTAGCTGGAGATCCTTACAAAGGCAGATGAAGCCTTTTCTTAGGGAGTGTGCAAATCCGGAGGAGCACCAAGAAAAGAAAAAAAAAAACAAAGAGAACAAAAGTGGAAATTTAACATTAATAGATATGGAAGTATTTATCACTGGAAAAGCAATGCTATAGGATTCCTTACATAATAGGGTTTTTTTTTTTTTTAAACTTGTTAGTACTGTTTTTATTTTTAAATATATGGTGAGATTGGGAAAACGTGTATGGAAGCAGAACATGAAGTTGTCAGTGAGGCTAAACGTACTAATCTGATTCTGCTGAATATTGAGTGGTATGGTCTGAATCTATCTCCCAAAATTGGTGTGTTAGGAACTTGATCCCCAGTATAGTAGTGTTGTGGGGAGGTACTTTTGGTGGGTGTTTGGGTCATAAGGGCTGTGCCCTCGTAAATGGGTTATGCTGTTACAAAAAGGACTTTCAGGAGTGGGTTTGCTCTCTTCTGCTCCTCTGCCATGTGATGGTGCAACAAGAAGACCTTTGCCAGATGCTAGCATATTGACCTTGGACTTCCCGTCTCCAGAACTCTGAGAAAATAAATTTCTGTTCTTTGTAATTACCCAGTCTCAGATATTTTTGTTATAGCAGCCCAAAACACACTAAGACATTGAGGAAGCCTTTGCCCCAATGAGAAAGTTGCTTAGATGTTTTCTTCTATATTAGTAAGGGACTAACTTATCTCAGAATTGCAGGTAGAAGTAAGGTTTTGTACACTCCTGCTTACAGAGAGCTTAGCGTACAGGGTATTCACCCAGATCTAAAGACAGTAATTTAGTTCTTGAAAAAAAAAAAATGGAGGGCGTCAATATCCTAAGCTTCAGCTGGTTTCCAAGAGGGATGGTGAGTTTGTGTTTTGTTGCAGTGATGTGGAACTCACAGCAGGACATTGAAGGAATTTTTTTATTGGCCAGTTGAAGAGGGACACTAGCAGGAAATGTACATATTTGGAGTCACACACAGAACTGATAGTTGAAGGTGGGTAGGGGAGGCATTGTTGCTTTTTAGCAATAGTTACATGAACTGTTGTTTACATGAAATTCTTTCTATTTCCTCCATTTTGAAGGTGCAAACTCATTTCATACTATCAGGAGCATAAATGGCTTTGGTAGACTCTGGCCACAGCTGGGCTGGATCGTAATTAGAGGGGCAGCTGTCGAGGTTTGTGAATTGCAAACACATCTGGAGATGTGACATGGATTTAAAAAGCAGTCTTCTGCAAGGGGCTGGCAGTCCAGAGTCTAGCATCTGGCTTGTCGTCAGAAACCACGGGGCATATGCTTAATAAAGCAGAGTTTATAGTTCCATCAGTCACTTAAGTTAAGACCGGTTCATGTCAGCTTTTGAAAAAGCAGGGAAGATATAGCTGAAAAGATTCTCTTCTGAGGTTTTAATTATTTTCTGGTTGCTATATAGCATACTTATCTTGGCCTTTCACCTGGCATCCTGGAATGTCTACCCCTATTTCAGCCTAAACTACAGAACCAAAATGAAAATTTATATAAAGTCAAACCGAACAAAAATTCTGTGGTGAAAACAACTTTGAATGAAAAATGCATTGCTTTATAAATAATCTGAATTTAGAATACAGTGGCCAAATACTTCAGGTATTCATTTTTCCACTGAGCCAGCTTTAGTGCCATTAACCATGGGTGAACAATGGAGTGGGTATGGCACCATAAATGCAGAGACAGGTCTGGGTTCATTGGCTTTATGATAGCAAAGATGAGCGTGTCCCATGCCAGCCCTGTTGAAATACATCCAATTTTGGAATGACAATTTAATATAAGCAGCCAAACATGGACTTAGTCCAACCTCAAATGTCCTACTAAAACTGTGTGATGGCTCATAAAGATAGCTCTGTCTCCAGGAATTTTATGGACTAAAGCAGTGTGTTGAAGTGATAGATAGCACCCCCAATCCCTCTATTGAGATCTGGATCTGTGTTATTTTGGACCACCATGTACCAGAGAGAAATGTCCAGCAGAGGGGAATTAGGTATGAAGTCTGTATTTGTCTCATTCTGAATCTGTACCTATGATTTGTTAATTTTGTAATCTTCAAAATGGAAAGTAGTTCTAAATATAACCAATTGAAAGAATATTGTGGTGCTCATTGTCTTGAGGCATTTTCCACTGTGGCATTAACGTTCCTTTTGTAACAATTCATGATCCCTGACATGTTTATTGGTTGTTTTTTGTTTTTATTTTCAGAATGTACTGCCACAAACGCATACTTTCTGAACATCTGGTATTTTAAATAATTCAAATAATGAGAATTATGACACACTGGGTTCTCCTTTTTGCGTTAGTTGCCAGGAAGCTCAGAGCTAAACACCGTGCTGAATTCCTTATCCCAAGCATTAGGTACAATGATCTCCTGTGTTCTTAATCGGCATCCTTTTTAAAAAAATACTGTAAGAATACTTTGGCAAGTTTTTAAGCTGTCCAATATTGGGAGGTGGGGGGCTTTCTATGGAGGTATAAAATTAAAGAAAAGCAAGCAATATGGTGAGCTCTGCATTACTCATGCTTTACCTGCTCATCAGGACTCCAGCTCTTTGTCCCACCACAGTCTGGGTCATTGAGTAACATTAATGTATAATGTATTGTCTCACTGCCGAGCTTTCCACAGGATCTTGTTCCTATTTATTATACCCCAAATCCGAACTGATGAGACCTATTGCCTCTTTTGTCCTAGAGCTTATAGCTTGGGGTGGTGGGTGACTCCCATGTTATTGTGTCCTCATGACAAAGCTAAGAGTGAGACAGGATACCCTCAGAGGACATGCGTGGGATGCCTAAACCAGACAAGGGCAAGGATGAGAAGGGAACAGACCAGGCTTCCCAAAGGAAATGACCAAAGCAACCAGAAGGGGTGATAAGGAGAGACTGATGCAAGTGCAGGGAACAACAAGAGGCAAGAAGCACGTGGCCCGCTTGAGGAGTGTTGGGCTTATCCAGCAGAGAAAGAATGACCATTGACATTTGGTTCAATGTCAAGACCAATGACAACACACATGCACCAAGAGGGTATGAAAAGGTTTATTACTCACCTGCCACGGCTTCCTGAGGAGAGTAGGACACGCTCCCAAGGATGACCAAAAATGGCTTAAAAGAACAGGGAATAGAGAGTGGTTTGGCTTTTTTCTGGTTGTGAGGTGGGGCCAGATTAAGGGTTCTGTCCAAGTTCCCACCAGCACCAAACGAGGGAGCACCTGCCCTTCTTTTCAGTCTGCCCAGATGTGGGATGGAAAGGGAAATAGGAGTGTTGGGGCTTGAAATCTGTCCTCAGTCAAACTTAAATTATGGAGTCAGATTCTTTATTACAAGTAGTTAAATAAATTCAGTCAATAATAGATATAGGGGATCAAGAAAAGAGGAAGGAAAACACTTTAGTGATAAGGGTGAACCAGAACTAAAACAATGGCGATAACAGATGGTTCAGAGCTTTAAGAGATATTCTGGAGGTAAACTGGTAAGAGACAATGAGTGATTGAATAATAAGTTGTGAGAGGAGAGATGGAGGAGAGAGAAATTGAAAACGGGGCCCAGATATTTGGTTAGAACAAGTAGCTGAAAGATAATATCATTTACTGATGTAGGGAATATAGGAAGAGAAACAGATCTAGAGGACAAATGATTATTTCCATTTTGGCATGTTAATTTTGAGTTATTTATGGGATAATCAAATGGAAAACTCCTACAAAGAAGATCTAGAAGTTATCCATATATCAGATAATTAAAATCTTCAAAGAGGGCTTTTAATAGGTAGGAATTGAAACCATGGAAGATACCCAGGAAAAGAGAGTATGGGGTGACATTCTCATGTCTATGACTGAGAATTGAGGAGCTTTAACATTCACAGGGAAACTATAGGTATGGGAGACCTCAAAGGAATTTGAGACAATATGGCCAAAGAAAGAGGCTCAAAAGGGCACAGGATCAGGAAGTCAAGGGAAGTGAGCATTTCAAAAAGCGGAAGCTGGTCAACCATTGCAAATGCTCCCAAGAATTCATGTAAGATAATACTAAAAAGTATCTACTTGATGGAGCACCTAAGATTTCATTGGTGACTTCAGACAATGGCTATTTTAATTGATCAGTAGAGGCAGAAACTATACTTTAGTGAGTTTAGTAGCAAAATGGATGTTGAAGAAGTAAAGGCATCAAGTATAGACAGCTTTTTCAAAAAGTACAGCTGGGGAAGCAATCATGAAAAAAGTATTTTTCATAAAATAGGAATGACTTGAACATTTCAACAGTTGATGGACAGGATAGGATATGTTGGTCAAAGCATATTAAAAGAAAAGAAGTGATGGATAGAAGCCAGTGGAAAAAGAAAGCTTGAGATAAAGAAAAACAGGTGTAACTGAGATCCCAGAGAAGATAGAAGGTAATGAAATTCATATCATATGTCAAAGGATGTACTACAGGAAGAGTAGAAACCCTTCTTCCATTTGCTTCAGAAGAAAAGAAGAGTATGGAAAATGTGTGATCTTAATGGCAAGAATGTGAGAATTTTCATCCAGTGGTTTCTGTTTTCTTACTGAAGTAGGAGGCAAAAGGTAAAATCACATTCTAAGAGTGAGGAAGAAAATTGAAGGACTGAGGATATACAAATAGGGAGGGTTGTATGAGAGAGATAGAAGATTTGAGGAAAGTAAGGAAAGTTGAAAACAGTTGCTAGAAAGATCCAAAGATAGAGAACACATTAGGAAATAGAAGATTGCCAGGAGCATTGAGGGTGCATTTAAGATCATGACTTTTTATCCCAGCTACTCGGGAGGCTGAGGTGGGAGAATTGCTTGAACCCGGGAGGCAGAGGTTGCAGTGAGTCAAGATCGTGCCACTGCACTCCAGCCTGGGCAACTGAGCAAAACTCCATCTCAAAAAAAAAAAAAAGTTCATGACTTTTTAGAAGCATCATTTCTATAATCCTGTGATGTTGTGCAACAGGACTCCATTGCGCAGGCATAGACACAGAGGAAATGGAGAGATGGATGACTGAGTGTGGGGGTTTTATTAGGCTGGTGTGTTAGAAGAATCACATATGAAAAATGAATTTGAAGACATAAGTGAGGCATGCAGTCTCATCTGAATGGGAAAAGCAGTGAAGTCTGAGTGAGGCTGGCAGAGGGGTTCATTGCATTCCAAGTCTCAATGGGGTCAAAGAGAAAATCACTGAGAGAACTGAAAGATAAGAAGACTTGGTGGAGGCAGCACGCACATTTACCCTGGGTAGGGGAGCAGTTCCAGATGATGACCCAGTGCAGTGTGTATCCCAGGGAACAGATGGCTGAGGTGAAGTAGAAGTAAACATCTCTGGAGGAGGAGTCCTGGGTGTCAGGGGAGATATCCACGCAGGTGCTGAAATTTCTTAGGGAGATTTTAAGACATGAGGCATAATGGAAGACTATGAACCTTGTGTTAGGCTCTAATGAACTGACAGCAGAATAGAATGCATCTCACAGAAGCAGGATTTTCAAAAAATGCTGGAGGAATATTATTTATGGAAAACTGGGTGAACAGCAGCCCCACCTCTTTGCCCCATGCTAGGAACACAGGCAGCCTCTCCTAGAGAAGATTTCAGTAACTCACTGTCCTGAAGAAAGAGCCTCTAGGGAGACATGCAAGAAGTTGAGGACTTAGACAAAAAGAGATGCCATGAGTTGCCCAAAGTCACTGAACAAGGCACTATCAGGATTTTGCTCATATCCCTCTTTATGCAAGGTTCCAACATTTGCTATAACCTGCAACTGTTCTACTGTAAGTACCTGCAATTATCTGCCACTTTCTGTGACTGCAGGAATGTTCTCCCCACCCCCATGCTGGCCCCACCTTACTCAGGGAAAATAGAATGGGTGGGGAGACTTATGGCCCTAGGATCAGCCCTTAACCAATGATGAAAGGAGATGGTGGGTACATGCCCCAAACTTCCATTGTCCCCAGATAGGAAAACTCTGAATTATATTCCATACAGTTTCCCACAGTCCCCAGAGAAATTGGGGACTGCACACAGTGGTAGCCTGCTCATTAATTTACCCTGCATTGGTCTCCTTCCCTTGCTGGTCTCATCTCTACTCTCTTAGCTTCATGGGACTGCAGTTGCCAGATAAAATAAAGGATACTCAAGTAAATTTGTAAATTTGAATTTCATATAAACGACAAGGTTGTGGGTTTTTTTTTTTTTTTTGTGTGTGTGTGTGTGTGTGTGTATGCCACAAATTGCCACAAATACTGCATGGAGTGTAACATACTAAAAAATTGTTTATCTGAAATTCAAGTGTAGCTTAACTCCTGCATTTTTATTTGCCAAATCTGGCAATCCTATCTAGGATTGCTTTCCAAATAATCTACTTGTAGTCCTATCCTTGCCTCAGGGTCCTCTTCTTATGGATCCTAGACTAAGACAGTTAACAGCTATCCTGGAGGGATACACTTTGAAGAAGAAAAATCTCTGAGAACAAACTTCAGAGGCAGCGTTCTACCGCAACATCCAAATCAGATTAAAATTATAAAGGGCTATTGTTCTAATGCTGGCAATAAACTAAAATTACCAGGAAAAGGCTATGAACCCAGCCTCAGCACATTTTACCTGATTTGTAGAAGCCATCACCTCATCAGGAAAACACCTGTTATTCACTCACCTTTATTAAACTCGATGCCAAGTATCATTAGTACAGCTATGCTATGATAATGCTCTATTAATTCTATCAGCAAATGCCCTAAATGTCTATCACTGGAGTACAGCCTCTGTTTCAATAAAATACCATAACTAAATATGAAAAGGGGAGGCCATGCATCCCTGGAACTCACCCTGACCCAGTACTTTCCAGTAATAAATTGGGCTTGATTACATCAGGGCTGGGGATCCCAGATGATTATTTTTAATGAACTTTCAAACTGACGCTTGTCTGTTAATTTAGTTAAAATCCCAATGTTTGCTTGCTGCTGTTCCTCTCGAGAGACCCCTCTGCAAATTCTGGGTTGGAACTACTTCACCCATCTACCTAATACCACCCTCACCATTTTCCAAGCTTTGCTAAGCCCTGGTTCCTTTTTCCATGAAATCCTTCAAACCTTGATGCAGATGTGGTTTCATTTCTCATCCTTGTAAAAATAAATCTTTCAGAGCACCTTTATCTCCTCAACATGTTTGGTGATTCCTTCGTCTTGAATTTCAGTAGCAGAAGTTCGAGTTATTACTTTTGTACGTGTGCGGTAAATTGAAATCATTGGTGCTAATGGGAGCTTGTGTTCAATTCAGGTATAAAAGTTGTTCAAGTATCAAACAAAACTGTTGGTTTATGAGTATTAGTAACTTCTCTGAATATTCAAAATGATGTCCCATCAGTGCTATCTAATTTGGGCATTCACATGATCATTATTTTAATGTAACACCAGGCTCTTTCCTCTCAGTAATAGATAGCACCAGACTGTGGCAGTATCAGCAAACCTGAGGGCTGCCAACAGCTCTTGAGTCACTGGGGAATGCTAGTGAAGTTCACTTTAAAGAAAATGATCCTCACTTTTCCATGCGTTCGCAGGCTTCCTTTTGATTTTCGCGTTGAGCCTATTGACTTCAAAGTATCTTTTCAGGATCACTCAGAAGGCCAGAGACTCATCCGTGTTCTGATTCCTTGACTTTGCTCCATGTTCAGCACTTGTTTGAAATCTGTGGGGTGCCTGGCTAGAAGCAGCTCAATAGGTGGCAAGGAGAGACAAGTGTCTGGTCTCAAACCTTCTTTCTGGAATGATTACAAAACCAAGTCGAGACAGGGGAACTGGGTATCATCTTGCCAATGAGTCATCTTCCGAAAATGAGTAATCAGATGCAGCATGGCAGGAGAATGGCTACAAAGGAAGGCCCTTTATATAGGGTGCTTACACCTCCCTCTGCTGCCTGTGCAAGCTTCACCATTTTGAAATCTCAGAAAATTGGACCTACACTATAATTTGAAGGAAAATAGTCTTCTGATTCACAAATTATTAAATTACGTGGGTATAAATGAGAAGTCAATATCGATGAAGATAGCTATCTTTAGTCTCATATTCCTAATTGCAGCTCAGGATTTTCCCTATGGAATGAATGGATGAATAAAAGAAACCCCTCCCAGAAGAGCCCTAAGGGTTCTAAAAAGATGCACAGAGTTGCATAGAGATTCCTCTATCTGGCTCATTCTGAGCCAGCATTGTTCTACTAATGGGAACCAGATGGTTTATCAATGTAAAATTCAGCCCAGTATGTAACTTCATGTAACCATAGTCCTGCTGTCTGTCCCCTTTCTTTAGTCCCTATGGTTGACTCTAAAATATACTTGACCATGATACAAAAACATAGAAGGATCACGTGGGTGGCCACAGTGATGAAATATTCCAGGCTTTGCATCCCACCCATGACAAAGGACTTGCCGGCCAGTCATTTGCCTCTAATTCAGCTTTATAATTATTTTCACTTAACTATTAAACACATTCTGAACAACTTTTACATCCTTTGCAGTCTAGACTATGCTTAGATGAAGTAAGATCAAATGGCTGAAACATACAGAAATTCAGACAAAGCAGGAATTTATCATTCTCTGGGATAAGCCACTTGGTTGTTTCATGAAACTGAACAGTCCATTTTTTTAAATTAGTTTCTATTTTCACAAACTGATTTTATCACTTGAACCCAGCCGGGTGCACCAATGTTTGCCAAGATGAAAGCTTTTTCGCAATGCTAATATCCTCAGACCACATATTTGAATTCTTCATGCTGTCACACTTTCGTAGGATTTTTGAAATAAGTAAGATAAAAAAATAAGAATTCATAGGCATCTCCCCCAAAGCTTTCTGGGACCCCATGAAAGCAACTTGCCACTATTTGTAGGACACTCCTCAGAGTATGCTGGGAGCCAGCTGTTGATGTGCAGCTTTTCTAAAGACTGAGGATATGGGCCACATCATATTAATCTGGGCAATGACTCTTTTGAGTAAGTCCCAGATAAAGTTAGTGATTTGCAAAAGCTTTTATCAGTTGCTTGATGGCTTTTACAGAGTGGAACACTACATGACCCATGTGATTTGTTTTCATTTACAAAGGTGCAGAGGCTTTGAATTTAAAAATGGAACGTTTTCTTCTCGTGCCAAATGTAAACAATTTAACATCCATTTCCTATCCAGCTATTTTACCAGTTCAAAAGAGTTTATATGAATCTTATCTGTATTATATTTCCTGCTGATTGGCAGTGCCTCCTGCTTCAGCTGGGAAGCCAAAAATGTGCTGGCTCGGATTTGAACAGGAAAGGCCTAACAAAGAAAACTGGGAAATAAATGTAATGAGTGGTTACGGGGTGCTGAAAACTATACTTATCATTTCTTATTCTCGTGGAGTTGGTGCTGCCATATTGATTTATGCCTGGGAAGTCTTTTATGGAAACACACAACAAAAGCTTCAGATTATTTTGTCAACAAGAAAACACAGTTTACCATATCTTCAAAGTCCCCATTTAGTCCTGATTTGAGCGGTTCCATATTCCTTGCTGCTGAGACTCCCTGAGCCCTGGAGGAGGTTTGCATTGGATACAGTAAATCTCCATAAAAGATAAAGACCTCCAGAATGCACAGAGCTTGTTTTCAAGGACAGTTAAATAATTTGATAGGGACCATGAGGAGTCCAGAGAACAGAAAGTATGTGGCAATTCCAGGCCAACTTAGACTCAGTTTACTGGGCCCCTGAGACCAATTTTTTTCCTTCCAGAATGTGAAAGACATTTATTGGGCCTATTGTTTGAAGGTCTTCAGTCTCTTTCTCACATTCAAAGCTTGGATGATTGGAAAGGAGAGAAGGAAAAGAACAAAAACAGCCGTCTAGACATTTCCTAGTGGAATATTACATTTATAAACCATTTTCCTTGCCTTGTCTTAACAATACATTATGAACTGAGATAAAAAGTTAGATCATAAACTTGTGTTCTATTGTAAAGAGGTCCGGCAAGAGTTATGGTTTGCTTGAAAAAATCAACTATTAATTGTTGCTTTGAGGTCACACGACCCAACAATTTCTATGAAAGGCCTTCAGCTGCCATTTCCAGGAATGTTCTCATTTGCCCTCAGCTTCCCCACCCCTACCCTACACTCCACCCCAATTTCCACTCCAATCTCAATACTCAATTTAATTGGGCTTACCAAGTATGTGGGGAGTGCATTATTTTTTCGATACATACCCTGAGGTTCCTGTCAGTCAACCTCATGTCTGCCACTATCATCTAATTGTTGGATCCCTGTATTAAACATAAGACACAGTTTAAGGTAACTTTAGCACTGACTAAGGAGGAGCAGTGTGTGGACATGCTTTCTGAGGCTCTCTAGGCAAGATATGGTTGTAGTAAAAACAACACTACAGGCATCGCAGCTTCCAGTCCTTGGGCAAGCCACGTAACCTCTCTGAGCCTCCATTTACTCATCAATAAAACGAGAGGATAGAGCCTGATAACCTAAAAAGTCACTGATTCTTGATTTTTTTTTTTTAAGTTTTTAAGCAGATCATTGTGTTTCCCAGAAGCTGAATACTTCCTTGAAAGGTTACTTCCAGGCATTAGATGCCCTTGCTATGAAGAGCACAAAGTGTTCTACTGGAATACACATATCCTGATCTTCATATAAATACCTTCCATTTGTTCAGTGCTGTTGGTTCACCAAATGTTGACCCACGGGCTAACTTCTCACCGGCACATCAATGCCGTGGGTAACAGTGTCAGCTGCTGTCTGTGGCACAGTGACACTCTGAAGAGCAAATGGGATGGTACATATGATGGGAAAATATATGGTAAACTAAAACTCACCATTCAGAAATTGTAATTGACATTTCACAGAACTTTCCCACCCTCCTGTTCTTTTTTGCATGCCTTTTCTTTTTTCCTCCTTACAAGGAAATATACTGATTTCCTGTCCCTGTATTTATGTATGCTTTCCACTTGAAAGGTCATCAATTATTTGGACAATGATAACAAGATATTTCATTAAAAAATAATCTCCAAATATTGGGCAACTCCAGAGATGGAATATTCTCATTAAAGTTTATTTGATGATATGCAGTTAAAACTGAAGGAGGAGGCATACAATTTGTTAGCCTCACAAAAGCCAGCCTCAGATAGAACACCAGAGTTAAGAGTGTTTTTAAGGAAGCTACAAGTTTATTTAAATGATACACCTAATTTGTACATTTTGCTTCTTACCAATACACTAGTCCTAGAGTAGTAATATCTGGTTCAAACTAAATGATGTTTGTTTTGTAAAAAAAAAAAAAAAAAAAAAAAAAAAACTGTTAAGGCATTGAATAGGTGGATGAACAAATTGCCTTCCCATTAATATATATTGCACTGATAGCTGACTAATGGGTGGTAGCTATTGTGTAGCCTACTTCACCAAAGATGGAGAAGTAATATCAGTGGGTCTTGTACACTTTCTTTACCTGTTTGTTTTCCACCCCGAGGGAAAAATATTAGGCTTATTAGGTACCCACACTATTTAGGCTTCTTTGAGATTTGAAACTATGCAGAGTTCTACTCTAACATACCAGCCCTTTAGATAGGTGGTCCTGATGTTTCATTCTTAATCTAATGGAGAGACTGGTAGGGACATCTATTAGGTTAATTTATGCTGGGGCACTAGGAGGACCTGTGCCCCGACATAAATGAAGAGCTCATTACTCTTGGATTTCTTGGATATATGTAAGGATATATGTTTTCTTGGACATATGTGAGGGGGTGGGGCCTACATAATCTCCAGTTTCCCTCATGACGTTAATATCTTACGGTTCTATGAAAGCAGCACCTCTGCTCACAGAGTTGTCTTTGTTCACATACAATAAATAAAAATGAAAGCGTTGATTAATAGTTATCTTTAGTGGGATTGCTGGTGATTTTTAACTTATCTAAACTTTCCCTTATCAGAACTTTTTTACAATGAACATAAATGATTTTATAATTAAATGAAACAAAATAAAATCGTTTTCACTTTGAGGAAAAAAAATACATAATTCTAGGAGGAAAAATAAAAGGCATCAACAACAACAAAATATTAATTTCTGGCTCTTGGCCCAGAGCCATGTCTTTCCGAATTTAACCTTCAATTGGTGGGTCCCACCCTGGAGATTCTGATTCAATAACTCAGGATGGGGCCTGAGAATTTCCATGTTTCACAAGCCTCAGGATGACACTTTGAGGAACTTGGCTGTAACAGTGAACCATCGTGTGGATATGTTTTCTGGCTTATATTTATGACTGAATCAGTTCTGCCTCAAATTATTTTTTTGCCTGTGACTATCACAGTAAGAAGGGAAAATTCCTGCATCCATATCCACTTAAGAATCTCACCATCACACTTAATGTGTTGTTTCTAATTCCCTCAAATAGAAGCATCTGGGGCTAAAGAATTGTCCTAAGGCTCAGTTCCACTGGAAAAGTGTGTTTCTACCCCAGATGAGACTTAAACCCAGAATGTTTAGTTCAGCATCCCAGAGTTTAATCCATTTGGGTGTTAGGACCCCAGGACCCTCCAAAACCATGCATTGAGAAAACATAGACAGCTATCTAAAGTCAGGGCAAATCAATGGGGCAGTGGCTTGGAACGAGTTTTCTGTTGGAGCTCTGGCACTAGCACGTGCTCTCAGTAACAAAATCACGGGTCATCCTTAGGCAATGGATTAGCTGGTCAGTGAACTGAACTTTGTTTCATCACCGGGTTTTATTTGAAATGTCAAGGAAGAAAAAGTCACAGAGAAAGAGAGCGGCAGAGCAGGGAGAGAGAGAGAGAAATGGTTTCTAAGAGCTCTCAGTATTAACTTACTAAGGGGTGCATCCTAAGTAAATTCTCTACTTTATAATTTAAAAAAATAACTTGACTGAAAATAAGCACTGGGTTAATTATAATTTTGCTGCTTTGACCACATCACTGAGGTGTAAATGACAGAAAAAAAAGTAAAGTGGATCTTCTAACCACAGAATGCCTTCCATTTGCAAGTCTTCCCTGCAGAAGCAGCCGTAATGCTAATATTTATGGGTGCTTACTTGGTGCCTTCTGTTACCTGAGTTAGTCATCTCCACATGATTACTTTAAACAGGAAAGCCCAAAACACCAATCTTTGAATGGTTTCAGGGTCAGTGTCACTTTGGCAACATTGTTCTTTGGTATTTTGCTCTAGATTTAGAGCTAAAGAACCTTTCTTATGTATCTCATGTGTGTGTGCATTCATTACCTCCTGTGAATGCTTATGTGTGATATGTAAGGAAGTGTTTTCAAGTACATGTGCCTGAAGTAGGGGTAAGTACTGCACCTGATTTATTTAGGGGGTCAATTCCCTTCCTTCTTCCTTTCGGTGGTTCTCTTCTCCACCTTATCTCAGAAGGGGAAAAGGAGGGATGAAGGAAGAGAGAGAAAGGAAGAGGAAAAGAAAATGAAGAATAATGAAAAGAGAAGGGGAGAGGAGAGAAAATGGCGTGAACGAGCAAATAAGGGAGCAGGATTTAAAAAGGAAGAAATGGAGGAGGGGCTTTGGGAATCCCAGCTTCTTCTGCCTTATCTGTTCTTTCTTCTCTTTCCCGAAATTCTGCAATTCCCAGGCTGCCAGACCCTTCCCCAAGGCCTCTCCCATCCATTTCCCAACCCTGTGCATGCTGAAGTCTCATACCTCTGGGTATGGCCCCCAGCATTCCAGCTAGCATCAGAAATTTGAAATAGAATTTAAGATAAAAAGCATTACCAAAGATAAAAAGGAGCATTTTATAATGACAAAAAGTCAACATATCAGGGAGGAGTGACATGTTTACAATTGTGTGCCTAATAATAGAGCTTCAAAATACATGAAGCAAAAACTGATTGAAGAAAAGAGAGAAATAGAGCCACAGTCAGAGTTTTGGACACTTTAATTCTCATCTTTTAGTAAGTGATAGAACAATTAGAAAAAACCTAGCAATAATATAGAAGATCTGAATGACACCACAAAATCCCCTGGCCTAAGTGACATTTACAGAACACCACAGCTAATAGCTATGAAACACATATTCTTTTCAAATATACAGGGAATATTCATGAAAATAGACCATATGGTGGCCATAAAGCAAGTCTCAATTAATATTAAAAAGTAGAAATCTTAGAGAGTATGTACTATGGCCAAAATAAAAGTAAATCAGAAATGTACAAGTCTCAAGTATTGGAAATTAAATAATGAACTTCTAAATAACCTATCATTCAAATAATAAACCACAAGACATAAATCAATTAAGGTTTTATCTTACAAGATAACACAGACAATGAAGAAAATAAAGTCAAAAATTGGTTCTTAGTAATATAAAAAAAAAGGTGGCTAAGCACTAGTAAGACCATTGAAAGAAAAAAAAAAGAGAAATCAATCTCTAGAAATGGAAGCAAAGGAGGTGATATCACTGTAATTTCTACATATACCAAAAGAACAATAAAAAATTATAAACAAAAAAAAAATAAAAAAAAAAGAAATTCTAAAAAACTTTCTGTTCCCATCATTAAGATAGAACCAAGAGGCTAGTTGAAGAAAACACAAAAGGCTGTAAGGAATTTCTGACACTCCAATTCTTTACAACCACACATGATGAGTGCACAGCTCCTTTCCTCCCTCCTAAGCTGCAGAGACCTATTTAAATATATGCAGAAGAATGCCAGCAGCCCTCCTTCAAACTGAGGGCAAAACTGCCCATTACATGGCACCCCATTATGCATTCCATTCTTTGCAGGGTTTTATTTTGAGGACGTACATTGCTGGGTAAAGAGAGGCCTTTAGGGTACAGTATATTTCAAAACACAATTAAAATAAACTCTTCAAGTGGAAATGTAAAATGCATTTGTATTCTATTAAAGCCTTTGGCTTATCAACTGCAGAGTGCTCCTTTACAAGGTCATTAGTAACCAGCCTTACACAGTGGCCAACAGGCATCAGCTACACGAAAACAGACAGGGGCCCAAACACCACAATCACTTCCTGTACCTGTTCTTGTTTGCTTGCTGAGCCCTCGAAATTGGGAGTTGCTGAAATACACAAAAGCGTAACAGCTTGAGTCAATATTTGCTGGCCTAAGCGAGTGATTTTGTTTAGTGAGGTGACTGAACCCCTTGAATAAATACATCTCCTTGTAGGTAGGAGAACAACCCCAGGCAGGCCCTTCGAGGAGGGCTAAGGGCAGAACTAGAACTGCCCTTGGGGTGGAGCTAGGGGAGGGGGCAGCCCTGAGTCTTCCGAGGGTACAGGTCAGGTTCTTTCCCTGCAATTCTCTGCATCTAGCTGTACTCTCTTGCTTCTAGACTAAAGGTTCGCATCACCATCACCTGGGAAGCTTGATCAGAAGCTGATGGCTGGGCCCAAAGCTCTGATTCAGTAAGTAGGGGGTGGGCCTAAGAATCTGCATTTTTACACGTTCCTAGGTAATGCTCATGCTGCAGGTTTGGCGAACACACTTTGAGAACCACTGATCTAGACCAGCTCTGTCCAATACAAACTTAATTTGAGCCACATGTGACTTGAAATTTTCTAGTAGCCATGAAAAAAGCAAAAGGAGGCCAGATGCAGTGGCTCATGCCTGTAATCCCAGCACTTTGGGAGGCCGAAGAGGGTGGATCACGAGGTCAGGAGATCGAGACCATCCTGGCTAACACGGTGAAACCCTGTCTCTACTAAAAATACAAAAAAATTAGCTGGGCGTGGTGGCAGGTGCCTGTATTCCCAGCTACTCGGGAAGCTGAGGCAGGAGAATGGCGTGAACCTGGGAGGTGGAGCTTGCAGTGAGCCGAGATCGCACCACTGCAGTCCAGCCTGGGTGACAGAGCGAGACTCTGTCTAAAAAAAAAAAAAAAAGCAAAAGGAAGCTAATGAATTTAAGTTTAACAACCTATCCAACATAATTTTATAATGACATCAATATGAAAATTGAGATATTTTACATTTTTTTCTTTTCTTTTTGGTACTAAGTCTTCAAATTCCACTGTATATTTTACATTAACAGCACATCTCATTCAGATCAGCCACATTTCAAGAGCTCAATAACCGTCTGCCTAGTGGCTACTGTATTGCATGGTGTAGTTCTTTCTAGATCATTCTCTGAGCATTCCAGGAACTAGAAATTCTCAGCCCTACAAACATGGGCCTGCTTTCAGGGCCTGGGCATCCCACAGGATATACCAGGCTGTGGGAGTGAGTGCACATCCCCAGGCTCAAGGGTTGCCCTGATGGTGGTTGACAGTTGACAGGGTGAGGGGTTTGGGAATGAACTTGGATAAAAGGGCTGGGGTGTCCGTACACATGAAGACATGGCCCCTTGAGGTGTAGAATAGAGTCTGGGTGGGGAGAAAAATGGGGCAAGCTGAGCTGTGTGTGTGTATATATATATATAGAGAGAGAGAGAGAGAGAGGAGAGAGAGGGAAGGAGAAGTGAGAGCAAGAGGAGAGAGAGAGAGAAAAAGAAGTGAGAGAGAGAAGGAGAAGTGGGAGCCAGATAGGTGAGGTGCTTCCATTTATTCCATTCCAGGCTCAGCTACAGAACAATCCATTCCCCCTAACACACCCTTAATGGATTTTGCAGAAAGTTCCCCTTATTGCTGCATTCACCACGTCTCACCTGTTTTCAGGGCACTTAGCTTTTGGGTTTGGAGCTATCCCAGGGCACTGCTCGTAAAAGGAGATACCTCATTTGCTGCAGGGCTCTCCTTCCAGGCTTTTTTCTTTCTTTTACAAGTGGCTTGGGGTCTGACTTGAAGGAGTGATCATAAAGAGAATGATTACTTTTACGCTGGCTGCACTGAGAAAAGGATTCTGTGAGGAGGGAGTTATACATGGAAATCAATACCAGCACTGGAAAGCATCCCCTTTTGCCTATATAAGTGCTACCCACAAGGTCAATAGCTGGAATTAACCTGGATCCTTTCATTATTGTTGTTATTTTTAATAAAGCTGCTTTACAATAGACTCTGATGTGAGCTCCCAGGCTGCAGCTGCACCGATGTAAAGGGAGTGAAAAGATAGTTTTATTTAAGAGTTATCTTTTGTCCCAGTGGGTACCACTCCCCAGTCCCACCTCCCTCCCCATCTCAGTCTCTACAGACTCAGAGAGGGAGAGTGAAATTCAGCCTTTTATAAACATAAGCAGATACCAACATAAAAAAGAATGTGCTCGTTGCTCTGATTTTATACATTGTGTAATTTGTAATGCACAATAATAGAAATTAGTTTTTGTAGGTATGGCGGTATTAAATGCTGACTACATGCCAGACCCTATCTTTGGTACTTTACTGACCTCATTTAATTCTTTCGACAATCCTGTATGATGAATCAATGGACATCCAGGATGGATAAATGTGTCAGGGAAGGTAATAAATAGTTGAGAGGCTACGTGCTACCAGGCTTTTTGACTCCCAGACCTGCGCTGTTTGCTGGATCAGAAAAATTGACTTGATGGGTCCTTCTTCTTTGTTAAAACAGGTGTTGAAAGCCTCAGGTGTCTGCCCATGTACCTTATTTGGGCAAACTTCTGCTATTCCTTCTGTTAAGCTCTACAAAGACGAAGCAGTAAAAAATTATTTTCACCATAATCCTAGATTGTCTTTGAATCCTCTGATTTTCTCACACCTTACAACCATTCTTCAGGAAATCCTGTTAGCTCTACCTTTAAAATACATCCAGACTCGGACAACTTATGCCACCCCCACTGGTTGTCACTTCCCCTTTTGTCCCTGTATGAACTGCACTTCATACAGAAGCCGGAGTGAAACATTATTAAGTTAGGACATAACCAGTTCCATATTCAAAATCTTCCAGTGGTTTCCCGTCTCATTCAGAGTAAAAGCCAAATTCTTTGCAGTGTGCTCTAAGGCCCTACATGTTCTTCCCTTAACACACACACACACACACATACACACATACACACATGCACACACAAACACATACACTTACACACACATATGCACACAATACACACACATACATGCTCAACACACATACACACACCACACACATGCACATGTACACACGTATGCTTATATGCACTCAACACATATGCATGCACACATACACCACACACTGTTTATACATATGCATACATCTACATATGTACATACACACACTCAAAAGATATATACACTCAGCACATACACTCAACATATAGACCCACACTCAACACACACTCAATAGACATGCACACACATGCATACACACCGATGGTTTGCATTTGTGTTCCCACCCAAATCTCATGTGGAATTGTAATCCCCAGTGTTGGAGGAGGGGCCAGGTGTTTGGTGATTGGATCATGGGGGCAGTTTCTAATGGGTTAGCACCATCCTCCCAGTGCTGTGTTGTGATAGAGTTCTCCCAAGATCTGCTTGTTTTAAAAGTGTATAGCACTCCTCCCCTCACTCTCTTCTTCCCGCCAGCCATGTAAAACATGCTTGCTTCCCCTTTGCCTACTGTCATGATTGTCCGTTTCCTGAGATCTTCCTCCCAGAAGCTTTTACTCTGTATAGAAGCCTGTACAGCCTGCAGAACCGTGAGCTAACTAAACCTCTTTTCATTATAAATTACCCAGTCTCGGGTATGTCTTTATAGCAATGTGAGAATGGACTAATACACACACACTCCTATTTTATCTTCTCTAACTTTCCCCCTTGCCCCCACGTCTCCAGCCACATTGTCTCATTATAGGTCTTCAAACTCACCCTCCTGCCTCTGAGCCTTCGCACTAGCTAGTCCCTCTGCCTGGAACACTTTTCCCTCATTTAATAAAATGGTTCATTCCCTCACTTCCATCCGATGTGTATCCAAATGTTTTCTTATCAGAGAGAATTCTGCCCTGACTAACTTATAAAAAATAGCAACCCCTCATTTCTTATCATCCTCACTGTGCCGCTTTTCTTTCTGGCACTTTCTACTACTCAACATGTTAAATATTTATTTATTTGTTTGCTGTCTCACCTACATCCCACCCTCCTCATCAAATTTAGACTTCAAAAAGGCTTGTTTGATCTGTTGCCAAAACAGTTCCTGGAACAGGTAGTGTCAGCAATAATACTTGTGGAGTGGATGAATGGTAACTATTTGAATGCCATCAGATACGAGAAGAGAGGCAATAAAATACATCTTAGGACAATGATTGGGTGCCCAGATGTAGAGAGCCTCCCCACTGGGAGCTAGTCCTGACAGAATCCCTCAAATGCCAACCCAGGAGGAGTTTCAACACCACCTCTGAGTTGGGGTCAACACTTATTCAGTCTAATGCCACTTATAAGTGTCTTTGTCCATGACATTTATGACATTGAATAAAGTGAGAGCACTGCAGTTCACCATGTTGTTTCCCATGATCCTCTGCACTGCTCAGAACTCTGAGGAGGACAGGCTGACATCAGTGTGGGACACTGGGTGGTCATTCAGCAGGGTGGTTCTAAAGCCTCCATTCCTTCTTGGCTATGCTGTTGCATCTGTCTGAATCCTTTAGCGAAAAAGATTTAAAGAACGATTGGCAACTTGTAGACTTCACCAAATCTTTGTGCCAGGTGATTCCCTCAAAATAACTTTCTAGACGTTAAGCTAGGTGGGCTCGTGGGTTGAGCACTGAAGCATAAAGCAGAGTTGGAGAAAGCTGATCTGCTGCTCAGCAGATACCCTGATCAGGGCTCAACATATAATTCAAGTCCTTCAGCTCTTCTATCTGATATGAATGCAGCAGTCCTAGGGATGATAATTTGGGAGAGCCTCAACCCCTCAGAACAGAACAGCGTGCTGACCAATTTAAATTGACCCTTGCCAGCTGGCAAACTAGACCAGGTGCATACCTGCACACACACAAACCCAGGCAGTGTGGCAATTCCCATCTGTCTTTTGACTCTTTTCTGGCTTTAAGGATCTTGCCATAATGGCTGGGATGTCTTTGTTAGGTCAATGAACTAGTAATTTTAAATCTCCATATCATCATGTTTGGTGCAGGTACAGTCTCACTATAGGTATGTGTGCCTCATGAGCTGGAAACAGCAGCCTGCATCAGGAAAGACTGGGAAGAAGGCTCCAGCCTCCCAGCGATATTTTAGAGTGTCTTCAGCTGCCTTCGCAGGAGAACAGTTCACAGGGGTAATATATTCTAGGAGTCTGCTGGAATGCTCAACTGACAAGAGCCCTATTGAGATGCTGCTCATTCCCCTGGGAGCTTTTCTGTTTACATGTGCCTTTGCTTATCTTTCAGCTAAATCGGAAAGCTGAATGGAAACTTCAGTGTTTGAGAGCACAAAATGGATTTTGATGCTTAAAAGGACTTTTATACATAAATACCCAGAGTTAACACACCTCACATGTAGGCTAGTTCTAAAACTCCAGAATTTGGGAGTTGGTTAGAACTGTAGGAATTCCTTTCTCTGCAGTCCAGTATGGTAACTGCTAGCCATGTGTGTCTATTTACATTAAAATTTACAATAATTTAAATCAAGTAAAATTTAAAAATTCCATTTCTTTATCATACTAGCTAGTCACAAGCCACATGTGGCTAGTGACTGTTCTATTGGACAGCACAAATACAGAACACTTCCAACATCTCTAAAAGCTCCATTGAACAGCACTGGCTTACTGGAGAGACTACTCCCCTCATTTTGTAGAAAAGAAAACAGAGGCTTATAAAGGTCAAGGTCAAGTGTCTTGCCCTCTTGTCTTAGAGATAGTATCTTGGCTGCAATTAGGAAAGACACAGGTTGTCTTACTTTGTCCTTACATACTACCAGTCCATCTCTCATCTCTGATGATAGTATCAAATGTTATTCTAACAATATCCAGCACAGACACAAATGAAGGAAAGCAAGCTGGTGACACAGTTAAACAATATGAGTTCAAACATGAGTAATTGCAAAATTAAATGGGGTCAGAAAATCCTGTCTTCTCCATGAAACCCTCCAGGGCTAACATGAAGAGGGGAGAGTTTTCCCCAGTAGTACTTTGCTTAAGCCTTCAGCTTACAAGGCTGAGTCAGTTACTATTATTACTAAGTTACTTAGCAGGTACTCAGTTACCACTAAGGGATTGCATTCCTTATTTGCCTAATAAATGCATTTTGTCATAGTTCTTGGGTTTCATATATTAAATATCATGTGGGATTTTAATTACCTCAGTAACTCCAGAAAAGCTTGCCTTATACTATACAGAGCACCTTCAGTAACATTTGGGCCCTTGCAACCAATAAGCAATAATGGCCGCTATTAGCTTGTGTATGGACGAAACTATTTTCAATTAACGTGCGATTAAAAATTTGCACTACAGCCTAAAGTATCAGAGTTGAACAGGTCAGAGTTCTATGGTTAAGGGCTCTCCACATAAAAAAGCTAAAAAAAATTCCTATGAAGCCCAGAACATGTCTACATACAGGAATCTCTCTCTGGCCATTTACTCGATTTCCCTAGGCACTGTAAGAATCCCACATTTCAGTCAAAGGACTCCAAACAAATATTACATTTTTTAGGGTTGATATGGACCTGAGAAAACTTCTAGAATTCCTGAAGGTCAGAGACAATATCTTTATTCATTTGTATCGCTATTACTCAACACCATGTCCAGAACGTAGTACATGTTCAGCCAATGTCAAGGGAGGAAGGGATGAAGGGAGGGAGGAGGGGAGGAAGGAAGGGAGGGAGGAGGGGAGGAAGAAAGGGAAGAAGGGAAGGAGGGAAGGGAAGGAGGGAAAAGAAAAAGTGACGTCTTTAAAATGCCATCTAACCTTCCAAGTGTATGAGGAACATATATCATGGAGAACTTTAATGGCCCAAATTTGGTCCCTTTCTCCTATGGCTAAAGGCAATGGCACCCCTGAGGCAGACAGCTTTTGTTTTTGCTTGCTCAACACCCCTCATAATAAGAAAATGTATCTCTTCCTCTCATCACCCCACTTCAGGCCTGTCCTTCAATTGGAATTGAGCCTAGTTTGGGCTCCAGTTTGGACCATAGACCTAAGTCTTACCAAAGAGATCAGTTGAAGTGTGAGCACAGCTAATTAGAATAATCTCCAGGGATGTCAAGAAGGAACTCCCTACTGGTGTTTCTAGGGTCGGGGAAAAGCATCCTGGAACTGTTATTGCCCATCTTTGGCCCCTCACTGGCCAGCTCAGAGGTAAAAGGCAGAGAAATGATGCCTCATGTCATAGTTTGAACATTTAGATGCAGCCTGGAATATTTTGTTACCTGAACCAACAAATTTTTATCACCAATATCTACCACCATCCCTTTTTTAAAGCCGTTTTAGTTTGGTTTCTGTTACTTGGAACAGAAAGAGTAACGATTAGTATAAACACAAATACAAAAACTGCTTTTGCAAGATTACTGCCAGAAACCTTGCAGCTATTAACTGAGAGTGGTGGTGTCCCTAGCTTAGAAAATGCTTTGCCAAGCACAATTTTTCTCAGATTTCCAGGCTTCTCTGGCCTTCCTTCCTGATATGGATCTCTTTCCAGGTAGGTGTTCTCTGATCTCCACACACTGTCTTCTCTGCTTTAAGCCTCTCCCTAGCTCATCAATCACCCATGTATAAAGCCAAGTGCTAGCCTTCTACATTTACCCTTTCCCAGCCTTTAATTTTCTAAACCCATCTCATGTGTCAGCTCAGCCCAGGAGAGAGCAATGGGAAACAGAGACTTATATGGCACTGTGTACTTTATATTTAATAACTGATCTGTCATGGCATTTATCTGCATAAAAAGGTGGGTAATCCATGAGTGGCTTGGCAGCTGCAGACTCCAGTGAGTTATGCTTCCTGTTCTCTATCTCATGAAGATGGACAGCTTGGTAGATACCAGCTCTCACGTGTTCAGAAATCTTCAAATATATCCCTGAATCTCTTATTTGGAAAAATGTAAAGTAACATCACTAGGAAACAGTGACTTATAGCAACACAATATATGATGACGTGGTAGAAAAGAATAGAAGCTGTATGGCTAGCAGCTTTTAGTACAGATCCAGTAACTTGCAGGAGGTTTTTCATACAGTAGCTTTTGAGGCCTGGACTATGCTGTGATATGTGGATTAATTTTATTCCCTACTGCAAAGGCTCAGAGTTACAAAGCTACTAAGTGGCAAAGCTAGAACATGCCCAACTTCAAAGCCCTGGTTCTTTCCATTATACTTTGTTTTTCTCCAGGTGGTTTACAACCATGAACTTGGGAGGACAGAGCAAGGTAAAACTGACATTTTGGTTAAATAGGTATTGTGTCATTTATATGACAGTTATCAACTTTGTAACATAAAATGAGAGACTTATAGATGATAAAGTAAACAAAAGCTGGCCTGACCCTCAAGGCTTCAGATTATTATTATTATATCAATAATCTATGAATGTGTCATATATTATCTGTCTGCTACCGTCAGGTCACATTGTGTTTGCCTTTCATGTTTACATTCACAAATATAATTTGCAAGTCCAATTTAGGGTAGTTAAAGACTATGGTGGGTCAGATGGACCATCTGGAGTTAAAAACACAACCGTATATCCTGAAGGCACTTGCATATCTTCCTTAGGCATCTGGGAGGAAATTCTCAGGGAATTAAAGGTCTTAGAGGACTAGAGGTATGGTTACATTCTAACAACCTGCCCTTCTTATTTTGCAACACCTAATGCTCTTGAATTTTCTTGCATGGTGACCTAGTTCTGAGCTACCACACAGTGCCTGGCCAATGGGAATCACTGGGAAGTTGTTGAAATAAGTGTATGATTAAGACACAGAACACCAAGTGTTTCATTAGAGAGTGCTGGCATCTTCTCTGTTGGTCGAAGGTTAGAGGAATAGAGGTGACAACAAAGATGGCTCATAGCTCTAAACCAGGTCATATTTGAAGATTGTGTGCCCAATGAGATACCATCTCACACAGTTAGAATGGTGATCATTAAAAAGTCAGGAAACAACAGGTGCTGGAGAGGATGTGGAGAAATAGGAACACTTTTACACTGTTGGTGGGACTGTAAACTAGTTCAACCATTGTGGAAGACAATGTGGTGATTCCTCAGGGATCTAGAACTAGAAATACCATTTGACCCAGCCATCCCATTACTGGGTATATACCCAAAGGATTATAAATCATGCTGCTATAAAGACACATGCACACGTATGTTTATTGCGGCACTATTCACAATAGCAAAGACCTGGAACCAACCGAAATGTCCATCGATGATAGACTGGATTAAGAAAATGTGGCACATATACACCATGGAATACTATGCAGCCATAAAAAAGGATGAGTTCATGTCCTCTGTAGGGACATGGATGAAGCTGGAAACCATCATTCTTACTAAACTATCACAAGAACAAAAAACCAAACACTGCATGTTCTCACTCATAGGTGGGAATTGAACAATGAGAACACTTGGACACAGGAAGGGGAACATCACACACCCAGGCCTGTTGTGGGGTGGGGGAAGTGAGGAGGGAACGCATTAGGAGATATACCTAATGTAAATGAGGAGCTAATGGGTGCAGCACACCAACATGGCACATGTATATGTATGTAACCAACCTGCACATTGTGCACATGTACCCTAGAACTTAAAGTATAAAGAAATAAAGACTGTGTGCCTTGCTTAGGGAGTTCAAATCACTAACCCTACAAATCGTGTGTAGAGAAAAGAAGAAGGTGGTTTGCCCTCACGATTTCCATCAGGACCAGTTCACCAGAGATCAATGCCAAGTGAGGAAGAGAAGGAGCTTGGAGACCCTGGTAGTTCCTTCTACCCTGGATTATTCTGACTTCCAGTGTGACATAGGGACAGCAAAGTAGATGATGGTTGAGAAACAGCTGCAGTCCAAGAATAGTCATTTTCCAACAGATGTGCCAAAGGGGAGGGCACCCTCTGGAGGCTCCCAGCTGGAAAGCCAGCATCTTGGCCATAGCCTTTTTCCAGGGGTGAGCATATCTGGGAGTGGCTTTAGCTTAAAGGCTTTGGCAGTTCCTGGCAAAGGGAGCAGCTGGTATAGAACAACTAGGTCATACATTTGCCACACTCTATATGGTTTAGGAGCCATTGGCTTGCCATCTGTACAGGTATCTTTACCCTCTTGTGAATGGGGAACAGGAAGCTCTAGACAGTAACTTCACACCTTAAGAGCAACCCCACCATCTGAAACTTCTATAGTCCTGTGTTCCCCACTTAATAGATGATTCTGTTCCTTGATCCAACTGGTAGATTAGTTATTCTGCTGTCAAAATATTTGTTGCACTTGCCTTGGGGGTACATCTTACAAATAAGGTGTTTGTCAGAATGTCTAACAGGACAAGAAGGGGGAGATACGACTAAGCTTCCAATAAATGGTTGTGTGACAACTGACTGCTATTGTACCCACTTGATTATAAATGTGTTTTGTAAGTATGGCAGAATTTATTCTTAGGACTTGATTTCATGAATAAATACAATCTGTGAGAAAGCAATAGCCCCACATACTTAGAACCATCAGAAGCTACTGGTATATACCAAAATAACTTAAAAAATTGAATGGGCAAACTGGCTTAGATCTGGTCTGCAATATATGCTTCACCAACACCATTTTTTAACCTAAAATACCAGCTCTTCTGCTTACTAGTTCTATAATTATGAACAAGTCATTTAGCTCTATCTGAACTCATTTGTAAATTCATTCATTTATCTTTTTAGCTTTTCTTCATTTGCTATGTGTTGAGATTCTATGTGCTAGCAACTGAATTTGGTGTTATAAAGGACTAATATCTACTTCAAAGAGTAATTCCAAATATTAAGATAATTTATAAAATCTCCTAGCACAGAGGATTAGTTAATAACTTTCTCCTGTATATTAACTTGGAAACAAAACATGCTGGAGGGTAAGGCAAAGAAAAGCTTTTTTAGAGATTTGGTCCATCTAGGTGCATTATTGCTGAAGACTTTAGAGGTGTATTTTTTCCCTAAACAATAAAATGTAGGTATTAGTCTAATTGCCCAAAGGCTAAGTAAAATGAAGTTGAAGATCAGCATTCACCCATGGGCAAATATTTTCCTTTTTGCTTTGGAATCCAGTCCATGATATAAGCCATATTCAGATACAGCCTACGGATAAGGAAAGCCACCCTTTAAAGAGCATGCTGAGAGGTGCCCTAACTGCAGGTGAACAGCAGGGTTTCCTTGGAAGCCTCTCCAAAGCAATCCTGAGTGACTGTGCACACAGAGCACTCCGTGCACACCCTGCTCTGCAAAGGATCCCCTCCCTGCTTCCCCCCAGTCTCTCTAGTAGGTAGTTCAGTTTATACCACATGAATGGTTGAAAAGTACTGCTCAGTTACCTGAAGAAATTTTTTATTTATATACACTTCTACTCTGAAAACTTACAGTGGAACTGGAATGAAAATTTTCAAAGTATCAAGAAGTATGTGGATATCCTAAAGCCACAATGAAAAGCCAAAAAAATTCATACAAGCTGCTTTGCTTGGTGAATCTGTGGGGGCTAATTAAACGTCCTACCGAAAATGGGAAATGTGGTGTGTTTCATAAGGGCTAAATAATCCTTCAGTGAGGCAAAGTGATGGTTTCTCTCATAGCAAGCTGCTGACTAATGTGAGGTGGGTGAACTCTTTGGAAGCGCCTTGAGCAAATGCACCTGGTACCCAAGCAAGGAGCCATTTATTAAAAAGCAGCCTGGGTGCCCCAGTTAAGGAAGAAAAGTTTAGGGCAACTGTGCATTGTACCTACTTTGCTTCCCCAAGAATCAGACCTGGCAGCATTGTTGAAATTAGGAAGTATCAGAGAATTTTGTACTGTAATCAGTTTCTACATAATCTTGCACAGCACAAAAGTAGAGACAATCTTCTTTAAGCTACAAGCTTTGTATTCTTCTTTGACCTCATATTGAAACTCCAGAAATCCACCCTTCATTCTGCTTTTTATCTCACCTGGCCTGGTTGGGTGCCGCTATGAATATAGATAGCTTTAGATCTTTGCCTTCTCTTCTTCAATGAAACTTGGCTTCCTAAAAAGATAAAGGAGGATGCTTTCAGAACCTATGACTCTTCTTACCATTTCTTTATGTCTTTGAACAATGGCTTGAAAGAGAGATACTTTATTAAATGCAAAGTGAGGAAAAAATTTTTGATCAAATATCTTATTTTTTTCTAAGTCTACATATATAAAATTCTGCTTAAAAATGTCTTTCAAAGACATTTTTAAGGAATGAATTATGGAAACATTTATTTTTATAACTCATTTCAGAAAAGTTGAAAAAAATGTAGCTCTATCCAAACAGAGTTTAGTAGGTATGGAATAAAGTCATTTTCACTTATCTAGGAAAATATAACTATAGACAGTCAAACAATAATAGGAGGGAAAGTCTGAAATGCACTAATATTAAAGTTCAATAATGTGCTTAAAAGCATTTTCCAGATTTATTGTAAGGGGGCTATAATTATAAAGTAATTAGTAACAAGTTAAATACCAACAATGTTGATAATAATGACAATGCCAGTCAGCTACAGTGGCTCATGTTCACTTTTTAAAAAGAAGTGTTACAAAATCTAAACAAAGAACTGTCATTCCAATGCATTAAATTTTCTTAACGTTGTGGAAGCCGTTTTTGAACCAGTTTGGAAAGTAAAAAACTTTAGAACTTATCTTTAGAAATAAGAATTCACCTGGTCTAGATGCAGTGGGCAAGATCAGCTCCAAAAGTAACATCTTAAAGTAGAGCTTTGATCTTTTCAAGTGATCTCAGCAAAATGGTAGACAAAGAAATTCCAATCTCTCATTCTTCAACAAACACATCAAAAACCCCAGGCAGAAACTAACTGAACCAACCTTTAAAAAGCTCTGGAAAGTAGTCAAAGATTCATAGCTAACAAGCTAATGCCTGATCAAGAAAAAGCCATCTTTAAAATGGAAAGAAAGTTTTGTGGCATTTAACTTGTCCTTGTCCCACTCCTGTTCCCCACCAGTATGGCAGTGGTTTTGGTCTTCAAGCAGCATATTAGTTCTGAGTTCCCAACCCCAAACTGGAGGGAACACAGCAGAACTTACCTGTAAATTTGCATACTTGTAGTCTAACTTATCTGGGGAATATCTAAAAGATTGCTGTAAGTTTCTTGTCTCTGTTTCACCCAGCTTGAAACTTAGGCAGAAAAAGTGGTAGGTACTGCTTATAAAAGCTGCAAGGTGACAACAGACCTACAGATACCTGGAGCAAGAGATTATATAGAGAGACATATAGTAGATTATCTTGAGCCCAAGGAGGAGGTGGAGTGAGTAGCTTTGGGAAATTAAGACGTTCAAAAGCAGTCATGTATATGGGGGAATTTAGAAAGTCACATACACACATATCCAGACAAGATGTATGCTCAAAAAAGGCCAGAAAAGATCTTAAACTTTTACCTCAGAATGGCCCCTAGACTCCTAACAAACCTAACTAATTGTTCAAGGAGTTTTTCAGCACAGACCCAATCTCTAAAGACTAGGAGAGTTTCTGGCATTCAAGGAAATCTCTGTCCAAACATTTGCTGAGCACAGAGACTTCAATGATTATGCATAATAAGAAATAGTATTTTCAAAAATAGTTTGGGGGGCCGGGTGTGGTGGCTCACACCTGTAATCCCAGCAATTTGGGAGGCCGACGCGGGTGGATCACGAGGTCAGGAGATCGAGACCATCCTGGCTAACACAGTGAAACCCCGTCTCTACTAAAAATACAAAAAAAATTAGCCGGGTGTGGTGGTGGGCACCTGTAGTCCCAGCTACTCAGGAGGCTGAGGCAGGAGAATGGTATGAACCCGGGAGGCAGAGTTTGCAGTGAGCTGAGATTGTGCCACTGCACTCCAGCCTGGGTGACAGAATGAGACTCCATCTCAAAAAAAAAAATAGTTTGGAAAAGTCTCAAAACCAATGAACTACTACAGCCCTCAACAATTTTTTAAAAAGAGTATATGGAAAAGAAGGAGAATCTGATTTCCCAAGTTTTCCATGTTTAATAGTTAACTACCCAATTTTAACTAAAAATATTACAAGGCATACAAAGAAACAGGAACACATAGCTCATTCGAAAGAACAAAATAAACTGACAGAAATTATCCATGAGGAAATTCAGACACCAAACTTACTAAACAGCAGCTTTAAAACAGCTGTCTTAAATATGCACGAAAAGCTAAAGGACAACATGAACAAAGACCTAAATGGAATCAGGAAAACAATACATAAACAAAATGAGAATTTCAATAAAGAGATAGAAATTATAAAAATGAATAAAACAGAAATTCTGGAGCTGAAAAATATAATTACTGACATTAAAAATTCACTGGAGATATTCAATATAAGCTTTGAGCAGAGAGAAAAGTAGCCATCCAATTTGAAGACAAGAAAATTAAAATTATCAAGTCTGAGAAACAGGAAGAAAAATAACAAAGAAAAATGAACAGTGCCTAAGGGATTTGTAACAACATTAAATTGATCAATATATGCATAATGGGAATTTCAGAAAAAGAAGTGAGAGAGAGCATGGCAGAAAGAATATTTGCAGAAATAGTGGCCAAAAGCTTCCCAAGTTGGATGAAAGACATGAATCTACAAATCCAAGAAGCACAACAAACTACAAGTATGTTAATCTCAAAGACACTGACAAGAAGATATATTATAATCAACTGTCAAAAGCAAAAACCAAGACAGAGCCTTGAAGCAGCAAGAGAGACTAGTCACATAAAAAAAATTCTCAGTAAGATTACCAGCCAACGTCTCATCAGAAATATTTGAGTCCGGAAGTCAGTGGCATATTTAAAGAGCTAAAAGAAAGAAAAAGCAGTCAACCAATAATTGTATATCTGGCAAAACTACCCTTCAAAACGAGGTAGAAATTAAGACGTTTCCAGATAAACAAAAGCTGAGAGAGTTCATTGTCATTAGACCTGCCTTGTAAGAAACACAAAAAGGAGTCCATTAGGTTGAAATGAAAGGATGCTAGAGAGTAACTTGAGACCATATAAAGCAATAAAGATCCCTAGTAAAGGTAAATGCATGTAAAAGCCAGTAATTTGGCTTTCATTATTTTGGCTTATAATTCCACTTTTTATTTCCTGCAGTACTTAAAAAACAAATGCATAGAAATAATTATAGATATTTATAATTTGGCACAGAATGGATAAAGATGTAATTTGTAATATTTAATAACATAACGGGGATTAGGGTGGTATAGCAGTAGGGTTTTCTATGCAACTGAAGTTAAGCTGTTATCAATTCAAATTAGATTGTTATAACTTTAGGATGTTATATGAAATTGCCATGGTAGCTAAAAAGAAATTATCTCTAGAATAGACACAAATGGAAATGAGAGGGGAATAAAAATATGTCACTACAAAAATATAACTAAATAAAAAGGAAGACTGCAATGGAGAAAATTAGAAGCAAAACAGCTACAAGACATACAGAATACAAATAAGAAAATTGAAATAGTATATCCTTCCCTGTCAGTACTCACTTTAAATGTAAAAGGATTAAACTCTCCAGTGAAAGATAAAAATTACCAGAATGGACAAAACAGCATGATCCAACTATATGGTGTCTGTAAGAGACCCATTTAGATCTAAAGGTACAAATATTAATAGGTTGAAGTGGGAGGGTGAAAAAAATGCATTCCCTAAAAATAGTAACAAAAAGAGTTGGGTTGTTATACTAATATCAGACAAAATAAATTTTTTAGTAAAAAAATTTACAAAATACATAGACAGACATACATAGGTATTGGAAAAGAGGCCAACTAATTAAAAAGACCTAGAAACTATAAACATATGTACACCAAACAACAGAGCACTTCAAATACATAAACTGATAAACTTGAAGAGAGAAATAGACAATTCTACAATTACTGTTGGAGATTTAAATACCCCATATTTAATAATGGATAGAACATGCAGATTAATAAATTAATAAATGGACTGGACAACACAATAAACCAATTAAACTTAATAGACATACAGAACACTGCACCCAACAACAGAAAAATGCATATTTTTCTCAGGTGCAATTGAACATTCTCCAAGAGAGACCATATGTTATAACAAAAAATCAAATCTTAGTAACTTTAAAAAAATGAAAATCATATGAAGTATCTTTTCCAATCACAATGGAACAAAACTAGAAATCAAAAGCAAAAAGAAAACTGGAAAATCCACAAATGTGTAGAAAATAACAATGCACTCTAAAACAACCAATGTTTTTAAGTAGGAAATCACAAGCAAAGTGAGAAAATATCTTAACACCAGTGAAAAATGAAACATAACATATCAAAGTTTATGGGATGCAGTAAAAGAAGTGCTAAGAGTGAAATTTATAGCTAAAAATGAATATTTTTAAAAAGGATCTCAATATCATAACATAAGGAACTTGAAAAAGAGAGCAAAGCAAATCCAAAGTTAACAGAACGGAAGTAATAATACACATTAGAGCAGGATAAATAATATAGAAACACAATAGAGAAAATCAATAAAACCAGACATTGATTCTTTGAAAAATCAACAAAACTGTAGTAGATATACTCAGAATAAAAGAGCAGTCTGAAATTAATAAAATCAAAACTGAAATGGGAATATGTCCACCAATTGTACAGAGATAAAAATGATTGTAAGAGAATACAATGAATAATTGTACACCAACAAATTTGATGACCTAGATAAAATATGACAAATTCCTAGAAACACACAATCTACCAAAACTGACTTATAAAGGAATGAAAAATATGTACAGACCTATAACTAGTAAGGAGATAAAATCAATAATCAAAATGTTTCCAACAAAGAAAAGCCCAGGACCAGAGGATTTCATTGGTGAATTCTCCTAAGTATTTGAAGAGAATTAACACCAATCCTCCTTAAATTTATCCAAAAATATTGAAGGAGTGGGAATACTTCCTAACTCATTCTATGAAGTCAGTGTTACCCTGATACTAAAAGCCTGACAAAGATATTACAAGAAAAAAAAACTACAGAAAAACAGTCCTTATGAATATTGATATAAAAATTCTCAACAAAATACTTGCAAACTTAATTCAGTAAAATGTTAAAAGGATTACACACCATGACCAAGTGGATTTTATTCCTGGAAAGCAAGAATGGTTCAACATGTAAAAATTAATCAGTGTAATACACCATATTAATAGAATGAAGGGAAAAGACTACAAAGTACAGTTATCTCAGTTGATGCAGAGAAAGCATTCAACAAAATTCAACACCGATTTATAATAAAAATACTCAATAATCTAAGAATAGAAGGAAACTTCTTCAACATGAAAAATTCATAAAGGGCATTATATTCAATGGCAAAAGACTGAGAGCTTTTTCTCTAAGATCAGGAACAAGGCAAGGATGCCCACTATCACCACCTCCACAGTTATGGATTTCTAGCCAGAGCAATTAGGCATGAAAAACAAAAGTCATACAAATTAGAAAGAAGTAATTATTTCTGTTTGCAGATAATATCATCTTGTACATAGAAAACCTTAAATATTCTACAATAACACTGTTAAAGCAAGTGAATTCAGCAAAGTAGCAAGAAATAAAATCTACACAAAAAAATTGGTTGTGTTTCTCTATTCCATTTATCACAGTATTATAAAGAATAAAATACTTAGGAATTAACCAAAAATGTAAAGATTTGTACAATGAAAAGTATAAAACTTTGATGAGAGAAATGTAAAGAGACATGAATAAATAGAAACATATTTCATTTTAATGGTTTGGAAGATAATATTCTTAAAATGCAAATACAACCCAAATTTATCTATAGATTCAATGGAATCTCTGTCAAAATCCCAATGACATTTTTTTTTTTGGCAGAAATAGAAAAGTCCATCCTAAACTTCACAAAGAATCTCAAGGGACCCCAGAAGAGCCAGGCAATCTTATACACCAACAACAGAAAAACAAAAACTAAAAGACTCACAGTTCCTGATGGCAGGAGAATTGTTTGAATCCAAGAGGCAGAGGTTTCAGTGAGGTGAGATCATGCTATTGCACTCCAGCCTGGGCAACAAAAGCAAAACTTCATCTCCAAAAAAAAAAAGAACTTACAACAAACCTACAGTAATCAAAACAGTGTGATACCACCATAAAGACAGACATATATACCAATGGAATAAAATAGAAATTCCAGAAATAAACCCTGATGAGAGGGAGTAGGGAGGTCCCATACTCTTTAATAATCAGATCTCATGGTAATAATTACCACAGGGCAGGCACCAAGCCATTCGTGAAGGATCTACCCTCATGACCCCAAAACCTCCCATTAGACTCCACCTCCAACACTGGGGATCATATTTCTCTTTTATTTATCTATTTATTTATTTTTGAGACAGAGTTTCCTCTGTCACCCAGGCTGGAGTGCAGTGGTGTGATCTAGGCTCACTGCAGCCTCAACCTCCTGGACTCAGGTGATCCTCCTACCTCAGCCTCCTGAGTAGGTGGGATCACAGGCACACACCACCACACTCAGCTAATTTTTGTATTTTTTTTGTTTTTTGTTTTTTGTTTTTTTTTTTAGAGACAGGGTTTCACCATGTTGCACAGGCAGGTTTTGTACTCCTGAGCTCAAACAATCTTCCTACCTCAGCTTCCCAAATTGCTGGGATTACAGGCATGAGCCACTGCTCCTAGGGGGGCTCACATTTTCACATGAGCTCTGGAGGGGACAAACATCCAGCCTACATTAAATAGGTTAACAGTTTTGTGTCTCACTTTTAAATCTTTGATCCATTTTGAGTGGTCTTAGGTTGGGGTCCAACTTTATTAATTTGCATGTGGCTATCTAATTTTCCTGGAAATATTTGTTTAAAAGACTATCTTTTCCCCATTGAATGGTGTTGGCATTCTCGCTTCCTCTCTTGCCATGTGACACACCTGCTCCCTTCTGCCTTGTGCCATGAATAAAAGCCTCCTGAGGCCTCACTAGAGGCCAAGCAGATACAGATGCCATGCTTGTGTAGCCTGCATAACCATGAGCCAAATAAAATTCCTTTCTTTATAAATTACCCAATGTCAGGTATTCCTTCATAGCAATGCAAAACAGACTAATACACTCTAAGAAGAAAACATGTGGCAAAGATTCACAGCATTGAACTTGGCAGTGATTTTTCAGATATGACACCAATGGTACAGACAACAAAAGAAAAAAAACAAATTGGACTTCATGAAAATTAACAAATGTTGTGCATCAAAAGACATTATCAACAGAGTAAAAAGCCAATCCACAGAATATGAGAAAACATTTGAAAATCACACATTTGATAAAGGATTATTACCCAGAATATATAAAGAACTACAAAAATAAGCAACCCAATTTAAAAAAGTGTAAAGGGCTTGAACAGACACTTCTCCACAGAAGATATACAAATATTAATAGTTTATAAGCACATAAAACATACTTAACATCACTATCCATTAGGGGAATGCAAACCAGAACCACAGTGAGATATCACTTCACATCTACTAAGGATGACTATTATCAGAAAAATGAAAAGTAACAAGTGTTGGCAAGGATTAGAGAAATTATAAGCTTTGTTCATTGCTGGTTGGAATGTAAAATGACATATCCACTGTGAAAAATTGTATGGTGATTTCTCAAAAAGTTAAGGAATTTTCATATGATTTAGGGTTTTCTTTCCTAAATATATACCTGAAAGAATTTTAACTGGAGATTCAAACAGACCAATGTTTATAGCAATATTATTCACAATAGTAAAAATGTGGAAACAACCCCAAAGTACATGCCCATTAACAGATTAATGATGCACACAGATTAAACTGTGGTACACACACACACACACACACATGCACACCCCTACCTCAGAAGGCCTCAACGCTGTTGCATTGGGGATTATGTTTCCAACACATGAATTCTGGGGGACTCAGACCATCGTGAACACATGCATACACACACACACACACACACACACACACACACACACAAAATGGAATTCTATTTAGCCGTAAAAAGGAATGAAATTCTGATACATGCTACAACGTAGGTGAAACTTAGATGCATTATACTAAGTAAATAAGTCAAAGATAAAATGACAAATATTGTATGATTCTACTTACATAAGTTACACAGGGTAGATAAATTTACAGAGACAGAAAGTAGAACAGAGACAAGAAGCTACCAGGGGCTGGGAGGACGGAAGAACGGAAGTTATTGTTTAATGGGAACAGAGTTTCTACTTGGGATGATGAAAGAGGTCTAAAAATGGATAGTTGTGACAGTTGCACATCGTGAATGTACTTAGTGCCACTAAATTGTATGTTTAAAGTGGTAAAAATGGTAAATTTTATGTTATGTATATTCCGTCACAAGTTTTTTTTAAAGTAGAGACTTTAAAAAGGAAATATTCTCTCTGTCATGTGCATTTTACATTTTCTATCAACAACTGAGCCTGGGCAACAGGTCCCTCCTTTGTGCTCTGACATCTCCTTATACTTGTTCAGTCATAATATGTGTGACATTACATTTTAATTGCCTCTTTTGTTCTCCTCACTACATAATAAGCTTCACGAGGGCTGATACTATGTCTGACATGCTCTCTGATATATCCGATGTCTGGCACTGTGCTTGACGTCAGTAGCTGCTCAATAAATATTTGTCGTAGCAAACTGGAGTCCATTGTTTTTACTAGGACTCCACCTCTTCAAAAACTCACTTTAGTTTATTTAAGAAAAATAGACTATTGTAGATACCACAATACACTTTTAAAAGTCAAATACAAACTTCCAAGGAAACTCAATTGCTTTATCTATTCTTTCTTACCTTTATTACTTAATAAAAACACTTAAGAAAACACAAAAGAACAGTTAATCACATGGAAGCTTGTGCTATCTTTTGCTACCTTAGTTTTTCTATTCTGAAATTTCTGTGACCTTCAGGACCAACTGAAACATAGTTTTTTGTCTTATTGACTTAGGTCTACCCACTAGTGCCAAAAAGGGGCAGCTACGGGTTTAAGTTACAGATTTTCTGACCTAAAGAGTTGTTCAAGGTAAGAGGTCTGGTTTGGGTTTTTTTGAACATTCTTCATCATTTCCAGGAATGTTTTCAGCAAGTCACAAGGGCTGCTTACATGACTTGTGATTTAAAAATGTAATTGGAATAACTGCGGTAGCTGATCTCCACAGATATCTTCTTGATGAATGACACCACCCCTGTTTGTACCTTTGCATAATCAGCTCCCACATTGGCCTGCTCTGACCACGCATAGTAAGTCCTCACTTAACACCGTCAACAGATTCTTGGAAACTGTGTCTTTAAGAAAAAACAACATACTCCAAAACTAATTTATACTGTAGACTAATTGATATAAGCAAAAGTCAAGATCTGCGGCATATTTCTGGTTACAAAAACATCATCAAACTTCTAAATAAAGACCAAAACACTTCTCATATTAAACATTGAAGGAAATGTGAGCTATACGTACATTTAGTATTCCAGTTCAGTTCAGGATCATGGGTGGCTGGAGTCTGTCCTGGCAGCTCCGGCACAAGGCAGGAACTCACCCTGGACATGTTGTCATCCCATCCAAGGGCACACTCATGCCCACACCCACATTCACTCAGTCTGAAATCATTTAGACACACCAGTTCACCAAGTGTGCACATCTTTGGGATGTAGTTGGAAACCGGAGTACCTGGAGAAAGCATGGAGAGACCGTGCAAACTCCATGGAGATGGTGGCCCCAGCAAGAAATTGGTTATCTTTTTTTCCTCATTATCATTATAACAAAAGCATTTTGAATGAAACAACATTATTCAAAGATCCGTTGTGAAAAAAAAAAAAAAAAAAAAAAAAAAAAAAAAAAAAACAAGGCCCCAGCATATGATCCATCCAGGTGAGGCTTCAGCCTCATGGCACCGAGACAAGCCAGCCCTACCATTATGCCCTGCCAAATTCCTGGCCGACAGAATTGGGAGCATACGAAAATGGCTGTGTTTTATACCACTCAAAATTGAGGAGGTTTATTACATAATTGGAACAACACTTTTAAGTGTTTTTGTTTGAAAACAATCGCATTGCTTCATGCTCACAAATATATAGACATGTGTGTTCTGGGAGTGCCTAAAAAGATTTCAGCTTCCAGCTCTACCACATAGGAAAGTCACCTGATCCTTTTTATCTTCCATTTTATCACCTGTAAATGGGATAATAAGTAATATTTCCCTTATGCTGTGGTTGTGATACTGCAGGTGAAAGCACTTAGTAAACTCTGAACTGCTATACAAAATTTCCAGTGGCAGTGGTGATCCCAGGCGGTGACAGTGGAGTTGTGTGCAGTGATGATGGCAGTGGTTGTAGTTAAAGTTTAATCAGGTGGCAGTCAATGTTTTCTGTAAACATGTGAGCAAACTATATATCTGCAAGAACACCCTTGAGTCTAAGCATTGAAAAGTGCTCTGTGAGAGCCCTCAGAAATGATGCCGCATAGCTACAACTATCTGATCTTTGACAAACCTGACAAAAACAAGAAATGGGGAAAGGATTCCCTATTTAATAAATGGTGCTGGGAAAACTGGCTAGCCATATGTAGAAAGCTGCAACTGGATCCCTTCCTTACACCTTATACAAAAATTAATTCAAGATGGATTAAAGACTTATATGTTAGACCTAAAACCATTAAAATCCTACAAGAAAACCTAGGCAATACCATTCAGGACATAGGCGTGGGCAAGGACTTCATGTCTAAAACACCAAAAGCAATGGCAACAAAAGCCAAAATCGACAAATGGGATCTCATTAAACTAAAGAGCTTCTGCACAGCAAAAGAAACTATCATCAGAGTGAACAGGCAACCTACACAATGGGAGAAAATTTTTGCAACCTACTCATCTGACAAAGGGCTAATATCCAGAATCTACAATGAACTCAAACAAATTTACAAGAAAAAAACAAACAACCCCATCAAAAAGTGGGCAGAGGACATGAACAGACACTTCTCAAAAGAAGACATTTATGCAGCCAAAAAACACATGAAGAAATGCTCCTCATCACTGGCCATCAGAGAAATGCAAATCAAAACCACAGTGAGATACCATCTCACACCAGTTAGAATGGCCATCATTAAAAAATCAGGAAACAACAGGTGCTGGAGAGGATGTGGAGAAATAGGAACACTTTTACACTGTTGGTGGGACTGTAAACTAGTTCAACCATTGTGGAAGTCAGTGTGGCGATTCCTCAGGGATCTCGAACTAGAAATACCATTTGACCCAGCCATCCCATTACTGGGTATATACCCAAAGGACTATAAATCATGCTGCTATAAAGACACATGCACACGTATGTTTATTGCGGCACTATTCACAATAGCAAAGAGTTGGAACCAACCCAAATGTCCAACAACGATAGACTGGATTAAGAAAATGTGGCACATATACACCATGGAATACTATGCAGCCATAAAAAATGATGAGTTCGTGTCCTTTGTAGGGACATGGATGAAACTGGAAAACATCATTCTCAGCAAACTATCGCAAGGACAAAAAACCAAACACCGCATGTTCTCACTCATAGGTGGGAATTGAACAATGAGAACTCATGGACACAGGAAGGGGAACATCACACTCCGGGGACTGTTGTGGGGTGGGGGGAGGGGGGAGGGACAGCATTAGGAGATACACCTAATGCTAAATGACGAGTTAATGGGTGCAGGAAATCAACATGGCACATGGATACATATGTAACAAAACTGCACATTGTGCACATGTACCCTAAAACCCTAAAGTATAATAAAAAAAAAAGAAAAAAAAAAAAAAAAAAAAAAAAAAAAAAAAAAAAAAAAAGAAAAGTGCTCTGTGAGATACAAAAGCATAAGACAGTCCTTGCCCTTAAAACCTGACAATATCATTCAAATAACAATATTGAAGTTCATAAAAGATCAATATATATTTTCTTGAAAAATAAAATTAAAAAATTAGACCCTATGGCTGGGTGCAGTGGCTCACACCTGTAATTCCAGCACTTTGGAAGGCCAAGGCAGGTGGATCACCTGAGGTCAGGAGTTTGAGACCAGCCTGACCAATATGGTGAAACCCCATCTCTACTAAAAATACAAAAATTAGCCAGGCCTGGGGGTGTGTGCCTGTAGTCCCAGCCACTGGGGAGGCTGAGACAGGAGAATTGCTTGAACCTGGGAGGCAGAGGTTGCAGTGAGCCAAGATCGCGCCACTGCACTCCAGCCTGGGTGACAGAGCGAGACTCCATCTCAAAAAAAAAAATTAGACCCTATGGTGTGGACTCCATTTGTTGCAGGAGTTCAGAGTTGAGAAAAATCTACATGGCTTTATAGAGGAGGTAGTTGTCCTGGAAACAGGGATGGATATTCCCTGAAAACCATGATGAATGGCTACAGGAAAGAGAGGCCCTTACCAAACAAACAGGAGGAGAGGCATGTAAGGGAGACACGAACGTGCAAATGCTGGCACAGATGTGCTTCAAGGTCTGTCCAACTTAAAGTGGGAATGTTCCCAGGGACATCGAACCTTCCAGGGTCACTGCCTGCTCTGTGCAGCATGCACTCGGAGCCCTCTTTGATCTGGTTCCAAGGCATCACTTGCTTTTGTGTCTGAAACAAAACAGGGCAGGCACCAGTCATCTTTTTTCTATTCAGGTGAACAGCATTAACCATTCCCTTTCTGGGCACAGTTTGCATTTTAGAAATTCATGTCTTGGTCAGTGGGGAAATGAGAGAATGGGAGAGTCAGAAAACATTTTCCCCATAGAATCATTAGTACTAATAGTGGTTAAATTCCCAGACTTTCAGGGAAAGTGTATAAAAGCCAGCCAGTGTGGCTTATCATTGGTGATTTGGGGGAAATAATGTGTGTATCCTATGTGGGATGGCCATGTCATTTCTCTTCCCAGGACAGGAGGAGTGATGATGGCAGTGGAACACTTCAGATCCCCGCTAATCATCCTGTCTGCCCCATCGCCCTTGCTCTGATTCTTCTCTGTCTAATGACTCTGGCTGCTAAGAGCACCATGAGCCTCTCTCCCAGGTCAATCCATGAGACCCTCCGCAGGAATGAGTGGCTTCCCAGCCACCCCTTTTTCACTGGCTTCCAGGGAGTTGTCCTGCTGCCTGCCTCTCTTTCACCCCCACTCTTCGTGGTTTCACATCGCACTCTCTGCTCTCAGGCTACAGGCAGGGGCTGCTTCCTCCTGTCCTCAGTTATCTGGAGATGACACAAGGTCTTTCCATGGCTTTCTAAGTACTTCTATTCCTACCACAATAGGAGGCAGGAGGAGATGGGGCGGAAAGCAGGGAGACACAGCAGCTTTACATCTTTCCTAATGGCCAGTTTATGGACAGAGTCAGATGCTGTTCCCCAGGCTTCAGCTCCACCAGTGCCAGGCACAGCCTAGGAAGGTCCATGACCTTCTCTCTTTTCCCTAGAAAGAACTCTGGGCTCCGTTTATGCAAAAATGCTCTGTGTCAGCATCGCCTCTGACTCATTCCTCCTTGCATTTTCTCCGTCCTTTAAGTGACATCGAGAAGGACTCTGCCTCAGAGCTACTTCCGAGGAAGAGTTGGCAATAATCATAATTAGAGCTGCCATGGACTGACTGAGTGTCTACTGTGTTAGGAACTCTACTAAGCTCAAACTTAATGTAACAGGTAAAATTAATGAGCTCATGTGCCATATTATGGGTGAGACTTTTAAACATATTGTCTCTTTTAATAGTGCAGCAACCCCACAACGTAGGAATCATTAGTGCCACTCTGTAGAGGAGGTGGCCAAGGTTTAGAGAGTAAAGTTGCTTGTCCAAAGTCCCATGGTTCCCATTCTCTCTGCATCCAAACCCCTCCTCTCACCTGCAGGCTTGGTGGAGGCCCTTGTCTTTCCCTTTCAAGCAAGGCATCACAGCTCTTCCCTATGTGACGCCCAATTTTTCCTTCTTTTCTCCCTGCCCCAAGCCCAGACCCATCCCAGTCATATGGTACCCTCTGCCATTGGCTCCTTTTTCTGCCAGTCATAGGTGCCAAGACCAAAGGAAGCACAAGAAAAGATACAAGGTGCCCCACTACATTTGAAATTTAGGTAAATCATAAATGCTATTTTAGTATAAGTATGTCCCAAATACTGCATGGGACATACTTATACTTTTAAATACTTGTTTGAAATTGGAACTTAACTAGATGTCTATATCTTTATTCACTAAGCCTGGCAATCCCAATGGGCAGGGTCAAGGATAGAGGTAGTCCAGAAGTGTACCTTCTACAGTGTGATCCTCTGAATAGTGAAATTGTCTGGGCCCAAGTGTGGAACTGGGCAGCATATCTATTAATATATATTTCCTGCAAACCTAAAGCAGAGTTGAGGACAGAAAAAGGTCAGTCCCAGGGTCTCTAGCCAGGGATGACAATTCATAGCAGGAAGAGTTTAAGAACACAGCTGTGGCCAAAACTAGCACATTGACAATGAGAGAAAGGCCAGAGGACCAGAGCAGAGCTGGTCACTCCAGACACAGCATGTGGCCAGAAGCCTCTCTCCATGAGTCAGTTTTAAATATCCCAAACTCACCCCTGTCAGCAAACCTCTGTTGGAGTCTCCCTCCTTGGACTCAGGCATACTTAGGTTTACATCCCAGTTTTACTTCTGATTAGCTGTTGTCCTGGGAAGATTATTTTCCAGTTTCCTATTCTATAAATTGGGAATACAACATGTTTCAGAAAAATTTTGGAGAAAACCTGAGCTACTTTGTACAAATCTTCTAGCATGTAATAGTTGCTTAAGAAAATTTACTTATTTTCCTCCATTTTAAATGAACATTTTATTTTGTTATGAAGTTATAAAATTTGAAGACACCTGTGAGAGAAACTGATGAAATTGATGAAACGAATTAATTTTTTTTTTTTTTTTTTTTTGCTAAGGAAGTGAAATATGGGTTGGGTTGGTTATGTTTCCTATCCCTGTTCTAAGTCTTTGCAGCCTCTGCAGGCTTAAAAGGGAACACTCACAAGCACAGAAAAAACTATATCCATGTAGGAAAAAAAGTCACCAACATCCCACACGACTAATTTCTTAGAAACCACTCCCTGAAACACCAACCACTTAATATTGTTTGTGCTGTGGCCTTTGTTCCCAAGAAAGACATGTATTCTGAAAGTTCACATGTTCTTCATCACGAGTAATCTTCAAACCCAAAGGGAAAGATCTCGAAAGCATTTGAGTTAATACATGCCTCTCGCTAATGTAACCAAAATATTCCAGTGTTTTCCCTTAATACTCTCAATTTACAACGAGCAGACAGATGATTCTTCTCAAAGGAAGGCCTTCATAAATCTTCCCATATGAGATGAAAATGAAGGATTTATTCTTGCCCATCTTTTAATTTTACTCAACACTCAATGAGTTATTCTTACAGCTGGCATTTCAAATGTATTAGTAGAATTTATCACTCAAAGGCTTATGCAAGGACTAAATTACACTAATGAATTGACTATGAATTTGAAGTCTAACATGAGGCCAAATATTTTCTGGCTTCATTTCTGTATCTCAGCAAATGGCTTAATTTGCTCCCTACTTATCCATTACTGCTAAATTGTCTTGCTATTATTGTAGTAAATGGCTGCAAACCCTGTCTTGCCCTAAGGCTCAGGCTGAATGGAGTGGAATGAGGACATTTACAGTAGACAAGAAAGGTAAAAAACCTGCCATCCACTCATTTTTGCTGAGCTGGAGGAGGTAGGAAGGGATCATAGTCCAACCCACTCTTTTCAGTGCCTCTCATAGTCACGGGCTATTCTTAACAGCTGGCATTTCCAATGCATTAATGGAATTTATCATTGAGAAGCTTATGAAAAGATTAAATTACACTAATGAACTGACTTTGCATTTAAAGTTGAACATGAAGCCAAATATGTTCTGGCTTAGGATTTTTTTCTTGTTTGTATCTCAGCAAACTACTTAATTTTCTTCCTACTCACCCATTATCACTAAATTGTCTTGCTATTATAGCAATGCCTGCTAGCAGTGTTATAGTTAAAAGTCTGTGCATGTTTTCATTATAAGTGCCTATTTTCTGAGATTCAGACTAAATGGGGAACGATGGAAATCTCACAGGGCTCTCAAACTTTGCTAGAATTAGTCCAGTCTTAGACCTTTCCTTTTGTGCACATTAAAAATCAAGCCTTTCAGAGGAAGAAGTCGGGTATTTTCCAAAACTCTCTACTTTGTGTCTACTTTCTCTTGTGTGCTAGCTTTAATTTTAGATGAAAACTTTGTTGATGTTTATTTTAGTTTCTTCCTATTTTCTTTCCCATGTTCATTGCTCTTTTGTATTTCAGTGAAGCTTCTTGTACCTCATGCTTGATTGTGAAGAGTATATTCTTTAACAACCAGACAAGGAGCAAGACTAAAAGGGGTAGAGGACTTTTTAAAAGTTTTCATCTGTGAAATAAAAATGAGAAAGTAAAATAATCAGCCTCAATCCCTTAAGTTATATAACATGCAGAGTGAAAAAATTAAAAATCTTGGAATTCAGAATTAAGTCTGGGAGGGAGGGACAACCAGAAAAACAAAACCAAAACCAAAGAAAACCCAAACAAAAAACCCCTTCACCTTTGCTCAGACTTCTAGAATCTCCAAGACTCTGAATCTGTATTCTAGTATCACCTTCCATGCTATAGTAGGTCTTGGAGAGGTCTCAATGCTGCTAGAGGGTCTCATCCCCAAATTCTGTCTTTTCTTTATACATAAGAGGTCACTCTTCTTATTCTCTTTCTTTGCAGATAGAGTTCAGCCAGAGATCTTCCCAACATGGCCTAAAACCCAACTCTTCAGCTCCCACAGAACAATTTCCCCAAAGCCAAAGACTTAGAGGTAGAGGCTGCATCATTACAAATTCCTTTCATTGGGAGACTGACGCTTGGATTCAACCTCTCATCCCATGACTCAACTCTGGTAGAACTTATATTTTAGCAGGAATAATTTGACAGTATTTCCCCACCCTTTTCAGTTATACACACTCTTGAACTTTCAACTGCATTCCACAGGACACTTCTAGACTCATCTCCCTCTATCAATTGCTCTCTGATTCAATGATATGCCCATTCATCTCTTCATAAAAACCTCAGATACTGGCCATCTTCTTTTCCTGTAATTCATCCTCTGTGTTAAAAATTGTTAAGGAGGAATGAGAAAACCAATTATCCTATGCTATACAGAGGCTCTCTCACTTAATGCCATGGGTCAAGTTATACTGAGTGGGGAAGCAAGGTCTTCTCCATGTCATCTGGACCATTCTGTAGTTTCATGTGATACTCTTAGTTTCCACTGACATCTTTCTGAACATACGCCAAGACTATGAAAATTATTTCAGTTAGGAGTCACTAGCAAGAGGACACTTATGAATTTATCCAACAATTCATTTTCTTTTTGATAACCTTGACTTTCTGAATAACCTCCCAATTCCAATTACTCCAGAGCACCCTATAGGCCCAGCACAGAATTTGTTGCAATTTTTGAGTGTTCAGAATCAGGTTCTGCTCCAGTTTCAACTTTAGGGAACAGACCTTCCCAGACATTCATAGCAGTCTCACATTGCATATGAGGACGATGGAAGTTCCTATCCATGCATTCTTCTTTGCATTCAGATCTTTGTTATCCCTTCTTTTTATATATAAAGGAAAATAACTTCTCCACCTATTAGGTTAAACTGAACAGGTGGCATTGTGTGCCACTCTCAGGTTCAGAATGATTTCTCATTTGCATGTGCCAAGAATGAAAGCAGAGAACAACCATGTTTGTGGACTCTTCTGTCACGGGGAGAAAACTCCCAACTTCATGATTTCTCAGAGGTGCTGGCTGAGTAGAGCTATTCAGAGTGAGATGAGGCTAAAGAAGCCCTGATTACTTTAAAAAATTCTTAGTGCATTTTAAAATTGTAATTTTTTGTTAAGGTTTCCTTACAGGGAAGACCCTGTTCTTTTGGCCTATGTCATCCTCATCATTTGACTCCTTACCTTTTCGGGGAACAGAATAATGCCATCTCTGATTAAGATCTGTGTGGCAATTGGAGAAAGTTCCAAAGATATATGAAGCAAGGAAAAGCCAAAGGATCAGAGCTGATAAGCTGTAATCAGTGAGTTCTGCTTTAAAGTCTAGAGAATTTTTGTTTTTGCCAAGGCAAGTTTACTTTGCATTTTGAAGATATATTGGATGGAAAGGCCACCAATCATCCTTCCTCTTAGACATTTATACATATGAAAATAGTATTTTTTACATTTACATTCAGGTAGAAAACAGCATGCCCTAATTCTAATAGCAAGTGATGCCAAGGAAAACAAGGTACTGCACCATGCCAAAGTGAAAGACATTAGCCATAGCAGCAAAAAGTAAAACATACATGTGACATGCAAGTGATTGCAAAGGGAGGCTAATGTTCAAACTTTGTTGTTCGGTTTTCCATTTCAGTTCTTTTTCAGTGGGCCGAAATTCATTTTCTAAGAAATTATGGCCATGTTGCATATGCATTGATGGTGGCAAATTCTGGACCATATGTCAGCAAAAGCCAACCCATCCTTCTGCAGTTGTTCTCCAGTCAAATTTGTTAATTGTCCAAGAAGGAATACACACACAATCATACACACACACACACACACACACACACACAAATAGTTGCCAGTATGACTGAGCAACTGAAAGATTTCGCATGACTGGCTAACAGTTTAAGATGCTACAGTCAGATATATTAGAAGATCTGGGAGATATTCTTTCAGGGATGCCCATCTCCAGCTATCTTATACAAGACGCTGCATTTCCTGGCTCCATATTGTTGCTCCCACTGTTCCTTCTTTTTGAATTTCTCTTCTCTCCTTCCTTTGTACTAATCCTGCAGAACCTAGGCCAAATACCACTTCTTAAACTTTTATCTTCTCCCAGTTCTGAAATATTTACTGCCTCCACTGAATACCGTAGCAAACATACCTATAAGGAGACACTGGAAAGAGTAAAGTGTGTTCATTATGAGCAAAGGCCTTTAAAATGTAAAAATCTGGACTTAAGTACTAGTTCAACCTCTGACTGTTATAGCTGTATGACACCTAGCAAATGTTTTAAACTTTCTAAGTCTTCGTTTCCACTTCTATAAAATGAGTAAAATAAAATCGATCTTGTGGTGTTGTTGATATGATCAAGTGAAATAATGGATGTAAAGCATTTAGCCAAATGTCTGTTCTATAGAGAATATGCAAGAAATGTTGACTGTTGATATTACATCAGAGCACTTTCCACTTTCTTCCTAAATTCTGTGCATAGCTCTGTATCCACTACCCTCCCATATCCCCCCACCAATTTCTAAATTCAACTAAACTGAATCAGGTTTTCTACACTTGTGCCTTTCCCAGAGGTCCTAGGACAGTGCCTTGCACTGAATGCATTTGTTAAATAGAGGAATGGTGGAGATTTTGAGCTAGGCACCTGTGTTTGACTCTTGAAATGCATGATCTTTTCAGACTACCTTGGTGAGGTCAATTAGAAATAGGTATCACATTTCAGAATGCAAATAAGGAGAGACAAGAAACGCAGTGGATGAGTGTTGGGACTGAGGACATTTCAGAGGACGACGTGTGTGTCCTTGTTCATCTATAAGCTCTCAAAAATAAATAAATAAATAAATAAATAAAAACAATACAGATGCTCAATAAAAAAGTATGTACTGGGTCTGTGAAAAGCAAACTGCCAGTCAATCTGGTTGACTCGGTGGAACAACAGTTTTTGAAATGTCAACATTTTGTATGAAACATCTGGTTGTTGACAGAATTTGCCATTATAAGAACTAGTTGTCAGTCAGCTCTTGGATACCCAGGCACTAAGCTCTATTTTGAGCCTTTGGATTAATTGCCGAAGCTGAATTCATAGGCAAAGATTTCTCATTATTTTAAATTCTGAGCATGAACAAAAAGTATGTGTAATTAACAAAAAACAATAAGTATATAAACTATTTTATTCACAGATCAAATTGGGGGATGGTCATTTTATCATTCTAATGATGTAAGATGGTGTTAAAATTCTAGGTTGCTAGTTCCCCAGGCCTCAGAGAATTCTCACCTCGGTAGAAGGTGAAAACTTAATTTTTCTCAGTATTTAACATTCATAAGACTTATTAAAAAACATACCATGGCACCACGACTTTTAATTTCCTTATGGCTTACGTAAATATGAGGCCGTCTACAGCTGAGTATGTGTGAGGTTTTCTTCACTCTATCCTTCTTTAAGATAATTGTTTTTGAAAAATCATCTTTAATTTAGAGAAGCATTGTGCATAAAATAAGTGTGTACACTGCCATCTGCCAAAATGTGTCAGAAGGCTCCCTGTGGCGAAGCTCACGGCATCCTGTGGTTTTCAACATCATTACTTGAGGGATTCGGCAAGGTTCCTCCTAAACACTGTTGAGGCTTTGCTGAACATTTGGCAGCAATGAGACTACTTTAAGCAGCTCATTTTGGTCATAGCCTGAAAAGATTTCCTGTTTTTATGACGTAGCCCCCTTTCTAAGAGGGTGGGGGTGAGAAGGAGGTGGGGCAGTTGGCCATTGCAGAGGAGGAAAGGAGCCCTTGTCTTAGACTCACTTGAGGAGTTCTGGAAAGTGAGACATCCTGTTCTAAAATACATGTCTCAAGGCAAGGCAGCTTTAGGGATTCACCTTGGTTAGAAACTAGACTCAAGAGACAGAACAGAATAGAAGTTAGAGCTACTGGTTTGATTTCCTGATTTTTACCATCAACATCTGCTGCAGTGGGAAGATTATAGACTGAGTCCCCACTGGGACCCATGTTGGCGCACACAGACACATACATTCAACCAGACATGTCATGTACAGCTAGAATAATCTTCCTTAAATATTACTTTTCTAATTCTTTGTACAAAATCCTTCTGCAGTGTAAGTTTTCAAATTGAAACCCTTCAAGTCAGTCATTCAAGTTTTTTGTCAATTTATCTCCCCCGTCAACACCCTGCTGCTCTTCCCCTCATTTCATTATTCCTGAACGTGATGCTCAGGACCCGACTAATCTATCTGCACCTACGCCCTTTGCTATGCATCTAGTGCCTTACTATCCCATAACCCAGTAGTTTCCACATTTTTAAACCTGCAAATCCTTCCAGAAAATGGAATTGTAGATAGAAATTGATTTCATCAAATGGGTAAAAGCAGAACTATTCTGTTTAAACAGGAATGGGGGACTGTCATCTCTGTCTCTTGAGGACCCCATTGCTCTCCTTGCCATTTTACAGTAATAACCTGAGTTCCCCTGTGTAGGTGTAGGTGCTACTAAACACATTTAAAAACCAAGGTTCTAATCTCTTTCTTGGTAGCCTCTCCAAACACCAACCAAACTCATTTGCTCTATTAAAGTCCTACATATCTACTTCCATGGATTCAGATTGCCCCTTTATTTTGCATCCCCTCAGCATTTACTGCTTTGTTTTGTAAAACAGTACACAACAGGTGACTTGACATTATGCTTCTTGAGGACAAAATGGCTTCACTTTATCCCTCCCATTCATCTCTAACTCCTGCAACATGGGCAGGGGCTGGCATAATAGTCCATTGAATAAAGAAGTATAGAAGTTACTATCTTTCAAATTACAAAGGTTTCAATTTACAAATTTTCATGGATGTGAGCAATGCTATGTACCAAAGGCACAACTCTTCTTATCACCATTAGATAGCAATGCCAATTGTGTTTGGACATTTAAGTCTTGGCCACTGTCTTGATACTGAAGGAGTGTCTTTTAACAGATGAATGTAAATGCATGTTGAATGGCAATTTTCAATCAGCTGGAGTTCAAAGCTGAAGCCAAAGAAAAGCTAACAACTCTACCTTTTAAAGAACCATCAACAAGTGGAACCAACCAGCTACCAGACCTTTCTAAGAGTCACCTAAAAATACTGGGTGCTACAACCCCATCCTTCACCCCAGCTCCCATTCTCCTACCTGCAAATTTAAGGAAAAGGCTGGGGGAAGGGGAAGAGAGAGAAAGTTATGAGAATCAGTGGTGGCAGCAGCCTTGAGAATATTATGTTTTCGTGTTAATAAGTTTTTTTTTTTTCTACTGTCTTAAAGCCAAGTGAAGAGTCCTCAAAGAGAATCACTTAAAATGAATGGGGATGCCTGCAAAGACAAGATCCTGCACATCATTCTCCTTATAGACATGGCCTAGGTAGTGGACTTGCTGCTCTGCCCTTTATTTTGCTGAATTAGGGAAACATGAATTGAGAGATGAGAGGTTGAAGAGAAGGGGAGGTATTGGAGCAGCCAGCCTTCCTATTATTGAGCTTGGCAAAGAGGCTAACGTTTCCTCTGAGTTTAATGGACACTGAAGAAGATATCTGGACCAGGGTCAACTTGCAGGGCAAGAAGTCTGTCTGACAGGCAAACAGAATGCCAGAAGCAAGCAGCTGTGGTGTGTACTGACAACAACAGCAGCTCGTTGATGGGTGGAGGGTGGAAGAAGACAAGGAGATGTGTGGAGCCCCAAAGGGCCCTGCAAAAACTTACACATGCACCCTAGGTATGTGGATGACTGGGCACTGAGGCCAGCCGGCGTTGGCCAGAGAAGCAACAACAACCCACAGAAAAAGATTGGCCATGGATAAACATCAAGAGATGGGTGCCCTTTTCCCCCAGTGTCTTTCCTATACTTTAGCATTGCAGGAATCAGGTCCTAGAAAGGGAAGGGCTGGTACAAATTCAACTCAGGGTATGTCTAATGTTAGAGGTAGCACTAAAGTTAAGGGAGGAACTAAGATAAAATCTGAGAAGAGAATTCTCTAATCTCTTTCTTAGTAGCCTTTCCAAACACCAACTAGTTATAAGCCAGACTTTGATTAAAGGGCCTGGAAAACCACCAAGCTTTCCAAAATGTCATTAAGGGATCTTTATTGTCATTTGGGCAGAACATGGTTAAGCAGTGCTTGGAAAAATGAAATTGTTTCATGTTCTTATCCCCAATGAGTTGAGGATGCCCAGTAAAAAGTTAATTATATGAAGTTATAATGAAAAAAGGAAGCCAAACTGTAAACATTGTTGTATAAGAATTTTAAGAGAACCCCAAAGCAACAAAAATCTACAATTAGAATTTTTCCAGCCCATCTGCCTTGACCAACCTACGATTGGTCACCTGTATAATGTCACTTTGAACTCATGAGCAAATGTCCGTTTTGAAACTTGTTGGTAAAGAGAGGTGCTTATTTCAGTATATGAAGTAAGTTCTTACTGGTTAACATTATTTTTGAACTAGGTTTTTAAATTTATAAACATATAAATTTACTTACATACTTTTAGTAATTTTATAAGCTATTTTGCATAGGTTTTATAAGTTGTATATTAGAAGTCAAATAGGTCAGATAGCATAATGTAAAAAGTTAAAGTCTCACCCTGCCACATGTTCACTTTCCACCTGTGACCATTTATTATCAGTCTCTTGTTTATTTTTCCAGAAATGTTCCATGTCTCTAAAGCATGTAGATGTATGAATGTATTTGTCTTCTTTATAGCAAAAAATGTCATTTACCAGACACAGTGTTCTACAACTTGCTTTTTTTTCAATAAAACTGTATCTTAGGCATGCCCTCATGTCAGCACACATTAATTCACCTCATTCCTTTTAAGCACTACATAATATTCCACTTTATTTTTGCCTCATGCTTTAACCATTTCTCCATTTATGGACTTCTAGCTCAAGGACATATTTTTAATGTGCTGTCACATAATAAATCAATGATTATTCTTTCACATATATTTGCCTATTTCTAAAATGAGAGCCTTATTGAACTGTGAATTTACAAACTAATGCTACAATGAATGATACTCTTCAGAATGCAGAATCTGAGGTATTACATAATATTAAAACTTGGCAAGTAATAAGAGATTAAATTATACTACATGTAGTTGATAATATTACAGAATTTTAAAATGCTGCAATGTAACCCTCAAAGTTGGCAGTCCATATATGACAAAAGCCAATAGTCTTATTTAACCACTACACCCTACAGCACCATGCTTGATAAGAGTGTACTGAGAGAACACACGTGCCTTGTTGAGCAGACGTATGATGAGAATGAATAGGGTAATATGTACAATCTCCTTGGGATGGGAGATTGCAGACGCTAGCATAAACAGTGTGACTGTTTCCTCTCTGGTTCACCCAGGCTCCATAGATGATAAAGCAAAATTGCTGCACCAAAGTTTATTTTCTGTTTGTCTTCTTCCAAGTACTCTCAACCTTTCTCAGTTTATGTGAGGTCAAAATACCTTCTGTTTTAATGAACCAGGGGAAAGGGCAGAGAATGTCACCACTGAGAATGCCTCTGAGCTGTCTTTAATATCTGAGACCATATATATTTTTTTCTTAAGGTAAGTGTCTCTGTCAGCATAAAACTCTTATTCTGGTTTTAAGCCACTCACCATCCCGTTACCATCACTCCTGCCCACTCACTCTGGCTGCTCACCCGAAACCTGGACCAGCCCTGCCAGAAGCCCAGCCTTCCCTGGATAACTTGTGTCTGAAAACGGTGTTTATCTGAGGGCTCTTTATACTCAGTAGTATCTAAGTGGAGAGACCTCATAGGAGAAGCCCCGCTTATTGAGAGGTGTGTCTGTGTGAGCATACATGTATGTATAAAAAGACATTTCAGTTTTCAATAAACTGTTTACTGTTCAAACATTAAATAAATGTAGAACTGTTTTAATCAGCTGAACAAATATTTAATGTACACTCCAGCATAAGAGCTATGTTTAAAAATATCCTCTATGCTGCTAAGACAGAGGGAATTTATGGAAACCAGTGACCTAAAAGGTAAAATAAACATTCATGGGGGGAAAAAAACGAAGCACATAGTTTTAAATTTAAACTGATCTCCCTACTCTTTTACTAGCATCCATTAGTATTTTATCCCTCTGCGTGCGTGTGTGTGTGTGTGTGTGTGTGTAAGTCCTGGGAAGTGCTGATTGGATTACACATCTGCTTACATTTTCTAGAACAGCTAGTGGTCAGGTAACTACTAAATTAATTTCCAGTAAATTGCTGTGAGAAGGTAAAACACAGTAAAGTTCATATTCTGTCCAGGACTGCGATTCTCGGAGTAAGTGTTTGTTTGCTCTTTATGTTCCAAACACTGGAGGTCATTTGCGACAGGAGTAGCTAGGTTTCTGTCCACAGCTGTTCCAAGGAATTGTCTAAAACTCTGACGGGAAATGCTAAATTCTTAGAAAACATTTAATCCTCAGTAGATTCTGTGTAAATATCGTAGAAACTTGGAAGAAAGTGTGTATTGTTAGAAAAACAATCTCTTACAAAGATACATGGGAAACTCCTTTAATAAAACAGATGCCATGCTCTTTTCACTAATTTTATTTCTAGTTGTATCTGCAAAGAAGAATGAAAAATAAATGTCTTAAAGTGGCTGGCCATGTGTTTCAACTCTGATTGTCCTAGTACTGCTAATTTAATTCCACGAGCAGATCTCTAATTGAGGGCTTCTTCTCTGCCTAAATTGGTGCAGAACAGAGAGCTGCAAGAGCATCTGCAGTACTTGGTTGCCCGTGGCATTAATTTCTCTTAGTATTTGGTGGTAGTTTAGATATTGCAGCTTGTGGGGGCTGTGTATTACATGGCCACAAACTCATCTGCTCTTTCTTTAAATACCATACCCACCACAGGTCACCAAAAGGATCTTTAACAGGAGTTTACTTCCCACCTGAGCAGATCATGGATGTAGTCAATTCAATTTGGCATTCAGGAATTTAAAATACCAGATTTACTGGCTTTCAGATATGTACCTTTTTTCAGGCAGATGTAGCTTTTCAGTTTCCTTCTGGTGTACAATAGCTACTCATTAAATATAAAACTTGAAGTTTTTAAGTAATTTTGTTTTTGCCATTTCTTTTGGAACATGGCACCATCCACATGTTTATTAAGAAAGTTTATTGTTATTGGTCCAAAAAGAAGTTCTTCAATTATAGTTGGAATCTAAGTTGTAACTGGCTCCCTCTAGCTCAGCGACAATTCATCCTTCTGTCCATAATCACTGATAAAGTCATCATGTTTCTGAGAAGACTAGAAAAATAACACTTCAGAACCTAAGTTCAGCTGTTCATAACCATAATGAAGAGGAACTGGAAGCTGAGAATTAAAAAGAGAAGAAAGGAAAGGAAGCTACTTAGCAATCAGAAGAAACACAGTGTTTATGAGATCATTAGAAACCCATTTGAAGTGCTTTTTCCTAACTAGCTTTAGCAAAAAGGAAGTTGTCAACTTAAGTCAATGAATACAACCCTATATCCACATGACTGTGAAGAAATTAACGCACCTTAATACCATAATGAAATGGTTAGAAATTATAAAAAAGGCTCTTCCAAATTTGGGGCTGTTTTTCCAAGAGGAGGCTTTGATGTCTGTGCTGTCAGACAAAGCTGGCTCTTATGTCAACAGATAGATGATGTGCTTGGCAACAGATCCACAGGCATAATGCAAATATACCTGCCCTCCTTCTCAGTGACCTCTGAAATAACTACTGTATTTGAGCTGAAAAAATAGGAAATCAGAATATTTTCTTATTTAGCTTCAGGTAGAGCCTTGGCTATAGCAATCTCTGAAGCACAATGAAAAATGTATGGTACTTCCCATTGTGTTTTTAGACATATGACACATAAATACAGAGATAGCAATGAAAAAGGTCTCCATGCTGATGTGGCTTAATTCAGGCTATTTTCCTCTCACTGTTAGCTTGCTATGCCTGATTTGAGGGTACAGTATTAACATACTGTCATCCTGCGGTGGTTTAATTCAGGCTTATTTTCCTTCTCCATCCCAGCTTTCTATACCTGACTTGTGGGTATGGTATTAACATATCATCCACATAATGAGGGCTTGCCTGGACAGAATAAGAACCTTAAAGGTAGATCCCCTGTGTGCTTTTCAGACCTTGGACTTTTGCATACCAGCCTAGAGAATAGAATTAGATTCTATTCAGTATTTACATTAGTCATTTTCTCCTCCTGGAATTCATTTCAAAACAATCTCTTCTTCAGGTTTTTCTTCTATCCTGCTGTTTTGTTTAGTGTTATTATTTCACTTCCTCTCCATACTGCAAGCCATAGGTATAAGACAGCCCATCTATCTATTAACAATTAATTATTATCATTATAAATGTTATTTCCCTTGGTTTCTTTTTCTTTAGTCAGGCTTGAATTTAAGGTGATCAGGGCACAAAGGGAGGCTTAAGCAGGAGCTGCAGACATCTCCACATAGCCCGGTGGATGAGCTTTCCTTGCAGGCAGGGAGGCAGGCTTATCCTGGAAGACTGGGAACTCACCTGAACCGTCCAGGGGATTATGACCACTGGGTTCACTGTGGCAGTCTGGAGGACTGAAAAGTTAACCCAACACACTCCGATGGCTTCACAATTGCCCAGGAGTGGAGATTGGGAGATAACAACAGGCTTAGCCACCCTAACCGCTTACTTTATAACTCAGCGTATTACAGATGGAGGTATTCTTCCTGACACTCCAGGCGTTCCTGCAATAAGCTGGGGAAGCTGTGAAGCAACTGCAGTATCCCAGAACTGTCCCAGAGAGGCCTCCACAGTTGGCCCTTCACAGACGTTGGAGAGATGTACCTGTACACTCCACTGCCTGCAGCCAGGTTTACTCAGTAGAAGCCCCCCTATACAAACAGAGTGGGTTTCTGGTCAGAAACGAGCATTATCACAGGCTGGTAAACACAAACAAAGCCCCTCACATGGCCGCTTTCTTTTGAAGGGTAGTACAAATCCAAGGGTCAGCGAGCAGGAGAATATCACCAAACAAACGGAAGCTGTGTTTGCTCACCATGAAACACGAGCAGCGCATGTTTCGGGGAGGATTTACTGTAGTATGTCCAAAATAAACGGACATGGGTGAGTGGGTGAGGGTGGGGTGGTATTCCTGCTTCAAAGTCTCCTCCACGCTGCTCCTGGAGGAAAAGACCCCTTCAGGATTTCTCCCCACAAGAAAGCACTTATGAGCTTGCCATTTGTGGATTCGCTGTCTTTATCTGTTTCAAACTGGAAAAGATGACAGCCCTTCTGTTTGCTTTCTGTTGATGTTAAACAGATGCACCGGTCTATTACAGCCACATGGGCCTAGTTCAAGATGAAGCAGCAATAGGAATGTAGTTGCTCCTGGGCCAATGTGGAGAGAATGAATTTGCCTATTATTTTGTATATACACTCAATATTTTTATTTTAAGGTTCCAGTATTCCCAGTGGGTCAAACTATACCTACTCTTAGCTCTTTTCAGAAGCCAAGAGTTCTCCTCAACAGACCATGAGATAGACTCCAGGAATTCTCTATGACTTCAAAATCAGCTATTATTACTTCAGGAGATAAGATCAAGTCTGCAAGTATTTATTTTCTCAAACCATGATTTGGCTGTGAAAGGCAATGAAACAGGAGAAGAAAGAGTTGGGGGAAGTAAGAATGGAAAAAAAGCAGATGTTGGGTTGGTCTTTAACTATTTATATATTTTTAAAGTTTGAACTTCATTTGAACCAGTTTGAATTCTTTGGGCTTTCTGATGGCTGGGCATCATAGTGAACAAAGCTGCCACCCACACTGGAAAATCCTCACGTTTTCTAAAAAGGATTTAAATTTAGATATTTTACAGCTCTGCTTCTGGAGTAAGATGCAATAAAAACTGAATTGAAGATATTTTAGGTTGCAGAATTTTTACACTTTTTTCCTGTATAAAATAAGATTTTTGTAGGCATTAGAAGTCTCAGATCATTTTTGGAAGTGGGTAGGGGTATAAAATATAAATAGATTAAATTAGTAATGTGATGACAACCTGGATTCAAACGTGTCTATGAAGTTTGCACAGATAACATTACCTCAGAATTTTTCCCTTAGAGGAAAACAGTTCTGAGATGGAAATGAAATTGTGGCAGACATATTTCATCAGGTGGAGGACAACTGGCTCCTGGCTTATAAATACCCAGGTGGAAAGTCATTTTGAGAAATCCAACTCTAGAGACTTGAATATGCCTGAAGTTTCCAGGAATAGATGTCAAAACAGGACAGGCTTCCGGAGACAAGGAAACTCAGACTGGCCCTTTATGCCACTGCCCTCCCACTGCACTGAGTAGGATAGTCCATCTTAAAGAGCATCAGGAGTTACAATATTCTGCAAGTTATTTCTCTGAACTCCCCTGCTTGCCAGATGGTATTTTCTTCCCCATGGTGATTGAACTATATGATGACCAGGTACCCAGATTTTACTATGGAGGTCTGTACACATTTGAGAACAACCTTATGTAGAAGCAATATGTGTCCCAAAAGATAACGTCAGCTTCTTATGACAAAAAAAGCTTTTATTATGAAAATTTTCACTTAACACCATGCATTAATGTTCATTTGCTTGTTTGTTTGCTTTGTGCATTTTTGAAGACTTGGGATTATAATCGCCCATTTTCCACCAATAAATACTATAGCGATGGATACACAATGAAAACCAATCATTCTACAAAATTAAGTGTGCTAAATTGAACATCTACAAACAATTGTTGTTTTCTATTTAACAGATCCTATAATGAAATGGCTAAACTTTAAAAATCTTTTCTTTCGTGATTAGATATGTGTCCAAAGGAAAAATATACATAATTAGATTTGGAGCCTGTTTAGTCCATTTTCACACTACTGATAAAGACATACCCGAGACTGGGTAATTTATAAAGAAAATGAAGTTTAATGGAGTCATAGTTCCACATCGCTGGGAAGGCCTCCCAATCACGGTGGAAGGCGAAAGGTATGTCTTACATGGCAGCAGGCAAGACAGAATGAGAACCAAGTGTGAGGGGCTTCCCAAGATGAGATTTGGGTGGGGACACAGCCAAACCATATAAGAGCCTATATGTATATTTATATACAGATTCCAAATCTAATTTTGAAACAAAGATATAAACAATTGTTAGCTTTTTAAAAAATGAAGCTAAAATATTATTTTTATGAACAAATTATCTTTGGATTATCAAATAAAATGTTGCATGTCTTTAATGAGAGCAGTGAACTAATATGTGAGTAAAACTATACATTTTAAAGCTGTGATCATCTAAGGCTTTGCTAAGGGAATTCCAGTCGATAACATGATTCACCCTCTTAATAGCCACTTGGGATGTACTAACGAAAGACTAACATGTATTAATTCATTCAGTACACATGAGAGTCCAGTTATACATCAGGTGCTGTAAAGGAGCTTGTAAAGGAGTTTAGTGGAGAAAGTGGGCATGTAAACAATAATTATATGTAGGGTGAACAGTTCAATAAAAGAGGCCTGTATGAGGTATTATAAGCAGGAAAAGATAATCAGGGATGGCTTCACAGAGGAGGTGTTCTCTGAGCTCAAGTTTAAGGTCCAAGTAAATCTTAACCCCTGCCCCAAAAATGTAGAAAATGCCAACCCCATTAGCAGGTGCACTGTAGGGGCTCAATTATCGTTAAGTTCTCTTATACCCTCTCTAATATTCTTTTAAGCTATGGGTTGTTATTTTTAAAATGACTCTAGATTTCCCAAACTTCAACCTTGGCAGTCACATTCAATAATTAAAATTTTCCCATAACTGACACAAAGACAGAATTATATTAAACATTAAATATTAACTTGGTTGCCTTCAAAAAACTATACAGTCTAGAAAGATGATCCCAACCTCTCCATTGTATACTTTATATATACCTCATATACAGTATTCTGTTCTGGTTATCAGATTCTCATGGAGACATGAGTAAACATAAGTCTGTACAGGGGATAATGGCAAGACAATGAAGGAATTTCAAGCTTTGCAAATAGAGTCAGTAGAAAGAACTATGTATGTTTAGCCTAAATAAAAAGGAAACCATTGCTTTTTATAATTTAAAATCCATCATGTGGTAGACATATTTGACTTATCCTGAATGTTTCCAAGTAATATATTCAAGACTAAGTAATAGAAGTAATAGGGTGATAAAATGTGGCTCAATTTAGGGAAGAACTTTCTAATGCTCAAATACTCCTCATCAAGCTTAGAGCAAACAGTCTGATAGGGCCTTACTGAGATATATTCAAACGTCACCTAATTGGCTGGATGGATGCATAGAAAAGTCCATTGCAGCACTGATACTCTGCAATTCTATGATATCTAATAGACGCTAGATTTTTTTTTATTTTTATTATTATACTTTAGGTTATAGGGTACATGTGCACAATGTGCAGGTTTGTTACATATGTATCCATGTGCCATGTTGATTTCCTGCACCCATTAACTCGTCGTTTAGCGTTAGGTATATCTCCTAATGCTGTCCCTCCCCTCTCCTCCAACCCCACAACAGTCCCCAGAGTGTGCTGTTCCCCTTCCTGTGTCCATGAGTTCTCATTGTTCAATTCCCACCTATGAGTGAGAACATGCGGTGTTTGGTTTTTTGTCCTTGTGATAGTTCACTAAGAATGATGTTTTCCAATTTCATCCATGTCCTTACAGAGGACATGAACTCATCATTTTTTATGGCTGCATGGTATTCCATGGTGTATATGTGCCACATTTTCTTAATCCAGTCTATCGTTGCTGGACATTTGGGTTGGTTCCAACTCTTTGCTATTGTGAATAGTGCTGCAATAAACATACATGTGCATGTGTCTTTATAGCAGCATGATTTATAGTCCTTTGGGTATATACCCAGTAATGGGATGGCTGGGTCAAATGGTATTTCTAGTTCGAGATCCCTGAGGAATCACCACACTGACTTCCACAACGGTTGAACTAGTTTACAGTCCCACCAACAGTGTAAAAGTGTTCCTATTTCTCCACATCCTCTCCAGCACCTGTTGTTTCCTGACTTTTTAATGATGGCCATTCTAACTGGTGTGAGATGGTATCTCATTGTGGTTTTGATTTGCATTTCTCTGATGGCCAGTGATGATGAGCATTTCTTCATGTGTTTTTTTGGCTGCATAAATGTCTTCTTTTGAGAAGTGTCTGTTCATGTCCTTCGCCCACTTTTTGATGGGGTTGTTTGTTCTTTTCTTGTAAATTTGTTTGAGTTCATTGTAGATTCTGGATATTAGCCCTTTGTCAGATGAGTAGGTTGCAAAAATTTTCTCCCATTCTGTAGGTTGCCTGTTCACTCTGATGGTAGTTTCTTTTGCTGTGCAGAAGCTCTTTAGTTGAATTAGATCCCATTTGTCAATTTTGGCTTTTGTTGCCATTGCTTTTGGTGTTTTAGACATGAAGTCCTTGCCCATGCCTATGTCCTGAATGGTATTGCCTAGGTTTTCTCCTAGGGTTTTTATGGTTTTAGGTCTAACAGGTAAGTCTTTAATCCATCTTGAATTAATTTTTGTATAAAGTGTAAGGAAGGGATCCAGTTTCAGCTTTCTACATATGGCTAGCCAGTTTTCCCAGCACCATTTATTAAATAGGGAATACTTTCCCCATTGCTTGTTTTTGTCAGGTTTGTCAAAGATCAGATAGTTGTAGATATGTGGCATCATTTCTGAGGGCTCTGTTCTGTTCCATTGATCTATGTCTCTGTTTTGGTACCAGTACCATGCTGTTTTGGTTACTGTAGCCTTGTAGTATAGTTTGAAGTCAGGTAGCGTGATGCCTCCGGCTTTGTTCTTTTGGCTTAGGATTGACTTGGCGATGCGGGCTCTTTTTTGGTTCCATATGAACTTTAAAGTAGTTTTTTCCAATTCTGTGAAGAAAGTCATTGGTAGCTTGATGGGGATGGCATTGAATCTATAAATTACCTTGGGCAGTACGGCCATTTTCACGATATTGATTCTTCCAACCCATGAGCATGGAATGTTCTTCCATTTGTTTGTATCCTCTTTGATTTCATTGAGCAGTGGTTTGTAGTTCTCCTTGAAGAGGTCCTTCACATCCCTTGTAAGTTGGATTCCTAGGTATTTTATTCTCTTTGAAGCAATTGTGAATGGGAGTTCACTCATGATTTGGCTCTCTGTTTGTCTGTGATTGGTGTACAAGAATGCTTGTGATTTTTGTACATTGATTTTGTATCCTGAGACTTTGCTGAAGTTGCTAATCAGCTTAAGGAGATTTTGGGCTGAGTCGATGGGGTTTTAGAAGGGCTTAAAGGAGCTGATGGAGCTGAAAGCCAAGTTTCGAGAACTACGCGAAGATTGCAGAAGCCTCAGTACCAGATGCGATCAACTGGAAGAAAGGGTATCGCTGATGGAAGATGAAATGAATGAAATGAAGCGATAGAGGAAGTTTAGAGAAAAAAGAATACAAAGAAATGAACAAAGCCTCCAAGAAATTTGGGACTATGTGAAAAGACCAAACCTACGTCTGATTGGTGTACCTGAAAATGACGGGGAGAATGGAACCAAGTTGGAAAACACTCTGCAAGATATTATCCAGGAGAACTTCCCCAATCTACCTGGATTTTGGTTTTTTTTTTGTTTTGTTTTTATTTAGTCTTTTTTTCAGTCTAACAAATGATTCATGGAAAATATCAAGTCATTCTGTGAAATTTTTGCACCTCAAATTGTGTATATAATATCCCATTATTCATATACATATAGAAACATGTTGGTGACTAATATTCACTTCTTAATATTTGTATGATAAATGAAGTCAAAAAATATTCTTGATATTAATTGGCAGCCTTTGTAAATACCCCCATCAGTTTGGAATAGAAGCAGGACCCTTGCAAAGATCAGAAGGCAGTGTCCTACAGTGAGAAAATTGATACCATGAAACAGCAATTCTCTTTGAAGCTCAGAGAAGAGGTCCACAGAGGAAGTTTAAACACACAAAAGCCAAGATTTGCCAACTATGGGGAAAAATGTCAGCATCTGAAACTACTTCAAGCAAAAGTCCAATTTCTAGCAGTGGTAAATTGTCAAGACTGGACTGAAGAGGTCCAGTGAAGTGGTGCTTTCCTCCCCTAAATCTCATGTCTTAAACAACACTCATAGCAACTGGTTAGTAGGGTCAGAGGACCCAAGAAGCCAAAGGGCATTTGTCTCAGCATCTGTGGAGTTCACAGCACATGCTATCCTTGGACATTACCCAGTGGCCTGGTGTGGACAGAATCCACTGGGCTTAGTTTCATAGAGATAAGCAAACACTAACAGCAACTGAAAGTAAACTTCAGAAACACATTTTTATAAAGGAGCCTGTGAGTCTGAGATTACACTTATAAAATCATCTGTACAAACACTCCTGGGACCACCCCTCCCTCCAACCAAGTCATATGTATATGTATACACACAAGCCTCTTGAATTTTTATTTACATAACATAAAATTAATCATTTTAAAGTGAACAATTCAGTGGCATTTAGTACATTCACGATGTTGAACAACCACTGCATTTATTTAGCTACGAAAGATTTTCATCACACCAAAAGGAAACCTCATACATGTAAGTGTTCACTCCTCTCCCTGCCTTCCCCAACCTGTAACAACCACAAATCTGCTTTCTGCCTCTAGGGATTTACCTACTCTTGATATTTTATAAAAATGAAATACAATTGGAGAAGTGGTCTTTTTTCACTTAGACAATTTTTTTAAGATTAAAAAATAGTTTATATATTTTTTACTATACTTTATTTTGGAGTCCAAATTTCCTTATTTGCGATGTTGGAAACAACACTGTCTGTTTGTACAGCTCTCCACAAAGTACCTTTACTCCCTTCTTACATTTTGATCATTACAGCTATTTTACAAAGCAGGCAGGGACAACCTTATTGTCACCATTATACAGGTGAGAATATTGAGGCAAAGTGATGTGCTCCAGCACCCCCACAGCAAAGTTATGCAATGCTCTCTGGTCCCCTCATTCCACTGTCTTTTCTGCAGCATCACACAGGTTCCTATCTGAGCTGTTACTAATGCGTCTAGCCAAGCCTTCTCACACTCAGAAGATACTCACACTCAGAAGATATTCTAATATAGTCTAGGATCCGTATTTTATTTTTAATTTCAAGAGCATATTTTAAATGAACAAACTAAATGGAAATAGCTTTTGGATGTATCATTACTATTTGCACTTAATAGAGAGCTGTTTTGACACATAACAGTTACATAAGACTGGAAGTAAACTGTGCACACAAGACCAAGTGCACACTATTCCAAGTCCAAATCTCCTCTTGGAGTCAGTTGGAAGTCAGTTCAGCTGCCAAGTCTTCAGGTCTTGTGTAGTGTCTGGAGCTTGGCTTTTCTATCTGTACAGTAAAAAAATTGGACAGAAATGACCCTTAAGGTCTCTTCCAGATCAATATTTTACAACGTTTAGCTAAGCACCAGCTCAAACTCAACACTGAACTCATGTGCTTCATCCACACAAGGTCAATACAACTATTTGAAAGATGAGTCAGTCAAAAGGTTTCTTTCATTATCAATGCCAACAGCCATTCCGTTTTGCTGAAAATTTTCAGGACATCGTGAATGTTCTTTATGAAACTCACTATCCCATCTAGATTTTATTGACTACATATTTTGTATGTAAATAGATAATGCATAAAAAGGCCTTAGTAATTTGGTGATGGCCACATTCTTGCCTTTCTGGCATAAGGCAACATTTCAGACGAGGAGCTCATTCCATGGTAGAGCTGTTCATATTCATTGCTCTTGAATTGTATGCAGTCAAATTAGAAGGACTGCCAAACAGCATTTTTAGCATGTTCATAGACATGTGTTTCCAGCCTGGTGCTTAAGCCCAATCATTAACTTGCCATCAACCAAAAATTAATATCTGAATCTTGTTATGCCCCCTCTATAGATTTTCCTGGGTTAGGTTTTATTTTTAGCGGTAGCTTCTGCAATTCACCCAGGATAGGGGAGTAGTCAGATTTAGCAGGGCTAGACTGCCATCTAGAGACCAGAATTTGAGTTCCAACATCTTGCTCCTCAGTGAGCTTGCTCTTTAACAAAAGCAGCAACCTGTCAAATGAAGCTCGAGTTTGCTTGGGCAAGGTGGGAGATGCACCCCGAATCCAGAGATCGTCAACAGCAAGGAGCTTGTGGTGGCCCAGCTCTGAAAGCCTTCCAGTCACTGAAGGTTAGGTGGGACCTTAATGACAATGAGTAGATAGAACTCTGCCCCCTGGCTCAGGAGTGAGCTCTTAAACTTCGTCTTATAAGAAGAACCCCATTTGCTGGAAGTGAAAACTGCACTCCATGCCAGTTAGAATTTTTACCCAGAAAGGAAGGAGTTCTTCTCTAGAGCTGAGAAGGCTAAAAATGTCTTTCATTTTACATGAGAATCCAGTATCCATATTTATCATGAAACTCAAATCTGCCTTTCATTTTTCTGCTTGAGCCTAACTTAAGTTTATATATCCTGGCCACATTTGATACCATCTTCTGCTTTTTGTGACTGCAGTTTAAAAGGACCAGTGGTCCCTAAGTTTTTGAAATTTGGAGGGGAAGATATTGTTTCTAGTGTTTCCATGGAAGGTGCATAGTTTGGAAATCCCTCTCCCTGTCTTTTTTCCCAAAACTGTCCTTCTAGGCCTCATGCTAAGCCCATCTGTTCCATCAGACAGTCCTTTGATGGATGTGAAAAGGCTGGCTGGAGAGGTGCAGAGCTGAGACTGAGGTGGCTGAGATTTATTAATTCATGTCCATTTGGTAACTGTGTCCACAAGTTCCGCCACGGGAATGTTTTAGAAATCAAAAATAGCAACTATTATTGTTAACCTCAAAATCGCAGGCCACAAGAGATGCCAATTTGCTGATAATTAAATAGTCGACTCTTTCCAGCAGAATAATGTCATCCAAGAGTTTTTCAGCTAATGATGAAAGTAACCAAAAAAAAAAAAAAAAAAAAAAAAAACAGAGAGAGAGAGAAAACAAAAGGTGGACTATCTTGAAAGACTTTTATAAATAGAGGCTAAAGTGCACCATATGCATCCAAAATTCCAGTGATATCATATCTGGCTAAATCTCACATCTTTGGAGCTTTTAAATCCAAGAATTGCTTTTGATGCAGGTATTAAATGATTTTTGGAAGACAGACACTTCTGTGTAGTATGGTAGAAGAAGCTTCAGTTTTAGAATTCAAGCAACTGAGCTTTGGGTCCCTGGTCTCTCACTCACAAGAAAGTCTGGGTAAGCTTCAATTTCCTCATCTATAAAAGTTGGGGAAAATGACATGAAGTCAATATGAGGATTAAACAGAATAACCTCTTTGAAAGTGCCCCACACATAGTTGGTGCTTAACAAATGCTTACATCATTTCTTTCCTTTAAAGTCTGGCGTCTGCCTTCCTTACCTGAGTGGTATTCTGCAGCTGGAAACAAGGATGTCAATAATATTTGTTCTGATAATTTTGCTTCATCCCTAGAATGCTAAATCTTCTAGAGCAATGCTTCTCAAGCTTGAATGTGCATATGGATCACTGGAGGATCTTGTTAAAATGCAGATCTAGCAGGTCTGAGATGTGTCCTGGAATTCTGCATCTCCAACAAGCTTCCAAAGAATGCTGTTGGTTTGGGGACTACATTTTGACTAGCAAGGCTCTAAATCAGGGGTTGGCAAACTACTACCCGACAGTGAACCTCCTGTGTCTGTAAATAAAGTTTTACTGGAATGCAGCCACACCTGTTCATTTACATATTACTTCTAGCTATTTTCCTGCTGTAACAGTAGGATTTATGATCTGGTTCCTACCCCTTCTTGACCCCTGCTGGAAACCATTCTCTTTTTTGGTCCTGATGTGTAAACTAAGTTAATCATCTGCAGGAGCACTTGGAGGGCTGAGAGAGGAAAGAGAGGAGTAGATTAAGAGGGAAGGGTTGCTACCTGTATTAGTTTCCTATTGCTACTCTTCTAAATTGTCACAAACTTAGTGGCTTAAAACAACACATATTTACTACAGTATAGCCCTATATATCAAGCCATCAGCAATGCTGCATTCCTTCAGGAGGTTCTAGGGGAAAATCCATTTCCTTGCCTTTTCCAGCTCCTAGAGGCTGCCACATTGCTTGGCTCATGGTCTTTCCTCCATCTTCAAAGTCAGCATGGTAACATCTCTCTGACTCTTCATCTGTTGTCGTATCTCTCTCTGACCACAGCTGTGAAAACTACCTTTAAGGGCTCATGATTAAATTAGACCCAGCTAGATAATCCAGAGAAATCTCCTCATCTCAAGATTCTTAACCACTTTTTCCATGTAAGATAACATATTCACAGGTGCTGAGAGTTAAGGTGTGGATATCTTTGGGGATTCTGCCTACCACACTACCTGAAAGCATATTCTTCAAAACAACAATTTTCCAATCATTTCTCTTTTGTAATATGTTGACACAGCAGTCTTGATGATGAAAAGATGTTAGATGAAGTCATATGATGGAAAGACCATGAAACAAGTAGACAATGCATGTGTCTACACATGCAAGTAGACACTGCATAACTCTGGGAATGCCTTGAAGTTGCTCGGGGCACAAACTTTAAAACCATAGATGGAAGCTCCGTCCTTTCCATCCCAGCTGCCTGATCCTGGGATCAGAATTTGTCTACCCCTCTAGCTATTGATCATGATTAGATTCTTTAGAAATATTCTCATTAGCTCACACCACATATAAAATAATTTGCTCACTTTAATCATGCTGCAAAAAAAAAAAAAACCTGAATAAAAAAAAGTAGGGAAACATACATTACTAGGCATGGAATGAGACCACATGAGTAGCAAGAAGTTTAAAAACATACTCCAGTCACCCAACCTTGGGCTGATACACAGTGTCCTTACCACAATAAGATCAAGCAACCCAGAAACCAAGACTCCAAGAGGGAGAGAAAATGTCTACCTTTGGCCCTGGGGCAAGAAAGCAGGAATAGGAATAAAGAGAAGAGGAAGGTGCCTTCACAGAAATACTTCTCAGTTGCACCTGTAGCCTCACAAGTAAGGTTTCAAATATGAATCCCTGGCAACTGCCTTCTAGGCTGTTAAGTTCAATCCTTCACATTTTGAATATGTCATGGTACTCCATAAAAAAAGCTTATTGCATAAGCCGTTGCGACTCTCCTAAGCTCATTCTCTTCAACAATGGCAGCAATATAATAACAGATAAGTGACCAAGAAAGTATATGTGACCCAGCCATTGTATAAGATTTCATTTTGCTAAAGGTCAAGATAAATTATCATGAAATCCTTGGATATACTGTTACATGGTTCCTGGGGACAAAAGGCTTCCTTTCAGAGGAGCTTCTCAGAAGCAAAGTGTGCTGTGTTTCAATCCTCAGCTAACTTTTAGTTAATGACTCTTGCCTTTTCTACTACCAGCAATCTGGAGTGTGTGCTGTCAGAATGAACAGCAGGGTCAGTCACTAATCCCAAATTGTATGCCCCAGGATGCCTGCTACAGAATGGGGAAATGCTTACGTTTGATTAACCTTCCAGGTAGAGAAATGGAGGCAGCTAGGGGTCTGCAGCTACATGACACGGTATAACAGTCATTTTAAAATATGGCGTTCCTGGGGAGATGCAAGAAAAGTCACAGCATGAGGTGCTGACTTAGTATAGCGAATGAAGATTGTGTCTACACAATAGCGAGCAAGCCTTTGGGGGAAGAACATCACCAACCTGGGCATTCATTTTCTTCAATATATTTGTAACAATATGATAATCCCTCACATCTATATGGTGCTTTATGGAGAGCATAATGCTTCAAGGGCATCACCCCATTTGATCTTCACCACTGTCTTTTGTGTCAAAGAGTTAGAATCCAGGAGTACATACCCCATTTAAAAAAAAAAAAATCATGATTAACTGTCGATGCACTTTTTTTTTTCCAAGGCCTTTTCTTTAACAATTTCTTTCGGTATAAACAATGAAGAGGGGAGAAACATCATTGGATGGGGAGCAGGGAAGTTGGAGTAGTTAGAGAGTAGACAAAATCCTACAAGGTTTGGAAAGACATCTCCTGAAAACATTTCTCTCAGGCAGGAATGCTCACGGGTCAAAGAAAGCACAAGGTCACTTTTATTTCTGAGGCACCAGGAACAATAAGAATAAAAGACTCTACATGTTGTCTTTCCTAGTAGACAATGAGTTCCAGGTGGGCAAAGGTGCAGTAAAACACCTAGCACTTTTGTAGATACTCAAATAATGTTTGCCGACCAAATGGATGAATGGAATTAAAAAGGCAAGAAGATCAAATTGTCAAAACACAGTGACACCACTGCCAGGTTTGATCAAATACATGTGAGAAAACTTGTGAAATACAGATTCACGGTGGCATCTTTTAAATACAATTGTTCTGATTCTCTAACCTGAGTTATTAGTTTGATGCCATAATTTTACAACAAACCTTCTGTGGATAACTCAAGTAATGCATATTTTAATAATTATTTACTTTGGCCAGCTGTGCCCAGTTTATAGACTAGAATGTCTTCATTCTGACAAAAATCCGATGACAGAAATAGGAGCTTAAAAGTCTACAGTTTCGGCCAGGCGCGGTGGCTCACGCTTGTAATCCCAGCACTTTGGGAGGCCGGGGTGGGCGGATCACAAGGTCAGGAGATCGAGACCATCCTGCCCTAGCATGGTGAAACCCCGTCTCTACTAAAAATACAAAAAAAAATTAGCGGGGCGTGGTGGCCGGTGCCTGAAGTCCCAGCTACTCGGGAGGCTGAGGCAGGAGAATGGCGTGAACCCAGGAGGCAGAGGTTGCAGTGAGCCGAGATCGCACCACTGCACTCCAGCCTGGGTGACAGAGCCAGACTCCTCAAAAAAAAAAAAAAAAAAAAAAAAAGTCTACAGTTTCCTCTCCTGCCTCATATTTTTGTTATTGAACACATATCCTAATAATTCCTTTTCTACTTTAGGGTCAAAGAGCATCTTGGGTCTTCTTCCACCACTGGGCCTATTCTACCAACAAGCCTCTGAATTCTCACTTACTTACCAGTAGCCTCTTAAACTCGTGACGACAGATGAAAATCCACTCTTTTGCACCTTGTTTACTCAGATCAAGGCACACACGGTTATAAAGCCACCTTTGGTTGGAGAAAGAATTAAGAATCTGCCTTGTCAGTACTAGATTAAATTTTCCAAACCTAATTTTTAAAAAGGCTGGCATTACAAACCAAACCTTCATGCAAAACCCCAGCAAGAATCAGCCTTTTTTTAAGGAGTTTCAAATTCCTTTGTGTGACAACCGTGGTTTAATAAATACGCCAAAATAGATATTGTTCTAGAGAGAAAGCAATAGAGATAAGAAATAACAGTAGGCACTTTTGCTTGAGTCGAGGTTGTAATTTCAAATAGAAGTACAGCATAAATTCTTTGGAAAGGAAAACTTGCTGGAATGTTAACTTTTTAGTCATCAAAAGATACTTGTGCACATTCGTCTTTAATCTCTAATTTTCTGTACAGCTATTTGTTAGCCTGATAACAGTGTGTTTTATGTTGTTCTCCATTAGCCAGTGCTATAGTTTTATAAGGCATGTAGAGAAAATGGAGAAGATATCAGCCTCCTTAGGAGTGTTATTATATTTTGTTGTTGTTGATTTTCAGAGGAATTTGGACAACCACCTTTGTTCAGGTGAAAGGGGAAGAGAAATGTTTTATTACTGGCCAACTCCAAAATGTAGCAGTTGGTGGGACAAAAACCATTTCTTAAGTTTGAAAGAGATGATAAAAAGCAGTCTTAGCTATCTAAATAACTATGAAGTCTTCATGACTTCTTTGTCAAAAGAAGGAAAAGGGAAAAAATAAGCACATGGAAGAGTATTGCTCCTTTCCTTTTTTACAAAAGAGTCTTGAAATATGTTTAAAAATATTTTATGAGGTCACACTAAAAAAAAAGAGTAATTGGAAGAAAAATTCTGCTTGTCTAAGCGAAGAGCACATTTGTAGCGGTAGGGTAAATGTTTTATCGATTGAGAAGCTGGGAAACTCAAGTCATTACTCACCATGAGCTAAAGAATAATTGCTAATGCTCTGGCGGAAAGATTAAAAACAGTTTCTGGAAGTATTTCTTACAATGATCAATGGTGTATCATCCCAGGCCATTGGATCTTCAATAACATTTTTCCCTTTTGGGATACAATCAATTTTTATAATATGATTCATTTGCCAGTGGGCATGCTTTCTTCATACGATGAAAAGGCACTTATGCATCTTATATTGTTGAAAAGTAATCTTATACAGCCAAAGATCAGGCTGTGGTATAGAAACGCACCTGAATTCATCTCTATTTCAAATGGGTTTGGGAAATCATCTAGGGTGGAGGTCGTTTGGGCGTGGGGGAAAGGCGGTGGGCAGTTGCTAGCTTCTTTGTGATTGCTTTGTTAACTCTTTGAGAATACTTTTAGCACACTCTGAAAGCAGTCATGATCATCCTAACACAAAGATAGTGATGGAAGATGCTATATTAGATTTGAGCTTGTGCGGCTGTAAGCTTGACTCATTTACAACACTAATTACCATGGCAGAGCTCTCAGGTCAAGGGTTGCCTTACAGCTGTCTACTGGCTGCCCACATCTGACAAGGTCTTCAGCATCCTGCGGCAGAGCTCAACGTCGGTCCACTGCTGCTGAATCCATCAATGCATCTCTGCTTTAATAAATAACAGCTTCAGTCATGAGAGGATGTGCTCATTCCAAAGTTTCTCCCAGGAGAAAAAGCACTGAAAGCTTGGGCACAGCCACTTTTAGGCTCCAGCTTGCCATTGGACTTGTGGTGAGAGAACAGGATGGCTCCATGTCCAGGATCTGCCAAATGAATAGGGAAAAAAGAAGAGGATGAAGGAGAAAAAGAGCAATACAGCCAAACCCAAGAAGTGATATAATGTTCTTTTGATGGGTGACATGCACCCCAACCTGGAATTTTGTCTGCCTCTTAGAACAATAACGTTTATGAGATTACAAAATGGTTAATTCACTTTCTCCCTATTCCAAATTCTCCTCATCAACACTCTGGCCCTGTACCCATGGCACTAAACATCCAAAGTAAAATAAAAGAAAACAAAAGAATTCTTGAAAATATGGCTTAGATTGCTTATATTTCAAATATCTCCTTGTTTGATAGTGATATTATGCCCAGCCTACCGCAGCCCCACAAGTGTTTCCATTTGAATGTTTACCATGGTCTAGACACAATCACTCACTACTTTTCAATTTTGCCTGTTTCTAGTCTATTTATTTGGTGAACCAGGTCATTAGATTCTTATTCTTTTTTAAAAATTTCAGAAGAAAAAATATTTAATCTTAAAAATATAAAATTAAAATATATTATTAACATGTCTACAATGATTTAGAGATTTTACTAAATAAAAAAGCCCTTATGTTTCTTCATAAGTTCATTGCAATTTTAGTCTTCCCAAAAGGAAATTTTAAATCATTCTTATCATCATAAAAAGAAATGGTGATTTTTTTGAGTACTTGCTTAAGCCCAGTGCCAAGTAAAAGCCAAATACTCATAAGATACATCTTATAAATATTCAGCTTTTTATTTGTTTTTACACAACCCTAAAAAAGTAGGGTTTTTGCTTTTTCTTTTTTACAGATTAGGAAATTGAGATGTAAAGAGGTTAAGTAACGCTACTAACCATGGCCACAAAGCTAGGTTCTGGCAGAGCTCAGGATGGAATCATCTCTGTCTACTCTGAAGGCAGGGTTCTTAGCTACCTCGCTACGTTTCACATGCCATCAGTTTTACTGGCTCCCAATTTGCTAAGAGTATGGATGTAGTCATATAGGTTAACTTCTGAGCCCAGAATTCAAGACCTTCCCTAATCTGTTCCTCATGAACCACCCTACCAGTGTTATCTCTGGAAACTGATACTCTAAATCTTACATGCTTGACAAAATTTTCTTTTTGCTATTTTGTCTACTTGTGCCTTATATCTTTCTTCCTTTCCAACATTACTTCTGCTGCTGCAAGTATCACATCCCAAATTTACCCTGCTAGAAGTTCTTTCTCAGCACTCGGAACTTCTACTTCACTTTGTTTCATACTACTTTGAAAGTATTTTGTGTTTCCTTATATTATAGTCATCTAAATATGTCATATATTTTATTTCTGTATTTGCATCAGTCTTGGTACCTAGCACCATGCAAGATTCACAATAAGGTCTGAATTAATATTTACTGAATAAATGAATAAAAGGTAGACATAACAATGTCAGTCCATCAGGAATAACAGATACTCTATTGAGAATGCCTTTTTTTAATTTTTTTAAAAATTTTTTAATTTTTTTGAATTTTTTGAGACACAGTCTTTCTGTGTCGCCCACGCTGCAGTGCAGTGGTGCAATCTCGGCTCACTGCAACCTCTGCCTCCCGGGTTCAAGTGATTATCCTGCCTCTGGATAATCACTAGTAGCTGGGACTACAGGCGTGCACCACCATGCCTGGATAATTTTTTGCATTTTTAGTAGAAACAGGGTTTCACCATGTTGGCCAGGCTGGTCTCAATCTCCTGACCTCAGGTGACCTGCCTGCCTTGGCCCCCAAAAGTGCTGGGATTACAGACGTGAGCCACTATGCCCATCCGAAAATGCCATTTTAAAACAATTCTAGATGTACAAGTCATTCTCATAACAAAATTTTAGATTTTTAACCTAGCCAAGAATTAATTAGATCTTGGTCTTTGGATGGTATGTTAATTTGCTCAGGGTGCCATAAAAAAATAGCACAGACTGAATGGTTTAAATAGCAGAAATTTATTCTCTTACAGTTTTTGGAAACTAAAAGTCCAAGATCAAGGTATCAGTAGGGTTGGTTCTCTCTCCTTGCCTAGCAGATTTATGTCTTCCCACTGTGTCCTCACATGGCCTGTCCTCTGTGCTTGTCATCCCTGGTGTCTCTTCCTCTTCTTATAAGGGACACTGATCAGATTGGACTAGGGCCCACCCTAATGGCCTCATTTTAATTTAATAACCTCTTCAAGGACCTATTTCCAGATACATTTTGAGGTACTGGAGTTTAGGGCTCCAACATATAAATTTTGGAAAAATGCAACTTAGCCCATAATAGGGAGGTTTTGGGAAAAGATAGAAGGTGCTATATGAGAATGAAAACATCAACATGTAAAATGATTAGTTTGCAAATAACCATTTAGAGTCCCTGGTCCTATAATGCAGCCTTAGTTTTATTTGAAGAGTGGGCCACTTTGTTTAATGGTGAATCTGTCAGCAAATCTGAAAATACCTGAATTATACAATTTATAGTAATCATAGTGAAAACCCAAGGCAATTTCAATTACAGAGCAATTCATCAAGTATGAGCTAGGACAGGAAGAGTCTGAAAACACAGATTGAGTTAGAGTGAGAGATGTTGTGTATGCAAAATTTCTTCTCCAATACAAATGTGGCGGGAGAGTCTCTGCAGAATGATATAACAAAGGATGACTATTCCAAAAATTGTGTTTGCTCCAGCTCTTGGAAGATACTTTGATGCTCCAACGAAGTAGAAAAGAGCTCATAGATTTTCAAGGCTGCAACTCAAGCCAGAGGTATGCTGTTAACAGTTCAAGACAGGGGAAAATTGTAATATATGGCCTCCAAATTTACACTCTTCCTGACCCAGATAATGAAACATGAACCACACATTCAGCTTTTGATAAAGTAGTGCTCAGTTGTGCAGTGAGGGACTGCAGGTAAGTATTTATTTCTCTGGCTGCAATCTGAACTTGTCCTTGACTGGCAAGGCTTTTGCATTAACCCTTTTTGAGGAGGATTCCGAGGAGGTTGGCCCCAGTGATGAAGTTGTACTACATTTACCACCCATCCTTCAGGTTTTCATTTTCTTGGAATTATTTTAGTTCTGTGTGCTATTGCTGCTTCAGTTCTGCATGCTATTGCTGCTGTTACAACAACAGCACCATGTTGAATGATTACAAATTACAGTTGAAGAAAAGGAGATAATTTCTGTGCAACATTTAGTCAGCCTTTAGTAAGAAAAAAAAAAGGTATGTTGGTCCATTTGCTTATCCGAGACTGGGTAATTTCTAAAGAAAAGAGCTTTGTTTGGCTCATGCTTCTGCAGGCTGTGCAAGAAGCATGACACCAGCATCTGCTTCTGGCGAGGGCCTCAGAAAGCTTATAATCATGGTGGAAGGCAAAGGGGAGCCAGCATGTCACATGGCGAGAGAGGAAGCAAGACAGAGAGGTGGAGGTGCCAGGCTCCTTTTTTTTTTTTTTTTTTTTTTTTAGTGGGGGTTTATTTTTGTCTCATGTAAAACACATTTGGAGATGGGCACTCAGGCTGAGGCCGTGAAAGACTTAAGGCCTTTCTAGCTTTGTGCTCCTCCATTCGTACGACTTCTTTTTTTTTTTTTTTATACTTTAGGTTTCAGGGTACATGTGCACAATGTGCAGGTTTGTTACATATGTATCCATGTGCCGTGTTGGTTTGCTGCACCCATTAACTCGTCATTTAGCATTAGGTATATCTCCTAATGCTGTCCCTCCCCCCTCCCCTCAACCCACAACGGTCCCCGGAGTGTGATGTTCCCCTTCCTGTGTCCATGAGTTCTCATTGTTCAATTCCCACCTATGAGTGAGAACATGCGGTGTTTGGTTTTTTTGTCCTTGCGATAGTTTACTGAGAATGATATTTTCCAGTTTCATCCATGTCCGTACAAAGGACATGAACTCATCATTTTTTATGGCTGCATAGTATTCCATGGTGTATATGTGCCACATTTTCTTAATCCAGTCTATCGTTGTTGGACATTTGGGTTGGTTCCAACTCTTTGCTATTGTGAATAGTGCCGCAACAAACATATGTGTGCATGTGTCTTCATAGCAGCATGATTTATAGTCCTTTGGGTATACCCAGTAATGGGATGGCTGGGTCAAATGGTATTTCTAGTTCTAGATCCCTGAGGAATCGCCACACTGACTTCCACAATGGTTGAACTAGTTTACAGTCCCACCAACAGTGTAAAAGCGTTCCTATTTCTCCATATCCTCTCCAGCACCTGTTGTTTCCTGACTTTTTAATGATCGTCATTCTAACTGGTGTGAGATAGTATCTCACTGTGGTTTTGATTTGCATTTCTCTGATGGCCAGTGATGATGAGCATTTTTTCATGAGTTTTTTGGCAGCATAAATGTCTTCTTTTGAGAAGTGTCTGTTCATGTCCTTTGCCCACTTTTTGATGGGGTTGTTTGTTTTTTTTCTTGTAAATTTGTTTGAGTTCATTGTAGATTCTAGATATCAGCCCTTTGTCAGATGAGTAGGTTGCAAACATTTTCTCCCATTCTGTAGGTTGCCTGTTCACTCTGATGGTAGTTTCTTTTGCTGTGCAGAAGCTCTTTAGTTTAATTAGATCTCATTTGTCAATTTTGGCTTTTGTTGCCATTGCTTTTGGTGTTTTAGACATGAAGTCCTTGCCCACGCCTATGTCCTGAATGGTATTTAGCCTAGGTTTTCTTCTAGGGTTTTTATGGTTTTAGGTCTAACATTTAAGTGTTTAATCCATCTTGAATTAATTTTTGTATAAGGTGTAAGGAAGGGATCCAGTTTCAGCTTTCTACATATGGCTAGCCAGTTTTCCCAGGCTCCTTTTTTAAATAACCAGCTCTTGTGTGAACTCACAGAAGAGCTCACTTATTACCATGAGGAGGACAGCAAGTGACTCATGGGGGATCGGCCTTCATAACCCAAAGGCCTTCTACTAGATCCACTTCCAACATTGGAGGTCACATTTCAACATGAGATTTGGGGGGAACAAAACATTCAAAACATATCAGCAGGCTGTCAGAATTTCCCGTCTCAGAGATGCACCATCCTTGGGCAATTTTGTCATTTTGGAAACATCATAGAGTGTATTTACAGAAACCTAGCTGCGATAGCATAGTATGCACTCAGCTATATGGTACAGTTTATGTTTCTAGGCTACACAACTGTGCAGGATGTTACTGTATTAAATACTGTAGGCAACTAACACAATGATAAGTGTTTGTGTATCTAAACATAGAAAAATGACAGTAAAAATACATCTTATGAGACCACTGTCATATATGTGGTCTGTCAATGACCAACATGTCTTTATGCAGAATGTGACTGTATTCCTGTAGTGAGAGTTTCAAAGTGAAACATAAGGCTTGCCGTCAAGGAAGGAAGAAGAGGTGTTTGTGTGTGCATGTGTGTGTATGTGTATGCTTGCATGTAGGTATTCTAAGTGGGGTGAAGAAGACCATGACTTTGGGGAAGAAAATGGAATCAGTCTTTGAAGGAGAGAGCTAAAAGAATGGGCTCCAGGCTGGGCAGCTTATGGAAGAATAACAAAGAAGGCCTGACACTCATCACTTCATGGAAAGGGCACTGGAGCAGAAACAAAAAGAATGAAGACCAGTACCAGTCCAAAGAATGGAGGGGCAGTTTAATCCCATGGGAGAAGAAAGGTTGTAGCTTTGAGCTAAGTATATGTCTCAGCTTCTGGGGAGGTGGCTTGCACAGGGACTTGGAGTGCACTGTCAAGAAAATGGCATGTGGGGGCCCACAACCCTTACTGGGGTGGCACAGAGGCAGCAAAGCTAGGACTTCAACTGGGCATCACTTTAGCAACCTGGGAGAACAAAAGACCATGGAAGATTGTGGCAAATTCCAGGCTCACTCTCTACTGCCTACCAAAAAAGCTGTGGGAGCGGCCAGGGGCTCCCAGAAAATGAACAGAGGGTCTTTGGTATGTAAAATGGGCTTTTTTAACTATCTGTGCACCCTGACTCTACACTCAGAGGAAAAACATGTTAGAATCCACTCAACACAGGGTTGTTTAAGAGATCCAAAGCCTTTAAGAAAAATCAGTGGCATCACATAAAGTTTATTGAATATGGGAGTACAAACAGGGTTTCATTCAGTGACTAACCAGCTATGTAGGTTTAGAACAGTTGTGTAATTTCTACAAGCTTCTGGTTGTTCATGTACAAATGGGAATAATTGCCTCATAGAGGTAATGAAATATAAGTGAAAGCATAATGTAAGTATTTAGTGAGCACCTATTATGTACCTATAACTAAGTATGAACAGCAGTTTCAGCAGTTGAATAATGAAGGCAAAACCTTGGCCCTCATGTGGTATAGAAGCTTATATTGGAGTCAGGGCATATGCCACTTAGTCATCATCAACACTTATCTGCTTCATTCCTCTCAAAATTAGACTGGAGCAATCAGACTTGATTCTAAAAACTAGATATAGGTGAATGTGGTATAAAAAAAACTGGGCTCAGGCTATGAGATGTAGATGGATGTGATTTAAGGAGACTGGGGTCTGGACATGAGATTTAGAGATTCAGGTAGATGTGGTGTGAGGGGACTTCAATCTGGTAATGGGATGTGGGTGGATGTGGTGTGAGGGCCTGGAGTTGTCTAGCAATGGGATGTAGGTAGATGTGGTATGAGGCCCCTCTAGTCTTGGCCCTCAGAAAACGTTTTTCATGACCATCCCACTGTCCCTTCCCTTCTGTGGCAACTATAGAGGCCACATATTCCACATGCTGCAGCTATAGATGCATAAGAACTATACAGCCTACATCTGACAGTGGTAGGAGTCAACAACAGATTGTGCTTCAGAATTGATCTACTACCACACATAGCCTCTCTCTAGCAAACCTGAGGCATGCCAACATGGCCTGCAATGGGAGTGAATAAGCTTGGAAGCATATCCTCCTCCAGTTGAATCTTGAGATTGCTGTAGCCGTGACACCTTAGTGGTACCCTGTTGAAAGACCTTGAGCCAGAGGCATTAAGCTAAACTGCTCTGAGATTCCTGACCCACAGAAACCATGAGGCTGTAAAGGTTTTGTTGTTTTAAGCTTTCATGTTTTGGGATCATTTGTTACACAACAGTAGATAATCAATACAAACCCACATGTTCATCCATAGGTGAATGGATAAACAAACTGTGATGCATCCATACAATAGAGTCCTCCTCAGCAATAAAAAAGAATCAATGGTTGATACATGCTACAACATGGATGAGGCTCAAAATAGTTATGTCGAATGATGGAGACCAAAAAAAAGAGTACCCACCGTGAGATTCCATTGGTATAAAATATAGAAAATGAAAACTAAACTACAGTGGAAGAAGGCAGATGAGTAACTGCCTAGGAATGGGGGAGGGACCAAGAAAGGTTGGGGGCAAAGGATTACAAAGGGGCTTGAGGAAACTTTGGGAGGTGACGGGTATGCTCACTGTCTTGATTGTAGTGATGGTTTCACAGATGTAAACATATCAAAACTTATCAAAATGTACCCTGTAAATATATGCACTTTATTAGCTCAGTAAATGAACTGTAATTCACTAAAGCTTTTAAAAATGTCTTTGTCTGTCTATACAACTCTGAAATGACCCTTTTTATTGAAAGAAGTGATTTTTTTTTCCAGCACTTTGTAAATCTAGTGGTGTCCTCTGCATCCTAGTCTTGCATTTGACAAACTTGCACTTTCCTATTCTATGTCTATGAATCTACCCAGTTAGGGTCCTCTGTTAAAAGAATACCATCAATTATGACACCCACATCCTTTCAAAATAATGAGCTACTAAAAGTCATTGTCTCCCCACTCGTCTAGTTTGTAGATAGTTCATTTACTCTTCTGGCACTGACCGTCGTCTTCAGACGACACCCCCTTGGGACAAAACCCTGGACTCCTAGATTTGTGCATTCCCAACCCAGACACAATCTAAGGAAGCTTGTCAGATGAGTGTTTGTTCAAACAAGTTTATTGGCAGTATAAAGAGGGATCAAGGATACATTCTATACATTATAGGTTTACAGGAAAAAACAAGACTAAACAACAACACCAAAAAATCCCTCTTCAAGCCTCAGCTTTCAAGGTTTTAATTGAGGCAGAGGGTTAGAGGGTTGAAGCCAATCCTCATCTTTTCAGACCTCTTTACTGTAATTTGATGGGGTTTTGCATCCTGATGTGAATTGCCACATTTATTGCTAGTCTTCACTCACTCATCTCTTTAACTTCCCACTGCTTTGGCAGCTATCTGAAGAGTCACCAGTCTACCAAACTTGGACATGAAGTGCGAAATCTAGATAAAATTCTGATATGACCTTAACACCTTCCAAATTATGTATTCAAGCCGTTGAAACCTTTTTATGGCTGAGTAAGTGTCCAGAAGCCATAACTTAGAAGACACTTAATAGATTCTGTAATGAATGAATTAATGGATCATTTAACTTCTGCAGAGCTGAATACTGGTCAGTGGTTTTAATTATTTCCTGATTGGATGAATTACATTTATTATTTCTAGGATTTGCTAAGGAAATTGTTCCAAATAACATTTTAGTTAATAGACATATACAAATAAATATATGTTACAGGCATAGCCATTTACAAAGTCGTAATTTAATTGTATACTTCTTATGATGAGAGTTACATTACAAAGTTATCAACAAACTCTGTTATATCTCACTCCTAAGAAAAGGCTTGCTAGGAGTCTCTTGAATATTTTGAGTAACAATATGCCTATCTGATCATGTGAAATTTCTTTCTCCAATGTGAGTGTCAAAGAGAACTGTAGATAGAGTGTACACAACCCATCAATGGCTTCCCCTGACATCTCATTCTCTTCTCATGCCTGCTTTATTTGTTTACTCTTCTTTCCATTCTCTTGTCCTCTAACACCACAGCAACTCTCTTAGCTCTGCAGAGTAGGTGATGTTTGTTTATAACAAAACTGTGGGCCGGGCGCGGTGGCTCAAGCCTGTAATCCCAGCACTTTGGGAGGCCGAGGCAGGTGGATCACAAGGTCAGGAGATCGAGACCATCTTGGCTAACACGGTGAAACCTCGTCTCTACTAAAAATACAAAAAATTAGCCGGGCGTGTTGGCGGGCGCCTGTAGTCCCAGCTACTTGGGAGGCTGAGGCAGGAGAATGGTGTGAACCCAGGAGGTGGAGGTTGCGGTGAGCCGAGATCGCGCCACTGCACTCCAGCGTAGGGGACAGAGAAAGACTCCGTCTCAAAAAAAAAAAAAAAAAAACTGTGTCAGGGCTGAGGCAGGCCAGAGGTTAAATGTACAACCCCATGCTTTTTTCTAGTACCATAGTCTCATTTGAGAACCAGAGAATTAATTTAAAGTCAGCGCCGTAGGGGAGCTAAAGGATAAGGATATGATGAATCAGAAGGCAAACATTTACTAGAATAGTGTATGTGAATAAAAGGTGGGGCTCTGAAGTTTGAATCAAAGATAATGAAAAGAGAATATGACATCAGTTCCAAGGAAGGAAAAACTAAAGGGCTGCTCCTCCATGCTGGGTAAATTATGGAGAGAAGTAAATGAAGTCTGAATTACAGCTCCATTACTAAAAGCTATGTGACCTTACTGTCTCAACGTCCTCATCTATAAAATGGAGATAGTAATATCTAATCTACTCATGCCCCAAATCCAACATGTGGTAAATAATATAAAATGTGTAAATCTTTTAGAATATTTCCAAACACATAATAACTTCTTAGAAAATGGTGCAGTATTTCTGAAATATATTCCAAAGTGGACTAAGAGGAAATTTTATTTTATGGCTTGTTACTGTGCATTACATAAAAAATAGTTCTGTGGTAAAATTAATTATAATATATAAAGTTAAATAATTTTAAGTTGCTTTAAAAAATGTTGGAACTCTGAAAGCCTTTAATATACTAATATTTATGGGAGAAATACTGTATCCAGTATTTCCCAAATTTATTGGACCAAAGAGCCATTTGGCTACATTCTATGGAACACCCATTGGCAGTGGTCAATTACCTGATAGAAAACCAATAATTCATTTAGAGTACTAACAATGAGAAAGGTTAGCTCCAATGAATTTGTTCACTTCTAGAAAAAAGCTAGTTTTAGTTTACATGTATTTTGTATTTTAAAGTCAAATATTACTTTATTATGTAGTTTTATTACATAATAAATGTGAAATAAGTATAAGAAGCACCAAAGTCTTCTCAATGTTCATGGCTTCTAAAGGCCCTAATTCAGCCCAGCTCTTGGAGAAAAACTAGTTTATTATGGCTTGACTCAACCCACATAGAATTAATAAATAAGAGGACCTAGCAAATAAGAGTACTCAATATCACTCAGGAATTAGAGAATTCAGAGCATTAATGGATTTTTCTAATAATAAAGGGTCTATTTACCAAGAAAATGAAACAATTTAAAATATGTATGCACCCTAAAATTAGAAGGCAGAGGGACAACTCTGGTGGGCCTCGCAGGCAGAGTCGCCAGTCTAGTGGGCCCAAGAGGACAAAACATGGAACCAAAGAGGACTATTCCCAAGCATTACAAATCTTTGCTCTACTAGACTTCATACTTGCTTGAGACCTGTGACTTCTTTTTTCTGTTGAATTTCTTCCTTTTGGAATGGGAATGTCTATTCTATTTGTGCCTCACCATTGTATTTTGGAAGCAGATAATGTGTTGTCTTACGGTTTCCTTAGGTTCACAACTAGAGAGAAATTTTACCTCAGGATAAATCATACTTCGACTCTCACCTATACCTGATTTAGATAATATTTAAATGAGATTTTGGACTTAGAGTTGATACTGGAGTGGATTAAGACTTTGGGGGGAGGGGGCTATTGGGATGGGGTGCATGTATTTTGCATGCGAGAAGTACTTGAATTTAGGGGGACCAGAGGAGAGAGTGTTATGGGTTAATTTGCATTCCCCCCATATTCGTAGTTTGAAACCTTAATGTCCAGCACCTTGAAATGTGAATGTATTTGGAGATAAGGTCTTTAAAGAAATAAGGTTAAATGAGGTCATTGGGCTGGAACTTAATTCAGTATGGCTGATGTCTATGTAAGAGTAGTTTAGGATGTAGACATATATAAAGGAAAGAACATGTGAAGGCAGAAAAAGAAGATGACCATCTATAAGTCAAGGACAGAAGCCTCAGAAGAAACAACCCTGCCAATACCTTGGTCTTGGACTTCTAGCATCCAAAACTGAGAAAATCAATTCCTGCTGTTTAAGCCACCCAGTCTGTGGTACTTTGCTATGGCAGTCCTAGAAAACTAATACAAATCCAAAATACATGAAATAAACCTGACAGAATGAAAAAGAGAAACAGGTAAATTCATAATTATAGTCACAGATGTCAACACTTCTTTTTTAATAATACATATAACTAATTAATAGAAAAACAGTAATGATATAGAAGAACTGAACAATATTATCAGCCAACTAGCTGTAATCGACATTTACGTTGTAATTTGTGATTGTGATTGTTTTGTAACTGAATTGATATTTATATAATACCACCAAACAATAGCAAAACACATATTCTTTTTAAGTGCATATATTCACCAAGATAGAACATATCTTGGGTCCCAAAAGAAATATTAATAAATTTCAAAGAATTGAAAATCATAAAATGTATGTTTTCTAATAACAATAAAATTAAACTAGAAATCAGTGACAGAAAGATAACAAGAAAGTCTCCAAACTAGCAGTTTAGCAATATGCTTCTAAACAATCTATGGGTCAAAGAAGTAGTAAGAGAAATTTTAAAATATGTTGAACTGAATGAAAATAAATTTACAGTGTATCAACATTTGTAAAATGCAGCTAAACCAGTGCTTAGGTTTTTCGAACATTAAATACTTATATTAGAGAAGAATAAAGTTCTCAAATCAACAATCTAAGCTTCCACCTTAAAATCAACAAATTTTAAAACAACCATAAAATAATAGATAAAAATTAATAAAAATAAAACCTTACTTTAAAAAAAACCCAATAACTAAAATCTTCCTTTTAAAAATCTTGTCTTTTAAAATTGATGAACTTTTAACAATACAAAGATAAAAGAAAGATGACACAAATTACTAGTAACAGGAATGATAGACGGGATATTACTCTCAATGATGATGCCTTTATAAGGATAACAAAGGAACACTACAAACAACTCTATACACATACTTCAACAATTTAGATGAAATGAACCAGTTCCTCAAAAACACATAAAAGCAAAACTCTCCAAAGTTGAAATAGATTAACTGAAGGGTCCTTAACTATTTAATAATTTGAATTTACAGTTGAAGACCTCCAAAAAGAAATCTATAGACCTAGATCATTTTACTAATAATTCCACTAAATGTTTAAGAGGAATTAACAATGATTCTAAATGTATCTTTCAGGAAACAGAAGAATCAGAAAACACTTACTAACAATCTTTCTTAGGCGAGCATTATCCTAACACCAAAATAAGACGAAACACTTCAAGAACTCTATAGACCAGTAGCCCTCATGAACATAGATACAAAAATGTTCTCAAGAAATACCAGCAAATTGGATTCAGGAATATACAAAATGAATAATAATTATATACAACCAAGTAGAATTTATCCCAAGGCTGGTTAAATATTTGAAAATTGCTCGAGATAATCCACCAAGTGAACATTCTGAAGAAGAAAACCCAGATGACTCTATCAATAAATGCAGAAAAAAAGTTTGACATAATTCAAAATTCATTCAGTATAAAAACTTCCAGTAAACTAGGAATAGAAAAGAACTTCTACAACCTAGTAAAAGGCATCTACAAAAATCTTACAGCCTAAAACACACTTAAAGGTGAAAGATTGCTTCCCTCAAGACAAGCAAAGAGGTAAGAAAATTCTTTCTCAGTACCCCTTGATATCACACTGGAAGGCATTCTCATTTTAAAAGGCAATAAAAATAATTAAAAGGTACACATATAAGAAACGAAAAATTTAAACTGTTCCTCTTTATAGATAACATAATTATGTAGAAAATCTCAAAGATTATACAAAAAACTTTCTGATGAAAATATGGGTTTAACAAAGTGACAGGATCCACAGTCAATATAGCCACAAAATTTCTTTTCAGATTTCTGTATACTAACAATATATCATTGGAAACAGAAATTTTATAGATAGATTATCTCAATATCTCCCAAAATGAAATATATAAGTAATTTTTGAAAAACACTTTCAGGATCTATATGCTAAAATACATAAAGTGTGTGTAAAAGATATCAAAAATACAAATAAATAGAGAACATACATGTTCCTGGAGTGAAAGACTCAAAATAGTAAAGATCTTCATTTTATCCATATTGATTTATATTATTAATGAACAAATTCCATTAAAAATTTCATTAAGATATTTTTGTAGATACCGACTGACTCTAAGATGTGACCCAAATCTAAACAGAAAATTAATTTTGTTACATATACACCTTATACACGTACCCCAAAGATAATTGTTTACAATATTTTAAATAATTATGTGCATGAAACGGAGTTCACAGCCAACCAAAAGCAAAGGTGTCACTGTCTCAGATGCCCATGTGGACAATCTGTGGTTGCTTGGCAATTACCATCATTCCTGACTCTGAATTTATATGCTACAGATAAGCAATCATTTTATTACATTTATTCACACATAAGTACTTAACAGTAAAAAAGATAACATGCCATTAATACTATGAACAAATCATGTGTTCAGGATAACTAAGCAACAGAGTAGCATCACCCACCAGAATACCTGTATCTGCTGTTAAACAACAGCAACACCAAACAATGGCTTTCGGTCTTCACCTACAATGCTGTACAGATGACTGTACATTGTATTTTATATTTTTGTTTTATTTATTTATTTATTTATTTATTTATATTATTATACTTTAGGTTTTAGGGTACATGTGCACAATGTGCAGGTTTGTTACATATGTATCCATGTGCCATGTTGGTTTGCTGCACCCATTAACTCGTCATTTAGCATTAGGTATATCTCCTAATGCTGTCCCTCCCCCCTCCCCACCCCACAACAGTCCCGGGAGTGTGATGTTCCCCTTCCTGTGTCCATGAGTTCTTATTGTTCAGTTCCCACCTATGAGTGAGAACATGCAGTGTTTGGTTTGTTGTCCTTGCGATAGTTTACTGAGAATGATGGTTTCTAGTTTCATCCATATCCCTACAAAGGACATGAACTCATCATTTTTTATGGCTGCATAGTATTCCATGGTGTATATGTGCCACATTTTCTTAATCCGGTCTATCATTGTTGGACATTTGGGTTGGTTCCAAGTCTTTGCTATTGTGAATAGTGCCGCAATAAACATACGTGTGCATGTGCCTTTATAGCAGCATGATTTATAGTCCTTTGGGTATATGCCCAGTGATGAGATGGCTGGGTCAAATGGTATTTCTAGTTCTAGATCCCTGAGGAATCGCCACACTGACTTCCACAATGGTTGAACTAGTTTACAGTCCCACCAACAGTGTAAAAGTGTTCCTATTTCTCCACATCCTCTCCAGCACCTGTTATTTCCTGACTTTTTAATGATGGCCATTCTAACTGGTGTGAGATGGTATTTCACTGTGGTTTGGATTTGTATTTCTCTGATGGCCAGTGATGATGAGCATTTTTGCATGTGTTTTTTGGCTGCATAAATGTCTTCTTTTGAGAAGTGTCTGTTCATATCCTTTGCCCACTTTTTGATGGGGTTGTTTGTTTTTTTCTTGTAAATTTGTTTGAGTTCATTGTAGATTCTGGATATTAGCCCTTTGTCAGATGAGTAGGTTGCAAAAATTTTCTCCCATTTTGTACATTGCCTCTTCACTCCGATGGTGGTTTCTTTTGCTGTGCAGAAGCTCTTTAGTTTAATTAGATCCCATTTGTCAATTTTGGCTTTGTTGCCATTGCTTTTGGTGTTTTAGACATGAAGTCCTTGCCCATGCCTATGTCCTGAATGGTATTACCTAGGTTTTCTCCTAGGGTTTTTATGGTTTTAGGTCTAACAGGTAAGTCTTTAATCCCTCTTCAATTAATTCTTGTATAAGGTGTAAGGAAGGGACCCAGTTTCAGCTTTCTACATATGGCTAGCCAGTTTTCCCAGCACCATTTATTAAATAGGGAATACTTTCCTCATTTCTTGTTTTTGTCAGGTTTGTCAAAGATCAGATAGTTGTAGATATGCGGCATCATTTCTGAGGGCTCTGTTCTATATCTCTGTTGTGGTACCAGTACCATGCTGTTTTGGTTACTGTAGCCTTATAGTATAGTTTGAAGTCAGGTAGCGTGATGCCTCCAGCTTTGTTCTTTTGGCTTAGGATTGACTTGGCAATGCAGGCTCTTTTTTGGTTCCATATGAGCTTTAAAGTAGTTTTTTCCAATTCTGTGAAGAAAGTCATTGGTAGCTTGATGGGGATGGCATTGAATCTATAAATTACCTTGGGCAGTATGGCCATTTTCACAATATTGATTCTTCCAACCCATGAGCATGGAATGTTCTTCCATTTGTTTGTATCCTCTTTGATTTCATTGAGCAGTGGTTTGTAGTTCTCCTTGAAGAGGTCCTTCACATCCCTTGTAAGTTGGATTCCTAGGTATTTTATTCTTTTTGAAGCAATTGTGAATGGGAGTTCACTCATGATTTGGCTCTCTGTTTGTCTGTGATTGGTGTACAAGAATGCTTGTGATTTTTGTACATTGATTTTGTATCCTGAGACTTTGCTGAAGTTGCTAATCAGCTTAAGGAGATTTTGGGCTGAGATGATGGGGTTTTCTAGATATACAATCATGTCATCTGCAAACAGGGACAATTTAACTTCCTCTTTTCCTAATTGAATACCCTTTATTTCCTTCTCCGGACTGATTGCCCTGGCCAGAACTTCCAGCACTATGTTGAATAGGAGTGGTGAGAGAGGGCATCCCTGTCTTGTGCCAGTTTTCAAAGGGAATGCTTCCAGTTTTTGCCCATTCAGTATGATACTGGCTGTGGGTTTGTCATAGATAGCTCTTATTATTTTGAGATACGTCCCATCAATACCTAATTTATTGAGAGTTTTTAGCATGAAGCGTTGTTGAATTTTGTCAAAGGCCTTTTCTGCATCTATTGAGATAATCATGTGGTTTTTGTCTTTGGTTCTGTTTATATGCTGGATTACATTTATTGATTTGCATATGTTGAACCAGCCTTGCATCCCAAGGATGAAGCCCACTTGATCATGGTGTATAAGCTTTTTGATGTGCTGCTGGTTTCGGTTTGCCAGTATTTTATTGAGGATTTTTGCATCAATGTTCATCAAGGATATTGGTCTGAAATTCTCTTTTTTGGTTGTGTCTCTGCCAGGCTTTTGTATCAGGACGTTGCTGGCCTCAAAAAATGTGTTAGGGAGGATTCCCTCTTCTTCTATCGATTGGAATAGTTTCAGAAGGAATGGTACCAGTTCCTCCTTGTACCTCTGGTAGAATTCAGCTGTGAATCCATCAGGTCCTGGACTCTTTTTGGTTGGTAAGCTATTGATTATTGCCACAATTTCAGAGCCTGTTATTGGTCTATTCAGAGATTCAAGTTCTTCCTGGTTTAGTCTTGGGAGGGTGTATTTGTCGAGGAATTTATCCATTTCTTCTAGATTTTCTAGTTTATTTGTGTAGAGGTGTTTGTAGTATTCTCTGATGGTAGATTGTATTTCTTTGGGATCGGTGGTGATATCCCCTTTTTCCTTTTTTATTGCATCTATTTGATTCTTCTCTCCTTTCTTCTTAGTCTTGCTAGTGGTCCGTCAATTTTGTTGATCTTTTCAAAAAACCAGCTCCTGGATTCATTAATTTTTTGAAGGGTTTTTTGTGTCTCTATTTCCTTCAGTTCTGCTCTGATTTTAGTTATTTCTAGCCTTCTGCTAGCTTTTGAATGTGTTTGCTCTTGCTTTTCTAGTTCTTTTAGTTATGATGTTAGGGTGTCAATTTTGGATCTTTCCTGCTTTCTCTTTTGGGCATTTAGTGCTATAAATTTCCCTCTACACACTGCTTTGAACGTGTCCCAGAGATTCTGGTATGTTGTGTCTTTGTTCTCGTTGGTTTCAAAGAACATCTTTATTTCTGCCTTCATTTCATTATGTACCCAATAGTCATTCAGGAGCAGGTTGTTCAGTTTCCATGTAGTTGAGCAGTTTTGAGTGAGTTTCTTAATCCTGAGTTCTAGTTTGATCGCACTGTGGTCTGAGAGACAGTTTGTTATAATTTCTGTTCTTTTACATTTGCTGAGGAGAGCTTTACTTCCAACTATGTGGTCAATTTTGGAAGAGGTGTGGTGTGGTGCTGAAAAAAATGTATATTCTGTTAATTTGGGGTGGAGAGTTCTGTAGATGTCTATTAGGTCCACTTTGTGCAGAGCTGAGTTCAATTCCTGGATATCCTTGTTAACTTTCTGTCTCATTGATCTGTCTAATGTTGACAGTGGGGTGTTAAAATCTCCCATTATTATTGTATGGGAGTTTAAGTCCCTTTGTAGGTCACTAGGACTTGCTTTATGAATCTGGGTGCTCCTGTGTTGGGTGCATATATATTTAGGATAGTTAGCTCTTCTTGTTGAATTTATCCCTTTACCATTATGTAATGGCCTTCTTTGTCTCTTTTGATCTTTGTTGGTTTAAAGTCTATTTTATCAGAGACTAGGATTGCAACCTCTGCCTTTTTTTGTTTTCCATTTGCTTGATAGATCTTCCTCCATCCCTTTATTTTGAGTCTATGTGTGTCTCTGCACATGAGATGGGTTTCCTGAATACAGCACACTGATGGGTCTTGACTCCTTATCCAGTTTGCCAGTCTGTGTCTTTTAATTGGAGCATTTAGCCCATTTACATTTAAAGTTAATATTGTTATGTGTGAATTTGATCCTGTCATTATGATGTTAGTTGGTTATTTTGCTCGTTAATTGATGCAGTTTCTTCCTAGCATCGATGGTCTTTACAATTTGGCATGTTTTTGCAGTGGCTGGTACCGGTTGTTCTTTTCCATGTTTAGTGCTTCCTTCAGGAGCTCTTTTAGGGCAGGCCTGGTGGTGACAAAATCACTCAGCATTTGCTTGTCTGTAAAGGATTTTATTTCTCCTTCACTTATGAAGCTTAGTTTGGCTGGATATGAAATTCTGGGTTGAAAATTCTTTTCTTTAAGAATGTTGAATATCGGCCCCCACTCTCTTCTGGCTTGTAGAGTTTCTGCTGAGAGATCAGCTGTTAGTCTGATGGGCTTCCCTTTGTGGGTAACCCGACCTTTCTCTCTGGCTGCCCTTAACATTTTTTCCTTCATTTCAGCTTTGGTGAATCTGACAATTATGTGTCTTGGAGTTGCTCTTCTCGAGGAGTATCTTTGTGGCATTCTCTGTATTTCCTGAATCTGAATGTTGGCCTGCCTTGCTAGATTGGGGAAGTTCTCCTGGTTAATATCTTGCAGAGTGTTTTCCAACTTGGTTCCATTCTCCCTGTCATTTTCAGGTACACCAATCAGCCGTAGGTTTGGTCTTTTCACATAGTCCCATATTTCTTGGAGGCTTTGTTTGTTTCTTTTTATTCTTTTTTCTCTAAACTCCCCTTCTTGCTTCATTTCATTCATTTCTTCTTCCATCACTGATACCCTTTCTTCCAGTTGTATTTTATATTTTTAGTCGCAAAGTAACATCAGAAGCAATTGAGAGCCTGGGAAGTGAGCCTCTAGGGTTGAGGAGTCATTCTGAATAGACTGTTTGTTATATGCCTGCATTTTGACTGTGACCTGTGACATGAGATCAGGAGAGGAATTTTTCACTAATAGTTTGTTATGTTAACACTCAAAAAGTTTTGGATTTTCGACTATTTCATATTTTGCATTTTCAGATTAGGGAAGCTCAACCTACATATACTTATGATACGATGCAGCAATCTTACTCCTGGGTATTTACCCTAGAGGTGAAACAATTTATGTTCACCCGAAACCCTATAAATGGATGTTTACAATAGCTTTATTCTTAATAACCAGAAGTTGGAAATAAGTGTCCTTTAATGAATGACTTGATAAACAAGCTATTGTATATTCATAAATAGAATATTATCTATCAATAAAAAATAAACAGATGATTGACATCCATGAAGGCATTATACCGAGTGACAAAGGCCATTCACTACAAGTCAAAACTGTATGATTCTATTTATATGACATCATGGAAAAAAACAAAACTATAGTAGAGAACAGATCTGTGTTTTCTAGGAGTTAGTGGTGGAAGAAAAGTAGGACTTCAAAATCCTTCATCTAGTTTGAGGATAGGATTTGTTTTTTACTTATCATTTATTCTGTTTATTTATTTTTAATGTACATAAAATGTTTCTATTCTGGGAGCCTAGAATTTTGGAATGTGAAAAGAAAACAAAAATTCATTATTATTATTTTTTTATTTCCTGCCATGTTTTTTCTTCCCTAAGGCAGTGACCATAGATGGCTGAGCTAATTGAATAGGAAGGACCAAAGGCAGGCGGAGATAACAGCAGCGACATTCGACTTTCATTTACTGATGAGTAAATTCACCCAAGGTCACATAGGGAATAAGTGACTAAAGGGCATTGAAAATTGAGTTGTAAGAACTTTTGTTGTGGTGAAAAAAGCAGGAGGGCCACATTATAATTTCATGGGCCCAGGCACTTTTACCTTTATGGACTCTTTTTTCCATGATAATAGTAATATTAAGTATTATTTTTGATATAATTTTAAATACTTCAACATTTTTTAAATTTTAAGCAAAATTTAATAGATTTTCAAGGGCCCTAAAATTTTCTTTTTCTTTACATTTTCATTTGAAGAAAATTAAAGTTTTTTTCCAACCGTAAAAGTTCATTTTTTCTCCTTATTTTAAAAGAAACTTCTCTGTATAGTAAGTATAATGTGGATACACATCATTATACATTTGTTTAAACTCATAAAATGTATGACACCGAGAGTGAATCCTAATGTAAACTATGGACTGTGGGGGATAATGACGTGTTAACGTAGGTTCATCATTGGTAACAAATGTATCACTCTGGTGGGGAATATTTTTAGTGAGGGAGGCTCTGCATGTTTGGGGGTAGAGAGTATATGGGAATTCTCTGTACCTTCCTCTCAGTTTTGCTGTGAACTGCTCTAAGAAATTAAGTCTTTTAAGAAACAACAACAGCAACAACATTGTTTTGGCCTCCTAAATGTATTAGGGGCCCCCAACAATGTGCCTGCTGTGTCTAATGGATAAGCTGTGCTGTACCTGCAAAATAGTCACTAATCTAAAAATTGGAAAAGTTCTTTAAATGTCTTAAAAGAAAGGCATGATAGCATTATTACAAAAAATGATACTTCTGACTCCAGGATGTCTAAAGCAGACTTCAGGGAAAGAGCTGACACACAGTTGTCACATTGGTAGGCAAATGCATTTGAATCTATGGGTCTTCAAATTTTCTTTTTAATAAAATAACTCAGACTCATCCACACCTGAATACTATATATTGTCATGGTGATGGTGAAGAGAAAACAAATAATGAAGGGATCAGATCCCAGTTTTTGGAAAACTGTCAATCAATTATATAGCTTTCTTTCTCCACAGTTGCAGGTACCACACCAACTGAGCTCCCTGAACTGCAGTGATCGGCAGTGGCTGGGTAGACAGATAATTACTTGCAACCACTACAAGGCAGAGTGAAATGGGCTTTTTCCATCTGTAGGCTCTCTGTTCTTTATCAAGAAGCCCTGTATTTCCCCCTGCCCTCTAACTGGGAAATGTTACCAGGAATCACCCTTTGGTCAACCTCTCAAATATCATTGAGTTTATTTAAACTGCATCTCTCCTTAGTCATTTCTTCTGTTGCCCATGTTAGTGCCTTATTCTTGTGTTAGCTCTGCCTCAAGTACTCTTTTTCCTTTTTTCCTTTTTCATTTATCAGCCTCCTGGTGAACTTTTGAGACCTAGCTTCCAAAGCTACCTATTCCATGGCTGCTGTCTAGATCCTCGCTCTTAGAATTAATATCGCTTTTCCTTCCATGGAAATTCTAGTTATCTCTGTTTTTACCATAAAACACGTGTTGTAGTTCACTGTAATATGCCCTTTCCCAGCTCCAAGAAGAGAGCACTTCTTTTGTTTTTCTGTCTTCCATTCTGCCTGAGCAGTATTCAAAAGCAATTGTTGGATCTGGAGATTGAGTTGAAGTTCTTTCTTTAGGTTCATCATTACTGTAATTCTTTCCATTTACTCTCCCAGCTACATTGATATAGAAGATGTGAAATATGCAAGTATTAGGCATTTGAGCTGATGCATGTTGCCAAGCACTTCAGACAATCCTCAATTTCTCTGAAATGTTGTACTTCAAAGAACCTGTTAAGAATTCAGGAAGCAGCCACTGAGTTAAGTCTCTGTATTAGATCAAGTAGTTTGTTAGAAACCACAAGTGACACCTATAAGCAAGATACCAAATTACCTTTGATCGCAAAGTCTTTAGTAGCTGCTAGTGTGCTCAGGAGGAGATGCCTTACACTTCCCCAAGTCCAAGTTCTCAATGGGAGTGTCTGTACTGATCCTGCTTCCCTGTACTTCACTCCAACTTTGTCAGGATTTTCTGCAATAACATACACAATTGTAATAGCTAATGTTTCCCAAGTGTTTACTCTGTTTTAGGGCACTATTTGCTCCTTTTATATGTTTTGTCACTTTCACTTCAAAAATTCCACAGGGAAGTAACACTATTACCATTTAAATAATGAGGAAATAAATTTTGATTGGATCAAAATGATTAGACGTATTTTTGCACAACCCTATTGGTTGTAAGATTACATCTACAGTAATCTTAGCCAGTCTGCAGGATAAAGGGAAAAGTAGAGATGAAGGTGGTGATAGGGAGTTGTGTCTCCTCAAAGTCGTTAACGTGGCCTAACCTTGCATTACATCACATGTCTCACAAGTACTTTGTACAATGCAGGTTCCCATGAAATGTTGGCACTGCTTCATATTTATATAAACTCTTGATTACCTTGAAAATACAAGGACAAGGAGAAGTAGTGCTTTTAATTCTGCAAGAAAAGGTTTGAAGTTTGGAGGAAAGAAAAACTGGAAATCAAAGATAATGCATTCATAAGTTCATGCCTAAAACACCAGCTTTTATACTTCAGCACACTTGGAGGAGGCCCTACATACCTGAATGTTCCTGCTGGGCATATTTCCTGCCCTTTCTTTCTAATGAGATAGAAGAAGAAAGGAGAAACAACACAAACTTCGCAAATAAATATTTGAAGTTATTGAGGTATAGGAAGAGAAGATAACAAAACATATGTTTTTAATGATACTCTTCTTGTGTTTCGGTTGTACTCCCTTCCAGGATATCTGTATCTAAGAGTGAATGGGTGGATAATGGGGAAGACTCAACCATATCATATCAAGAGAATCATATCAAGAGAATGCAACAAAATAGAGAATGTCCTTTCTGTTTTCAAGATTTGAGAGCTACAGAGTCTAAGTGCATTTTATAAACCTTCCCCCCAGTGCTCACTGTGGTGTAGGAATAAGTGAGCATTAGAATTACCATATGGTAGAAAGTTTCTGTGGCTCTAGGTTTGGCCTTCAAAGACTATGTAGAGCTTCCCTAGCACATGCATGGGTTCATCCCACTAGCCTAGGAAAGATCTCTTAAAACTGAAGTTTTATAAATAAAAAAGGAGCATCAATGGATTATCAGATGTTGGAATTAAGATCTGATAGTGCTGTTTACGGCACGTGTATACATTTGGTGGAGTCACATAAGATTACAAATTCCATTTTCTCATCTGTGGAGATAATACATGACAGAGCAGGAGCACCATAATTTCAGACAAACACCACCATTTTAAGTTCCAGCTCCCTTTCTAGCCTCATACATTTCAAGGAAATCACTTCTCTTCTAACTACAAGAAGCCAGAAAGAGCAGACAGTAAAACACAGATAAGACAGCTGGGGCACAGAAGGGGCAGGGGGAAAGTCTCTTGGGTAACTGCCAAACTTCACCCTTATACAATAGGCCCAAACAGTGGGCCTTAATAAGCACATTCCTTTCCCTTCAGGTGCACGAAGATAGGGAAGCTAAAAGCAGACTCGGGTATGCCTCCACTGCAGAAAGATGTATGGGAACAGACACACAACTCTCCCTCCTAGATAAGGACAACAAAGAGACACAGAAGTAGTCCAAGTCTCTGATAAGCTTTCCCACCCTGAATTCTTAAAAACTCTTAGTCTGTAAGAGAGTGCGCCTTCTAACCTAACTCGGTCAGAAATCCTCCCAGGTTTGAAATAAACCTGTTGACTGTTGAGCCACACTTTGTGTTTCTCTCCTTTTTCTTTAATTCTTACAGTACCACGTATAATACTGATAACCAACCTAACAACAGTGTTGTGGAGATTCAGTGGGAGAATATATGAAACTTGATTTGTAGCCTGTGGAAGAGCTATTCAATATTTACTTCTTATTCATGATTCTTTTTGAAGTTGAAATTTTAAAAACTAGGACAATGATAATAAAATAGCTCACAAAAAGGAATAAGCTTAGCATTCACTTGGGGATTCGATATAAAACAATCCTTTTAAAATGTGCTTTTATTCTATGTGGACATTATCATACGTTATTTATTATGTCTTTGAGGATTGTTTAATCAAACAAAGACAATCAGAAAATGTGTAAGTCTCACTGACTTCAGATACGCTCACAGGATTTGTTGTCTAAGACAAAACTTCTGGCACAGGACTGGAAGTACTGGATCAGCAAGATTTTGACTTTCTTTCCTCTTCTTTCCTCCATTTCCGCCCCCCCCCCCCCACCCCGGCAAGTCTAGGAATATCATTTTCTCACAGTATTCTGTTATTTTTCTGGGCCTCAATAGGGCCTACATGGTTCCTCCTTCATTAAACTTCAAAGCCAAGAGGAAAGAAGAGTTTCATGCCTCTTTGCAAACATTAGGAAAAAGTCATAGATTCTATCAAATTTAGATTCAAAATTAATTTTTTTGTAAGCAAACCATGATCAATTTAAAGCAGCCAACCGAGATGGACAAGACAAATTTTCTCAATGCTATTTAAGAAAGTCCCTGTTAATGGTCTTGGGTAAGAACATTTGTAAACAGGACAGAAAGACTCTAGAATAAGAAAAATAATTCAAAGCAATGTGAAGAAAATCCAATTTTTCTAAATTTTTGATTATTTATTATGGCCCCTGATTCCTCCCTCCCACTGGCTAAGGGAGTCTCATAATGTGTAAAACAATGACAAGTTTAGAGAGAGGGTGCTTTCTAGTAAACTTGAAAGTCATGGAAGATAGTAAACAGATACTAAACCATCTGTTCTTTTGGAGGACTTAATGGAAATATAATGAAAGACAAGAAATTGATTACCACTGGAAACAGGAATTTTGCCAGGTGACAATACCATGATCAGCCTCCTTACTTATATTCCTGTTCTGCTTACTAGGAAGCATTTAGATAGTTTAGCCAAGCTCATTATTTCAAGTTTGTTTCATGCTGACAGAAATAAAAATGATGCTCACATATTTGACATTCTAAAAACTGCTTTCAAAGTGTCATTACTGTGGTTAACATTTTAGAATAACTTTTTCCTATCTTCTTTCACATATAGCTCATATGCAGTATTTTTTTGTCCATACATCCTTTCAAATAATACATCAAATTAAACCCAGAAGTACTCTAACTGGGGATCACTTTGATTTGTATATGGATGTGGCACCACGTACCTAAGTCCAGTGCATGGGAGAGGGTTTCCATTTTTCAGCATTCTGAAATTCCAAAAGTAAGCCTAGCTTTGTATTTTTGCCAAATTTAAGCTTGTGGGAACACTTTAGAGAGAGATTTTGTTTGTTAAATGTGCTAGGGAAACAAGTTTCTTGACTGGTTACAAGGGAAAATGTAACCGAATGAGATACAAAATTAAAAAAAAAATGAGTAGCAGCAGCGATGAAGACTATCAGAAGTTTAGCAAGTAAAACTAAACATGGAATGTAAGTGCACATATTCGTATTTCACATTTATCGGTGAAAACCTAGAGTCCATAGCCCCGGTGGTCAAATACATTCATTGATCCCCAGAGTTCTCAGTTCCACTGGTCTCCATAGAGCAAGAATAGGACTGGTTTCATTTTCTTCCTTGGCTGATTGGTTTTGGAGATGCTGTTAATTGCTCCCTTCCCCAAGAAGCTGACCCAATGTCCTCATGTATGTGTCTGTCATCATAAGAAGTTGGAGGAAATACCATTCTGGACATATTGGTTACAACTCAAGCTCTTTAGAGGCCAGTAAATATTAATCAGGATACATGCGTGTCCACATTTATAATCTTTGCCTTGGCAGATTTCATGATGAAGTCTCCAGAAACAATTGCAGTAAAAACAAAAATAGACAACTGAGACCTAATTAAACTAAAGAGCTTCTGCACAGCAAAATAAACTATCAACAGAGTAAACAGACAACGTACAGAATGGAAGAAAATATTTGCAAACTATGCATCCAACTAATGTGTAATCTCCAGAATCTATAAGGAACTTAAGCAAATCAACAAAAAACAAACAACCCCATTAAAAATGGGCAAAGGACATGAACAGGCATTTCTCAAAAGAAGACCTGCAAGCAACCAACAAGCATATGAAAAAATACTCCACATCAGTAATCATCAGGAAAATGAAAATTAAAACCACAGTGAGATATCATCTCACACTGATTAGAATGGATATTATTAAAAAGTGAGAAAATAGCAGCTTTTGATGAGGTTGTAGAGAAAAGGGAATACTTATACACTGCTGGTAAGAATGTAAATTAGTTCAGCCACTGTGAAAAGCAGTTTGGAGATTTCTCAAAGAACTTAGAACTATCATTCGACCTAACAGTCCCATTACTAGGTATTTATCCAAAGGAATATAAATCATTCTACCAAAAAGACATATGCACTTGTATGTTTATTGCAGCACTATTTACAATAGCAAAGCATAGAATCAATCTAGATGCCTGTAAATGGTGGACTGGATAAAGAAAATATGGTACATATACACATGGAACAGTACACAACCATAAAAAGTATGAAATCCTGTCCTTTGTAGCAATATGGATGCAGCTGGAGGCCATTTATCCTAAGTAAATTAACACAGGAATAGAGAACCAAATACTGTGGCTCTCACTTATTAGTGGGAGATAAACACTGAGTACACATGGACACAAAGAGGGAAACAATAGACACTGGGGCCTACTTAAGGGTGGAGGATAGGAGAAGGTTGAGAGTGGAAAAACTACCTATCAGGTACTATGCTGGGTGATAAAATTATTTGTACACCAAATCTCAGTGACATGCATTTATCCATGCAACAATTCTGCACAAATATTGCTTGAACCTAAAACAAAGTTGAAAAAGAAAAAAAAATTAGGTACAACAATAAATATGTATTAAGAAAGAAAAAATAAATCATGATAAACTACAAAAAAAATAAGTTGGGACAGCAAGTGTTTACATTTGCATGGCAAGATAGAAACATAGACACAACTTTTTGCCATTGGTGGTAAGTTCCAAGTGGAAATTCTTAAACTCCTTGCCAAATTTAATCTTGAATGGGGTATGTAACCTGAGGTGCGGGGCACAGGGCGGTCATTCTTTACATGAGCGTTCTGAGCATACTGGCTACAACTCAGGCTCTTTAGAGGCCAGTACAAATATTAATCAGGATTTATGTGTGTCCACATGTATAATATAGTATATCATTTGAAAATCTACAGCCCAGTTTTACTTTTCTATTCCTTCTTAACAATGCCTATTACAAAGGGCTATACAAATTTCTCAGGAAAAACAAACTAAAAAGCTAATCTATTAATACACCACTCTGATTTTCCCTATGTTGTATTATTTAGGCTGGTTAGACTCAAGATGCCTAAGATGTCAAGATGCCTATAAGATTGACTTAATATCTTTGCCTTAAAGTTGTGGCACAAGACTTGAACCACATGACTTCCAGTTCCCACTGCTTAAGCCCTACCAGCTTTTTCCATGGCCAGATAGAAGGAGATGAAGGGAGAAGTTGACTTAAGCCGGAGGATGTGGAGAATTTCTCCAAGGCTGTGGAAGTTAGGGAGCATAGAACCCTTGGGTTTATGGATACACCACATATAAGATCTCTTCAAGGAAAAAGGTTGACAATCTGAATGAAATGGTCAGTGGAACTCTCTACTTAACCTTCCAGTTGTGTTTCTTACTTATACCCTGGTTTAAAAATTGCAAATGGTTTGATGTGGTGTTTTCTTTTTTGTTTGGTTGTTTTTGCTATGGGCAAAATATAAGAATGCTAGCCACTATCCTAAAGCCACCAGACAACTATACCATTACTCTGTTATGTTCAAAAACTAGGGCAAAAGAAGCCAAGGAAAGAAGCTTTCTCCATGCTGTACTGAGGAGAAGATGAGGAGGTGTTCTCCCATGTCCAAAAGAGAGAAGTAGTTCTGAGTGGAGAGTGTCCTCACAAACTTTGTCTCTCAACCTTTAGTCATATGTCCTGTGAACTTGTTGATAAAGTCCATTCTTTGGCTAGTATTCTTTCTTTCATTTATAATCATAGGATGGTTAGTATCTTCCCATATCAGAGACTGAGGATATCACCTACTTGTGTCCCAGCAATTAATAATAGTCCAGATGGCATCAGGTGGGGGAAGAATAGGGAATAGAGGGAAAGCAGCTTACCACATGCTGGATTTCTTCATTAGAAAAGTGATGAAATTTTAAAATTGTTCTAATTATTAATTTAGATTAATAGACTTTATTTTTAGGGCAGTTTTATGTTCACAGACAAATTCAGCCAAGTACAGAAAGTTTCTACACCCTCTTCATCCACCCAGTTTCCTCTATTATTGATGTCTTTCATTAGTGTGATATATTTGTTACAATAAATGAACCAATATGGATACATTATTATTAACTGATATAGTTTGGATATTTGTCCCTGCCCAAATCTCATGTTGAATTTTAATCCCCTATATTGGAGGTGGGACCTGGTGGGAGGTGTTTGTATCATGGGAGTCAATTCCACATGGTTTGGTGCTGTCTTCGTGATAGTGAGTTCTCACAAGATATGGCAATTTAAAAGTGTCTATGTGTGTGTGGCGGGTGGGGGGGTGCCACACACACTTTCTCTCTTGCTCCAGCTTCACCTTCCACAGTGAGTAAAAGCTCCCTGAAGCCTCCCCAGAAGCAGATGCTTCTATGCTTTCTGTAGAGCCTGCAGAATCATGAGCCAATTAAATCTTTTTATGAAATTAATTACTTGGCCTCAGGTATCTCTTTATAGCAATGCAAGAACAGCCTAATACTTTAATTAAAGCCCATAGTGCACCATTGATCTTTTTATTGTCTCCATACTTTTACCTTTTCCAGAATGTCATACCTTTTCCAGAAATGTAGCCTTTTCTCATTGGCTGTTATTCAGGTAACAATATACACTCAGGTTTCCTGCATGATTTTTCGTGATTTGATAGCTCATTTCTTCTGAGCACTGAATAATATTCCATTGTCTGGCTATATCACAGTTTGTTTATGTATTCACCTACTGAAGAATATGTTGGTTGCATTCATGTTTTGGCAATTGTGAATAAAGCTGCTCTAAACATTTGTATGCAGGTTCATGTGTGGACATAAGTTTTCAAATAATTTGGGTAAATACCAAGAAGCATGATTGATGGATTTTATAGTAAGTGCATGGTTACCTTTGTAAGAAACTACCAGGCTTTCTTCCAAAGTTACTGTATCCTGTTGCATTCCCACCAGCAATAAATAAAAGCTCCTGTGCTCAACATACTCACTAGCATCATCAGAGTTTTGGATTTTAGCCATTCTAATACATGTGTAGTGGTATCTCATTGTCATTTTAATTTGCAGTCCCCTAATGACATATGATGTTGAACATTTTTTCTTATGCTTATTTGCAATTTGATATTCTTTTTAGGGAGATGTCTGTTCATATCTTTTCTTCATTTTTAGTTGGATTTTTTAAATTGTTGAGTTTTAAGAGTTTTTATGTATTTTGGGTATAATTCCTTTATTAGATATGTATTTTATGAATATTTTCTCTAGTATAGCTTCTTTTTAAAATTCTCTCTGCAATAGTCTTTTTCAGAGCAGAAGTTTTTAATTTTGATGAAGTTCCACTTATCAATTTTTTTCTCTTATGAATTGTACTGTTGGCATCATAGCTAAAATTTCAGAGGGGCTTCAAGATGTCTGGCTAGAAGCATTTCATGCCCATCTCCTCCACTTAGAACCAAAATAATGCATAGAAAGTCACATTTCAAATACATTATCCAAGACAGAATGTTAGAATTCAACAGAGAAGTGAAGGAAACACCAAAAACAGGGAAGGAGAAGGAAGAGAGGCAGCCTACCTGGCCAAGATCAGCTGGCAGCTGGGAGTGACTTCCCAACATGGGGAAAAGGTGAGTGAGTGACTTGTGGACAGTGGCCTATATCCTCACCATTGGATCCTGAAATCCTGGCCATGGGAGAACACTTTGATCCTGCTAACCCCTGAAACTAACATAGAAAGCTGCCATGGGACAGAAGTGCTCCAGGGATGGGGCTTGCACTGGGTCCCACACCCTTTCTAAGACTTAAGTGTCTACAGCAAGTCACCATTTTCAAACCTAGCCTTTGGCAGGCTGCATGCTGTCCTGGGTCCCAGTAGTGCCGAAACAAAGGCATTACAGAAACCTGGGCAGTTGCTACTGAGACTGAAGAGAGAGGTGGAAGTGCTCCCACAGCCTGGGCTAAGAAGCAAATGAGATTTTGGCTGTAGCAGTCAGTGCCAGGAAGCAAGTATCACTGGGACTGAGACAGGAATGTGAGCAGAGTGTGAGTTGCCACTGGAATGTAACTGGGAGCTGGGTGGGGAATCCTGCAGCCAGGATGAGGGTTTGCGCTAGGCATGGACTACTGCCAACAGGGATGGAAGTTGAGCCTCACTGGGACAGGGAATAAGAGGGATATGCATTCCCCACTAGCTGCCCAGGCTGTGGCCACCAAGGATGGCCCCACTCTCTCCAGTGGGAGGGCCTCAGCATGACTGCTACAGCTCCTCACCTGAGCACTCTGACTGAGGCCTGAGGATTATACTGCCACTGCCCACCCTGGCTTCTGCCTGCTTTCACCACAGGGAGTCCTGAACACAAGCCCACCCAACCCAGCTTTGTGCCCTGAGACAGAGCACATAGCCCAGGATCCTGGGGATTGCTCAACCCAATCTGCCACTTTGGGTACCTGAGCACTCCTTTTAAGGGGCTGAGGCTAAGCCTAAACTCCTGGCTGCTACCACCTCAGCTGGCAGCTACCTGCAATCACCACCTATGGGCCTAGAGAGTGGCCCACCCAGCCCATTACAGCCACAGCCAACATTAATGAGCATAGCTTTGGACACAGGGAATCATCCTGCTATTGCTACTGCCATTTCCCATACCACATTGACTGCCCAGGGACCCAGGAATCTTCCCACCTGCCTGGCCCACTGATGTCACTACCAGCATCTGAGAAAACCACCTGAAGGCCCAAGAATCAATTTGCCCATAACTGCCAACACAGGTGCCAGCATACATTGCCCTGGGGCACAAAGATAGGCATGCTCAGCCCATTGCTGCCACCACTGGGGCCTGAACACTAATCCACCTGGCACCCAAGTCCCTGAAACAACTTCACTACAGCCTCCACTAATAACCACATCATAACCCACTAAGAAAATCACAGACACCACTAACGCTGTTTATAGCCAAAGAAATCATACAGAGACTACCCTACCACCGCACACACCCAGAATCAAAGCCAAAGTACCTTACACAACAGATACCATATATATATCTTCAGGAAAGAGTACTCTCCTATGAAAGTAAATTAAAAAATAGGAAAAAGCAAGTGTTACATCAGATATACAGTTATCAATGTAAGGATGCAGGAAATGTGTAAAAGCAAGGAAATATGACACCTCCCAAAAGAACATAATAATTGCCAGCAATAGATCTTAATCAAAAATAATTTTTCAACATCCTAGAAAAAGAATTAAAATATTTATTTTAAAGAGGCTCATATACAAGAGAATTTGTAAAACAATACAAGAAATTAGAAAAATAATTCAAAATATGAATGAGATTTTTACTAAAGAGATATATATTTTTTAGACAGACCAAATAGAAATTCTGGAGCTGAATAATTCATTAAAGGAAATACAAAGTACATACAATAGTTTCAGCAAAATCTAGAGCAGGCAGAAGAAAGAATCTCAGAATGTGAAGACAAGTCTTTTGAAATAATCTAGTTAGACAAAAATAAGGGGAAAAGAATGACAAGGACTTTGCAAAATTTGAGACAACATAAAGCAAGTAAATATTCAGATTATTGGTATCCCTGAGGGTAATGGGACTAAAAATGATTAGAAAACCAATTTAATGAAATGATAGAAGAAAACTTTCCAAGTCTAGCAAAATATTTAGACATTCAGATAAAGGAGCCTCAGTAATGCTCAAGAAGATACAATGCAAAAAGATCTTCTGCACAGAACATTGTAATCAGATTGTTTCAAGTCAAAAATAAAGAGCAATAAAGTAGACTTAGAGATTCAATAATTAAGTAATATTTTTTTAAAAAGACAAAAAAAAAATAAAGAGCGAATCCTAAAAACAGGATGAGAACTTCATCTAGTCACCTATAAAGGAAACCCCAAAACTAAAAATGGATTTTTCAGCAGCAACATTACAGGCCAGAAGAGAACTTGTTAAAATATTGAAAGTGCTGAAAGAAAATAACTGTCATCCAAGCATACTATCCCTGGAAAACTTACCCTTTGTAAATGAAGGAGAAATAAAGTCTTTCTCAGACTAGTGAATGCTGAGGTAATTTGTTGCCACTAGACCAGCCCTGCAAGAAAGGCTAGAGGGAGTCCTAAATCTGCAAGTGAAAAGATGGCATTTATCACTGTGAAAATATATGAAAGTATAAAGCTCATTGGTAAAGCAATAACACAAATCAGAAAGAGAAACAACTGAAATGGTATCACTAGAGAAATCCACCAAACTGCAAAGACAATCGATAAAAGAAAAATAAAGGAACAAAGATTATAGCCAACAACCAGATAACAATCAACAATATGACATGGCAAAGCCTCATATATCAATAATAACTTTGAATGTAAATGGCTTAAATTCTCCATGTAAAAGACATAGAATGACTTAATAGATTTAAAAAAAAAAAACGTGATTCAACTATATGCTGCTTTCAAGAAACTCACCTTATTGGTAAAAACACATATAGACTGAAAGTGAAGGGATGGAAAAAGATGTTCCATGCAAATGGAAACCCAAATGAGCAAATGTAGCTACACAACACAGACTTTAAGTCAAGGACAGTAAAAAAGACAAAGAATGTCATTACATAATAATAAAGGCATCAATCCAGCAAGAAGATATAACAATTTGAAACATATATGCATTGAAAACTAGAGCACCCACATTTATAAATAAAATATTTCTAAATCTAAGGAGAAAGAGATAAATTGCAAACAATAACAGTGGAAGACTTCAACACTCTACTCTCAGCATTAAGCAGATAATCTAGACAGAAAATCAAAAAGGAAATATTGGATTTATACTGAAGTTTAGACCAAATGGACTTGACAGATGTTTACAGAATATTCTACAGAGAAACTGCAGAATATAGATCGTTTTAATCGGCAGATGGAATTATATCCAGGATTGATCATATATTAGGCTACAAAAGAAGTTTTAACAATTTTTTAAAAACTGAAATCATATAAGCATCTTCTCAGACCACAATGGAATAAAACTAGAAATCAATACCAACAGAAACTTTAAACTATACAAATAAATGGAAATGACATGTTTCTGAATGACCATGGAGTCAATGAAGAAAATTAAGATGGAAATAAAAAAATTTCTTGAAACAACATACCAAAACACAGCATACCAAAACCTGTGAAATACAGTAAAAGCAGTGATAAGAGGGAAGTTTATAGCAATAAATGCCTACATACAATAAGTAGAAAAAGTAAACAAATGAACAATCTAATAATGCACTGCAAGCAACTAGAAACACAAGAAAAAAACAAACCCCAAATTTACAGAATCAAAGAGATAATAAAGATAAAAGCCAAACTAAATGAAATTGAGACTAAACAGAGATACAAAAGATAGAAAATTAAAAGTTGGTTCTTCAACAAGATGAAGAAAATTAATAACTTACTAGCTAGACTAACCAAGAAGAGAGGAGACCCAAATAAAGAAAACCATTAATGAAAAAGAAGACATTACAACTGATACCACAGAAATATAAAAGATCATCAGAGATTTTTATGAACAACTATATGCTGAAAAACTTGAAAACCTAGAGAAAATGGATATATTCCTGAAAAAATACAACCTACCAGGATTGGATCAGGAAGAAATAAAACACCTGAACAGACCAATAAATAGTAGTCGTAATAAAAAGCCCCCCAATAAAGAAATGCCCAGGACCAGATGGATTCACAACTAAATTCTTTGAAATGTACAAAGAAGAACTAATACCAATCCTCCTGAACTATCCAAAAAAATTAAAGAGGATTAAATTCTCCTTAACTAATTCTATGAAGCCAGCATCACACTGATACCAAAACCAGATAAGGATGCGACAGCAACAACAACAACAAAACTACAGACCAATATCCTTGATGAACATAATGTAAAACTCCCCAGCAAAATAACAGCAAGTCTAATACAACTGCACATGTAAAAGATAATACACCACAATCAAGTAGGATTTATACCAAGGATGCAAGGATGGTTCAACATATGTAAATCAATAAATGCAGTACATCGCATCAACAGAATGAAGGACAAACACCATACAATCATCTCAATAGACACAGAAAAAGCATTTGATAAAATTCAGCATTCCTTTATGATAAAAAAACGCAATAAAATGGCATAGAAAGAACATATCCCAAAATAATGTAGGTGATTTACAAGAAAACACACAGTTAACATCATACTGTCTGGGGAAAAGCTGAAAGCCTTTTCTCTAAGATCTGGAGCAAGACAAGGATGCCCTCTTTTACCACTCTCATTCAACATGGTACTGGAAGTCTGAGCTAGCACAATCAGGCAAGAGATAAAAATAAAACACATCCGAATTGGAAAAGAGGAAGTCAAATTTTTTCTCTGTGCTCATAACATGATCTTATATTTAGAAAAACTTAAAGACTCTACCAAAAAACTCTTAGCTTTTATAAATGAATTTGGTAGTTACAAGATACAAAATCAACGTACAAAAATCAGTGGCATTTCCACAAACCAATAATGATCTAACTGAGAAATGTATGGAATTGCCTTCTTGATTTTGTAGCTATTAACTTTGTAGCTATTGCTATAAAAATAAATAAACAGATAAATAAATAAAGTATCTCGAGGAATAAATTTAACCAAGGAGGTGAAAGCTCTCTGCATGGAAAGCTATAAAATGCTGATAGAAAATTAAAGATGGCACAAATAAGTGGAAAAATGGCCCATATTCACAGATCAAAAGAATTAATATAATTAAAATGACTATATGTGCAAATCAGTGTCTAGATTCAGTACAATTCATATCAAAATACTCATGCCATTCTTCACAGAATTACCGGTAAATAAATAAATGAATACAAAAAACCCTGGCCTGGCATGATGGCTCAAGCTTATAATCTCAGCACTTTGGAAGGCTCAGGCAAGATGATCACTTGACGTCAGGCCAGGAGTTTGAGGCCAGCCTGGTGAACACAGTGAGACCCCATCTCTACCAAAAGTTTTTTTTTAATTAGCTAGGTGTGGTGGTGAGCACCTGTAGTCCCAGATACTCAGGAAACTGAGGCAAGAAGACCATTTGAGCCCAGGAGTTTGAGGTTACAGTGAGCTATGATTATGCCATTGCACCCCAGCCTGGGTGACAAAATGAGACCCTGTCTCAAAATTTTAAAAAAAGAAAAAGAAAAAAAGAAAAACCCTAAAATTCCTATGTAGCCAAATAGGAGTCCAAATAGCCAAAGCAATCCTTTATGCCAAAAGGCATAAAGCTGGAGGCTGGAGGCATCACACTACCTAACTTCAAAATATATTATAAAGCTATAGTAATTAAAACAGTATAGTATTTGTATAAAAATAGACCAATGGAACAATTTAAAGCTCATCAATAAAGCCACATATTTTCAGCCAACTGATCTTCAACAAACTGACAATAACTTGCACTGGGTGGGAAAAAGACACCCTCTTCAATAAATGATCCTGGGAAAAGTGGCCATGCAGAAAATAAAACTGAACCTTTTATCTCTCCACTATATATAAAAATAAACTCAAAATGGATTAAAGACGTAAACATAAATACCCAAAACTATAAAAATACTAGAAAAAAATACTACAGAAAACTCTTCTGGACATTGGTCTAGGCAAAAAATTTGTGACAAAAACCTCAAAAGCATAGACAACAAAACAAAAAAATGGACAAATGAAAGTATATTAAACTAAAAAGCTTCTGTGTAGCAGCAAAGAGAATATTTTTCAGAGTGAACAGACAACCTGTTGAAAGAGAGAAAATATTAGCAAGCTATTCATATGATATGGAACTAATATCCAGAATGTAGAAGGAATTTAAACAAGTGAAAATGAATAAAATAAATAATCCCATTAAGAACTGGACTAATAGACATTTCTCAAAGGAAGACAAATTGCCAACAGGTATATGAAAAAATGCACAACACCACTAATCATTAAAGAAATATAAATCAAAACTATAGTGAAATGTCATCATACCCTAGTTAGAATGGCTACCATTAAAAAGACAAAAAATAATGGATGTTTGCAAGGATGTGGAGTAAAGGGAACTCTTATACACTGTTAGTAAGAATGTAAACTAGCACAGCCTCTATGGAAAACAGTATAGAGATTTATCAAAAAACTAAAAATAGAATCACCCACTTGATTCAGCAGTCCCACTACTGTGTATCTACCCAAAGGAAAATAAATCAATATATCAAAGGGATATCAGCACTCTTATGTTTATTGCAGAACTATTCACGATAGTGAATGGAATACATTTGCAATCAACTAACCAAATTTTTCATCAATAGATGAATGGATAAAGAAAATGTGGCATATATATACAATGGAATACTATTTAGTCATAAAAAGAATGAAATCATGCCATTTGAAGCAACATGGATGAAACTGGAAGTCATTATCTTAAGTGAAGTAAACTAGGCACAAAAAGACAAACATCACATGTTCACTTACATGTGAGAGCTAAAAAAATTTGACCACATAGAGGAAGAGAGTAAACAGACAGATAACAAAGACTGGGAAGGGTGAGTTGAGAGGAGGGGAGAGATAAAGAGACGTAGGTTAAAGGGTACAAACATACAGCAAGATAGAAGGAAGAAATGTAATATTTGACAGCAGAGTAGGATGACTATGCTTAACAAAAATGTATTGTATTTGGCTGATGGACACCCTAAATACCCTGACTTGATCCCTATGCCTTATATATATGTAATGAAATTTCTCATATATCTCCTACACTTGTACAAATAAAAAAAAATTGGCATTGCCAAGTTTCCCTAGAGTTTTTCCTATGCTGTCTTCTAGAAGTTTCATAGTTTTATGTTTTACACTTAGGCCTGTGATCCAATTTGAGAAATGTTTGTGAAAGATGTTAAGGTCTTATTTTTATTTGACTTTGGGTATCAGTTGTTTTGGAACGTTTGTTAAAAAGACTATTATTTCTCCATTGGATTGCACTTGCTCCTTTGTCAAAGATCAATTTACAATATTTGCGTGGTCCATTTTTGGACCCTATTCCACTGATCTATTTGTTCATTCTTTTGCCAGTACCACGCTGTTTTTATTACTGTAGATTTATAGCACATCTTGAAGTTGGATAGTGTCAGTTCTCCAGCTTTCTTCTTCTTTAATATTTTGTTGGCTGTTCTGGGTTTTTTTGCCTTTCCATATAAACTTGCCTATGAGTTTTTATGTAGATTCAAGATACAATCTAGAGAGTCTAAAGATTACTAATCAACATGAAAACATCTATTTCCACTTTTACATTTAAAAGAGCAATATAATTATTTTGAAAATAAAAATGATGTATTTGCCACAAATTCAACTTACCTTTTCCATAGCTTCTGTCATCTGCTAGAAAAAGATAAGTTTCTCTTTTTTGCCACTGGAAAATCCGTTTTCTCAGGGCTGAGCAAAGAAGAAAAGAAGTAATATCCAGCCCTCATGCTGTAGAATGTATTAAATGGTGGAGTCTTTTATGTTTCCTGTATTTTTCTTGAATAATATGGAAAATGATATATTCCAAAGGTAATATGGGTAATAAAGTTAGGACTTTATTTTTCCGTATAGGTAATAAAGTTAGGACTTTGTTTTTCCTACAGATTAGGCATAAGGGAATTTGAGATATATTTTTCTCCAGAGTTCAAAGTCTTTTATGCCTTCTTCATATCTTTTAGGCGAAAACTCAAGATCAACCTCTGTAAAGTCATGATAATTTGGACAATATTGGAGAATGAATATATTATGTGGACTGTCTGTGCTGGGACCAAAACTGTTTCAAATTCTTTAATGAATTATTACATATAGTGGACCAAATCATTCAGTGTTTATTCTCCAAAATCTCCCATCAATTCTTAGAGTCTTCTCTACTATCACACTGCTTTGCGTCAGGTAACTGTTCCCATTTCTTCTCTCAGAGGAGGATTTCATCACTAAAAATCTTATCTTGTTCTAAAAACATTTTGTGAGCAGTTTTTCATTAACAAATGTGTTCCACATTTATTTAGCTGCTTCTCTTCCTTCATGCTTTTGTTCAGTGTTGACTCTGTTAAACTCTGTAGTACAAGGATGAGTGTATTAACTTGATCCCACACAATAGGACATTAAAAAGCATCTTTGGAAAAGAAGCAGTGTAATAGTCATTAACAGGGACAAGCACAAGTCTTCGATGAAGGCCACCATATTTGGCCATGCTGTTGGAATTTCATATTGTCACATGATGGTGTTAGTATTAGACCTTCAAGTATGGTCATTTGAAAGGAATCAGAAGACCTTTACACCTACACATACACACATGTACCCACAGAGTGAAAAGTCAGGTCTTCCTTCCGCATGATCCTAGCAGGAAACATCCTTTGTTGTCTATTCTTCCTCTCACTTTCAGAGAAATGTGAGTCTCATTCACTAGAAGCTCTGTTTTGGAGTGACTCATCTCCTTCAGTAACATTACCAGCCTTTCCACTTTGTTCCAGCTACAAGATGCAGTCACCAGAATAATTTAATGCCCTCCTGCTAATTGCCAGGGCTAATAGAAAAACTGCTACAACTCTTCAAATGCTTTTCATTTACATGTTGATTTCTTGCTTCCCACCTGGGAAAGGTGTGTTTGGCTTCCAACTGCTTTTGATCTAATGGTTCTGTAGACTGACCTACTTTCATTTTTCATACTGCTGACATTTATTTTATTTTCTTTATTTAAGGGCAGAAAATAACAGAAAGGTAATCAGCATGCATTTAGGTCATTGTAAGTGTCCTAGTTACATTTGCATTTTTCTGTTAAAAGTCTAACGCTGCCTTTGAATGATTTAAGATATTTGGACAAGAGGAAAAATAACCGTTCCTTCCCATAAATCCAGAGTGAAAACAAAGAGAATGCATAATCCACCTGCCTTGATTCAGGACCATGTAAATTACGTAAGCTGCAGTCATAAGTTTTGTCAGCCTCCAAGAAATCATCCCCATAGGACCAAAATCCAGGTAAGGAAGAGGGCCTCTTTTTTCCCCATAGCGCTAGAAGCTTTGAAGGACCCAGAGGACAGAATCCTACCTTTTTGATTACTGAGTTTCAAGGCAGAGTGTGATTTTTGTCCCAAACAGGGGAGGTGACATCCAGCTGAGCTTCCTCTCACTCTCTCAATGTGGAGAATAGCACAGAATTATGCTTCAAGGGTCTTTTACATATTTCAAGAACCAGAATGAGGTTTGCACCAACCTGCAAAATGATTAAGTAGCAATGAGGACACTGCATGTAAGAAGGCAAAATTGTGCCAGACTCTTCTAGTATTTGGGACAGGTACAGGAGACAGACAGAAACTACCATGATGAGTTTAGCAATTAAAGGGAGAGTGGTAGGAGTTCATCTGTGCCACCAGTTGGAGAGCCTTATATCAATTTCTCAGTTGTGGTTTTCTTTTACTCTTCAGGGGTTCAGAGCACAGCATTTCTCAAATTGCATTCTATTTTGTGAAAGATTCTCATAAGGCTAATACCTGTTTCTGTGGACAAATAAGTTTGGAAAATACTGACTTACAGAAATTTGTTTACATTTTGTTATGTTTTTATTTTATAATTTCTCTGAGTTTTTAATATGACAATATATATTGTGACTCTCCAAAATAGAGGAAAAATAACAAATACATTCCAAACTAATTGACTACAGAGGCTCTTTGTGGAATGACACTATTTTGTAGTTTTTTTTAATCAAAATAACATGCATATGGTCCTAAAATCAGATATTGCTAATGAAATGGTAATGAAAAAACAATCTCTGACTCCCATTTCTGGCCACTTCTATTCCTGCTCCAATAAGAAACTTCCTTTAACCAAGTCTGTTTTAAGATTTTCTGGTGGTTACCCAAATGATACACTTACAACATTATTTGTTGAGTTGTCAACATTGACATGGATTTTTTATGATATCCATTGATGGGCTGAGATTTAGGTTCACTTACATCATGTGTCCACTTTTCCTCCCTCTCTTCTTAAAATAGCTATATAATTACTTTTAGTTACCCTAATCATTACCTTTGTAGCTTTAAATAAATAGACACAAAGTTATTTCTTGTGCCATTCACCTTTTTGTCTCTTTTTATGTAGATGTACAGAAGAGTTGCAAAAATAGAAATGAGAGCTTCCATATACCCTTCGCTCAGCTTCTTCTGATGTTAACATTTTATATAACCATGTTGTATTTGTCAAAATTAAGAAACTAACATTGGTACAATAATATTAACTAAATGAGAGACTTTATTTAGATTTCTCCACTTTTTCTCTTGGCATCCTTTTTCTGTTTCAGGATCCAGTCCTGGATATCACATTGTATTTAGTCAACTTGTCTCCTCATTTTCCTCCAGTTGATGAGGGTTTCTTAGTCTTCCTTATCTTTCATAACTTCAAAACTTTTAGCAAGTAGTGGTCAGTTTTTATCTGATGTTTTATTATGATTGTACTAAAGTTATAAATTTGAGGGAAAATATCACAGAGGTATCCTGTGTAATATCGTATCAGGGGCATATGATACCAACGTGACTGATGAAGTCAACCTTGTTCACTTAGATAAGGGAGAATCTGCCAGGTTTCCCACTGTAAATTATCATTTTCCTCTTCCCGTGCTCTGTTTGTTCATTAGGAGTGAGTCACTAAGTGTAGCTGTACTCAAGCATAGAAGCATTAAGCTCCAACTGCTGCAGCTGTAAGTAGCAAAAAATTTGCAGATGGATGCTAAAACTACCACAATAATGAACTTAGTTTGGGGGAAGATATGTTAAGGTACAAATATTGCCTTCAACATTGTCCCACTAATTTAGAATTAATCAGTGGATCTTGCCTGCATTTATTATTACTGTGGTATTCTAATGGTGATTTTCCATTTATCTTATTTCCTCTACATTTATACACTAGAAGTATTATATTTTTTAAAATGTCCTTTTCCTCTAATTTAGTTGTGGGGTGTGTGTGTGTGTATGTCTGTGTGTCTGTGTGTGTAGAGAGAGAGGGAGGAACTATTTATATCAGTGTGGGTTCATGAATATTTACTTTATTATTTGGGTTATAATTCAATCCTATTGTTATTTATTTTCTGGCTTAAATTTCAACTTTTAGCCATTGGCAGCTCTTTCAGATTGACTCTTAGGCCCTTTTGACATGCCCACCTGTTTTTAGGATTTCTTTATTGGAATTACAAAATATTCCAGACTCTTGTATTTTTTTCTATCCAAGTCCTAGAATCAACTATCTCTCCAATGTTGCTTTGGTTTATTTTACTGAAGAATGGTATTTAGAAACCAGCATCTGAGCACCAGGTATACTTTATGTGAATAGGGTATCACTGTCCATTACAGTGGACAGAACTAGAAAATAATATATGCATACTAACCCATTTGTACACACGTAACTACATTTATTTCTGTACCTATCTGTGTGTATGTGTATGTATGTAAACATGAGTTCATACTGATATCTCAGCTTCTAATCTAGCATCATAGGATTCATCCTAGCATTTCCATCTTGCTTATTTGTAACTTCTTTTTCTGACAGTGAAAGTGACTGGGATCTCATGATCCAGTATATATTTACTTATTTGTTCAACCTAGTGTACAAATACAGTAGTTTTAGGATGCTAATTCATATCTAGGCTTAATGTTTTAAAAAATTATTTAGTTTCTTTCCTCTCCAACCCCTTCAATGAGCTTATGGCATACATTTGTAACACAGTCAGTGCAGAGCACTATAGGTTTTGGTGAAGCCATATATACACCACCACTGTCCCCTACAGAAGAGTTACATTGCCCTGAAAATTGCCTTGTCTGACCCATTTGTTGTTCATCCCTCCCCCATTCCCAACTCCCAGAAACTACTTATCTGTTTTCTATTCCTACAGTTTTACTTTTCCAGAATGTTTTATAAATTGAATTATACATTACATAAGCCTATGGGTCTGGGTAGCAAAATGCACTTTTAATTCATCCATATTGTTTAGAGAATCAATAGTTTGTTTCTTTTTATTGCTGAGTAATACTCCATGGTAGGGATGTACCACAGTCTGATTACTCATTCACCCACTGAAGGACATATGAGTTGTTTCTAGTTTTTGCCAATTATAAATAAATCTACTATAAACATTCACATACAGGTTTCTGTGTGAACATAAAATTATAATTCACTTGGGTAATATTTGGGAATGGAACTGCTGGATCATATAGTAAGTTTGTGTTTATAATAAATTGCTAAACTTTCCCAAAATGGCTATACCATTTTGCATTTCCGTCAACAATGAACGAGAGTTTCTGTTGTTCCTTATTGTCTCTAGCACTTGATGCTGTCAGGTTTTTGTTTGTTTTAAGTTTAGCTATTATAAGAGTGTGTAGTTGTATTTTATTATAATTTTAATTTGTATTTTCCTAAGTATTAATGGCGTGAGTATTTTTTCATATGTTTACTTGCTGTTTACATATCTGTTCTGGTAGAGTGTTTAATTCTTTTGTCCGTTGGTCTCTTGGGTTGTTTGTTGCGTTTTAAGTGCTCTTTACATATTCTGGGTATAATTTCCTTATCGAATATGTTATTTGCAAATATTTTATCCTATTCTGTAGCTTATCTGTCATTTTTAACTGAGTCTTTTGCAGAACAAAAATGTTAAGTTTTAGTGAAGCCCAATTTATCACTTTTTTAACAAAAATGTATAATGTTTTTGGTGTTGTATCAGAAAAATCATTAGCATACCCAAGGTCACACAGATTTTTACCTATGTTTTCTTTTCAGAGTTATATAACTTTACATTTCACAATTAAGTCTGTGATTAGGTTATTTTTCTAAAATATGTAAGATGTATGTTGATGCCACAATTTACATTTTTATATAGTATGTTTTTTAAATTATTGTAGCTATTATTTTCAATAGTTTTGTCTTTTAACCTCACATTAAAGACATAAGTAATTTACATGTCATCATTATAACATTAGAATATTCTGAATTTGATGATATACTCACATTTCTCAGTGAGTTTTATACTTACAAATGTTTTTATATTAATCATTAGCATTTTTTTCTTTCAGTTTAAAAAACTCGCTTTAGCATATTTTGTAAGACTGGTCTGATGGTGATGAAATCTCTCAGATTTTGTTTGTAAAAGAAAGTACTCTCCTTCATTTCTGAAGAATAGCTTTGTTGGGTACAACATTCTTGGTTGGCATTTTTTTTTCCTTGGGCACTTTGAATATATCATTCCATTGTCTCCCCGTCTGTAAGCTTTATCCTGAGTAGTTTTCTGCTAGCTCTGTTGGAACTCCCTTATATACTTTTTGCTTCCTCTCTCTGCTTTCAGAACCTTCTCTTTGTGTATGATTATTTGAAAGTTCAATTATAATATGTTGTGGGGTAGTCTTATTTAGATGAAATCTGATTGGAATCCTTTGGCCTTCTTATACCTACATATTTACATCTCACTCCAGGTTTGGAGAGTTTTCTGTCACTATTTTTTAAAATAAAGTTTCTACTCATTTATCTTTCTCTTCCCCTTCATGAGCTCTGTGACTTACAAATTTGTTCTTTTGAAACTGTTCCATAAATCGTGTACGTGTTCTTCATTCCTTTTCATTCTTTTTTCTTCTCTGATTGTATATTTTCGAATAACTTGTCCTCAAGTTCACAGATTCTTTTTCTGCTTAATTGCACTGTTGATTCTTCTATTGCATTTTTCATTTTGTTTTTGTTCGGCCTCCAAGATTTCTATTTGCTTTTTAAAATTATTTAAATCACTGTATTAAATTTTTCATTCCGATCACTTAATGTTTACCTCATTCCATTGAATTGTTTCTCTGCATTTTCATGAAGTTCACTGAGCTTCCTTAAAACAGTTATTTTGAATTATTTGTCAGGCATTTTATATATCTCCGCTTCTTTACAATCAGTTACTGGTGTTTTATTTTGTTCATTGGGTGAGGTTATAGTCTACTGATGGTTCTTGATGCATATGGTCCTGCATCACTGTCTGCACATCTGAAGAAGTAGGTACTTTTTCCAGTATTCACAGGCTGGCTTTGTCTGGGAAAGTCCTGCAGCAAGTGCCATGCTGATATGGGTCAGGATCCTGGGGCAGCTGCATCCACTGTGGCACTGCCAAAAGCCTGAGGTCCCCTATGGCATCAGCAGCATTCAGGTAGGCCAGAAGCCTGGGACAGCCACAGTTGGCATAACACTGGGTTGAGCCAGAAACCAGGGGCTGCTAAGGCCAGCCTGCTGTGGAGGGCTGTCTGGATCTTGGGGCTGCTGCTGTCAGCCCAGCATTGATGTGGAGACCAACTTTGCTACACCTGGGGCTATGCAATTCTCTTTGACACTGAAGTAGGTCTAGCCTGACACCTGGGGCTATGTGATTCTATTTGACACTGAAGTAGGTCTAGAGACTCAGTTCATGGGTACCAACCTGAAATATGGGGCCACAGGAACCTACCTGATGCTGGGTTTTACTGTGGTGGGCCCAGCATTGAGGTTCAAGACAAACTCCTCTGCTCACTTTCCTCTCTATCTGTCAAGCAGACAATGTCTTTCCCCAAGCTGGGCTGCCTGAGGTTGAGGGATGGGTGATGCAAATAATGTGAAACTATCCTGCATACCTTCTTCAATGAATCTTTTCTTATTTTTGTGCTACAGTCAGATATTCTGATCTCTTACCTGGTTTCCTAAGTTCTTGTGAAGATATTTTCATGTCTAGATAGTTATTCAAATTGATGTTTATGCAGGGGGACAATAGCTAGAGAGTTTTACTCTGCCATCTTACCCTGCTACTCTCAAGGAATTGTTATTTAAATACTAGTAAAGATATTTCATTTGATAAGCTCATGTGGTAGGGCAGAAGGAGCTGCTTGTCAAGTATAATTACCACAATTCTGATAAGATGAAGCAGAGGCTTCTTTAAAAAGAAACAAAATATTCTTTGAATATAGAATTTAGGGAACTTACCAAACTGGGTGGAGTGTCTTTAAGACTAAATGTGTAGGGCAAAAACTTGAAGCTGATGTAAGATGAAGTATAAATTTGTTTGAAATGGAAGGAGAAAAACAACAGTAACAATTTTTGAAAATACATTGGCAAATGAACACAATGAGTAATGCTGAACTTGGATGTTTTATATTTTACATGCATAAAGAAAATTTTTAAAAGAACATGAGACATTTCCAAATACAGCAAAATGTGTTTAAGTGGGGGTGTATATAGTCCTAAACTGGTTTTTAAATGTAGTGATAGAGCTTTAACAGAGTTCTCAAGATGGGACTATATCACTCATTGCTTTTGATCATCTTAGTATACCCCTATCTGTAACATATCCACAATTCTATTCACTTTTATTATAAAACTCAATATATTTAAAGAGGTATGACTTGATTTATGGAGCATTGCGCTGAAGAAAGCTATAATGAGAAAAACAAGTAAAGCTGGAAATGTAAAATAATACTTTCCAAAGCTCCATTTTTTTATTTACTTATGTATCTAGGTTCTTATTTTTTAATACTTCAGAGAAATTTTAAGGCATGTAAAAGGAAAAATATAATTTTAAAATTACCCCTATCATTACTACTTTAATTTTATATATATTGACATCATGCCTTATTTTCTTAGATATTTTTAAATAAATAAATTAATTATTATGGGAAAAATGAAATTCATTTGTACTTCGCTCCCGATTCCATTCAGTTTCTTCCCTCCACAAGGGCCTTAGCCATCCTAAATTTAATGTCTACCTTTCCTCTTCATTTTTTGCTTGCTATTTTATCATTATTTTTTAGCTTTTCTGTATTCATATGTGAAAGTAAATAATAAATACAAATATGTTTTTTAAAAGACATCCATACTGCATATATTTCTGCATATTTTTCATGCATCATTTTGAGAACTATTCATTTCTATACATATAAACTTATTCAGTTAGTTTAATTGCTGTGTAATTGTCAACATCCGATTTTATCATATTTATCATATTTGATTTGCTCATTCTTTTTTCTTTTTTTTTATTTGCTCATTCTTCTACCATTGCTATGTGCAACTTTGAGGATCCAGCATTGTCCATAGGTGAATGAATGTCTCTTCCATATTCACTTAGATAGAAATTTACCAGGCCACATTATGCACATTTTCAATTTTTCTAGAAACTACCAAATTTTTCTCTAAAGTGGTTTAACTAATGAACATGTCCTCAATCAAAATATGAGAATTTCAAATCGAACACATTCTCTACAATCCTCGATATTGTGAAGCTCTTTAAATTTTTGCCAAGCTAACTAGTGTGAAATATAATCCTATGGTTGTTTTAACTCAGTATTCCTTGATTTTTACTGGAATTACAGATACTTTCCCCTTTCATTTACCATGTATTTCTTCTGTGATTGCCATTTCATGCTTATCCTTTTCTGATTGATTTGTAAACCTTAAAAATTATTTTCTGGATACTAATCTATTCACCCATTATCTATACTAGACTGTAATTCTTTCGCTTTGAGTCTGGTTTTTATTCCTGCATAAGTTTTTAATTTTCATACAATCATATCTATCGATTTTGCCTTCAAGTTAATAGCTTATATTTGTTGCTTAAGAAATTATTTCTTATCTTTTTGTCATAAGATAGTCTTCCAAATTTTACTACCAATAATTTAGTTTTTCCAATTTAGATCTCTATTTCACCAAAATTAATTTCTATGTGTTATGTGATATAGGTGTCTGGCTTTTTCTCTATATAGAAAACAACGTGTCCTAATTCCATTTATGCAACAGTGCTTCCTTTCTCACTGATTTGAAACGTCTCTTTTAAAATCTAAGAATTTCCAAATATCCATGGGTCTTCATGGGCTCTTGCTTCTTTCTTATTGATCTATTTTTTCAGTTCTCTGCCATCTTCACATTATCTTAAAACTATTACTGTATTATAACTCTTGAAATTGAATAGGACAATTCCTTTTATTCTTTTTTATTTTTTAAATCTTAGCTATTCTTGGGCTTAGCCATTTCTACATAAAATTTAGCTTGTTTTTTTTAACTTTGACAAAACAATCCTATTGGGATTTAAATTTGATTAAAATTTATAGATTATTTTTATAGATTATTTGGGGTTCTTCTCATATTTTAAATCTGCCTTAAATATTTCCACATTAAATAGCATAGACGTTCAGAAAAGTACTAGAGGTTAACCAACTCATTGATATACTGTAATTAAATTATACATGTAAATTTATTTTAGCTGTGATATGTTGAAAAGGAAGAGAGAATTGGAAACTTTTTGTATATAGAGACTTGTTTTTGCATTTATTTCAAAAATCTGGCTAAATTAAACATCAGATCTCAAATGTTTCCATCATCTCAGATCTGTCACTGAACAGTAAACAAAGTTAGAATGTTTATAATAATTTAGAAGAAAATAATGATTAAATTATATATGCTTACTATAAAACTACTTTATTCTCAGTCCTGAGCCCAATTCTGTGATACACAGAAAGTAATTTCAGAATTGCTAGCCTATACCACTGTGAAAAACCAAATCTACTGGAGTGAAATACATTTTTACAGTTCTTTTTTCCCTGTGGGCTAGAGATATAAAGTCAAAGCATTTTGTTCTGTGTCTTGTTTATTTCACCTATCATAAAGACTTCTAGTTCCATCCATATTGCTGCAAATTACAGGAGTTTATTCCCTTTTATGGCTGAATAATATTCCATTGTGTGTGTGTGTGTGTGTCTGCGTGTAGTGCGTGTGTATATATATATATTATAGATATATATTTTAGAATATATATATATACACACACACACACATTTTCCTTATCTAGTCATCTACTGATGGACACTTAGGTTGATTCCATGCCTTGACTATTGCAAATAGTGCTGCAAGAAACATGGGAGTGTATGTGTATTGTACATACTATTTTTATCTTCAGTATACTGAGTTCCTTTCTTTTGGATATATATCCAGTAGTGAGTAGTTCTATTTGTAGTTTTTTTGAAGCATCTCTATATTGTTTTCTATTATGGCTGTACTATTTTACATTCTGACCAACAGTGAACAAGCATTCCCCTTTCTTGACATCTTCACCAGTATTTGTTATTATTTTTTTGGTCTTTTTTTATGATAGCCATTCCACCTGGAGTGAGATAATATCCCATTTGGTTTTGATTTGCATTTCCCTGATGATTAATAATTTTGGACATGTTTTATATAACTGTTGGCTATTTGTCTCCTTTTGAGAAATGTCCATTCCGATCTTTTGCCCATTTTTAATTGGATTATTTGGGATATTTTGCTATTGAGTTGTTTGAGTTTTTTATATATTTTGGTTATTAATCTCTTGTCAGATGATAGTTTGAAAATATTTTCTCCCATGCTGTCAGTCATATGTGGGAGCTAAAAATGTAGCTCTCATGGAGGCAGAAAGTAGAATAGTGATTGTCAGAGGCTGGGAAGGGAAGAAGGAAGGGGAAAGATAAAGAGAAGTTGGTTAATGTGTAAAAAAATCCCGTTAGATAGCAGAAATAAGTTCAAGTATTTGATTGTACAGTATGGAAATTACAGTTAACAAAAATGTATATTTCAAAATAACTGGAAGAGAATGTTCCCAACATAAAGAAAAGACAAATGTTGGAGGTGATGGATATCCCAGTTACCCCAATCTGATCACTATACATTGTGTATATGTATGAAATTATCATATGTCCCTTCAAAATATAAACAACCATGATACATCAATTAAAAATACAAAAAGTCATCTTTCCGGACAATAGGCATTTTGGATTTCTCTATTTCTTGAGCTATATTTTATTTTCTATAATTTTAGCTGATGATCTTACTCAAATGCCTATTTCTAGTGAGGAAGCTTCATCATAAATTATTATTGTCAACCTCACTCCCTGAAAAGTACTAACCAATTCTGATTATCCCCAGAAATCATTTAGTATCATGTAATAAAATAATGTATCTGAAAACAAGCCAAAGCATTGCACTTAAAAATTCTTTGAGTTCAGTGTTAACAACTGCATGTTGCAAGGAGGTGGTGACAGATTGTCTGGAGAAGGAAACAGCAGCAGGTCACCATTGCCTTCTGGGCTTTGCCAAGAAGTGTGTATTCTGCTATTCTTTTTTTATGACACAATTATAATTATACATATCTATGGGGTATAATTTGATGTTTCAATGTATCTACATGTTGTATAACGATCAAATAAGGGCATTTAGCTAACCCATCACCTCTTGCATTCATCATTTCTCTTTTTGCAGAAAGCCTCTCTTCTGGCTATTTTGTAATATATTATACCTTACTGTTAACTACTGTTACCTTATCATGCAATAGAACACCAGCACTTATTCTATCTAATTCTGACTTTGTACCCATTGACCAACCTCTCTTTATCCTTCTCTCTCACTCCCCTCCCCAGTCTCATAACCACTGTCCTACTCTCTGCTTTTATATCAATGTGTTTTTTTTTAAATCCATGTATGAATGAGATCACGTGGTATTTATCCTTCTATGCCTGACTTAGAAGGTTCATCTCTGTTGTTGCAAATGATGGGATTTCATTATCTTTATGGCTGAATAGTATTTCATCATGTGTATACTACATTTTCTTTATAATTCTATCTGAGGACAATGAGCGTCCATTAAAGGGTTGTAAAAATGAGAGAGACAAGCTAGACTGGTAATTTAGAAAGACGACAGTGTATAAAGGATGCATTGCACAGGGGCAAGATTGGGATTAGGAATACCAGAAAGACAGAGAAGGGGAGAGCAGTCAGTTTACAAAAGCATAATTTCTAACACTCTTACCAATGGCTACCAAAAATTCTTAGGTTAATTATGAGTAAATTGGTTGAAATCAGAAGTCTTTCTAAACCAGGATAACGGACACCATGCAGAGGAGGAGGGATCAGAGTGGTTTACTGGTGCTTCCTTCACGGACATGCAAAATTCTATGTTAATGCCCTATTTCTATGAAGGGTATTCTAGCAAAATGGAAGAAGAGAATGTGTTTTGATTCAAATATAGGGTTATTTAAAAATATTATTTCTATCACCAAAGAATTGGGAATTATAGAATCTAATAGAAAAAAGAAAAATCTCAGAATCAAATGTAAGTTCATTAAAAAAACTTCCAAAAGACAACCATTTTTATAGCAATGTGTATTTAAATCTGTCATATGGTATGAATTTTTTTTTAATTGAGATAGAGTCTCACTCTGTTGCCCAGGCTGGAGTGCAGTGGCGTGATCTTGGCTCACTGCAACCTCCACTGCCTGCGTTCAAGCAATTCTCTTGCCTCAGCCTCCTGAGTACCTGGGATACAGCTGTGCACCACTACGCCCAGCTAATTTTTTTGTATTTTAGTAGAGATGGGGTTTCACCATGTTGGCCAAGCTGGTCTTGAACTCCTGACCTCAGGTGATCTGCCTGCCTTGGCCTCCCAGAGTGCTAGGATTACAGGTGTGAGTCACTGCTCCCAGCTTGAATTTTTAATTAAGGCCAAATCTATATTCTCAAGAAAAGTGGAGAACATTAGAAATCTTCTGTTTATTTGAGGCAAACTATCCTCTTTTCTTGAAAACATCAAGTTAATCATGGCAAAAAAAAAATATTGGGTTTATTACTTGTATTACCTGATAATTGCCTCACTTTCCTCTTTCACTTAGTATCTGAAGATATGGTTTTAAAGTCCTTCATAAAGCTCAGAAGTTAATAACATCAAATAATTTTCTTGGAATCCCATGACTGCTGCTTTATAAGCATAGCCAACTCACCAGGTCTGAGAGAAAAGAAGGAAGGGTAGGGGGAAAGCCTACTGTCCTCAGAAGCTTACTGATACTTTTAGTGTCTCCAGGGGCAGTTTGATGGAAAAACAAAAACAAAACAAAACAAAAACACCTTTCAAATCCTCATTCTAAGTAATGTAGATAATTAATAGTTTCTATTTTCCAAATAATCAACCATCGATAGCCCTTTTACATTTTAATTTGCTGCCGTGTAACATAAATGGCCGGTATATGCCAAGCCCATAACATTTAGCAGAATTGCTTCTCAAACACATTTTTCTTGATTGATTGGGACCGGGTCTGGCTCTGTCGCTGAGGCTGGAGGGCACGATCCTGGCTCACTGCAACTTCCGGCTTCCAGGCCCAAGAGATCCTCCCACCTCCCACCTCCCATGGTGTGCGCCACTATGCCAGGATAATACTTGTATTTTTTGTAAAGACAGGGTTTCACCATTTTGCCCAGGCTGGTCTCAAACTCCTGATCTCAAGTAATCCACCCACCTTGGGTTCCCAGTGTGTTGGGATTACAGTGGTAGCCACCGTGCCCAGCCTTAATCACATTTAGAAAGGGAGAATCATGACTATTAATGGTTTGGGGAAGCTGGCTATCCCCTTCCTTATATAAAGTCTAATCTTTCTAAAATCCAATAAAAAAGGACATGGATGAAACTGGAAAACATCATTCTCAGTAAACTATTGCAAGGACAAAAAACCAAACACCGCATGTTCTCACTCATAGGTGGGAATTGAACAATGAGAACTCATGGACACAGGAAGGGGAACATCACACTCCGGGGACTGTTGTGGGGTTGGGGGAGGGGGGAGGGACATCATTAGGAGATATACCTAATGCTAAATGACGAGTTAATGGGTGCAGGAAATCAATGTGGCACATGGATACATATGTAACAAACCTGCACATTGTGCACATGTACCCTAAAACCTAAAGTATAATAAAAAATAATAATAATAATAAAAAAACATTAAAAAAAAAAAGAATTGTTTTTTAAAAAATATAAATGAGTCTGTACTTATTACAGTAACGAGGTAACAAAGACTAAATCTGTAATATGCTAAGAAAGTTGGAGGCCAGGAATTCTTGTCTAATATTTTCTAAAGTAAAAGCAATACGTTAATATGCTTAACATCCAGTCTTATGGATTACATATTAGTTGGACTGAAATGTTAAAATTGCATCTCTAACTCTAAAAGCTATCAGTCCCTGGAGCATTTTGACTGTTTCAGGTGCCTTTCTTCTCCAGGAGTTTCTGGGAATTTAGAGGTGTGTTGGAGTAGGGTACAGGGAAGTTGGAATAAGTTCTGTGTATTTTAAAGCCCTGTATAGGTGATACCTCTGAATTTATCATATTGGCAAAGTCAGTGGTTTGAATACCACCTAGAAACAATGATTTTTCAGTCATTTGTGCAATTGACAAGCATGTGCTCATTTTTTCCTAATTTTTTTAAATTGGTCAGTTGACTGATACTAAGGTGGTTTGAATCAGTGGCAACTGATTGTCTGGCTGTCATTAGTACTTGGGTTGCAACAAGAAAAGAATATATACGTTCATTTTTAGTAGAGACAGGGTTTCACCGTGTTAGCCAGGATGGTCTCGATCTCCTGACCTCATGATCCGGCCGCCTCGGCCTCCCAAAGTGCTGGGATTACAGGCGTGAGCCACTGTGTTGGCAGGCGCCTGTAGTCCCAGCTACTTGGGAGGCTGAGGCAGGAGAATGGCATGAACCCAGGAGACAGAGCTTGCAGTGAGCCAAGATCAAGCCACTGCACTCCAGCCTGGGTGACAGTGCAAGACTCGATCTCAAAAAAAAAAAAAAAAAGAATATATATGTTCATCAGTAAATTCCCAGTTAAATGTTTTATGACTTCACATGTAACTGAATCCTGTTTGAAGGTTGCAATTAAACTGGTCAATATCCACTAAACCTTTAACAACAAATGTAATATCAAATATCCATGTGATTCTCTACATTTCTCAGCTTCCCTTGCAGTTGGATTGGATCAGGGTGGTTGAGCTGAAGCCAATGGGTATGAGTAGAAGTGATGAAAGCTACTTCCAGGCCTGGAATTTTAAAAACATTCCACTCAATCTTCCAATTTCTTCTCTTCTTTTGCCTTGATGTATTAGTTATCATTGTGGTGCAAAAAATTACTACAGAATTTAGTGGCTTAAACAATCTCACAATTTCCGTGGATCAGGAATTTGAGTATAATTTAGCTGAGTGCCTCTGGCTCAAAGCCTCCCAGAAGATTATCTTCAAGGTCTAAGCAGGGGTCTCAAGGCTCCACTGCGGGAGGGTCCACATTCAAGTTCATGCATATGGCTACTGGTAGGACTCAGAGCATCACTGAACCTTAGCAGAAGACATCAATTCTTTGTTACATAGGTCTCTCCATGGTGCTGCCCACATCATGTCAGCTTTCTTCTCCCACAGCAAAAACAGATGAGGGAGGGAGAGAGAGAAAGAGAGAGAGAGAGAAGGGAAGGTGGAGGGAAGGGGGAGAGGAAGAGGGAGAGGGAGAGAGAAGGAGGAGGAGGAAGGGGGGGGGAGAAGACAGGATGAATAAAACAGAAGTTAGTCTTTTTGTAACCTGATCTCAAAATTGGCATCCTATCACTTTTGCCACCTTCTATTCCTTAGAAATGAGTATTTAGATCCAGCCCACACTCAAAGAAAGCAGCTATCACAAGGGCATGAATATCACAAGATAGGGATCGTTGAGATCAATTCTAGGAGCTGTCGACCACACATGGTAATCTTTAAGGTGATGTTTTCCAGATGGTGCAACTATAAGATGGAAGCAGCCTGGATTCTTGATACTCTGCTAATTGGAAAAATGTGAAGGACATTTCCCCAGTACACATGAGATTGTGATATGAGCAAGAAATAAACCCCTATTGAATTAAGCCCCTGAAATTTTAGAATTATTTATCACAGCAGCATTATATAAGGTTAGCCTGAAAATAATACATTGGTTTTTATTCCCTGGCTCCCTAAATATATACATTTCTTCATGGTTTTACAAAACTTTTTTTCAAGTGCCAGTGTCCGTTTTGATCATTGTCATAAGGATTAACAAACTTGTGTTACAATCGTGGTCTATGTACATGCTAAGTGTTAAAAGGAGTAACATGCTCTATTTCTTCTACTAGATTGGAAAACTCTTCATGACATGGGCTGAGATGTATTTATGCACTTGTTCATTCAAAAATATTAACTTCAATTGCATTTTCATATACTCTACATTTATCTTTATAAACCTTACAGCAGTAGTTATAACTGCTACAAACACTGTGAGTGTTTACTCATAGTAGGTGGGAAAATTAACTGTATAGAATGAATGAACTTAGAATCCAAGGACATATTTGTTATCTTTGTCTGTATTTTCTCCCCTTTATCTGTTTTATATAATTAATTATCTTCTTCTCACCCTTAAGGCCTTAGCTTAGATAGCATTTTTTCAAAAAAGCCTTCTGAAAACCTCAAAAACTGAGCTGGGTGCCCTTTAAATGCTCCCAAAGCACACTGAGCTGTGTCCCATTGCAGGCCATATCACACTCCATGGGCATGGCCAGTCTGCTGGCATGACTTCTTTTCTAAAGCACAAATTGGTGACTTGAAAGCATTCTTGTTTTCCCAGCACTTAGTATGTACTACACAGTAGAGATGCAGTCATTTTTAGAAGAAGGATAAATGAATGAATATCACAAATAGTAGAAGCACTATAGCTTTCGAAGAATGTCTTTGTAAGTATCTCAAAGATGAGGACATTGAAGCACCTTTAATCTGACCAATTGATAACTTATTTGACCAGGCTACTGAGACATAATTTTTCTGATCACTGAAGGTGACTAAAGGTGGTTCATGTTTCTATAATTTAAGCAATGGAAGAGGCAGGTAGAATGAGAGAAGAGAGGCAGATATTAGCTATTAGGTGGTATTGATTCAAAGGATGAAAGCCAAACCAATACAACGTGGACCACTGTGCTCTGAAAGACAGAATAGATACGCATACAGAGATCTCAATTTATAACGAAAAAGAGCTGTGTATGTACAGGTCACAGGTGTGGGCATTTACATGAAGTGTCCACAATAGGCAAATACATACAGACAGTTTTAGTGGTTGAAAACGGATGAGGAAAAGGAGTGGGAAGTGACTGCTAACGAGTATGAGGTTTTTTGTTTTTTGTTTGTGTGTGTGTGTGTGTTTTGTTTTTGTTTTTTGTTTTTTTGCAGAGGAAGTGTGATGAAAATATTCTGGAATAAGATAGTCATGATGGTTGCACAACTTGTGAATATAAGTATAAATACCACTGAATTGTATATTTACAAGTTGAATTTTGCATGAATTATATCTCAATTAAAAAAAGAATTGAAGTAGAGAGTGATAGGTGGTAAATAAACAATCCAAGTTTTTAATAGCACTCCAAAGTATTTTATAGTTTTTACATTGAAAGAAGAAAAATATTTATGTTAATAGCAGAAACTAAAATATTCTCTGGCAACCACTCTGACAGTTAAAAAAGGTTTAGCAGGCTCTGGTTTATTTGCTATAATATTATAATCTATTTTCAGGCCTGGACTTTTGAATTATATCTGGTCTACAGAAATGGATACTTGAAGGAAATGTGCACGTAATAGCTTATTGTAATTGGTTCTTTTCAACAGATAGAAGTTAATTGGTTCTCCTTCTTTCTAAGCTTTTTCTCTCATCCTGCCTTTCAAGCATTGAGAATTGCCTTTTTGAAAAGAAAAGTATTTTGTGACATCTTCCTTCATTTTCTCTTCTCTTTGGAATATTAAGTTTTAAAAAATGGGTTTTTGCGACACAATATTGAGCAAAATCATTTCTGCTATGTTTCAAGGCTGTAGGAAATCTCCTATCACTCACCAAGATGAGAGGCCTCTGTCTGTGACCCTCTGATTAAGCATCCTTTCTATCATTTGGGAAAACTTCGTTCTTCTTGTCCTTTAAAGTAACGCCTTTGGAACTTGGAGTCACAAATAGGAATTCTATTAAAAATACATTGTACAAATAATTTATCTATCATAAAATAGCATCAAATTTAAAATATACTTTAAAAGAAAGATGATAGTGTAGTTTGTGAAATTCACCAAATGTTCCCATTAAGAGAGACAGAGGAACAAGGATGGTAAAACAAGAATTCACTGACTCTATCTAAACAAAACTAGGTGATAAAGTATCCCCATGAGCCCCTAAATATGAGCCTGTAGGGGGAAAAAGCATCCAAAGACCTTTATAGTGTCAGCATTTGTGTGGGAGGAAACCCAAAAAATCATATGAAATGCTAACAAACCCCAGGGTAGAAGAGCCCCAATATCTCTGGCCAATATACCTAGCCAATTTAAGAGCAGCAGTTGAAAATTAGAGGGCTTTTTTGGTACATTTCACAGTATATGTAAGATCAAAACAACAACAACAACAACAAAAACCCTGTAAGTATTGAACTGGAATTGGAAAAATCGGCATATATTAATGATGCATTTTATCTTAGAATAACCTATTGCCAAGATCTGCTTCCTGCAAAGGCCTAGAAATACTGAACAACTCAGTAGCAATAAACAGCCTCAAATTTTTTACTTCAAAAAACATTTTTCACTAAAAGGAAGTAATTTACATAAAACAAATGTCTGTTTCCAGGTTCTGGAGCAGAAAATGTACAAAATAAACCTAGAACATGTTGTCATAATGATAACAAGGAAGTGATCAAAGACTACTGTGTCGAAAGGACTTGGCAACCAATCAGAGGAAGCTTCCACTGAACAAAAATGGGGTAATTTGAGCATCAATAAAGACAGTAACTGCAATTAAATGAAACAAATATGTTTCAATCAGTGAATTCATAGTGAGGTACTACTAAAAAGAAAGAAGGAAGGTGGGAAGGATAGTAGGAAGGAAAAGAGGAAGGAGAGAGAGAAAGAAAAAAAGAAATGAAAAGAGAAAGAAAGTATGAAAAGAAAAAAAGAAGAAAGAAAGACAGGGAGGGAGGGAAGAAGGAACGAAGGAAGGAAGGAAGAAAGAAAAAGGAAGAAAGAAAGAAAATATAACCTGCTATATACAACTGCTGTATACAACTGAAAATACAACTGCTAGTGAACCTACTTATTGACAACTGGTACATAAAGGGGAAAAAAATCAAGCATATTTTCTGTCTTTCCTAAATGAACTGTTCCACTGAGTAAACAAATAGATAAGAGCAAACTTCTTTTTATAGAAGTATTCCAGCTAACAGATGAAGAAGACATAAAAAATTAGAGTATCTTCATTTCAAAAACCCAGATTAATTGATGGAGCTAGGTATTAATCATCTCCAGCTGTGAATATCATGCAATAATATCCAACAACTTTCTTGTGGAAGTACTCAACACTACCTGTGAAGTACTCTTGCCAGAAAAATCAAACCTCACCCTGTTAAAGCCTCTAGATCTAGTGACCAGTTCACAGGAAACTCAGAGGACAGAAGAACATGCTAAATGATGCCACAAACACGCAATCAGCAAAATGTAGAATGTAAGAAACTACAGAACAGGCAAACAAATTTACTTAATAGATAGATTCATTATAAGAGGACAGAAAAGAGACAGAGGGGTTATCAATTTATTGAAAGAGACTTAGGAAGAAATATAACTCCATAGAAATAAGTGGATGTTAATTCAAATTAACTTAAAATTATATTTTTGAAGGGAGTGGAAATTGGAACACTGTATATTTAGTGGAACTACAATTTTAAAAAAAAATTTACTGTGATCATAATAGTATTGTGATTATGTGTGTATGTGCATATTTAACAAAGTCATTATGTTTTGAAGATACATATGGAACTATGAGAGATGAAATAGTAGCTGATAGTTGCTTTAAATAATATGGAAGAGAAAACTGAAGGGAGGCAGAAAGATGAAAAAAGATTGGTTGTAATTTGAAAGAATTATTAAATCAGGGTAGTGATACATGGGAGTTTATTACTGTATTTGTTTATTTCTGTTTATGTTTGAAGTTTTCCATAATAAAAGAGTTAAATACAATAAAATAGAAAATATACTAAAGATGGAATGTGAATGATAAGTTGATAAATATCAGGGTATTTATCAATGCTGTGATGAAACTGTTTATGTACATTGCTACTGAAAATACTCAGTAGCTAAAGTCATTAAAGTGAGCAGTTGAAACATTCAACCATGAATCAAATACCCATTTCCTTCTTCAAACACTGCTGGAAATGGTTTGGTGTCTGGAAAACTGAGTCTATTATCTCCGCCTGAATATTTGTATAAACACAAACAAACTACCTACTGCTCTTTGCTGTGCAAACAATTGGAGGGCTTACTAATGCAATGAACCAACCTCTAGTTAAATAAACAGTCATATTTTCACTCCATCCCACTAGAAAACTGGAGGAAAAATAAAAATAGAGTTAAGAATCAGTGATATGGTTTGGCTGTATCCCCACCCGAATCTCATGTTGAATTGTAGCTCCCCAAATTCCCTCATGTTGTGGGAGGGACCCAGTGGGAGATAATTGAATCATGGGGGCAGTTTTTCCCATACTGTTCTCTTGGTAGTGAATAAGTCTCAATAGATTAGATGGTTTTATAAGGGGAAACCTCTTTTGCTTGGCTGTCATTCTCTTCTCCTGTCGGCGGCCATGTGAGACATGTCTTTCACCTTTCACCATGATTTCGAGGCCTCCCCAGCCACGTGAAACTGTGAATCCATTAAACCTTTTTTGTTTTGTTAGTTTGTTGAGTCTCAGATATGTCTTTATCCCTGGTGTGAAAACACACTAATAAAATGAATAAACTGCACATTTCATAAAAGTAAGGATTGTAACAATTTTATTCATTGCTATATTCACAATTCTTATAACAATGCCTGGTACATAATAGATACCCTAAAAGCTGTGAATGAGTGAAAGGATGGACAGGTGGATACATAGATGGATGGATAGATGAATGAATTTCACATAAGTGAATTTCATGTAAACGTAAGTAAATCCCAATGCAGTCAGACTATGAATATTTGTATCTAAGTTTCAATTATTTTGAGGCTACAGCTGCATTTCTCTACTGGATAAAATAGTGCTTCTCAAAGATCAGCATACATAAGAATCACCTGGAAGCCCGTTAATAGATTTCTGAACCCCACTGCAAATTCTTGAATTTGCCTTTCAGACAAACTCCCTCCCAGGTGATGCTAATGCTGCTGATCTGTGGAACATACTTTGAGTAGCATTAATTAAGCCAGATTTTCTCACCAACCATCTTCATCAGAATTATTGGGAAACTTTTCAAATATTCAAATTTCTAGGACTCCCCTGACACCTACTGAATCATAATTTCTGAGAGCGAGTCTGAGAGAAGTGAATTTTAAGGAGTCATTTCTACATACACTCGAGTTTCACAGTGGCCTAGATGATGCTCCCCACTAGAACTCTCTGCAATGATGAATGTGTTCTACATGTGCACTGTCTAGCACAGTAGCAATTAGCCACATGTGGCTATGGAGAATTGAAATGTGGCCACTGTGACTGAGGAACTGAATTTTTAATTTTAGTTTAATTAATTAATTTTTTTAAATGATTAATTCTTTTTTTATTATTATACTTTAGATTTTAGGGCACATGTGCACAATGTGCAGATTTGTTACATATGTATCCATGTGCCATGTTGTTTTGCTGCACCCATTAACTCGTCATTTAGCATTAGGTGTATCTCCTAATGCTGTCCCTCTCCCCTCCCCCCACCCCACAACAGTCCCCGGAGTGTGATGTTCCCCTTCCTGTGTCCATGAGTTCTCATTGTTCAATTCCCACCTATGAGTGAGAACATGCGGTGTTTGGTTTTTTGTCCTTGCAGTAGTTTACTGAGAATGATGTTTTCCAGTTTCATCCATGTCCCTACAAAGGACACGAACTCATCATTTTTTATGGCTGCATAGTATTCCATGGTGTATATGTGCCACATTTTCTTAATCCAATCTATCGTTGTTGGACATTTGGGTTGGTTCCAAGTCTTTGCTATTGTGAATAGTGCTGCAATAAACATACATGTGCATGTGTCTTTATAGCAGCATGATTTATAGTCCTTTGGGTATATACCCAGTAATGGGATGGCTGGGTCAAATGGTATTTCCAGCTCTAGATCCCTGAGGAATCGCCACACTGACTTCCACAATGGTTGAACTAGTTTACAGTCCCACCAACAGTGTAAAAGTGTTCCTATTTCTCCACATCCTCTCCAGCACCTGTTGTTTCCTGAGTTTTTAATGATGGCCATTCTAACTGGTGTGAGATGGTATCTCATTGTGGTTTTGATTTGCATTTCTCTGATGGCCAGTGATGATGAGCATTTTTTCATGTGTGTTTTGGCTGCATAAATGTCTTCTTTTGAGAAGTATCTGTTCATGTCCTTTGCCCATTTTTTGATGGGGTTGTTTGTTTTTTCTTCTTCTAAATTTGCTTGAGTTCATTGTAGATTCTGGATATTAGCCCTTTGTCAGATGAGTAGGTTGCAAAAATTTTGTCCCATTCTGTAGGTTGCCTGTTCACTCTGATGGTAGTTTCTTTTGCTGTGCAGAAGCTCTTTAGTTGAATTAGATCCCATTTGTCGATTTTGGCTTTTGTTGCCATTGCTTTTGGTGTTTTAGACATGAAGTCCTTGCCCATGCCTATGTCCTTAATGGTATTGCCTAGGTTTTCTCCTAGGGTTTTTATGGTTTTAGGTCTAACAGGTAAGTCTTTAATCCATCTTGAATTAATGTTTGTATAAGGTGTAAGGAAGGGATCCAGTTTCAGCTTTCTACCTATGGCTAGCCAGTTTTCCCAGCACCATTTATTAAATAGGGAATCCTTTCCCCATTGCTTGTTTTTGTCAGGTTTGTCAAAGATCAGATAGTTGTAGATATGCGACATCATTTCTGAGGGCTCTGTTCTGTTCTATTGATCTATGTCTCTGTTGTGGTACCAGTACCATGCTGTTTTGGTTACTGTAGCCTTGTAATATAGTTTGAAGTCAGGTAGCGTGATGCCTCCAGCTTTGTTCTTTTGGCTTAGGATTGACTTGGCGATGCGGGCTCTTTTTTGGTTCCATATGAACTTTCAAGTAGTTTTTTCCAATTCTGTGAAGAAAGTCATTGGTAGCTTGATGGGGATGGCATTGAATCTATAAATTATCTTGGGCAGTATGGCCATTTTCACGATATTGATTCTTCCAACCCGTGAGCATGGAATGTTCTTCCATTTGTTTGTATCCTCTTTTATTTCATTGAGCAGTGGTTTGTAGTTCTCCTTGAAGAGGTCCTTCACCTCCCTTGTAAGTTGGATTCCTAGGTATTTTATTCTCTTTGAAGCAATTGTGAATGGGAGTTCACTGATGATTTGGCTCTCTGTCTGTGATTGGTGTACAAGAATGCTTGTGATTTTTGTACATTGATTTTGTATCCTGAGACTGCTGAAGTTGCTAATCAGCTTAAGGAGATTTTGGGCTGAGATGATGGGGTTTTCTAGATATACAATCATGTCATCTGCAAACAGGGACAATTTGACTTCCTCTTTTCCTAATTGAATACCCTTTATTTCCTTCTTCTGCCTAATTGGCCTGGCCAGAACTTCCAGCACTATGTTGAATAGGAGTGGTGAGAGAGGGCATCCCTGTCTTTTGCCAGTTTTCAAAGAGAATGCTTCCAGTTTTTGCCCATTCAGTATGATATTGGCTGTGGGTTTGTCCTAGATAGCTTTTGTTATTTTGAGATATGTCCCATCAATACCTAATTTATTGAGAGTTTTTAGCATGAAGCATTGTTGAATTTTGTCAAAGGCCTTTTCTGTGTCTATTGAGATAATCGTGTCGTTTTTGTCTTTGGTTCTGTTTATATGCTGGATTACATTTATTGATTTGTGTATGTTGAACCATGCTTGCATCCCAGGGATGAAGCCCACTTGATCATGATGTATAAGCTTTTTGATGTGCTGCTGGATTCGATATGCCAGTATTTTACTGAGGATTTTTGCATCAATGTTCATCAAGGATATTGGTCTGAAATTCTCTTTTTTGGTTATGTGTCTGCCAGGCTTTGGTATCAGGATGATGCTGGCCTCATAAAATGTGTTAGGGAGGATTCCCTCTTTTTCTATCGATTGGAATAGTTTCATAAGGAATGGTACCAGTTCTTCCTTGTACCTCTGGTAGAATTCGGCTGTGAATCCATCAGGTCCTGGAGTTTTTTTGGTTGGTAAGCTATTGATTATTGCCACAATTTCAGAGCCTGTTATTGGTCTATTCAGAGATTCAACTTCTTCCTGGTTTAGTCTTGGGAGGGTGTATTTGTCGAGGAATTTATCCATTTCTTCTACATTTTCTAGTTTATTTGCATAGAGGTGTTTCTAGTATTCTCTGATGGTAGATTGTATTTCTGTGGGATCGGTGGTGATAACCCCTTTTTCATTTTTTATTGCATCTATTTGATTCTTCTCTCTTTTCTTCTTTATTAGTCTTGCTAGCAATCTATCAGTTTTGTTGATCTTTTCAAAAAACCAGCTCCTGGATTCATTAATTTTTTGAAGGGTTTTTTTGTGTCTCTATTTCCTTCAGTTCTGCTCTGATTTTAGTTATTTCTAGCCTTCTGCTAGCTTTTGAATGTGTTTGCTGTTGCTTTTCTAGTTCTTTTAATTGTGATGTTAGGGTGTCAATTTTGGATCTTTCCTGCTTTCTCTTGTGGGCATTTAGTGCTATAAATCTCCCTCTACACACTGCTTAGAATGTGTCCCAGAGATGCTGGTATGTTGTGTCTTTGTTCTCGTTGGTTTCAAAGAACATCTTTATTTCTGCCTTCATTTCGTTATGTACCCAGTAGTCATTCAGGAGCAGGTTGTTCAGTTTCCATGTAGTTGAGCAGTTTTGAGTGAGTTTCTTAATCCTGAGTTCTAGTTTGATCGCACTGTGGTCTGAAAGACAGTTTGTTATAATTTCTGTTCTTTTACATTTGCTGAGGAGAGCTTTACTTCCAACTATGTGGTCAATTTTGGAATAGGTGTGGTGTGGTGCTGAAAAAAATGTATATTCTGTTGATTTGGGGTGGAGAGTTCTGTAGTTGTCTATTAGGTCCACTTTGTGCAGAGCTGAGTTCAATTCCTGGATATCCTTGTTAACTTTCTGTCTCATCGATCTGTCTAATGTTGACAGTGGGGTGTTAAAATCTCCCATTATTATTGTGTGGGAGTTTAAGTCCCTTTGTAGGTCACTCAGGACTTGCTTTATGAATCTGGGTGCTCCTGTGTTGGGTGCATATATATTTAGGATAGTTAGCTCTTCTTGTTGAATTGATCCCTTTACCATTATGTAATGGCCTTCTTTGTCTCTTTTGTTCTTTGTTGGTTTAAAGTCTATTTTGTCAGAGACTAGGATTGCAACCCCTGCCTTTTTTTGTTTTCCATTTGCTTGATAGATCTTCCTCCATCCCTTTATTTTGAATCTCTATGTGTCTCTGCATGTGAGATGGGTTTCCTGAATACAGCACACTGATGGGTCTTGACTCCTTATCCAGTTTGCCAGTCTGTGTCTTTTAATTGGAGCATTTAGCCCATTTACATTTAAAGTTAATATTGTTATGTGTGAATTTGATCCTGTCATTATGATGTTAGTTGGTTATTTTGCTCGTTAGTTGATGCAGTTTCTCCCTAACCCCGATGGTCTTCACAATTTGGCATGTTTTTGCAGTGGCTGGTGCCGGTTGTTCTTTTCCATGTTTAGTGCTTCCTTCAGGAGCTCTTTTAGGGCAGGCCTGGTGGTGACAAAGTCACTCAGCATTTGCTTGTCTGTAAAGGATTTTATTTCTCCTTCACTTATGAAGCTTAGTTTGGCTGGATATGAAATTCTGGGTTGAAAATTCTTTTCTTTAAGAATGTTAAATATCGGCCCCCACTCTCTTCTGGCTTGTAGAGTTTCTGCTGAGAGATCAGCTGTTAGTCTTATGGGCTTCCCTTTGTGGGTAACCCGACCTTTCTCTCTGGCTGCCCTTAACATTTTTTCCTTCGTTTCAAATTTGGTGAATCTGACAATTATGTGTCTTGGAGTTGCTCTTCTCGAGGAGTATCTTTGTGGCATTCTCTGTATTTCCTGAATCTGAATGTTGGCCTGCCTTGCTAGATTGGGGAAGTTCTCCTGGATAGTATCTTGCAGACTGTTTTCCAACTTGTTTCCATTCTCCCTGTCATTTTCAGGTACACCAATCAGCCGTAGGTTTGGTCTTTTCACATAGTCCCAAATTTCTTGGAGGCTTTGTTCGTTTCTTTCTATTCTTTTTTCTCTAAACTTCCCTTCTTGCTTCATTTCATTCATTTCATCTTCCATCACTGATACCCTTTCTTCTAGTTGATCGCATCTGCTACCGAGGCTTCTGCAATCTTCGCGTATTTCTCGATACTTGGCTTTCAGCTCCAACAGCTCCTTTAAGCCCTTCTCTCCATTGGTTATTCTAGTTATCCATTCGTCTAATTTTTTTTCAAAGTTTTTACCTTCTTTGCTATTGTTTTGAATTTCCTCCCATAGCTCGGAGTAGTTTGATCGTCTGAAGCCTTCTTCTCTCAGCTCATCAAAGTCATTCTCCATCCAGCTTTGTTCCGTTGCTGGTGAGGAACTGCGTTCCTTTGGAGGAGGAGAGGTGCTCTGCTTTTTAGAGTTTCCAGTTTTTCTGCTCTGTTTTTTCCCCATCTTTGTGGTTTTATCTACTTTTTGTCTTTGATGATGGTGATGTACAGATGGGTTTTTGGTGTGGATGTCCTTTCTGTTTGTTAGTTTTCCTTCTACCAGACAGGACCCTCAGCTGCAGGTCTGTTGGAGTTTGCTAGAGGTCCACTCCAGACCCTGTTTGGCTGGGTGTCAGCAGCAGTGGCTGCAGAACAGCGGATTTTCATGAGACCACAAATTCAGCTGTCTGATAGTTCCTCTGGAAGTTTTGTCTCAGATGAGTACCTGGCCTATTGAGGTGTCAGTCTGTCCCTACTGGGGGATGCCTCCCAGTTAGGCTGCTTGGGGATCAGGGACCCACTTTAGGAGGCAGTCTGTCCATTCTCAGATCTCCAGCTGTGTGCTTGGAGAACCACTACTCTCTTCAAAGCTGTCAGTCAGACAGGGACATTTAAGTCTGCAGAGGTTCCTGCTGAATTTTTGTTTGTCTGTGCCCTGCCCCCAGAGGTGGAGCCTACAGAGGCAGGCAGGCCTCCTTGAGCTGTGGTGGGCTCCACCCAGTTCAAGCTTCCTGGCTGCTTTGTTTACCTAAGCAAGCCTGGGCAATGGCAGGTGCCCGTCCCCCAGCCTAGCTGCTGCCTGGCAGTTTGATCTCAGACTGCTGTGCTAGCAATCAGCGAGACTCCGTGAGCATAGGACCCTCCGAGCCAGGTGCGGGACACGATCTCCTGGTGTGCCGTTTTCCAAGCCCATTGGAAAAGCGCAGTATTAGGGTGGGACTGACCCGATTTTCCAGGTGCCGTCTGTTACCCCTTTCTTTGACTGGGAAAGGGAACTCCCTGACCCCTTGCGCTTCCCGAGTGAGGCAATGCCTCGCCCTGCTTCGGCTCGCACATAGTGCGCTTCACCGACTCTCCTGCACCCACTGTTTGGCACTCACTAGTAAGATGAACCCGGTACCTCAAACAGAAATGCAGAAATCTCCCGTCTTCTGTGTCGCTCAGTCTGGGAGCTGTAGACTGGAGCTGTTCCTATTTGGCCATCTTGGCTCCATGTCTAATTTAATTAATTTAAACCTGCACTTAAATTGACACTTGGAACTAGTGGCTACCATATAAGATAGACAAGGTCAAGATCTTCAAACTTTCCTTCTTGAATCTAGCGGTAACTTTAGTGGTGGCAGAAGGGGGGACCCACAGTATAGGGTTCCTAGGATCCTACTGTTTCAACCAGAGCAACTCCTCCTTAGTTACTTTGGGATGTCATTTGACATTCTGGCTTCTTTACCAATTGGAGTCCATGCCCATACTGGGCCATCCCTAAAGCGCCTATGAAAGAGGAATCAAAGTGTTCTGACACATTTTCAAATGAATTGCACATAGTTAACTTGATGAAGTCATTATTTATCTGCCAAACGATTAGGTTTTGAGTCAATTTTAATGGTGGCTTCTCAAGAGATTCCCAGTGCAGTCACCAACTTACTATTTCATTAATCCTCATAATGACTTTGTGAGTAGAAAAAAGGAATCAAGCTATTATCCCCATTTCACATGCAGAAAAACTGACTCTTAAAGAAAATGATGGGCTTACTGAAGCCTCCCTCAGCAACTCTCTGACGAGTTGTTGTTTTTCCAAGTACTTCTCATTCTCTTTGAATAAGTAATTAAGGTCTCTACATTCAAGGACACTTCAGCAGTACTTTAGAAAGCAATTTGCCTTCTGGGGCAACTACCTATCCACGAGGATGGAACTTAGGCCCTTGATGAAATGGAACAAACCCAAACTGGACTCAGACATCTTAGAATTAAAGGGCAGGTTATATTATACTATAGTATAAGTATATTATACTATATTATAACTATAGTATAAGTATATTATACTGTATTATCAGTATAGTGTAAGTATATTATACTGTATTTATAGTATAGTATATTATACTATACTATGTTATATGTAATATATATAATATGTAATATAATATTTATAGTATAGTATATTACACTATATTTATAGTATAGTATATTATACTATATTTATAGTATAGTATATTATACCATATTTACAGTATAGTATAATATAAGTATATTACTATATTACATTATACTACATATTATACTATAGGCTGCAAAATAAATTAAAAGGAAAGATGTCCACATAGGCATAGCAACACATATTAGTTACATTTTTCTTTCTAAAAGTCACAATAGGGATAGAAGGAATATTTTGGGTGGAGTAAGAGACGGGAGATTGCTGATGGAATAATAAGAATCCTTCTCCAAATGACAAATTTCAGGTCATCCCCAGGTGATTTAGTTTTATAGCAGGATTCACTCCTGAGGCACATCCTCAACTAGATAGATTGAGACAAGACCATAGGCCATCATGAAGTCAAAGGCATAAAATTGTAATTAGCTACAAGTAGCCCAAGGAGACTTGAGAATGCTGTCAAAGTCCAAAATTTGCAAAGCTAGCTGTAGCTTCACTTTGCTTTACACAATGTAATTTGAGTTACCTATAAAGCCTAAAGGAAAGGAAAGCAAACATCTCAGAGATGAGTTTGCCTGGCTTGGAGGAAAGAAAACCCACTCTGGCTCCTTGCTTTCTTTAAACCAGAGTTTCCTCTTAATAAGAAGTAGGTGGGGAGATTCTGGTGGATGTTAGTGGGTGGAGAAGGGAGAAGTTAGAGGGAAATTGGGATAGCATCTCCTGTGTTTAAAATAGAGAACACCTCCAAGAAGAGAGGACCTGGGTAGACTTTATTCACTTAATAGACTTTAAGTGCCTGAGGACACAGTACAAACTTGTATCACATTATCAGACAGGCCCCCTCACGGCATCAGTGTCGGCAGAGACTCATGAATATGTAAATACTATATGTATCTTGGAAACATGCTTGACAAGAGAATAGCTAAAATGAACTGATTCTAGTTATAAGCCCATCAGCCTGCCATTCTTTATGTTTGAACAGGCAGGCTATTGCTAGGTGACAGATCATTAAGGCTATCTACTCAGTCAGTGGAAATGAAGAAATAATTTGTTCCTAATAACCTTGAGATGACCTCCCAGGCAAAAGGGAGTCTTTAAAGTGCTGTCTCTGCTGATACATCTCAGGCGGGAGGGTGGGGTTCTTCTGGCCCTGCAGTCAGAGCAGGGTGGCTGGTGAAACAGATTAATAAACACCTACTGACAGGGACATAGCGGGAAAAGATCTCATCACCTGCCATTATCGGGCTGATGAATAATTCAGAGCTCTCCATCAGAGCCGAGAATTTCAGGCTACGCTGTGCTCTACACTTGCAGGGAGGGGGAAGCATGAAGGTGCTCATTGCTGGGATTAAATGGGGCCCCAGGAAATTCACTTCTGCTCCAGACTGTGTGGGCATCACAAGGGGTGGGGGAAGCAGGCATGAAAGAAGATTTGCCTCTTTGGAAGGTGGCCAGGTAGGTTTAGGGGCCAAGAGCCAGCAGGAACCTCCTCAAAGATTCCTGATTGTTATGAAAAGTTTGGTGGCCAGTGCAGACCCCCTGGCACTTATGTGTCCACCACTATAGTCAGAAAAAGAGTCCGCAGCTCTTGTTTCCTTGCCTGCTGGTGGGTTCCAGAGGAGCAGGTAGGTCAGTCTCCTGGATGTGCTCCTCACTCCTTGAGCACTTCATCATACCCCCATTTCTGCTCTCTCCCTGTGTATGAGAAGATATTTGCACTGTGATCCTTGTGTAACAGATTTGGGGTCAGCTGGCTTCTATGGGGAATCTCAGGACAGTGTCTAACTACCAGCTGTGTGATTCTGACCACATTCTATTCTTTCTGGGACTCAGTTGCCCGGTCTGTAAAATGGGCTGAATCATATCTGATTCAGACAATTATTGTAAGGATTAAAAAGAAGTACACATAGAAAGTCCTAGCAGAGTACCTGGAACCAAGCACATCCCACTTCATGCCGGAGACAAATGTCTCCCCCTACTCATTTGTTTTTTTACCTGGAACAAGGCAGGAACCAGACTGGACATGCAAGTTTGGTAATTCAAGGACTTAAATAAAAGAGGAGTTTCTATATGTGATAGCATGATTTAGCAAACCAACAAGGGATAGGAGCATGCCCTAGGACTAATAACTGCAGGGGTCACTTAGCCCTGTTAGGCCTCGAGGGGCAGAAGGACAAGGAAAATTTGCTACTTGACAGAAGCCTTTCATAAATGGTCACAGGCAACCATGGTGACCTGGCAGGGAGAAAGCACAGGACAAATACCCCACTGTACTTTCCTCCTGCCCCAATCTTCTGCCTGGACTTCCTTTTGGCTGAACTCAACTGGACCCCAGGCAAGAGGCCTGTTGATGGGTTGATAAGCCTCCTGGGCACAGAGCAAGGTGACAAAGGGTGGGAATTGAATCTGGAGGGATAAGATGAAGAGCTGCAATTTACCATCTGAGCAATGCCACTGTTGGCACTTCTCCATCTGTGGCAACTTTCAATGTGTGTTGGATGAATTAAAAACATAGCAAGAGAAAGGACAGGGTCCGTGCACTTTAGGAGCCTTTAAACTAGTTGAGGGTAGAGGGGGAAGAAGAATAGCAGAGAGAAAGAGACAGAGGAAGGGAAGAAAGAAAGGAAGAATTTGAATAGTTATAATAAAAAAGTACTGATTTTAGAGACAAAAAATTTTAGATCATCACTTAAATCATTGCTTATCTTTTATTTACTAAGACACTTCTCCACCTTTCTGGTTCCATCATGTATAAAAAGGAAACTTTGGAGGACCTGATATCACAGGTCTTTCCTAGCTTGCAATTCATGACTTCAAGTGGGGTCACAGGGTAGTTCCACCAATACTTTCCCTTCCTCAGCACCTGAAGTAAGCATGGCCTGAAAGACAAAGATTGTCATTCCTCAGAACTCAGAGTTACACTTCTCTTCCTAAATTTGAAATTGATTGAGAGCTCAGCATGCCTTTACTGAACTGTGTATGTCATCCAAAGACTAACAATCTCATGTATTCAAGCAAGGTTGAGCTTTGCTGGGCTGGAGTTTATTTGTATTGGTCAAGTGTGGGAGAAGAAAGTGTGATACCCCATTCCTAAGAGATAAGCTGAGAAAAGCCTCTGGCCAAAAGCTAGAAAAACTGTGGATCTTGTTGAGAGTCAATCATCTCTTATGAAGCACCATTTTAAAGAGTATTGTTAAGTGGCTTAGAGATAAAGTGCCTTTTCAAAAACATTTGGTTTCAAGAGAGAAAGTGAAAATTGGGAGGCGTTAGGTAATTGGAGGGCTGAAAGGAGGCAGAAAATGAAAGCAGAGCAGGTAGAGAAATGAGCAGAACTGGAAAGGAGGAGGCAGAGCTGTGTTAGAGATAGACCACGCACAGCAGGAGAGGACCCTAAATAGGATGCAACAGAAAGTCTGAGTCATCCACATTTTCATCCATTTGGATCATTCTCATTCCTAATTTTGAGTACAATCAGTCCTACTTTTGTATTGCACCCTAAACTATGAGGAATATAGCATGCTAGAGAAAGACTAGCAACAGCTTTCAGATAGCCTTAAAGAATGGGCTATTTAGTTATTTGATTCAGGAACAGCATGCAATTCATTCACTCATTACTTTATATTTTCAAGATATATTTATTGAGTACCCATTAGGATCCTTAAAATCTTCTGGAAATATATTCATGACCTATATAGATACCATGGTCAAGGGAAGTCTCTGAGTATTAAATGATAAAGAAGAGCCAGCCATAAGAGGATCAGCGGAAGGAGCATCCCAGGCAAAAGGAGAAACACATGCAAAGGCCCTGGAAGCCTGGCCAAGCTTTGCCTGTCATGGTCACTATACTGATGAGAGTGTATTTGAAAAAAGTTACTGCCACAGGGTAGAGCCCAGAGGCAAGATTTACTAAAAACAAACAAACAAACAACAGCAACAACAACAAACACTTACCTTCAGATAATAAGCAACATGGAGAAGGTTGCATAGCTCAAACAGAAACAGCACCTCACCTGCCCACATAGCCCTTCTTTTCTTTTCTACATGGTTTATTTCTGTATGTGGATTGGAACTTGGAGAGAACACCAGAATGTTTTCTGGGCCTTTGACATTTTTTCTCAAGAGTTTGTTTCCAATACTTTCAAAAACATTGTCTCTCTTCTGAATACAGAAAAGAGGAGGGCGTGCTTCTTTAGGGACGTATCTGAGTATGGATGAGTGTGTGTATTTCTGGAGAAGTTCCACTGATCATTTCCATTTCTGTTTGGGCTATCCAACCTTCTCCATGTTGCTTATTATCTAAAGGTACCTTACCTGTTTATTTGTTTGTTTGTTTGTTTATAGTAAATCTTGCCTCTGGGCTCTATCATGTAGCAGTAACTTTTTACAAATACAGTGTCATCAGTATAATCAGGAGCCATGACTCCTTTAAACAAGACAGTTATTTGAGGTAAATAGTTATACTTGAAAGTGATGAAGAAGTTTAGCCAAAGAAAGCAAGGAGGGAAAAGAATAAAGGTGAAGATGAATTTATAAAGAACGTCACAAGGGAAAGCAGTGTTTTTTTTTTTTCCTTCTTTCCTTCCCTAGTGACAAAGCTATGTCACTTGAGAGAAAAATGAAGAGCCTATTACACCAATGGGGTTCAGATGTCCGTTATGAAGGAAAGTGATCCCAGGCAGAGTCAGGGAAAGTAGATCCCAAATAGGGTGACCATTTGTTCTCGTTTGCTGGGAAAGTCCTAGCTTCCACCTGTTGTCCTGGTGTACTTGCTAACAATGTTCTCCCTTTGCTTTCAAAAGTGTGCTTTTTGGGTGATAAATAATATGGTCACTCTCGCCTTAAGCCTGCCTCTTCCACTAAGCAGATACGTGTCTCTGGGTAAATCTGTAAGTCTCTGAAATCTCTGGACCTCAGTTTCTCAAGAGTTTGTATGACATTGTGACTAACATGTTTTTTAGCCTAATATTCTATGGTTCCACTAAGGCCAACAGAAGGAAAGTTAGAGTTTGTGGAAGGGGATGTGGAATGTATTTGATTTGAATTAAAGAATATCAGTGATTTCTGAGGGATATATTTGCCTCCTTATTTAGTACAACTGCCTCTGGCTTACCCTGTGATCTTGACCCCGTGTAGGCATAGACTCATGTGTGTGTTTTTGTCTAACTTTTTAACAAAATAGTTTAAGAAGTTAAAAAAAATAGTAATAACAAATTTTAAAAATAGAAAGAAGCTTATACAGTAAGGACATAAGACTATGTTTTGGTAAAGCTGTGCATTGTATTTATGTTTTAAGCTAAGTGTTATTATAAGAGTCAAAAAGTTAAAATTGAAAAGATTATAAATTTAAAAATCACAGTAAGCTAAGGTAAATTTGTTATCAAAGAAGGAAAATTTTTTAATACATTCAGTGTAATCTAAATTTAGAGTGTATATGAAGTCTACAGTAGTGTACAGTAATGTCCTAAGCCTTCACATTCACTCACCACTCACTCACCACTCACTCACTGACTCACCCAGAGCAATTTCTAGCTTGCAAGCTCCATTCATGGCAAGTGCTCTAACAGGTATACCATTTTTTATCTATTACACCATATTTTTACTGTACCTTTTCTATGTTTAGATATGTTCGGATACACAAATGCCATTGTGTTACAAGTGTCTACAGTGTTCAGCACAGTCACATGCTATACAGGTTTATGATCTAGGAGCAACCTAGTTAGATTATAGACCTAGGCCCATAATCTGGGCCATACCATCGAGCCTAGGTGTGTAGTAGGCTATACCACCTAGGCTTGTGTAAATACACTCTATGACAGAATCACCTATGGCTGCATTTCCCAGAACATAACAAACATATCGTTAAACAACACGACTGTACTTCTAAGCGAAATGTCATAGAATTAAGTGTACATTTTGATTACATTTCTTCAGTGCTTCATTAGGCTCTTTGTTAGCCATAGACTTACTAGCTTATCCCTGCTGAAAATGATTTCTTTCTTTCCAAATAAGCAGGTAGAATGATATGGGTGTAAAATACTCCTAATCCAGTCATGTCCCTCCTCTTTCTCAGAAGGTTTTTGCTGTATGTACTGTACAGCCAGAAGATGACAGTTCAGTGAAGGAAAAGGTGTGTTTACCTCAGGAGAGAGTGTCTTTATGACACTGATCTGCTCTGATGAATCCACTAATGTGAAATTTCTGACCCAATAGGCAGTGATTGCACAGCTCTGAGATTCTTCTCATTATTCATGAAATATGTGCCGCATGGCGTCAGTGCTCTCCCTGCAGACACGCTGCCAAGCAATTACTCATTTCCATCACTTAGCTTTTTTATTATTATTATTTTTCAGTGGGTGTCTATATATTCAGCACACTTCAAGAAGCAAAGCACAGTCCCAGAATGAAAATGATGCTTGTCTTGTTTGATTTTAAATAGAAAAGCACTTTCAAGTCCTTAAAAATTGATGTTGTTTTAAACTTACAACAAGCAGTAGGGGAAACCGGTAGCTGCAGAAATAAACGGAAAGCAATCCGGAGTATTTCCACTGTTATACATATTTGCTACCAAGAGATGCTGGAAGGACTATCTTATAGTTCCTAATGTATTTCCCTGACTTCCCCTAGGAACCCTGAAGAGGAACAATGAACCAGGAATGGCGACAGAGCTCTTATTGTGCTCCTTTGCCAAAGGCAGAGTATCCCTGTGCAGTGCAATGGTCCATGCGTGAAAAAGAGACAGGCTCTAGGAACTGTGTCCCTTTCATATCAAAATGTTTGCATGTTAAGTTCTTGCAGAGGTAAAATCTAATGTGAAAGAGTGGCCATCTTTTGCTGCTACGTGATATAATCTGTGCAGAGCACTTGCCTCCCTGTAGTCATCACCATGGAGGAATATTCCAACCCTAGAAGTTGTCCCAGGAGATTTTTTTTTGGAACTGACAAAAGTTTATTAAACATGAGATCCTCAGTTGTAGACTCCAGTCCAGTCCTCTTGGGTGTGGTAAGATCTTCTCATATTCAATGGTTAATTACAGTGATGGCTCCAGCTCTTCACAGTCCCTGTATCCAGCCTTTCCCACGTGAATGTGTAGTTCCTCACTGAAAAGGCAGACTCTCTCTCTCTCCATCTCTCCAATGTGAACTGGTCTTATGACTTGCTTGGCCAATAGAATGTGCAAAGGAGATGGTGGGCAATTTTTAAGCCTACACCTCCAAAGTTCTTGCAAGTTGCCACTTGACCTATCTTGGACCCTTGCTGTTGCCATGGGAGCATGCCCAGGCCAGCTTGCTGGAAGACAAGAAACAGAACAGCTCATCTGCCCTAGTTGCCCTAATCAAGGCCAGAGAGAACAGCTGACCACCAGCTGACCCCCTAAATACACGAGTTAGTCCAGTCTAGGTCAGCAGCACCACCTAGCCTGCTAGTCACCCCAGCTGATGCCAGATATGTAAAGCATGTCTATTATTTATTATTATAAGGTTTTGTAACTAGAAGCTGTCACGTAAATAACAGACCCATATCCCACCAAGAAATTATTACTTTCCTTTTTTCACCTCTCCCACCACGCCTCACCGTGGTAGATTTTGTTTGCTTTGGTTTTTCATTTTTCTTCAGTTTCTTTTATTTACTCCACTTACTATTAAGTACATACCACTGTACTAGACAACATGGTTAATACAGAGACTGGTGAATCAGAGAACTTTCTCTCAAAGAGTTCTCATTCTAACACAGTAATTCTCAGTATTTTTTATCTTGACAGTTAATGGATGGCATTAATATGTGCAACACATTCTCAAGAGCAAACGCAGAGTTATGAACAATTTCTGATGCATTTGCTTTTTCTATATCCATGTCTCCTGTGCCTAAGAAATTGCACTTGAGTGCTAGCGAATGAAAGCAGCATTAAGGAGTTTGAAACATATCATAGCTGTCACCGTGAATCATTTGTATGTTGTTATTTTACCTACTATTAGTTATAAATTACTTACAACCCACTTCAGTGCTGATTACTACATCCTGGGTTTTGATGTCCCAGATGAGAACAACTGGCCTAGTGAAAGGAGAATGCTGACATCCGAGGCATAACCTGCAATCCAAAGCAGAGTGAAAGAAGGGTTTAGCAGAAATACTGAGAGGGGATGCAAAAAGGAGTAACACATTCTGACTTGGGCATATAGGGCAGCTTCCCAGAAGACTTGACATCCATCCGACCTAAACCCAGGGTTTCAACAGAGATTAAATCACTTCATTAGTAAAAGAGCACTCTTTATCCCATCTCCTCCAAACCCAGATGTTCCCCAGTTCTTTGACTGAACTCAGTGGAGACTGACATTTCAATTAGAGCAAAGAAATTCCATGTGCTTGCCACACCTTCCTGAGACAGGTGATAGGAAGGTAACTCTTCAGAATTCAGCTTCCATGACTCTGTCACTGTGTCTCCCCCAAAAGGATATTCAAAGAGTCAGCCTCCCTCTCTTTCATTTCTGGACAAAAGAATAAGTCAGGCCAGACTCACCAGTTCTCTGTCATCTGTCAAATGGCAGACCTGGGACAAACATGGTTTTCTCCTCCCTGGCCTAATGTTCTTTCAACTTTATTGAATGTGTGATGATCTTTAGAGGTCTCTTTTAATCCTGGCTTCTGAACCATGTTTTCTTTTGAGGTCTTGCCTGCCAGTCTAAAGGAAGGATTTGTAGACACCATCCCTCCCATCTCTGCTTCTGAGTCAAAGCTGTTCTTTTCAGAGGCCTTACAGATTCCAGAAGACTCTATTTTAAGAAAAGCTCTTTCCCTGTTTCCTCCTCTCCTGTCTATTCTAGCAAAGTGTGATCACTGGGTTTCATTCTACTGCACAGTTTTCCCAAGTGGCTTTTCCATTCTGTGATAGCAGAAGAGTAGGAAAAAGCTCCCCACTGGAAGTAGGTGCCACAGTGAAAGCAATAAAGTTCTACAGAACAGTATTGCATAAAGGAGATGGCTTGGAAAGGTGTGTTCTTTCATGTAGGTTGAAAAAAGGGAGCTTCACTGCCAGATAGAGAAGTTGTGTGGAGCCTTTGCTCCTATCTAGGAAAATCACAGTGAAGACTTTTAAGGTTTAAAAGTAAAGCTAGTCCATCCTCTGCAGTTAACTATTCTTTTGAGAAAGAGCTGCTGGCTTGCTACTCAGCCCTAATAGGGACTAAATGCTTGATTACAGGTTGTAATCTGCAGATTTACAGAATACTTTGTTACCATTATGGCATTGCATACAGCAGTGCTTCTGACCAGGGAACTCATGAGCAGAGTGCAGTCTGACACTCCAGTATATAGTTGGAGAGGCATCCTATCATCAAGTGGAAATGATGTGTGTGAAACTCTTCATCAGCACATGACTCAGATTATCGTGGTTCCTACTCTTGCTACATTCCCTCTTTTCTCTTAACCCACCCTATAGCTTTATTACAAGTTCACTATGACCAGCTGATAATGAAAGAAGGAAAAAATCCCAGGCCTAGTTTACAGATGGTTTTGCAGGATACGCTGGAAGAATCTAAAAGTAGATGGCTGGTACACTACAGTCTCACTTAGGGGGGTCCTGAAGGCAGTGGTAAGGGGATGTTCTGCCAACAGGCAGAACTTCCAAACAATGCATGATTATTCATTTTTGCCTGGAATAAGATAGGACAAGGTATAGAACCAAAATGATGAAAGGTAAGTGACTAATGGCCTGGTTGGAATGCCAGGGACTTGAAGGAATATCACTTAAAAATTGGTAGTAAGAAGGTCTGAAGAGATGTATGTGAATAGATCTCTCATATTAGGCACGATGTGAAAAGATGTTTGTATCTCACAAAAGAGGAACCTCAGCAGAAAGGGAATTTAATAATCAGATGGGTAAGATGATCTATTCTTGCAGGTCTTAGATGATCCATGTGTTGGTAGATATCTGTCAGCCTCTTTTCTGAGCCACCCTGTCCTTGTCCAATGGGCCGAAAAACATAGTGGTCATATCAGCAGACATAGAGGTTATGCATGGACTCAACAATGGATTTCCACCAACCAAGACTACAGCCCTCGCTCCAGGCCCTCTCCCCATTGCTGGCTGTGCACCACAGAGGCAGTCACCATGCAGGGACAACAGCTCTCCATACAAGTTTCTGGAGCTCCCTTCAGTGTCCCACTGGGATGGTAGGATGTGTGGGCTTCTTGTATTTCTCTCTAAGCTCTGACTTCAGGAGCTTGCCAATGTGCATCACATATATTAGCAATCGCAACTTTCATTTCCAGATCTTCACTTCCCCAGCAGGGGGCCACGTTTGTATAACGTCTAATTCCTAAAACGAATCTCCTATTCCTCTAGTACTAGTGGTGGCTTTGTTTCCCTGACTGAATCCTTGCTGATAAAAGGGAAGTAGGAAGTGAAAGTAACATGCATTTCATCCAGCTGAGGTCAGTTACGATTGCTAGCTTTTCAATTTGCAACCTGTTTGTGTAGTTTGTCCACAGTCTTGAAGGAGTAGGATGGAATGGGATTCCTATGCATAGAATGAAAAATAAACACTGGAAGGAAATGCCTCAAATCCAAAATAATAATAATAATGACTTTCTTTTGGTGGTGAGATTGTGCATAATTTATGTTTTCCTTTTACTCTTCTGATACAGAATATCCAAACTTTTATAATAAATGTACTTTATTCGTGGAAAAAAATAACAAACTTCATTTTGAAAAAAATTTTAAATGTACAGATTACTTGATGACATATACATACACTAGATCATAACACAACATCTATTTGTTGAATAGGGTTGAATTAATAACTCTGCATCCAGTGTATACTTACAACAAGGTTACCAGTTCAAAAAAAAATTTAGTTTTCAGTATCTTAAGCAATAAATAAAACTAAATGGCTAGTGAGGCTCCTTCAGCTACAAGAAGAGGCTAAGTCTCAAAGTATGGTGATTTATTGTAAGGACACATATTACATTAAGATTGCCGGAATTTTTAATTGCCCCAAGTTTAATGGAGGTGCAGAGTACACAGGGGCCTCTTAGAGCCTGGGTCTGACTTAAAGGTCACTCTGGCTCTGAAATATCTCTTGGGAACTTGAGAGAAAGTTATGGGTCTTTACTCAAATACTGTACTAATTAATAGATGATTTTGCTTTTCTCATGTATTTCTGTGTGTGTGTGGTCGCTTTAAGGAAAATTAGATCATTTCTTAGAATATCTTAATCCTTTGCATATTGCCAGTACTTTATCTCATAGACAATGGGGAGCTATGGTGGAGTTTGAAGCAGGAAAGTTAACTATTCAAGTCTGAGATCGGGATTAATTATTAAAAACTCAGGTAGCAGTGTAAAAAGAGAAAAACTCCATAGACAGAAAGGCCAACTAAGATGTTATTGTGACAATCTAGGCAAAGGAATAATAGCTAACTGATTCAAGGAACCTGCAAGAAAAACTAAGAATTATGTTGGAGAAACTAATGAAAGTGTCATGTTAGCATAGTTAAAATCTATTTGTTTGACTTTAATAAAAGGCTACATTGTTCTGGAGAAGAGCAAAGAAAGATTTGCCGTGCTTTTAGCCAGGCTAAGAACAGATTTCTTCTTACCTATCTGACAAAGCAACCTGATGATACATGATAATATGATTACTACCCCTGCATGAGGGGAAAACATTGATTGGCTGAATGCATTAATCATCCTGGGCTGGGTTGTGCTGCAGTAGCAAATAACCACCACATCAAGGCTGAAAACCACAAGGCTAATTTCTCTCCCAGATTATAGTCCATCATGGGTCAGCTGGGGGCACTGCTCTTCGGCAGCCTTGTGCTCCAGGATCAGAGCAGCTACCATCTGCCATCATTTGCTTTTCACTATGCTAGTTGGAAAGAGAGAGTGACCAGTCACATACCAGTTTTTTTGTTTGTTTGTTTGTTTGTTTTTGTTTTTTGTTTTTTGTTTTTTGTTTTTTTATTATACTTTGGGGTTTTAGGGTACATGTGCACAATGTGCAGATTTGTTACATATGTATCCATGTGCCATGTTGATTTCCTGCACCCATTAACTCGTCATTTAGCATTAGGTGTATCTCCTAATGCTGTCCCTCCCCCCTTCCCCCACCCCACAACAGTCCCCGGAGTGTGATGTTCCCCTTCCTGTGTCCATGAGTTCTCATTGTTCATTTCCCACCTATGAGTGAGAACATGCAGTGTTTGGTTTTTTGTCCTTGCGATAGTTTACTGAGAATGATGTTTTCCAGTTTCATCCATGTCCCTACAAAGGACACGAACTCATCATTTTTTATGGCTGCATAGTATTCCATGGTGTATATGTGCCACATTTTCTTAATCCAGTCTATCGTTGTTGGACATTTGGGTTGGTTCCAACTCTTTGCTATTGTGAATAGTGCCGCAATAAACATACGTGTGCATGTGTCTTTATAGCAGCATGATTTATAGTCCTTTGGGTATATACCCAGTAATGGGATGGCTGGGTCAAATGGTATTTCTAGTTCGAGATCCCTGAGGAATCGCCACACTGACTTCCACAATGGTTGAACTAGTTTACAGTCCCACCAACAGTGTAAAAGTGTTCCTATTTCTCCACATCCTCTCCAGCACCTGTTGTTTCCAGATTTTTTAATGATGGCCATTCTAACTGGTGTGAGATGGTATCTCACTGTGGTTTTGATTTGCATTTCTCTGATGGCCAGTGATGATGAGCATTTCTTCATGTGTTTTTTGGCTGCATAAATGTCTTCTTTTGAGAAATGTCTGTTCATGTCCTCTGCCCACTTTTTGATGGGGTTGTTTGTTTTTTTCTTGTAAATTTGTTTGAGTTCGTTGTAGATTCTGGATATTAGCCCTTTGTCAGATGAGTAGGTTGCAGAAATTTTCTCCCATTCTGTAGGTTGTCTGTTCACTCTGATGATAGTTTCTTTTGCTGTGCAGAAGCTCTTTAGTTTAATGAGATCCCATTTGTCGATTTTGGCTTTTGTTGCCATTGCTTTTGGTGTTTTAGACATGAAGTCCTTGCCCACGCCTATGTCCTGAATGGTATTGCCTAGGTTTTCTTGTAGGATTTTAATGGTTTTAGGTCTAACATATAAGTCTTTAATCCATCTTGAATTAATTTTTGTATAAGGTGTAAGGAAGGGATCCGGTTTCAGCTTTCTACATATGGCTAGCCAGTTTTCCCAGCACCATTTATTAAATAGGGAATCCTTTCCCCATTTCTTGTTTTTGTCAGGTTTGTCAAAGATCAGATAGTTGTAGCTATGCGGCATCATTTCTGAGGGCTCTGTTCTGTTCCATTGATCTATGTCTCTGTTGTGGTACCAGTTTTTAAAGCATCTGCCTGGAGTGGAATACACCACTTCCACTCACGTTCCATTGGCCAAAGTAAATTATATGGCCATACCCTACTTCAAGGAGCAGAGCAGTGCAGTACTCTATGTCCAGTTAGAACCAGAAATCTTTCTGTGAATGGATACTAATGTCTATTCCCATTGCATATGGCTTCATCATTAGTAGTATTATATTGGCTGCCTTGAATCTCTTCACCTACCCAGAGATAAGGAAAAATATTTTAAAGATCCTACCCACAGCAGCAGGCAGTGATGCTATTAATTCCCACAAACTTAGTGAGGAAGCCCCAAGGTTTAACTATTTATAGTTGCAAACCCCCAAGACATTTCCCGATAGATTATGGATATACTGTACACTAATAGCCTTAGTAGAATTTCCGTTCTGGCTTCTGCCTTGTCAGAAATCCCTGCGGTCTACCTAGGGCCTCCCAAGCCATACCGAGGGCTTGTTCTTTACCTTCTGCCCTGCTGTGCACAACGAGTATTAAGCAGCTGTCCTCTCCCACCTCAGGGAGGGCTGTGCATCCACAAGGCGTTGTTAGTGCAACAGCATATGCTAGTGGAGCACTTGGGATGCAGGCTGGATGGAAAACAGGGGCTTAATTGAATTAGACGCACAAACTCTGGATATTTTTGTCTGCAATCTTTATAGCCCCCTCTCTGTTTGCCGGGTAAAATCTGTCTACTTTCACATGATCTGCTAGCATTTGGGATTTGTTCCCCACACCTTCTACTAAATTCAATAGCCATGTCTTATTCCCTTGCATTCTCACATTCTATAAACCCAAGCAAAGAAAGCCTTTAACAATAGTTCTGCACTCCTCATCAGAAATAGACATAAGTAGTAGTGTTGAGTATGAAAAAGGGCCTGAGGGCATCCTGCATGCTGCATTCCACCTTGCTTTGCACCTGCCAGCCTGGTAAGCAAGCAGTCTCACTTTCCCGGTGACAGGAGCAGTCACAGTGTCATTTAAAATACAGATCACCCAGCCTATCCTGGGGAAAATATAAATCAGAAGGTCTTGGTAGGGTCTAGAAATTTATAAACACTTGGAATGAGTCTTATTGTTGAGTGAATTTAAGGAACAATGGCCAGTGTTTGTTCCTTCCTCTTAGAATACTTGGAAGCTTTTCAACTTCAAAGCTTCAAAACTGGAGAATGATACCACAAAACTACTTAAATAACCTCAACCCAATATACTTTCTCCTGTTATAAAACTTTTCCGCCTCTATGCATATCTAGTGTGCTTTCGTATAATTTTATATTGTACAATATGGAGCTATTGTCTCCAGCTGTTCCACTGTGTATGTTTAGTTTCTCCCTAAAAGGGCAAATTCCCTAAGGTCACGCCTGGGGCCTCTTCTTGATTTGTCTTCCTTTTCCCTCCTCCCACATCTACTCCATATCTATCTTATCCATCTATCTATATCTACATGTATATTTGTATCTACATCTAGAACTACGCTATATCCATCTTCCTTTTAGAATGTAAATTCCATGAAATCACAAGTCTTGTCTTGTGGGTCCAACTAGAAATAAAGTTTTGAACATGTCTGAGACATCTCAATGTCTGTTGAATTACTTTAAAAGATGTAATTGTTGCTGCCTTCTTTCATTGTATTTTACCAACATGATTATTCCCTGTTTCCTTCTTTTCATCTTCTTTCCAATCCCTGCTCTCTGGCCCTTGTCTAGACTCCTAAAGAGCATTTATCTAGTCCAGTGGATAGAAAACAGAAGCTAAGAGCTTATGACAAATAGTGTGCAGTTTTTATTTTTGGCTGTCCACATCTATTCCTCCGAATTTTGTTAACAGCAGCAAAGAACCATCTCAGCGTCTGTATGGAGGTGAGACTGACCCAGACTTGACCGATGAGCATATTCCTTTGCCTCAAGGACCTTTTTCAGGACTGTGGATACAACCCTGATTAGAATCAAGGTTTGGGATTTTTGCCGGGACTTTGGGAAAAACTGGCTTTTGTATTGCTGAGGTTGCTAGCTGGAGAATATGAGAGTAGGCTGGAGTTTCTGGGAGCTCTCATGTGGAGATAGCCTGCCTGATAATAACAGAAACACAGAGAACAGGGCAATGTGCTGGCCAGAGATGCAGGCAGGTATGGAGAGTCAGGGCAACATTGCTGAACAGGGCCATGTGATGCACGTTCTTTTTTATCCAAATATTGACTGTGGACAAGGCTCAACTGTGGCAGTCATAGCAGACTGAGTTTAAAAATGAAAGTGGCGGGGGTAGTTTTCTCTGCAGGAAATATGCTGCCCTGGTGTTCCCCACAAACATGGCCAGGTAACCTCTTGCTTCCCTTTATTGATATCACTCAGACTTTCCTAAATGCCATCCCATTCTCTTTTTATACACTGCACTTATGTTACTATGCTGTCTGCAGTAGGCTTTTGTTCCCCTATAGTCTGTGAGCTCCTTGAGAGCCAAGGTCAGATTTTCCATGTCTTGTACCCCCTTTAACTAACACCATACCTGGAGGTGCTCAATGCTCAATACACAAGGGCTGCATGAGGAAGTGAATGCATATAGTAGATTAGAGAGTTCAACTCAAGGTTTCTTGACCTGCAAATCCAAGGCACATGTCTCCAATAAAACTTAGAGCTACTAAGGCAAAAATGCTTATTGCTTTCTTGACATTGCTCATGCAGGGGAGAGCCTAATATGAACTGAAGTTGTTGGCCTTACTCCTTCTCCACTCAGATGGCAGCCTCTGGCCAATTTGTGAGGAGACTTGCCGCTGAGAGGCAGACAGCAGCTCTCAAGCTGCTGCCAGCTGGGCCATTTCTCCCCAGGTCTCTAAGAGGCTGGGAGAGATGGGGCATGATATTGAGCCAGGCCCGCTGCTCTGCTTATTGGAGGATACTGAAGGCAGCTCCAATGCCCCACTGCACCCTGTGGGAGGCAGAAGGAGAGCATTTTTGTCCCCAAAGGGAGAGGACAAAGCAACGAGGGAAACAGAAAGCAAAGAAGCCTTTTGTTTTTATTTTATTTTTAGTATCTACCCCCAAGGAAACTGGCAGCAGCCATCTGTCTGCAAGTATATGGAACCACTGGTTGGAAATGCAGGCTGAGGCACCAGTACCTGGCTTCTTTCTTTTTGTTTTCTTCTTTTTTTCCTCATGTAATAATACTTCCCTCCAATTCCTAGAAAAAGTTGATAAAATAACTGTTTTAATTTGAGAAATATTTTGACGAGAACAATCAAAAGGCTGGTTTCCCCCAGTAACCAATTTCTATTACAAAGTAAGATTTCCACAAGGTTTTTCTTCCCAAGGGGTGAGGCTGACCTTACACTACTTCACAGAAACCCAGTTGACTCCTGTGAAGTCACTGCATTATCTCATATCTTCTTTTTACCTAGGCTACCTTTCATCTTTCAACTTATGTTGAAATTGCGTCCAAAGTATATATAACCTGTTGCAAACAGGATTGTGGTCATGAAACAAATGTTGTACCTAAAAGTAAATGCCAGTGAACACAATTCAGACAAGTGGATGCAAGTTTCTTTCCTTTCAGCAAGGATTTTGATGAATAAGACCTCTTGTTGGGTAAATATCACTCACTTTCCCCGTGTCATCTTCTCAGCTCTACTAGGCTTACTTCCTTTTACTGCCTGCCTTGAGGGAAAAGTCTAATAAAAGTTTATATGTAGCAAATCAAAATGGAAAAAGTTCATAGGATATGGAGAAAGCCCAACTCCACAGCACTAAAGAAAGAGGTAACACTTGTGCAAATACAGTGCGTGATCGGCTCCTCTGATCCAGCTCTTGAGGAAGAGAAGATAAATAGGATTCCTATCAGGTGTGCCCAATTGTTAAAGATCTAGCATCTCATTCTATTCTCTGGAAAGTATGCTTACAAAATACAAGCTAATCTCCAAGGGGTACTTGCACGTACTTCATGAATGTTAACAATTTTCTAATCACTGCTATGATGTTCATATAATGGCTTCCATTAACAAAACAACAAATTTTGCAACAGTGCCCTACAATTGTTTGATGCCTCTTGGTATTTCCATCTCATGACAGTAATGAAAAAGGATTGCGTATATGACTTGATATTTTGAGGTAATTATATTCAGTTGCTATAATACACACTGAGTTGGCTTTAATGGAAATTCCATTAATAGTGATAACAATTTGTATCGTTTGATCTCAGAAACAAGAACGCTGCTTTATATGTCTATGTTAATGCAAAATTTGCAAAGTGGCATTGACATTTGCTAAGATGTGCATTTCAGAGACATGTGGAATTAAGCTAGGTGAGACCCTGAAACAAATGGCCAGTTTAGATAATACACTCAAATCTCACAACTTGAGTGGAAAACAAATGGAAGGTGTTGCTATTGCTGATCACGTGTATCTTCCTTTCCTTCCCCTACATAAAATGTCCCTCAAATGGATAAGTTGTAGCATTGGCTAAAATTTATACTTCACAATCCAACCAATACAAATATCAATGGTAAACTGTACATTTATCTCATTTTTGCCATTTTTTAATTTTTAACTTTCCTTGTTATTGATGATAATAATAACTAGTTTTAGGCACTTATGTAGCAAAATATTAATACTTATGACACATGATTAAGTAGGTATCATCATATCAATATAATGAATGAGGACATAGAAACAAAAAGGATTAGAAAGAAGGCACAGACAGAGATATATTGTCTGATTCACACCAGCCTGCAAGAGTGAATTGTGTATATCCCTCTCAACTTTGCGATCAGTGAAATCACATTGGTAGTTTTAAACAGGCCACCGTGAAAGTATTTACAGCACAAACATTGTCAAGTCCTTTAAATCAGCACATCCCCTGTATTAGTCCACTCTCATACTGCTATGAAGAACTGCCTGAGACTGGGTAATTTATAGAGCAAAGAGGTTTAATTGACTCACAGTTCTGCATGGCTGGGGAGGCCTCAGGAAACTTACAATCATGGCAGAAGGGGAAGTAAACATGTCCTTCTTCCCATGGTGGCAGGAGAGAGAAGTTCAGAGCAAAGTGGGGAAAAGTGCCTTATAAACCCATCAGATCTCATGAGAACTCACTATCACAAAAACAGCATGGGGGAACAACCCCCCATAATCTATTCACTTCCCACGAGGTCCCTCCCATGACACGTGGGGATTATGGGAACTAGAATGCAAGATGAGATTTGGGTGGGGGCAGAGCAAAACCATATCATTCTATCCCTGGCTCCTCCCAAATCTCATGGCCTCACATTTCTAAACACAATCATGCCTTCCCAACAGTCCCCCAGAGCCTTAATTCATTCCAACATTAACTTAAAAGTCCATGTCCAAAGTCACATCTGAGACAAGGCAAGTCCCTTCTGCCTATGAACCTGTAAAATCAAAAGCAGATTAGTTACTTCCTAGATAAAATGGGGGTACAGGCATTGGGTAAATTCACCTGTTCCAAATGGGAGAAACTGGCCAAAACAAAGGGGCTACAGGCTCCATGCATGTCGAAATCCAATAGGCCAGTCATTAAACCTTAAAGTTCCAAAATGATCTTTGACTCCACGTCTCATATCCAGGTCATGCTGATGCAAGAGGTGGGCCCCCATGGCCTTGAGCAAGTCCACCCCTCTGGTTTTGCAGGGTGTAGTGCCCCTCCCAGCTGCTTTCACAGGTTGGCATTGTCTGTGGCTTTTCCAGGCATATGGTGCAAGCTGTCAATGGATCTACCATTCTGGGGTCTAGAAGAGGAGGACAGTGACCCTCTTCTCACAGCTCCACTAGGCAGTGCCCCAGTGGGGACTTTGTCGGGGCTTCAATCCCACATTTCCATTTCACACTGCCCTAGCAGAGGCACTCCATGAGGGCTCTACCCCTGAAGCAAACTTCTTCCTGGATATCCACATGTTTCCATACAGCCTCTGAAATCTAGGCAGAGGTTTACCAACCTCAGTTCTTGAGTTCTGTGCACCCACAGGCCCAACACCATGTGGAAGCTGCCACAGCTTGGGTATTGCACCCTTTGAAGCAATGGCTGAAGCTATACTTTGTCCCCTTTTAGCCATAGCTGGACTTGAAGCAGCTGAGATGCAGGGCACCATGTCTCAAGGCTGCATACAGCAGAGGGACCCTGGGCCTGGCCCACAAAATCATTTTTCCCTCCTGGGCTTCTGGGCCTGTGACGGGAGGGGCTGCTGTGAAGTTCTCTGGCATGCCCTGGAGACATTTTCACTATTGTCTTGGTGATTAACATTTGACTCTTTGTTACTTAGCAAATTTGTGTAGCCAACTTAAATTTCTCCCCAGAAAATGGGTTTCTCTTTTCTACCACATCATCAAGCTGTAAATTTTCCAAACTTTTGTGCTCTGCTTCTTCTTGAAAGTTTTGCTGCTTAGAAATTTCTTCTGCCAAGTACCCTCAATCATCTATCTCAAGTTCAAAGTTCCACAGATCCCTAGAGCAGGGGCACAATGCCACCAGTCTCTTTGCTAAAGCAAAGTGAGAGTGACGTTTGCTCCAGTTCCTAAGAAGTTCCTCATCTCAATCTGAGACCACCTCAGCCTGGACTTTATTGTCCATATCACTATCAGCATTTGGTCAAAGCCATTCAACAAGTCTCTAGGAAGTTCCAAACCTTCCCATTTTCCTGTCTTCTTCTGAAACCTCCAAACTGTTCCAACTTCTGCCTATTATCCAGTTCCAAAGTTGCTTCCACATTTTCAGGTATCTTTACAGCAGCACCCACTACTCCCAGTACCAATTTACTGTATTAGTCCATTCTCAAGCTACTGTGAAGAAATACCCAAGACTGTGAAATTTATAGAGAAAAGAAGTTTAATTGACTCACAGTGCTGCATGGCTGGGGAGGCCTCAGGAAACGTATAATTGTGGTGGAAAGGGAAGCAAACATATCCTTTTGCACATGGTGGCAGGAGAGAGAAGTGCAGAGTGAAGTGCGGAAAAGCCCCTTATAAACCTATCAGGTTTCATGAGAACTCACTCACTATCCCAAGAACAGCATGGGGGAACCACCTCCACAATCTATTCATGTCCCAAGAGGTCCCTCCCACAACATTTGGATATTATGAGAACTAGAATTCAAGATGAGATTTGGGTGGGGGCACAGCCAAACCATATGATACTCCCTACCCCCGAAAGCTGATTGTTAAAACATTTATCAGTGTACCACTGCTGACAAAACTGGTGAGTGGCTGAATTGAGATTTAAACTCCATTCTGTCTGACCCCAAGATGGGTGAAAACCACTGGCCAAAAAGCCAGTTGTTTTTTTTCTACTTCTGGCTTTATTATGGAGTTTTATGTCCTTAGGCATATCCCTCCATGTATCTGCCGTGCATTTCGTCATCTACATCATGAAGCTCTTAAATCTCTAAAGAATGAATAAAAGCTCAAAAATTTAAGGGTGCATTATCAATGTATTATTATTATTTGGTAAGAGTAAGAGTTGTGAGCTTTGATGATTACCCCTTTCCCCATTGTCATTTAGAATTGAAAAGAGAGCATCTCTCTTTCCCATCTTTCCTTCTCTAATCCTCCTTCTCATGGTCCCTTTAGTAAGATTCTCCTAGAAGCAGACTGAGACAGGGATTGACATGCAATTGATTTATTAGGAAAGTATTACCCAGAAATCATGGGAAGCAGGATAAGAATGAGGAAGAAGCCAAGAAAGGATGTGATTTCAGGAGAATCCCAAAGGAGCTCAGGAGCATACATTGCATCACAGAGTTTGTCTTGTCTAGCCTCAAATCGAGGAAGTTGGACCTTTGTGCTCCCCACTACACAGCCATCAGCTATAGGGGAAGAGAGTTAAAAAACTCCGAGGCACTACTTTGCTTTCTCTGCTGATAAGGGTGGGGCTCCAGTGCCCACCTCTGAAAGTCACAGGTGTCAGCCATTGGCAGCAAAGCCTTGAGAAGAGGAGATATGGGTGCACAGAGCTAGAAAAAAAGAATGGGCCAACAGAGCCCACTATACTTCCACAAATTATGTTCAACTGAAGACCCTACTTCATCCAGGCTGGCCAATGGTATATGTCTCTTCTCAGAAAACCTAACCTAACATGATTTGCCTATTCTCCTCTGGTCTAATGAGATTATATTAGGAAACTAGACTTCTCTGGAAATGTAGAAAAGAAGAAAATAGTTTTTCAGGATAGAGGCACCCAATTCTATTTCAGGGAGAGAGAGAGGAGGCAAGTGGGGGATACCATAGCCTGTGCTTTGTATAGCCTGTGCTCTGTGCTGAACTGGCCCCGAAGGAAAAGAAAGATTATCTTGCTGGGGAGACACCAGATGTTACCCCTCCTCAGTGAGCCTGTAAATATGGACCTTTTTCTGTAATGTCATGTTACATTAGGTGGTAATTTCCTTTACCCACTCTTTCCACAGCCCAAGTGTGAATGAAAAGTACATGGCCAGTATAAGATAGGCCATGTACATGAATATAAGATGTTTATACCACTCTTGGTTTGTTCAGCAGATGGTACCAGGTTTCCGTATGAGTATTGAGGCCAAGTATAATGTAACACTATCTATTTAATCACATAAATCACTGGTGCCACAGGAAACCATGACACATTGAGAAATTTCTTTATAATTCAGCATTATTTCCATGAAATCTTAATGTGCTACAGAACTCTAAATGTTTCCCCTTCTGCAAAATGTCCACATATAATGTAGGAATTATTACCTCATTATATCTACTGGGAAATGGAGGCATCAATTAAGTGACAGGTCCATTAATAGTCACTATATCACCTCTTGCTTTAAAATAATACCTCGTTGCATGGAGAAAAGGGTTGGTTACAAATAGCTTGAAATATTACTTTGTGTCATATCCAGAGAACCACACCCCACACACCACTCACCAGGTTTTTTGAGTTTTGGGGTTTTTATCTCCTATATCACGCAGGCCTATATTTTTTAAAAATCATTTTTCTATTTGCTCCTTATATTTTAAAATGTAATCCTAGTTATCTTAAGGAACAGGTGGCTGGGGGCGGTTGCTCACGCCTGTAAACCCAGCACTTTGGGAGGCCGAGGCAGGTGGATCACCTGAGGTCGGGAGTTCAAGACCAGCCTGACCAACATGGAGAAACCCCATCTCTACTAAAAAGACAGTATTAGCCAGGCATGGTGGCCCATGCCTGTAGTCCTAGCTACTCGGGAGGCTGAGGCAGGATAATCACTTGAACCCGGGAGGCAGAAGTTGCGGTGAGTCGAGATCGCGCCATTGCACTCCAGCCTGGGCAACAAGAGTGAAACTTTGTCTCAAAAAAAAGGGAACAGGAAATCCTGGCATGAAATAGTTTATAGCAGTTTTAATAACCATTACTCATAAAATCCCAGCTGGCTTTGGTGGGCAACTGGTCATCATTAGAGAGTTGAATTTATCAGACAAATAATTTTGCTTAATTAGGTGACTAACTGGCAGGGCCTTTCTTACTGGAAAACCATTAAAATCATCAAGAAAATTCTCAAGAAGATCTTGATTGGACCATTTTGTCATTGTTTTACCAGGTATCATTAAATTCCCACTTGCAAACCCTAGAAGTTAATTCAAGTTCCAAGACCTTATACAAAGGTATAACCAGCTAGCCAAAGTGAACTGAGGGAGACTTGACTAAAAGTAATAGAGCAAATCTATATCCCAGGCATTATTTTACATAGGGGAATTACATGTTTTTAGTATAATTCTTCTTTAAATATGGTCAGCTCCTCATTTCTGTGAGTCTCAATCTTACGACAAGTATGGTCTAATAACATAAGAATTCCCATCTAATAAATGTACTCCAAGTCATCCCTAGATAGAGAAGAGGCCTCAGAGATTATAACTGAATTTTTAATTGAACGAATACCCACTGTTCTTTCATGCAGAAACTAATAAGCTACAATTCAGTAGTATGTTCGTGTTTTCATGTTATATTAAAAGCAAAAAGAATGTAGCATCCTTAGTCTCAAAGTTTTAAAAAATGAATGAGTCATCCAAAATATTTACAAAGGGATTAGCCCTAGAGTAAATGAGCGAGGTGAATGATTGGTTTAGTGAAAAATTCTAGGGCAGAAATCTGGAATGCAGTATCTTACTCCACAAATACTAGGGGTCCTGACATTTTAATAGGCAGTTCAAGCCTTTCTCTTCTGGTAATGTCCTTTTACCTTATGCCTGGATAGGAAGCTGAATTCCAGTCTCTGAATTCAAATATTCCCCAAGAATCCTGTGGAGGCTGCCCACAGTTCATAGGTCTAACAACTCTATCAGGGAGGAAGAAACAGTAATAATTGGCTCCCACGAGCCTCTACTTGCAAGAGTCGAGGAATGGGAGATAAACTGATCGAGCTGCGTGGCCAGCCAACCAGATTTGGGAATAAAATTTGGCAGAAAACAACCAGAGAAAAAAGAAAGAGAGTCAGCCCCAGAGACTTCCTAACACATGGCTATGAGTATGTGTGCACACACACGATACAGCATGGAAAAATTTCAGGTAGAGAACTTTCAACACACTAATGCTTGCTTACAATGAAGAAAGATGTTATAACTCATGCTTTAGACAGACTTTTTCTTAAGGCCTGCAGCCTGCTGAAGTCACAAACCCTACTGGCCTGTCTTCATATCACACTATTTTACACAAGCTACCTCGTCTTCTACATAGATGAATTTTTTTAATGTTGTCATTTCCCTCACCAGCCCCTCCTCCAATAAATAAATGAAGTTGACTAAAATCTTGCAGTGTCAAATTCTAAAGCCTATCTTTATGTGCAAAAGCAACATGATCCTGGAAGAATGGGAGATTTTCATGGATTTTACCAAATCATAATAACCTGATTTATTTTTCAATGGCAGGTAGATTAACAAGATACGCTTTGGCACATCATAATCTTATTTAAAAAAAGAAATCGTGAAACTTATGGATCTTGATCCAAAATAGTCTCTGTGTCTTATTAGTTATATATCAGCAGATCCAAAGAGAATGGGCTAAGAGCCCTAGTCTCTCATTCAAACTTCCATCAACTTATTGTGTATTTGGGCACATTGGAAGTATTCTGATCTTTGGGTTTCTTGATTTATAAAATGTGGGGATTGGAATACAAAGGAGTTCATTCTGCTGCAACTTCTATTTTTTATTGGCCATAGTTTGTAATACATTGAAAAGTCACCTATAGTTGGAGGTGATTTTGTTTAAGTATAAACTTAAAAAGATAAATTTGGTAGGCATGTTAAACACCAACCACAGAAGAATGGTTACGAAGTGTGATTCAGATAAATAATCATAAAGGCCAACTACTGAGCACTTCCCATCATGGGCTTCCATGAACTTTATTGTATAATAGAGCAATGGACTATCATTTAAAAAGCATACTGACTTCACCACTGTGCTTTCTCAGATGGGTGGCTTCATTCATATCATGAGGTGGTTAATCTATCTATTGTGGCTTTCCTCTTTGAGACACTGGTAGAGGAAAGGACACGAGAAGGTTGACATTTCAGTCTCTTCCAGGGCTGCAAAAGTGAGACTAGTTTAGAAGTATTAGTGGATTGTTAGGTCAGTATTTTTTAGATTTGCCTTTTTCTTAACTGATACATAATATGTGTACGTATTTATGGAGTACATGTGAAATTTTGTTACATGCATAGAATATATAATGATAAAGTCAGAGTATTTGAGGTATATGTCACTGAGTGTGTATTTATTTATTTATTTTAATTTGTTTGTTTTTTAGAGGCACAGTCTCACTCGGTCACCCAGGCTACAGTGCAGTGGTATGATCAGAGCTCACTGTGACCTCAGACTCGTAGGCTTAAATGATCCTCCTGCCTCTGCCTCCTGAGTAGCTAGGACTACAGGTACACAACACACCTTGCTTATTTAAAAATAAAAAAATTGTAGAGACAGGGCTCACTCTGTTGCCCAGACTGGTCTTGAACTCCTGGCCTCAAACAATCCTCCCACTTCGGCCACACAAAGCACTGGGATTTTAAGCATGAGCCACCATGCCTGGCCAAGTACTTACCATTTCTATGTATTGGAAACACTTCAAGTCCTCTTCTAGCTATTTTGAAAATATAATACATTGTTACCCTACATTGCTATGAAACGTTAGATAATATTCCTTCTATTTAGCTATATGTTTGTATCCATTAACCAACGTCATTTCATCCTCCTCATTCTCACACCCTTCCCAGCCTCTGATATCTACCATTCTACTCTCTTCCCTCTATGAGATCAACTTTCTTAGCTCCCACATATGAGTGAAAACGTGATCTTTGTCTTTCTGTGCCTGGCTTATTTCATTTAATATAATGACCACTAGGTCTATCCATGTTGCTGAAAATGATATGATTTCATTCTATTTTTAATGGCTGAATAGTATTCTGTTGTGTATATATATACCACATTTTCTTTATCCATTTAATCATCAGTGAACGCTTAAAGTTGATTCTATATCTTGGCTATTGTGAATAGTGCTGCAATGAACATGGGGATTTGGGTAGCTTTTTAAATGCTAATTTATTTTCCTGTGGATAAATACCCCATAGTGGGATTGCTGGGTCATATGATAATTCTATTTTTAGATTTTTGAGAAATCTCCCTACTGTTTTCCATAGTGGCTAATTAACATTCCCATCAACAGTGTATAAGAGTTCCCTTTTCTCTGCATACTCTCCAGCATCTGCTATTTTTTGTCTTTTTAATAATAGCCCTATAGGCTATTATTTTTGATGACAGACTGATTTTGTCTGTCATCAAAAATATAACCTTTTGTTTCTTTTATCCTTTGTAATTTTTTTTTAGTTTCTATTTAGTTATGTTGTACCCTTCATTATTTTTTTCTACTAATTTGGGATTTTGTTTGTTCTTGCTTTTCTAGTTCTTTGAGGTCCATTATTATATTGTTTATTTGAAATCTTTCTACTTTGTTCGTAATCTGTGATTTTGTTTTTAATTATCTTGTCTTATGATCACACATAATTTTTAAATTTGTGTATATCTCTTCTACATTAATCCTTTCAAGTTGGCTAAAGCACCATTCCCAATCATAAATACACAGCACTTCTACAGTTTTGTTTCTGAATGGCTGTTTAAAGACAATCCTAAATTATACCTTAGTCTGACTTAGAGAGTAAATTATTCAAGAATGAAGTTTAACTTGCTACTGTTTAAAAGCATCTGACCTCATCTATAAAATGTGAGAAGTGCTAAATAATCTTTATGAAATCTTTCTACTTTTTTGATGTGGGTGTTAATTACTATACAATTCCCTCTTAGCACTGCTTTTGAATCATCTCATAGGTTTTGGTGTGTTTTATTTTATTTTTTTGGGGTCATTTCAACAATGTTAATTCTTCTAATCCATGAGTATGACATGTCTTTCCATTTGTTTGTATCCTCTTCAGTTTCTTTTATTAGAGTTTTGTAGCTTTCCTTTCAATGGTCTTTCACCCCCTTGATTGAATTTTTCCTAAGTCTTTTATTTTGATGGCTATTATAATTGAGATTTTTTAAAAATTACTTTCTCAACTAGTTTATTATTAGGGTATAAAAACACCATTGATTTTTATATTTTGCATTCTGCAACTTTACTAAGTTTATTTATTAGATCTAAGAGTTTTCTTCTCAGAGTATATGTTCCTCTAGATGTAAGATCATGTGATCTGCAAAGAGGAACAATTTTACTTCTTCTTTTCCAAATTGGATGCCTTTTATGTCTTTCTCGTGCCTGATTGCTCTAGCTAGGAATTCCAGTAATATATTGAATAGGAATTGTGAAAGTGCACATCCTTGTCTTGTTCCATCTCTTAGAGGAAATTCTTTTGGATCTACTCCATTCAGTCTGAAGTTAGCTGTGGGTTTGTCATATATGGCTTTTATTATGTTGAGCCATGTTCCTTCTATGACTATTTTGTTGTGTTTTCCTCAGAAGAGGTGTTGAATTTTATCAAATGCTTTTTCTGCATATATTGAGATGAGGATGTGGCCTTTTCCCTTTATTCTGTTGACCTGATATATCACATTCATTGATTTGGATATGTTGAACTATCCTTGCATCCCTGAAATAAACCCCACTTGATTATGGTATAGGAACCCTCTTAGTTTTTCTTGTATGGTTGGTCTAGTAGTGATTAATATACCCTCAGTTTTTACTTGTCTGGGAAAAACGTTATTTCTCTTTTATTTATAAGAGATAAATATATTATTAGATGGGAATTCTTATGTTATTAGACCATACTTGTCTATATTCCCATATAATATAGATTGTGGTTGGTTATAAAACAAAAACAATATTCAAAAAATAACTTTCAGGCCAGGTGCAGTGGCTCACGTCTGTAATCCCATCACTTTAGGAAGCTGAGGAGGGAGCACTGCTTGAGGCCAGGAGTTTGAGACCAGCCTGGGCAACATGGCAAGACCTCTGTCTCCACAAAAAATGTTAAAATTTAGCCAGGCATGGTGACTGACACCTGTAGTCCCATCTACACAGGAGGTTGAGGTGAGAATATTGCTTGAGCCTAGGAAGTTAAGGCTGCAATGAACTACAATCGTACCACTGTACTCCAGCCTGAGCAACAGAGTGAGACCCTGTCTCTTGAAAAAAAAAAATTTTTAAAAAAAGCACAAAAAGTTCTTCTCCAAATTTTTTTAGGATTCTTTTTTACTTACTCTGCTTTTACACCAAATAAAAAGTAAGCGATTTTGCCCTTTCATAGGATTCATGATCCCATCAGGTAAATTTTCCCTCCAACAGTGTCAGTACTAAATGTCACCCTGATAACTTCAAATTTGTTATATTTCATTTGGAGAATGAAAGCAAACCTTCAGATTAGTTCCTTACAGTGGTTCTGCATAGTGTCAGTTCTAACATTGAAGTGTATGTTTATTAAACTCTTTACCATGTACAAGGATAAAACTGCTCAGAAAAGGAAAAAATTTGTGTCGATCCACCCACATTTTTGCTTTTTCCCCTTCTGACTACTTGGTCAGAATTCAATATGAATTCTGTGTCCTTGGGATGAAATAAAACTAAGCAATACATTATGAACTCAAAGCTGCCATTTAGCATTAATGATTTTTATCCACTCAGTTATCTGCTCTCTAAGACCTAAGAACATCTGATGAAGCAGAGTTGATGAATAAAAACTACATACTCTCGTGAAAAGAAATATGCAAAATGAAGCCAGTTTCATTTATCTTAGAGTCCTAGGGTGATAGATGAAATTAAGAGTTTTTTCTAACCATAAAAATATTAGAAGCTCACCACAGAAAATTTGAGAAGTTTTTAATAATTTAAAACCACCTATTATACAATAACATTTGATATGTTTTTCTATGTGTTTTTAATGTATCTGAGGTCATGATTTATGAGCAGTTGAATATACTGTTTTTTAACATATAATGTAAGAGTCACATTATGGTGGTTGCCAGGGGCTGCAGGGTTGGGGAAATGGGGAGAGGTTGATCAAATGCTACAAAGTTTTAGATACGTAGGATGAATAAGTTCTGGAGATCTAATTACAGCAAACAAACTATACTTAATAATACTGTATTGTATACTTGAGATTTACTAAGAGAGTAGATCTTAAAAGTTCTCATCACAAAAAACTGAAAATGGTAACTATGTGAGGTGAAGGATATGTTAATTAGCTTGTGGTAATCATTTCACCTTGTATACATATGCCAAAACATCATGCTGTACATCATAAACACATAAAATTTGTATTTGTCAATTACTCAGTAAATCCAGAAAGAATAATTTTTAAAAATGGAGTCATGTTAGAAGCTCTCCATAAAGATAATTTTAAGTGACAAAATCAATTCTTTATTGTGAAGGTAAACTATGATTTATGAATGGCCTACATAGAATATTTAAGCAATTTTAATTTTTTTACTAAGTAATACTGTGATAATGTGGGTGATATTTAATAGTGTCAAGTGTAACATCTGGTGTTTCTTTTAACGTGGTGATAAAAATTACTTTATGTAGTTATATTGCACTTTCCACATAAATATTGGGAGGAAAGCTGACAGAAATAGCACTGCTTTCAAGGCATGGCAATCAAATCTTTTGAATATGTATGTCTGCACTTTGCATTTGACCCTGGTTGGAACAAGTAAAACAAAAACCGTGTTTCTTGTGCTATAAACAATAAAGGTGACCCAGAGGTGAGAAGATCCAGTTCTGAAAACACACTGCTACTACTGGCCTCTGAGCTCATAAATAGTCTCTTTTTCTGCTGTGTTCTTCTAACTTTTACTGTTTCCAACTGTATTCTAATATAGTTATTACAGCCATTGCCCAGATATTTGTATTTCTTTTGGCCTGCCCAGTTCTGGTTGAAAGATCATCCATCGTACTTTGATTTTTTTGAGAAGAGACTTCAAGCAACTTCCTACTTTGGCAGCTATGGAAGTTTGTAGTTGATTTTATTTTTCTTATATGCTACAAAGTCTTTTCTTATGTTTCATTTTTCCTTTCTCTCTTTTTTTCCATGCAAATCTCCAGTTGAGGGTTCATTTCCTATCCAAACCTCGAATGTTGTTTCAATGCTCCATTTTCTTTTTCTTTTTTTTTTTTTTTTTTGAGGCGCAGTCTCGCTCTGTCGCCCAGGCTGGCGTGCAGTGGCGCGATCTCCGCTCACTGCAAGCTCCACCTCCCGGGTTCACGCCATTCTCCTGCCTCAGCCTCCCGAATAGCTGGGACTACAGGTGCCCACCACCGTGCCCGGCTAATTTTTTGTATTTTTAGTAGAGACGGGGTTTCACCATGCTAGCCAGGATGGTCTCGATCTCCTGACCTCGTGATCCACCCGCCTCGGCCTCCCAAAGTGCTGGGATTACAGGCGTGAGCCACCGCGCCTGGCTCAATGCTCCATTTTCTTCTTTTCAGAGCCTTTTATCAATATTTTAATGGATTCACTATGAAAGGAGGCCTTTGCATTGCTGCTGACTCCATCAGAATCTCAGAAGTCTTCCTGGATCAGAAGGGGACCCAGACAATTAGAACCTGGAAGGTCCGCTACTCATAGGCATGAGGCCAGAAGACTTGCCCTAGTGCCGAAATGTTGTTCTGTTAATGTGTATCTCATGCCCAGTATTTCTTATTAATAAGGCACTAAATAAGGGATAATCCAGTGTTTCCACTGCCAAAAGAATACATCTCCCTTTTAATTAATCAATGTAAATGGCCTTTTACTGGAAAATAGAAGTAAAGTAGTTCTAGAACATAGGATATAATGTTACATTGGGGAATATCATGCCCTCTTTTTATTTTAAAGTAGAGATTTTTTTTTAACGTAGAGACACCAGGTCTGTACTAACTGAGAGAGAGTTCATTCACAAATTATTGCAGAACATGTGCTATTTGGGTAAACTCGGGACTTTTGTTTCCCAGTTCATTTTTGCTACAACTCATTTGCATTCAATCCAGTGGGAGCTCAGATCAGGAAAATTATCTGGATGGAGCAATTTATAAAATAAAAAATAACTTATATTCAAAATCCACTTCTTTCCATTTCTATGTATCTTTCCCTCAAGGACCAGTGCAATTAATGTTCAGCCAGGGACTGACATAAATATTGATCAAACAGAAGCATCACAAGTTTACTGCTTGACTTGGCTTCACTTCAACTTACTTCTCCTTAGTGTCTTTGCTGGTGCAAAGGTTAACTCTTCTTTCATTTCTCAGTTTCTTTTTGCTTCAGTTTTTCTCTGAAGACAACCTAGCTTAAAATTCATCCAATTGGATTGATCCAAAGCCACCTAATTTTCCCTCCAATGTCACATAATCTATTATTTAATGTAGACATTTATATACTATTATACACTATGTAAACCAAAGGACATGACTGAATTAAGGAAAATCAGGAGAAGCTGGTATTTCAAAATGTCAGCATTTGTCTCCTTTTCCCCCTAAACTCATAATAGCAACTCCTAAGAGTGAAAGGAGCCAGAATAAAGAAGTCGGCAGATATGAGAGCAAAGGAATTCTTCAAGAATGGGATCTCTAGAAATGTAAATCAGATTGCCATCAGATTTTTTTTAATCAGAATCAGTATACACTAAAAAGTGATTCTATGCCTCAAACTTTGGAGGTAAAAATAATTTAGAACCTAAAATTCTAAACCTGGCCAATTCTTAAATTGATTGTGAGGGCAAAATGAAGTTCTTTTCAGAAAGACATCTTAAAATGTCGCTTCTCTGGAACCATTTTTGAAGAAATACTTAGAGTTGTTGAACTCCAGGAAAATAAATATGAGCACCAAAAATAAGAAATGAGACCAAGAAGCAAACGAGATAACCCACAAGCCCCAAGAAGAGAAACCCCAAGAAAGTGGGTTGAAAGTAGAAACAGACAAAATCACCAGAGGGATAATTTGCTGAACAACTGAGAATTTCTTTGAAGCTTTTGATGTGCTCCATCCACTGACTCTTAACTTGACTGGGCGTGATTTCCCTTAAATACAATTCACTGGGGTGTTTTTGCTGACTTACATTCTTCCCCTCTGATGCGTTGGTCTGAAATGGGCAGGACATAAGTTCACACAAATAAAAAGGCCAGTAAATAGTGTTAATGGGAAAGCCCATTTATTTATTCGTTTATAAAACGTTAAGAGTGAAAGCAAGGGCAAGATGGGCAAGACAAGAACAAATATTAAGCCTTCAGAAAAGGAACAAAATTCCCTGAATATCGGCTATTCAATAATTTGAATATTTGGCAAGTTGACCAGGGCATTAGATCAGTAAGTCAGTAGCTGCAACTAAAATATCTTCAGGAAGAAGAAAAGGATTTTACAAAAATACAAAATAAACCAGAAATTGCATTATTAGGAATAGGATGAGAAAAGTCTGTGTTTTATCTCATGAGTGGAAAGGCAAAGCAATCAGAAACTCCAGGGGAGGAAAATGATGTAGAAGAAAACTATGAATCTGATGAATATGAATCTAAAATTCAGCATGGTTTTAACCATCTGAATGGTTTTCTTTAAAAAAGAAAATCCATTTGATCTTCACATAAGGAATAGTCTTGACTGAGTGGCATGAAGTGAGGAATGGGGCAGCACTGGGACCATCAGGGAAGGAAATTATATCACAGCACACAGTTGAAAATGTAGAAAGCAGAGGGAGTGAGCTTCAAGTATGATCAGGACATGACTCCACGTTTCTGTAATTCCTGCTGCTTTTCCTTCTTCTGCCGGCTGAGCTTTAAGGCTGGCTTCCTTCTCAACTCAAAGATGGCTGCCTGTAGCAATGTAGCCTCATGCTCCTTGTTGCTAATTGGGAGAGAGGGCGAGTTGCTTCCCACAAGCAATGAGCTTAACGTACATTGGATAATTCCTGAATCAATCCTCATGACCAGGGTGCTATGTCCTGATTGGCTTACGGATGGATGATGTGAGAAAAAGAATGTTACTTGGGTGAGGGCAATTCTACCCAAGCCATGGGCTGCTATGCAATGAGGGAGGTTTTTGGAGAGGCAAACACAACATGCAACATGTCTTACTAATTTCATGGCTTTTTAAAACTTTGTGAAGAAATTTGCCCTCCTTTCAATTTACCTTCAGGGTTTAGAACTGCACTGTGCAATACAATAGCCACTAACCATGCATGTCTATTCATATGTAAATTTTAATAAATTACAATAAAACTTTGGTTTCCCAGTTGCATTAGCCACATTTCAAGTGCTCAATAGCAATGCATGGTTAGTGGCTACCATATAGGACAACACAGATTATATAAATGTTCATCATCACAGAAAGTTATATTGGACAGAGTGCTAGGCTAGAGCATAAAATGCTTTGATTTGAGGATACATATGTTAGATGAAGCATCCTTCTTCTTGGATGTACTTTAACCATGGCAACAATGCCTGTCTTCTCCTGAAAGCTTGCAGTATAAATAACAGACACAGAGGATTTTTATCTTATGTTGATATTTCTTCTTTTCTTACTTACTTCAAGGGAAAGCTTCCATGGATGACTAAACAAAGATTATGATGCCAACTAAGTTTTTAGCCCCTTAGCATCCTTTTCTGCTTTTCCCTTTATCCAGATCTTTCCTTGCATGCTCCTCATCCTAGGTTGTGCTTTATTTCATATTTCCCCCACTCAAGCAGTAGCTGAAGCTTCGTGTGGCAGTTATCATATCACTTGGTTTTTAGGGTGCCTATTCTCATTATATTGACATTGGTCTTAATGTACTGGGGTGTGTAGTAAGGGAAGGCTAGCATAAGCAGGGATGCAAAACTCAGCTGTTGGCAAAGAAATAATTTAACAGTAATTGAGTTAGCTAAATTTAGTAACTGATTGCAAATGTAATTTTTTTTCCTGATTAGGCACAAATTATCTTGGGGTGTTAGAAAAATCTCACCCTTACAGAATACACAAGAGGGAGCTAAAGATGGTGTGGAGTAAACTGAGTTCTTCATTGTTTCTATTTCTACAGGCATAAAGAAAAAGCTTTAAAATAGTGAGTAATGGGGGTGGAATATTAAAGGTTTACCAGCATTAACAAATCAGCTAAGAGTTAATAAGATAACATGACTAGTATTTACTGAGCACTTAATATATACCAGACACTGTTTTAACTGTAATATTCCATTTATTATTCCCAACAGCTCTGTGAGATAACTACTATTGTTATCCCCCATTTCACTGATAAGGAAATTGAAGGGCTGAGAGGTTAATAACTTACTCTAGGTTCACAAGGCCATTAAGTGATCCTAAGTCAAAGAGCTAGAGGTGTGATTCAAACCAAGGCAGACAATCTCTGTGGTTTAATCATGATGCACTGGCTTGAGGAAGACACCAACAGTTTGCAGCACCAGCAGTGGGATTGCATCCTATAGGCTTTGAATCTTTGCCATACCTGTTCATCAGGAAGAAAACACAGACAGGAGCTCTATGGTTTGTTGGTTAGTTTTATGACTTCCCCAAAGCTGAAAAGATTCTAAATAGTAGGGAGTAGGAAATCGAAGTTAAGCAGCAATGAAGTGAAATTTAGTGGTAAAATGTATTCAGCATTTATTTAGATGCCTTCATTCTTTTGAATCTTGCCCTATATTGACTCAAATTTATTTTATGTCAAGAATTAGAGATTGATAATTATTTTCAAATAGTCCTAACTTTCTAAGAGAAAAAAATTGACTGGATCATATGCTTGTCTTGGCACCTACTAACACAGTGATTCTCAATCTTGGCTGCCCGGCAGAATCCTGAAAGAGCTTTAAAACATCCACTTCTCTCTCTCTCTCTCTCTCTCTCTCTCTCTCTCTCTCTCTGAAGGACTTGGGAATCAGTATTTCTAAAGTTCCTCCGGTGATTCCAATATATAGCTGCATAACTAAGTTAACTATGGTTCTAACAAAAGCCACTCTTCACCTAGAACAGTTAAGAGAATGGCAGGTACAGTTTCCAGAAACAAGTAACAAGAATTCATAATTGGATTTTAAATCTTTTAAAATTGTGGTACATATTTGGATACTAAATATTTAGGCAGCACACTTGAAGTAAAGTGGAATAGTTACAGTGCTGTTCATTTGCTTTTTCCTTCAATGTTGTCTCACAGTTTGAGTCAAACAGTTTACTTCTATAATCTCATATACATAGAAGACAAAATATGTATTTCATTAGGCATGCCATTTTTGAACATACCATTTAAACAAGTTGTATTCTGCACTGTAACTTTTCTCATAACTAACTCAGCTTAACATCTACCTAAGAGAGAACGCCATTCATGTCTTTCTTTGAGTGTGATGTGAACTGACTTCAGCCCATTTAGTCATTCACAATTATCAGGTGTTTTTGGTAAACTCTGGTTATATTTACTCATTAGAGGTAAATGGAGACTATTTGCAGACTATCCATTTCTTTCCCAAACCTTGTTACCAGAATTCTTACTCCAAATTCTGCCAAACATACTGATTTTGTTAGCAAATATATGAATATAGTTATACAATCTATGTTTTAAGCTCAGAAAAGTCTCCCTCTCAGTTTCTGCAAGATTCTTTACAGACAGTTTCACTCCTATGCAGACTCAGAATCAGAGTCAACACTCTATAGTTTATAGAAAGTGATGGAATCTCCACAAGTGAACCTATAATCATAAATGGCTCTAAACCTAGAAGGCTGAAGATTGGACTGACAAGCTTCTTGGACTGTGCATCACAACCATTATGTGGATTTCTTGTATGCTGATATGCACACCTCAGGGTGCAGATTTTGATTAAAAATATTTGAAATGCTTAATTAGATAGTTCTGGGGTGGCTTCCTGAATGGATAACTTCAATCTCTGTCACTAAGACATAGATTAAAATTAATTCACATGTACAAACTGAAGACAAGTGATAATATGTGTATTTGTATCATCATGAGTAGCAACATTAAATTTTACAAATTGACACAATTTTGGAAACGCAGGTTAGAAGAGATTCTTTGTATCCCAGTTTGGCATGGCACACTCATTAAGAGCTATACTGCTGAAAATGAAAATTAATCTTAAATCTCTTCATTCACAGCAAAATTGTGTGTGTGTGTGTGTGTGTGTGTGTATTCCCCCCAAACCCAACTTGGTAAACATTATGGATTTTATTCTCTCTGACCCAATAGACATTAACTGATTATATTAACTACTCAAATTCAGCCGTAGTCCCACTGAATATTCCTCATCTAAAGACTGAACTTTAACCTCCAGCAGCTTGTATATAAAACTGAAAGAGAGAAAAATGGTTACTATATACAATGAAGACGTACATATAACCAGCAAAAATAAAATATGCAAGTCTATTATAGTTCTCATTTCTATAACTGACCACAAGATCATAAATGATATCAGTTGCTTCCTACTTCCACTAATTACTCTCCAATTCTTTACCCTCAGCCAGAGCCTCAGCTTGTCAGAGTTCTTTACTGATGTGGAATTTCATTTATAGAGAGTTTGAGTCCTCAACCACCCTTTTTTTGGCATTGTATTTTTTGCATTAACATTCACTATTGAGCATCAAATACAAAGGCACATCAGAAAATTCCCTGGGTTAGAGATATAGTCCAGGGGCAAACCAGTTTCTTTTTATCAATCAAGATCAAATCAAGATCAATCTATCTAGCTAATAGAGTCATTGTCTTATTCTGTGGGAGGGCAGGGGCTGTTGGTTAGGCAGCATCAAGAGCCCAAGGTAACCAGGTGACTGTCTTGTCTTCCCATGCAGTAGGAACATTTTTATATCTTTGGGTGGAAGCGTTTCCCCCGTGGGAACTAAGACTTCTAAACCAGCAGAGTTCAAAGTTGCCAGGACAAAAAGCAAAAATTTTGTGAGTAAGTTATGCGGTGTAACAGTGGGATTTGCCCCTCTCCTTCCATATCTCAATTCCTGGAGTCATCCATAATGGCCTCTGATTTAAACCATGTACTATATCCTGTAAATCCCATTCTTTCAGGGCATTTTTACTCAAGTGGCACCATAAATGAGTCTTCAGTAGGTCTTATATTTTGGCAAGCCCTTCACCTTTTAATTAGGTTAGCTGCTTACAGGTGATGGGATAAGTTAATTTCATAGATGTAAGTACATGGCCTCTCTTATTTTGCAAATAAATTATTTTATCATATGCTATGCTGTACAGAATGCCATGATGGTAGAGAAGGCATTTTTTTAGTCAATAGGTAGTAGTTCTGAAAAAACAATTATGGCAAGGGAAGGCATTCCACTGAGGACCAATCTCTGTTCCCCTCACAATGAAATAGATCTACTATACTCATCACTGTGCCACAGGTGCTGACTGGAGCCTATGGGGTTTGTGCTATGTCTATGGATGAATGCTGGTCACTGCTCTTGGCTGAGTTCCAATTAACCAGGCCAGATTAGGTGAAGGTAAGTCCATGCATAGCTTCCATCCCTGTCATGATGGCCACTTTGTTCATGGACCCTTGTGCAAGCCCTGTGCAAGCCCAGGCTGACTGATATTTACTCAACATGTCATTTTATCCACTCAGTTATTAAAAGTCTCCTCTGCATTGACTGTCATTTGGTAGACATTCTTATCAAGTACAAATATGGACCACAGTCTGTAAAAACTGGATTTTGTAATCCATTTTGTAAAATCATAATTGTTTCTTGGGGCAACTCAAGTCAGGTTTTTGACTACCAGAGCTAGAATTTGTCCTGTTACATGGATTCAGCAATACTGTAGTAGGCTGCCCATCTAGTTTCTCAATTATCCACTGCCAAATATGGCTAAGAAAGCCTGATTGCTGATGTGTTCCTGCTGTCCCTATGTTAGATGTGCCACCTTGTCTTTGGTGATTAAGTACTGCTGCTTGGCCTCTGCTACTGTGGGTTCCCCTCAGCCCCACTGAAATCAAGGAGCCCATAGTCATAGTCATACTTACCCTACAAAAGATAGCAGCAAGAGAACTTTTCAAGGATACAATTGCTCCCCCTACTAACACATTTTTAAATTCTGAAGGGAAGGGCATACTTTCTGGGCTCTCTCATGAAACATAATTGGGGAGTAAATGTGCAGGTCACACATAACAAATCCAGTCCATCAATTCAGTTATCTCCAAAGTCTTTTGAGTTCTCTTCTCCACAACATTTCAGGGAAGCTCTGGAATCTCAGTCTTAATAAATGTAGCCTGCCATTGTATTTGAGTTTCGGTTAATCTGTTAGAGCTACCCACAACTGCAGAAGCTAAAACATAAATCTAAAGTCTCTAGTAAGTGCATAATATCAAAGAAATTCAGCCAAATCTAGTGTTGTATTTTGTCATCTTTGTTCTAAGACCCTTAGCAATGTTTCCACACATTTTCTACAGATTTTTGCTGATATGTATTAGAAAAGTCCTGCAATCCCTTCATAATGTAAGCCATCCTTTCCTGGGCTGTTGTGTGTTCACTGTCTCCTATAGCTTGGTGATATCTCACCCTAGCCATAGGTCTAGTAGCAACAGGAGGTGGTTGTAGTATGTCTTGAGAAGGTTATGGTGTCTTCCCCTGGTGAGGTTATCACAGGCTTTTCATGCAGAGGAAGGCTAGTTTCCTCAAATCTTGGAGAGCAAGCTACTTTCACTGATAAGAGAAGCACAGAATGACTATGTGGCCCCAATTACCACTTGTTGTTGTTGTCGTTGTTTTTCTGAGCTCAGCCATATGTCCAAATTCCAAGATTCAGGATCTCATTATTTTCCAATCAATGTTCTAACATTCACATGAGAAACCTGACAAGACTGTGAATTCAACTGTTACTGTAATTCAGCAACCTGTAAACTAAGTTTCATGTTTGGTTTTTAGCAATATTAGCTCTGAGGCTACAGAAAATTAGACACATTTTAGGGCCATTATGGAAGCTCTATAGTTCTCAAACTGTGAGTTAAGCTGAGTGCTAAGGCATCTAAAATTATCTTTTTCCTTCCTTAGGTACTCAGGTACAATCAAAATTAGCCACATCACACCACAGTCTTTGAAGTTGTCATTATTATCATCATTGTCAACTGGACTCCAGCCACCTGAGCTCCCAAGGCACTCACTACAGTTCACATTTCATGGCAATCTACCACTGGTTATAATTTGATTGATTCTGATATCCCTGCATGCCATGAATTACCAGCATCCCATTTTCTATTGGCAAAGAGCTCAACTTTGTGCTCAAGTCCAAGGGCAAAACCAAACCAATTTCGAAACCCCATCTGTGCATGTCTATAATCTGGGACCACTCTCTGTCTTGATACCGATTCTATATCAGTCAGGGTGGCCAAACAAAAGGCTGAAATTGCAATTGTAATTTAACAGGGAAAGTTTAATATAAACAATTATTATCTATAGCAGGTGAGTAAC